>NC_142139.1:13258473-13883473 GCF_024610735.1 Ursus americanus
GTCCAAACTGCGAAATATACCAACGACTTTTAATGTTACCAAGTATGAGAAGTTCATTGCTACAGTTTCAAATTTCACATTGCAACTTTAGAAACTACCACTTGTTGAGTCTGATGTAGTGTCAAAGAAAAATATCCAAAATTACCTGAAAAGCATTAAAACACTCTTCCCTTTTCCAACTATGTGTGTGTGTGAGAGTGTGTGTGTGTGTGTGTGTGTGTGTACACATACACTTATCTGTGTGAGGCTAGATCTTCATACACTTCAATCAACACAATGTAATACAACAGAATGAAGAAGCACATATGACAATCCAGCTGTCTTCTATTAAGCTCAGATACTAAGAAATGGAAAACAATGTTACTATTCTCACTAAATTATCTTAGTGTTAAAAAGCATGGCTATTTTTCATAAAAACATATTGTTTACATTAACATAACCCATTATTGTATTTTATAATTAATTAATGAACAAAATTTTTAAATGTCCCACTTTTTATTTCTAACATGGTAAATATCAATAGAACCCCTAAGAACAAAATATTTTTAAAGTTTGCTATCATTTATTAGATTGTAAATGGGTCCTAAGACCAAAAGGTCTGAGAATTGTTGCTCTAGGTCCCACACTCAGCTAACTAAAGCTCTGGAGGTGATCATTTCACCCGGGCCCTTCCCTGAAAGGGCACAGTCCTTGATTAACTTCCCCTGGCTTCTGCATCAGCTAGTTCGCTCCTTTTTGCAGCCAGATGGCTCAGCACGTCCTGTGGCTCGGGTGGTGGCATGTATTCCGATTACGTGAAGACAGTATCGGCATTGTCCTCTACCCCACTTTCCCACTAAAGTAAGTGTTCAGTGCAATCAGTGACTTTCTTGGATTAAAACTATGCAAAATACTTATAAATGTGTACTGTTCACAGTTCTTTAATATAAAACCTCCTCAGAAATTTTACATGATTCTTTCCAAAACGGAAGCAGCACGATATATCTTATGCGTATGTACGCATGTGCGTGCATATGCGTGTATGTGTGTCGCAGTTCCACAACGCATAGAATTAGCGGTCTCGAGGGGATTCCTTCATTTGCCTGAAAGGAAAATGATTCCCTGAGACCCTAAATGCCTTGTTGCGTGATTTGGTTGCTTAATTAAGGTACGATCCCCAGTTTGCTTCCAGAGCAAAATAACAGAATTCATACATTTTTAAAAAATGTGTACCCTTGTCCTGGGGAGGACATTTTTCATGTTATGTCTACCCTCTTTATCTGTAGTTTTATGTATGAGCAACCTGAAGAAAAAACTGCTTTATCTAGTTTAGTCAAATATAGTAAGACTTTAGATGGCTATAGAGCTGTGGAAAAACAGGGCGTTCCAGAAAGATACATTTTCTGGATATGTGAGACATATTCAGTGTCTAAAACGAAACCATTTCAGTAAAAATAGCAATACAAGAAAAGTATTTAGGACCTCAAATTATGAACTCTAATCCAGTACCTAATGGGGCAGTGCCTCAGATCCAGTTATACCTTTAAATAGCAAATCTCCTGTTTTAGCTCTTTGGGGTGGTTATCTCTAAAAGGGGTTTTTCTGCATCTAATCAATCTAGTAAAGATGATGTAAACATTTTAAATGATTTGAGATCATTATTATTAATGTCCACTCTTATACTCAAATACAATAGAGGCATCAAGTCCCTTGATCAAGTGAGAGTTTTTTTACACCTTCATTAAATGATCCTATATTCAGAGTCTTTTTTTTTTTTTAAGATTTTGATGTGTTTTTAAATATTGGCTTTTACCTTCTTGCTTTGGCACCGTATTAACTATAAAATCTTCCTTTACACAGGATGCATATTTGTCTCTCCATTTCTAATTTTCTGTAAGCCAAATTTAAAAACCTCATTAGAATTGTATAAAATTAAACAAATAGAATGAGAAAGGGCCCCAGACACCTACAGTGATGGACAGAAGTCTTAGGGAGCTTTATTTATTACCATATTTTGACCACTCAAAAGACTGTTGAGCTTACTTATAGGTGCTTTTTTTTTTTTAAGATTTTATTTATTTATTTTTGAAAGAGAGAGAGTGTGCGCGCGGGCACATGCACGAGCACGAGTGGAGGGGGGAAGCGACTCCCCGCTGAGCAGGGAGCCGGATGTGGAACTCGATCATAGGACCCTGGGATCATGACCTGAGCTGAAGGTAGATGCTTAACCAATGACCCCCCAGGTGCCCCTTATAGGTTCTTTAGATGACTGATGATATTCGTATTAGGTGAGATATCACAGAATAATAATTATTTAGCTAATAGTCGTGTATAGTTAACAAAATCATAAAAATAAACATATTTAAAAGTAGTGAATTCTAATTCTGTTGCCTTTTCTGAGTAATTTCGCTTCTACTGATTACATATTTATCTAGTCTTAGATTTCGCATAGGCTTTTTAATGAATTCTTTAAAAAGTATTTCAAAAAATATTCTGTATAAATGCTTATGGAAGGAATGTTCCTTATGGGTCAAAAGTCTTTATGCAGTCTTTCACATTTAATCCAACAAAAAAGCAGACAGGGACATGTACACGTAGGCTCTGGTCCATCAGTGTTTTCCTGAAAGAGCTAGGATGTTTACATTCTTAGGAAGAAAAGAAGAGCAGAGAATACCATTCCATATTTGTACTTGTTGGTTTTCTAGCATCATGGTGGCTGCTTCGTGAGAGCTCAAGCAGTCATACTCCAGCATCGTTCCTGCCTGTGAAATCACATTGGTATGCAGATCCTGAAGTATGCAGCCCCATGGATAGGGCTCATGCCTGTCAAAGACAGTTACTTACTCCGGGAATCTTTCCAAGGTTGCTACCAGGAATGTTTTTTACTTTTATGGCGACTTGGTCCCTAAGGGTAGAGACAGTCATCCAAAAGGAAAATTTTTTGCCCAGTATTGTCCATATATTAGTGACCAGAGCACTTAAGTTCATAGTCTTCAAACCAAAACTCAACATGAAAACAAGCTATTGAGCTTGAATTGAAGTACTGAGTATAGAATAACTGAAAACTCCTAGTGTCTGTTTGCATTTGCACTCGTGACCTGATTTGAATATAGTTCAAGATTTATTGTCACTATTTAGACAAACATTTTGTAAGTTGAATGCCTTCAATTCTTTATGTACTTGTCAATACTTAAATGGAGAAAAGCCTCATTTCCTCTTAGGAATCAACTACTGCCCTTTCAGAACATTTGTCTGAGATGACTGTGCGTGTTGACAATCATCTCACTTTTTTCCTTACATATTCTTCACAGAGCTCTTATTTCTCTGGTGTTGATTTCTTAGTATGTACTCTATACTGGCTTTTCTGAGCTTCCTTCATTGTCCTCAAGTTTTCATCCCCTCTGCCTGTCCTTGCTCCTTTACTCTTAGTAAATGGTGACCTCATACCATTTATCTGGTATACGTTTCTGCGCTGTCTCTCCTGTCTTGAAGTATCAGAGTCTGTATTCATCTTTTTTTCTTCTTATCTGGATTTGACTAGTCACTGCACCTCTCTTAACCTTCTGTGTTTGCCCTTAATTCTATCATTCTGTATCAGTTCTGGGGTTCATTTGCAGAAAATATAAACCCTCTAGTTATTTTAGTCAGCGAGGAACTCAATAAGTACTTGTAGAATTGTTGAAAGATCTGGAAAAGCAGGCTTGAGGCAGGGCCTCCAGGAATGACTTCAAACAACACTGCAGACCTGGCTACCCAAGGGATCGGCAACATTTGTCACAATACAGAAGCAGGGGAGTCCGGAGCCATTGGGCCCAGCGCTGGGTCTAGGGTTACATACCTTAGAGATGATCTGGGATTAAGAAGCTGCCAGCAAAAGTGTTGTATCCAGAATAAAATCGTCTCCCAGATCTGCACCAGCAAGATGGGTGTCTCCCGGTCTAACATCCCTCTCTGCTGAACTCAATCCCAAATACAAGTTTTCTTGCAGCTACACCTGCTGGGTTAGAACTGCATCACCCCCAGAGCCCTGGCTGCCAGAGAGTCTGGGAAATGCTGTTATCTTCTCAGCCTCTGTGACATTCAAGGCACACATGAATGAGCTTGGGACACAAGCTGAGCAGTCCATTCAGCGCTGCTATGGTCTTCTCCACTGACTTTTGATTTACTCAGCGATTAGTTACATTTCGTATTTATTTACCATATTCTAGGGGTTTTCTCAAGTCTTTTTTTCCCCCTCCATTTTACTGTTTGAATTTTTGCACTGTTTGAATGTTTGCAGTAATATCCAGGATGCCTTTTGCTCCCCGCAATAAAGGTTTTCCTGGGGTTCTTACTGCTTTTATTCCATTGTATTCTGGTCCTTGTTTTCTTTTGCCTTCTCATCCTGAAACTGTATTGCTATTTGCTATTGAGTTCCAGAAATATTGTACCACTGTAAACAGGAATTTCCAACAACCTGTGACCTCATCTTTGGTACTGGGAAACTCACCATCAAAGATGGAGGTTTGGAGTTCAGAATCTGGAGAGCAACTCCTTTAAAAGTTGGATTATTCCCTTAATTTCTAAAACTTAATCTACCATTCTCACCGCTCTTGCTGCACCTCCCAGTGACCATTCTGATAATTTCTCTGGTCAGCTGAGGAATACAGACCTACCTAGGGCTTCAGTGTGAGAACAGGGGGGGTGAGGGAAAGCTTACTAAGTCTTGTCTCAGAGATACAAGGGAGGTTTTGTTGAAGGTCTGAAGTAGAAAACTGAGGAAAGGCTGGAGCTTCAGAAAGAGCTGCTAGATCATAGACTACTTTCCAATTTCCATCAAAATGTTTTAATTTCTAAAATTTTACTTGTCCGAGATCATCTCTGTCATCCTCTTTTAGTTATCTCCGGGTCCCAGAGACTTCATGTTACAGATTGAGAATAGCCCGCATGTGATAGGTTAGATTTATGCTAATTTCCTCTTTTCTTTTCATATATTTTAATAGAGAGAGTAGTGGAATCTAAGGAAGAGATTGTCTTGGTTCTGCCACTTGCTGTGACATGTTCTGACAGGACTTGTCAATGAGTTACACATGAAAATGTAGCCCATGAGACAAGATTTAGTTTCACCAACAGCAAGCTGACACAACTGATAAGCCATTTACATAAAACAAAATCGTTTAACTACAAAGTTCTATGAGAATGTGTGATACCTGCTTTCTAGTCATTTCTGGAAGACTTGGAAATGAAGTGATAATAAAAGAATAGAAAAAGAAGGTTTTTGGATTATGCCAGGGAATTATTAATTCCTAAAACCAAATTAGCATGCTGAAACTCTTCTCAGATTTATTTTGTGAAATGAAATAATGTTGTTGAATTTCCCGAGAAGCTCTAACTTTCTGTTTTCACTTGGTTGTGGTAAAATAAATCTTTCCTGGTATGGATCAAGAAGCAGTAAGCAAAAAAAATACAGTCTTTGGTAAATATTTACATTACCAGTATCTCTTAGTTCTGTGGTCTGATTAAACTGAGAGATGCCAGTAGGGAATACAGTATTTTATGGCTAGAAACTCCCTAGCTGTCTAATGTATTAGATGTGGAGTGAAGTGTCTAAGGGACTGTTCTCAAGAAAAAGGCATGCATCGCATGCTCATATAGGTATCAAATCACAGTTTGCAAAAGATAATTACACTCAAGTTTGAATTTTTAACATATTGGATCATAATATTGATTATTTTCCAATCTTTAAAGAACACCTATATATAAATCTTAAAAGAAAAGAAGAAAGAAAACCAAATAAAGCAAACAAAACCTGTCTTTCCCAGGTTATGGACTGACTGGACAAATTTTTATTTCCTCCCTGACTTTCCTTATGGCCTATGCCAATTGTTGCTACACACTCCTCTCTCTCTTTAAGATTCATCATAGGGGCACCTGGGTGGCAGTCGGTTAAGCACCCAACTCTTGGTTTCAGCTCAGGTCTGACCTCAGGGTTGTGGGATCAAGCCCTGTGTGGGGCTCCGCACTCAGCATGAAGTCTGCTTGGGTTGCTCTCTCCCTCTCCTTCTGCCCCTTCCCCCTCTCAAATACATAAAATCTTTTTTTTTTTTGTAAGATTCATGGTAGAGAATTCAGTCTATTGACTACAGAGGCTATGTGTGTAATGGTTAAAAACACACACTCTGAAGTCAGATTCCCTGGGTTCAAATTCTGATTCTCACTGTGTGATTTTAGGCAAAGTACCTAATTTTCCAAGTCACTGTTTTCTTATCTATAAAATGAAAGTAAAAGCAGTCCATCTGAACATTCACAAATGAAAGTGTATTTATACTTCTCATTGAGGTTTTGTAGGGATAAATGGTATAAGCATGTAGAGGGTTTAGCATAGTATGTGCTCAGTGAAGATAAGCCCCTACTATTTTAATATTTGTATTGTTATTTCTGCTGGGAAACAATAAATAGGCTTGTTTTCTTCCATCTTTCAGTTATGAAATGTGTACTTACTGAGAAAAAGACAGATACCACATTTATCTTTAGATTATGATGAGTTAATGCCAAATATAGGCATAAAAACTGAAAATAAATCCAGATGTTTTCAAACATCTTGTAGACAAAGTACCAACATTTTATAGCTTTTCTTTTACTTGACATGTTCCTCTCATGTGTGCATGTGTGTGTGTGTGTGTGTGTGTGTGTGTGTATGAGAAACCAACTCATTTTTATCCATTTTCCCCTTCTTGGGCACCTCTAGGAGCTGTATGTGGGTCATGGAACTTAGTATGTATTATTTCTAATCCTTTTAACCATCTAGAGAAATAAAGTTCATTAGCTCTATTTTACACTTTAGAAAACTAAAGCTCAAAGGTGCAATATGACTTATCTAAGTTCAGTCAGCTCGTAATCATCGGAGCCACACAATTGAAACCGTTCTTCCTGCGGGGTTGGCACTCTCACCCACTATGTATTTTATGAACCTAGCACTAGTGGCCTATGCGGAGGACTGGTTGATAAATTCCCTGAGATTCAGCATTGTCAATGAGAATGAGCTGCATATCCAAACTTATTACTGACAGTGTATTTCATTTTCACAAATAAGAATATTCTCAGGAGTTAGAATTATCACTCACATATGTAATAATACACAAATATATACATTCTAAAATATCTGATTACACACAATGCAATGTAAAGAGCTTTTGTACACTAATAAATGAGCTATATTGGTGAAGTTGGTGATTGCAAAGGATATGTCTGGGCGTAATAGACACTGTCATACCATCTTTGTTTGTTTGGGTAGTCTATTAAAAATGGAGGAAGAGTAGTGCTTCAGAAAAGCCGTTGTGGCAAGGACAATAGCACCACATTTAACATGGTTCTTGAGGAAAATATTTCTTGCTGTTCAGACAAATGTAAAAGGTCAGTGACACACAGTCGCCACAGTTGACTCTGAATGTTGACCTCAGAATGCGTGCTCTGAGGGAATGCTAACTCCTCCCATAATGCTTTTGCTTACTCGGATACCATTAAAAGCTCCACTTGACAAGCGCGATGATGAACTGCCCTTTTCCCGTCGAGCAACACATGTTTGCATGATAGACAGCCTGTTAAGTTGGGGATTTATTTCTCTTCCAAGGATCGATTTTTCATCTTGTTCTGCAAACCTATGAAGTTGCTTAAAATTCACACAACTTAGTGCTGATAAAAGGGAAACCCCCTCTCCCCACCCCTGAGATTGAGCGGTACAGGGCATAATGATACATCTGTCTTACAAACATAAAACCTCTTTGGTCCTCCAAAAGATGAGTTTCCTGTCTGTGTTCTAGCACATCTGACTCAATTGAATGAATGGGTTTATGCTTCAAAAACTGCTTTATTATCCACCGCATCTTATTTTATAAAAAAATAAAAAATAAATTTAAATGACTGAAATGTGAACAAACAACTCTAACCTTTACTTAAATGTTCAATGTTGGATATTATTTTATCCCTGACTTATTAACAGCTCTCTTGTGATTCCTTATTTTAATTATTTCATGCAAGACAAAACAAATATATTTGGCAGGTAAATAGATATTTTTCAAAATTGGGGGCGTATGCTCTTTCTCATTGCTTTTGTTGCCTCCTTATAGCCCTTGCAAATATTTTGCAATAAACTAGTATGTTCTTCCAAAACAAATAAAAATGAGATAGTTTTGTCAGAAAACGGGAAACCACTGTAGATTATAATTTATGACAAAGGACCTTTCCAGAGCAAAACTAACTGAATCACTTTCAACTTCACTAGTGTCATCATCCTGGCACTTAAAGGTATTCTTTTACTTTCAAGAGTGCCGCTCACCATGTAAATGCACCCAGAGATAGAAACGTAAACCTGTATTAGTCAACATGCTAATTATCGATTAGTGGGCAGCTGTTGGAGGTAAGTTGAAATCTGTTTCACACCCAGTCAGAAATGAGCCTGGGTGGGGCGCCTGGGTGGCGCAGTCCTTAAGCGTCTGCCTTCGGCTCAGGGCGTGATCCCAGCGTTCTGGGATCGAGCCCCACATCAGGCTTTTCGGCTGGGAGCCTGCTTCTTCCTCTCCCACTCCCCCTGCTTGTGTTCCCTCTCTTGCTGGCTGTCTCTCTCTGTCAAATAAATAAATAAAATCTTAAAAAGAAAAAGAAAAAAGAAATGAGCCTGGCTATGAAAACATTCTTTAAGAAGTATTGCTGACCAGGCTTTGATCTCTTTGGACTCAGAATCTTGATTTTAATAGAAAGGGACCATCTGGGTGGCAAATGTCTAGAATAGGATCTTAAAGTGTTGTTAAGTTTCAGATTGTATGACATATTCCATGGTGCATGGAGAACTGCTAGACTCACATTATAAAATGACATCTAAACACGTAAGTGTCAGTTAGGGTCCCAGCAGGAAATAGGCAGCATGCTCAGAGGGGTAATTAAAAATAATATAATGCAGGGACTAAAGGCAGGTTTAAGTGAACCACCAAATGATAATGAAGCACGCAGGGATAAAAATACAGGAGGCTATTATCACCGTTAGGCCTGAAGGGGCAAGAAGATGGTATGTGTTATTGGAATGAAACGAGTTAAGGCAAGGGTGAGGGGCAAACGGACGGGCGCCGTGACTCTCTAGATGGAGGAACCGAGCCGTTGCCAAACCGTGACCCAGCACATTGAGTAGGGAGAACATCTGTCTACCTGATCTCTCATTCCTCTTGCTCTTTGATGGCTCCTTGGGGCTTACTGGTGACCAAATCCAACCAGCAGCCGCGTGCAGGGGAGCCCCACGATGCAACGAAGACGGGGGAGATGGACCCGGGAAGGGCAGAGGGAGAATCATCGGCATGACGTTTTACCATAATACAAATGATGCGGGATAGAAACCTCCAATTATTCCTCACGAAGGAGCTGGTGGGGGCTCTCTGCCATTAGTCTCCTCCTCTGAATTTCTCTTTTCCAGGTTCTGAAAGTTCTCTTTTAGGTTTTTAGTCAGTGTTTGTTCTAGATCATTCTGGGCAAGAATATGATGCAATCGTTATAGCAGGGATGTTTTTATTATTTGCAAAATTATCTTTTTTCCTTTCTTCTTTGCTAAACTTTGCTTCATACCAAGACTTCAATAGTTGATTTCAATAAAGGATTTTTCTCTTTGACATAATTCTTAATATCCTGGCTGCCTAACTTCCCCATTGTGCTGGGATGGCTTTCATTAGTTCATTTAGCTGTACAGCTCTCTCGTTGAACTGTCCTGCCCTGCATCTCCTTCTTACAGTCAGTGTTCAACCCACCTCCACAATGGGAAAGGCTTTTAGCATTTTTTTTTTGGATGTGAGAGGTCACTCTCTGCCTGGGGTCAAACTTCACAGTGTGACAGTTATTTTTAATGTAAACTCAATTATTTTAACATGTCTGCCCTCATTCTTCTCTATTCTTTATTTCTTTTATTCCAGTTCCTTTACTATAGATTTACTTTCCTTTTTCATTCACCTACAATGCTGTGAATTAAATGTTGACATGATGGCGCATACTACATTGCGTGCGTGAGAGGGGTCAGAAGGGTGTAAGGTGGGCTTCTAGGTCAACAGATGGATTAAAAACCAGGGCTGATTTTATAGCTTGCAAATCTATTTACCCCCAAATCAATGTTTCTTAGACATGGTGGCATGCTTTGTTTGTTTTTTTACAAGTTATAGGATTCTAACTATTTCTTTCTTTTTTCACTCCACTCAGATACGAAGCCAGAGCAAAGCCTCTGGGTCTGGGCTCTGTGAGGGGGATGAAGTGGTTTCTATCAATGGCAACCCTTGCGCAGACCTCACCTACCCCCAAGTCATCAAGCTCATGGAGAGCATAACAGACTCTCTCCAAATGCTTATCAAAAGGTACAAAAGATTTGTTGGAATATGTATTTTGTCTTGAAGTTAGATGGGAGTGACTATAGCTTTTACTAAATATATAATTTGTCATTTATGGGGAAATTGGGGTTGCTCCATAGAAGGTTGGTATACTTAAACAGAGGGACCACCATGTTTGAAAAGTGGCAATTAATTTTCTGGCTAATTGAGAATTAACTTGAAAATTTTTGTGTCATGAACTTTGTTGAAAATCTTAGGTATTTTAGACAAGTTCCTTAGAAAGCTCAGTATGTTGAACATAATTGAATACTTCCAGGTCAAGATTTTGTGGTGGGTCAGGATCAGTACACTATAATTCCAGATTCACCAATGAATTAAAAATATTTAACTTAACTGTAGGGAACAAACTGATGGTTACAGGGGGGTGGTGGTGGAGGGGGAGATAGGTGATGGGAATTAAGAAGAGCACGTGTCATGATGAGCACTGGGTGTGTATGGAAGTACTGAATCACTATTTTGTACACCTGAAACTAATATTACGCTGTATGTTAACTATACTGGAATTAAAATTTTAAAAAACAACAGCCATCAATTCCATTAAAAAATGTTAAAGTGTTAAACTGTTACACCGTACAATAGTTTTTTATAGAAAGAGAATGCCTGGGAGAAGGAAAAGAACAACAAAAACCCTAAAAGCAGCTCGATTTCTGCTTCTCAGGACCTCCAGCAAAACCATTTGGGCATGGACAAAAGCAGATGGTTAGAATAAAGGTTTTGGACTACTAATGGAGATCACTTGTTAATTTGATCTCCCCAAATACCACCCTCCCTACCTAATTGCTTAAAAATGCAGTAGTAAACTTTAAACATTAAGACAAAAGAAAACAACAAGGGCAATCACAAAAAAGCGACATCATCAACATTTTTACAGTCCTGTGCAAATCACAGGACTGTGTACAAATCCATACTGACTTTGCAAGTGAGGCTCTGACCATGACACTGTAATGAATCCAGAAAGGAAAGTTCTGGCTTCCTGGAAAACAGCCTTCAGGAAGATGCGAGAGGACAATCTCACACAGAATTGAAAGCCCTCCAGGTTTTGTCTTCACTCTGCAGAAACACTACCTGCAGCCTTACCCCTTTGATAATCATTCACTATTGATTTCATTTCTATACACACATGAACTCGGTAGGGCCATAATCTTGTGAAAATAAAAGAAATGTAGCCCTATTCTTAGACTCTCCCATCTAAATATTTACCCATCAAGCCCAATGATTAAGCCTTTAGGATCCCACTTAATTATAAAGCTGCCATTTGCTTTTAAAAGAAAACTAACTGGAGTCTTGCCAAGTGTGGACACAGTGTTTGCCATTATCGTGCATAAATCTCGGAGGTATTTGAAGACTTCCATCTTTGTTAAAGTTTTAATCACATCCCAAATAGGGGGAAAACCTTTTCTAATTTATTCCCTTTTTAGTGTCTTTACTCTTCTAATGAGGCCAATTTCTTCAGACCATATTTGTGGTCTGGAACGTTCCCTACTAGTTCTTGTTTTGATTACAATGGCTACCACTGGGAAAATCCGTGGTGATTTAAAGCGGAGACTTAGGTACATATTTACTTTCAGAAATAAATGAACTAGCTCTCTGCTGCTTTTAATAACTGGCATTACGATGATGATTATTTTCTCTCAAGTATTTTGACTTTTGCAAAATAAATAACTAATTGATGAGATTCGAATGGAATCTCAAATTAAAATCAGCCCAAAGGCAATCATCACCATCATCATCACCATCACCACCACCATTCTGGGTATCTGAACACTGTACCTATGTAAGCTGAAAGGAAATGAGCATTTTAAGGTACAAATCTTTAACCTTTAGTGCTTTTATGATTTGTATTCATGTATGTCCATTTTACTTCTGCTACCGGTAAATGTTAACATTTATATGATCCATTGGCCTGTATTACACTCTGTAAGACTGGAATAAATTCAAATGACTCTATTCTCAGCTTCGTAATTGATTGCTAACATAATTCGAAGTGATTTAATCTACTTCCATCCGAGGCCTTCCTAAATTAAAACTCTCTGACCTTTTGGCACCATCAAATTTAGTTGCATAGAGTGTATTGATCATTTCCTATACAAGAAAGATCTAATTTGCTATCATCATGTTTTTAAAATGCTATGTCATAATTTTTTTTAATTACCAGGAAGCTTTACAGATTACTTCCTTAGAGAAAGCTGCATTTCATTTACCTATCTGTTTTTTATTGTTTTGTTTAGTTTTGCTTTCCTAAATGCACAAGCAAAGTTAGGAGCAATTATTTTGAACATTAGTCAGAAATTCTGAGGTATATTCCTTTGGGTAGTCCCTTGAGCAGGGGTTCACTCCCTTCAAATGATGATCTGGCATTAATCAGGGGGCATTTTGAAGGAGGAGGAAAGGGTCAGAGATAGACACCTGCTGCTTTTTAAAAAAACTTACAAATGTGAGACATGAAGGCATCTCCTACAGCTGTTCTGTGAGTGATGCTTCTCTTCTAAAAGCAGTTCGAGTTTAAATTAGAGTTTTAGCAAGAAGTCGTTTGGCTCTTACACTGGCATTGCTTCTTGCAAACCCAGATTTGCAAAACCGGCTGGGAATGGTTAAGGTCGAAAGCAAAGGATGGTGATGAGCAGAGCTGGGCTTCTTAGCTGAGAGATAAAGGAACAGTTTTGACTTCAGAGATCCTGTAAGGAAATGCTCTGGGAGACAGGTTCAAATAGGAGAAGGGGAGACATCTCTGATTATAAATACTCCATGACTCAATGATTCATTGCAGCATGGAAAGGATTTCTCTTTACACAAGAGTACTGGGCTGGGGTCCACTTATTACAAAACACATGCTCCCTGGAGCTTGAAAAACAGCTTCTATTTCATACCTTTCAAGAAAGCACAGCCTCTACAAGGATTACTTGAATCTCTGTGTATTAACATTACTCTGAAGCTGCTGAATATGTTTACATGATATTACGATGTTCAGACCTAAACTTAGTCAGTAAGACGTTGAAATGCTTTGTCATATTAGAACAAACATGGCTATTTGAAAACACCCAAGTAATTACAGATAAAGGACATTGTGTAGCTATAGCCTGTGCTGTTAAAAAAATCAAAGCTGAATTTAGGACGGATTTAGGTTCCATAATCTTTCGTAAGCATTTTTGCTTTGCTTTAAAGAAAAGTTTATTTGGAAGGTCTTTAAATAATAACGTAAACATGTTGCCAACTTCTGCTCTCAAATATGTTGCAGTTGACATTTAAGAGGAAATATTTTGACTGTATCATGTATCATAAAAGTGTCAGAAAGTTCTTTGGCAGGTGTAACACACTGATTTAACCTTCTGGACTGACTTTTCTGTGTGCAGACCATCCAGTGGAGTAAATGAGACTTCCATCTCTGAAACTGAAAACAAAAGCCCAGAGCATCTCACCCAGGAGGGGCGCGTGGAAAGTACCACCCTGCAAATTCGACCAGCCGCAAAGAACCAGCACAGAGAGTTGTATGTTGCCTCGGTCAGGAGTGGAGCTCCTCTAGCTGAGGACCAAGGGAGCGGTCCCGGTTTTTCTGGGAGCATAAAAGAAGAAACAGGCCCAAGCTACCATGTGGCTCCCCATACGCCCGACTCCCAAACAGGAGGCTTAGCAGAGGGGATTATCTTAAGGGAGAAGGCAGAAGTTGGACAGCCAGGCCCTGTGGTTGAGCTACAACTGTCCCTTTCACAAGAGAGACACAAGGTCACCAATGTCCCCGTGGTGGCTCTCCTGGGAGCTGAAAAATCCAAGTCTCCTGACCCAGATCCTCATGTACAGCACGGCAGGATCGTCCACATAGATTCAATTCCCACTAAGGAGAAAGGGGAGCCTTCTCTGAGGTCCAGCAAGATAATCCAGATCTCCAGTGGCAAAGAGTTAAAAGTGATCCAGGGAAGTGAAGCAGGAGACGCGGGGCTGCCCCGAGTGGAAGTGATACTCGACTGCTTGGACAGGCAGAAGACGGAAGGGTGCAGGCTTCAGGCAGGAAAGGGGTGTGTGGATTCTCCAGTGGAAGGAGGGCAGTCAGAAGCACCTCCTTCTCTGGTATCCTTTGCAGTCTCATCAGAAGGCACAGAGCAGGGAGAAGATCCACGCTCGGAAAGGGATCACAGCAGACCTCACAAGCACCGAGCGCGCCACGCACGTAAGTCCTGCCCAGGGCCACTGCTGGGCTATTGGAAGGGGCCTGGGAGCTTAGGGCATTTTGCTGCTGCTTCACTTGCATGGATTTTTTTTTTTCTTTTTAAAATTTTTCTTATGTCTCTCTGTGGTTTGAAAAAAAATTTTTTTTTTTATTAATGCACAGAATAACAAATGGGAAGTTGTGGAGAACACCAATTTCTGAAATGGAGGCAATAAGTTTGAAGCTTGTCGTAGATTTAAATGTATTTAAGGCACTTTCTTTTATCCCCAAAGGCCCAAGAGCTGTTCAAGAAAATAATATTATTAATGTGTCTCTTTGATTTGTCTCAGAATGTTATAAGATGTCAGGCAAAATAGTAGAGGGGAGTATTGGAAGTCAGGTGGACTCCGAGTTTAAATGTCAAAAACGGTTGAGTCTGCTGCTGAGAGGTATCTTGAAAATACAGGCTCCACCACTGATATTAAAAGCAGATCCTCATTTTGAAAAAAAAAAATCATTGTGCAGCTTGATGATGCTTGCAGAAGTGAGTTTGACAGACAAGGACATGTGGACTCCTGAGCGGTTACACGATCCGCTCCGTTTTGTATGTCTTCCCTCCACTGCAAAGCCTTTCATCTACCTTCTAGACACAGGAGTCAGTCTCCCGAGCCCCCTGGAGGCATTTAAATGTCCCCAAATGTAAAATGTATTTAAATTCAAGGCTGTTTACGGTGTTTTGTTTTACCCAAGGGAGTGATTACAGAAAGGAGAATGAAGATAAGAACATCAGTTAGGTTTTATGATTTTTGTTATTTTCTTTTCTCTCTCTCTGTCTTTTTTTCCTTTTTTAAACAGTTTTAGAATTTCATTTGAGGAGGTAAATGCTGACTAGCAAAGTCACTTGAAGGTATGAATGATACACAATGGTAACGAACTCAGTTATTCAAAGTACTATATTAAATCTTCTAACCTCTCCTTATTCCCTTACAAGCATATTTTTAGCATAACCATTTGTAGCTTTATTGGCAAGTGCTGTGAATCGTCCTTATACTTGAAGCATCCGTATGCATCTCCACACTTACGGCATATTAAACAAGTGTATTAAGGCAGCACTCACATACTTTACATGTTGGCAGTGAAGTGAGCAGCAACTGTGCAACTGTGGCTGTCAGTTTAATAGTAAGTTGTATAACACTGGCCAAAAAAAAGGACTTATGTTTGATAATGATCACGCTGTTTTCTCTAAATAAAATTCGATTGCCAGGAAATATCTGTAACTTTGTTATAAAACTATTCGCTCTGTTTCTATTTTATTAAAAAAAAAAAAAGAATCATGAAGTCTGATTTTTTCCAGGGACAAAACAAAACAAAACAAAAAACAACTAATTTTCAATCATAAAATATTCAAAAAGTTTTTCTGAAATTTCCGTTTAACTATTTTGAAGAATTCAAAACTTGCTTGTGAATCATGCTCTTTATCACTAAATACATGAGGACAATTAACTGATGCTATAAACTAGTTTGCAGTTTATTTTTTCTAACAATAATGATAAAATAAAAAATTTAAAACTAAATGTTTGTTACTTCAAAACTGTCAAACTCTCATTGTAAACGACTTAATTTCTGCATCAGCTTTTACCTACAGTTAAGAGGGTCACTAGTCACATAATTTTTAAATTTCCCCAAGATTTACACTTATTCTTGCTGCGACTGAAGTAGTGTTATATTTCCAAAATAACAATCTATTTCAAACAAATTTATCTGGACAACTTTGTAGCTTGAATTTCTTACACATATTCACAACAATCCTGTGTTCCAAATCATTAGCAGTTCTTGATTCAGTGCCTTCAATTATTATTCATTCTGTGTTTTTAGTTTATATTAATCCAGTCGCCATGAATACAAGGACTTTGGGGAGATGTCAATGTTTAAAAAAAAAAAAAAGAACAAAACCTAAGTATTTAAATTCATTACATTGAAACACTTAGAAATTTCAGTTTCTTGCCCTCCCCACTGCGACTTTTTAAAAATGCTTGGAGACAGTTTTATATTGAGATTTTATCTTTTAAATGCGGAAGTACAAGGTATGTCTTACCCTGTTTTTCAGAAAATATTATGTCTTTAAATTATTTCCTTTTTAGTTTGGATCACAACCTATTAACTGACGTTGAGTCTCCAGCGTGTATTGTCACAGTATAAAGATCCGTATGCTGCGTATAGTCTAATCACCATACATAAAGATGTATTTACACGAGCAAGTGAAACAGACCACTGTGCAGAGATTTATATATCATTGTATGTCATCATAAAAGTATACATTTTTAAAAGAAATAAGAAAGAGAAATGAGTTAGATTGCTTCAAAATTCAGTGGCTGATTGTAAGCATGTTTTCTCCATATTTACTTTCCCCCGGGAGAGTTGATTCCTGGGTTGCTATGAGGTCTTCTTGGAATTCATCAACTCAATATAATTTTTGTACTTTCCCTAGGGCTCAGGAGGAGTGAAAGCCTGTCAGAAAAGCAGGTGAAAGAAGCAAAATCTAAATGCAAAAGCATTGCCCTCCTTCTTACAGATGCCCCCAACCCCAACTCCAAGGGGGTGTTGATGTTTAAGAAGCGCCGCAGGCGGGCCAAGAAATACACCCTAGTCAGCTACGGCACGGGCGAACTTGAGCGCGAGGCCGACGAGGAGGAAGACGGTGACAAAGAGGATACCTGCGAAGTAGCATTTCTGGGCACGAGTGAATCTGAGGTGGATGAAGAGTTATTGTCTGACATTGACGACGGCGCACGCGTTGTGAACTTCGACTGGGACTCTGGACTCGTGGACATCGAAAAGAAACTGAACAGAGGGGACAAGATGGAGATGTTGCCAGACACCTCAGGCAAGGGCGCCCTCATGTTTGCCAAGAGGAGGGAGCGAATGGATCAGATCGCGGCCCAAAAAGAGGAGGAGAGGGTGGGTGGAATGGCAAGCAGAGAGCCCGCTGCTGTGCAGACAGACGGCCTGAGAACCACGGCTTCCTACCAAAGGAAGGAAGAAGAAACCCTAAGAATGCAGAGCTCTGTGAGCAGAAGCTACATTGAGGTGAGCCCCGGTCATGGCCACGTGCCCCAACACAATGGCTTCACTGGGGTGTCCGACACAGCAGAGGCCCAGAGGATGATCCCTATGAACAGAACAGCCAAACCCTTCCCGGGGTCTGTGAACCAGGCAGCGACCCCCTTCTCCCCAACCCGGAACGTGACGAGCCCCATGGCGGACTTCCCGGCGCCTCCGCCCTATTCTGCAGTCACACCTCCACCTGAAGGCTTCTCCAGAGCCGTGTCAAGCCCGACAGCTGGCCCCGCACAGCCTCCTCCGTGGCCCCAGCCCGCCCCATGGTCCCAGCCAGCCTTCTACGACTCGTCTGAGCGGATAGCCTCCCGGGATGAAAGGATCGCCGTGCCAGCAAAAAGAACAGGAATACTGCAGGAGGCCAAAAGGAGAAGCACGACAAAGCCCATGTTCACTTTTAAAGAGCCCAAAGTAAGCCCAAATCCTGAACTCTTGTCACTTCTTCAAAATTCAGAAGGCAAAAAGGGCACTGGAGCTGGAGGCGATTCCGGACCCGAAGAAGACTACCTCAGTTTGGGAGCAGAGGCTTGTAATTTCATGCAGAGCTCCACTGCAAAACAAAAGACTCCACCTCCTGTCGCCCCAAAACCTGCAGTCAAGTCCTCGTCCTCCCAACCAGTAACTCCAGTTTCTCCGGTCTGGTCCCCAGGAGTGGCTCCAACCCAACCTCCTGCCTTCCCCACGTCCAACCCGTCGCAGGGCACCGTTGTCTCCTCCATCAAAATAGCCCAGCCTTCCTACGCTCCTGCCCGGCCCGCGAGCACTCTGACCCTGGCTGGTCCCTTCAAGGGTCCACAGGCAGCAGTAGCCAGTCCCAACTACACACCTAAGCCAACGGCTCCCACACCAACAGTAAACGCTGCTCATGCTGGTGCCCCGGGACCATCCAATGAGCTTCCAGGAATGAGTGGGAAAGGAGCCCAGCTCTTTGCTAAAAGGCAGTCGAGGATGGAGAAGTACGTGGTAGATTCCGACACAGTGCAGGCCCATGCTGCT
Source organism: Ursus americanus (assembly GCF_024610735.1). Taxonomy (NCBI): domain Eukaryota; kingdom Metazoa; phylum Chordata; class Mammalia; order Carnivora; family Ursidae; genus Ursus; species Ursus americanus. The sequence continues at coordinate 13,277,101 of NC_142139.1, forward strand.
CGCGCCCAGTCTCCCACTCCATCTCTACCAGCCGGTTGGAAGTACTCCTCCAACGTCCGAGCTCCTCCTCCTGTGGCCTACAACCCTATCCACTCCCCCTCCTACCCTCTGGCTGCTCTCAAGTCTCAGTCATCAGCCCCACAGGCCTCCAAGACAAGCAAGAAAAAGGGCAAAAAACCCCTCAATGCTTTGGACGTCATGAAGCACCAACCATATCAGCTAAATGCATCCCTGTTTACTTTCCAACCTCCTGATGGAAAGGATGGCCTCCTCCAAAAGTCATCCGCCAAGGTCAGTTCAGTGCCCGCCGTGAAGCAAGCTCTTCCTCCCCGGCCCGTGAACGCTGGCTCGCCCACTACTGCGCAGGCCTCGTCTGTGTACTCGGTGCCAGCATATAGCTCTCAGCCTGCCTTCTTTGCAGAGGCCACCTCACCGGTCAGCGCGTCCCCCGTGCCCGTGGGCATTCCCACCTCTCCAAAGCAAGAATCAGCCTCGACGTCTTACTTTGTGGCACCAAGGCCGAAGTTCTCAGCCAAGAAAAGTGGTGTCCCAGTGCAGGTGTGGAAACCATCTATCGCGGAAGAGTAATCTCGTAGCCGAAGCTGAGTGTCCACTTTGCTTGAAACAAGTTGTTTGCAGTGTTACTTGAGTCCCTGAGAATGCCTAGCAAGTCCTCGACTTACTTAATTTCAGATGTCACTTCCCAATCTGGGTCCAAGGAGCATAATATTTTTAATGAGTCAAAAATCTAACTCAGATTGACTTAAAACATATTTATCTTCTTTGCACACTTAAAAAATATGGGAGCACCCCCACATAGACATGTGCTGTTATATTAAGTAAGCAGGATACTTAGGATTTATGCTTTAGTCACAAGAAAGACAGTGATCAGTGTTAGCAGACATTGCACACGGCCTTTATGTAGCGTGACAGCTGGGCTCCTATGGTGAAAAGGTTCAAATGTAGTGAAAATATAACATGTATTGACTGCGGTTTCCTTCTTAGGTAGTGCTTTATCTCTATTACTAGTGTTACGGGATAAGAAATTTATGGAGGACAGGGATCAGCTCTGGTCTGTCAACCTCAGCCACCTGTTCGGTACTGCAGGGGGGGCATTCTGGGGATTGTTGAAATGTACATAGTTTAGTAGGAAGGGTAAGGAAGAGGGTGTCCGTGATGACTGAGCACTCATGTGTTAGGTTCTTCGCCAGATGTTTTCTATGTATTAGCTCATTTCAGAAGACTTTCTTAAAGTAAGTGAGATAGGGCAAGAGGGATGATTATCCTTAGAGACTGATTTCCATCTTCTCTTCCCAGTTACTTAAGAAACGAAGTGAGTGTATCTCCAGTTGCCCGTGAATGTGTAAGTTTGTGTTCCTCAGCCGAGGCGAGTGGTAGAGCACGGTACACAGGAATGACAAAAAAGGGTGAGCAGGCTGCAGATAAAGGTACTTAGGACTATTATTTTCCCTCGGGAAAGCACGCGATTGAGGCATGAAGGGTTACTGACGACAGGGGCTGATTGTGAAGCACGAGGAACCCCATGTGTGTGGAGGCCGTAGGGTGAGAACACACAATTATCAGCATCATTTCTGAGCGACCTAACAGATTGTTTTCCTTGTGTTTGTTTGGCTTTCTGCCTACCGCTTCTCCCACTGTTCCTTGCAATTCTATTCTCACACCTTCACTTTGTAATTTCTATCTGATGGACCAGGAGGATTCAGGCAAGGTTACCTTGTAAATTTGGATTGGTCACACACCATGCCGTCATCCAGCTGGCTATGAAGGTAATAATGTTACTGACAGTAAACCTGAAGACCTTTCTCATATCTATTTAAAGTCCAAGTCTGACCAACCATGGAAAATATTCAACAGGAATTAATGTAGAGAACTACGAAACGTTTTTGACAGCTCCGAGGAAAACCATCTACTCAATACAGGAGATATGTTTAGAGACATCTTATAAAAACTTGCCTGCTTTGAGGGTACATGGTACTGTTTTAATCCTCTGAAAATGTCTGTATTCCTGTTCTTTTACTGCTGTCTCTGTCAACCTGCTATATTTTTCACTATCCTATTAAAATATCACCATCTTCTTTATCTGTTTAATGCCCGTATTTTTAAAAATGATCTTCTCTGTGGGAGCTGTTCTGACCCAAGTCATTTCTCTGATATTTCTCTTCTATTGCTCCCCAGATCTCTGAATTTCCTTTTGTGAGCGTATTCATTTGTCTGCACGCTGTGAAACTCTAAGACAGAACACACGAAAAGAATTAAGTCAGCTACAGGACAATGAGGCTGTTTCTTTTGCTTTTTTTCTGGAAAATCTTCCATTGCCTTTGGTGGCAGTTTACCTAGAGGTTACAACCGCAGGATGCAGCTCGGTCCCTCATTTACCTTTTTTGGAAATCAGCTAGGGAGATTAATACAGGGTAAAGGAAAAAGCAATCTATCCATTATATAACACTATTGTTTGTATTACTTGTTCCCTGCAAAGGAAGTCTGTTAAATGCTGTGCATCTTACATTCTTTTCTAATAGGACAACCAAAAAAGGCTTCTTAAGGTGAAGCAGGAAAGGAGATCATTTTTATAACTTTGCATTCTTGACATAGCATTTAAAGAATGGTATGAAGTAGAGGAAAGATAATGGAACACAGCGTAGTTAATTTGAGATCACCAGTTCAAATGTAGCCTGGGCTGGTAATGACCCACAAGTACTCCCAGTTGTCCAGTGGTTTGTGGTATGTAGGAATGAGAAGTGTTTTCAGTCCATTTCCTGTAGGACAGGTGGCAATCTTAGCGGAGCCCCTATTTGGAGTTGATGACTAAACACACCGCTAGCATAACTGGGAGTGTCATAGGGTTCCCAAAAAGCTTCTAAGAAACATGCCAGGCACGCAATCAAAGCATCCACAACCTCGACCGGGAACTGGAAGCATAGGTCTCATCTTGAATCGTATGGTCCTACATTATGGAGGAGGGGTGGGAATCCTCCCAAACGGCATCTGTGACAGAATGTAACCATACTTGAGGATGGGGGAGTGGGAGGGAAAAGGATCGAGCCAGCACCCTGGAGTAAGAGGGATTCCCTTTCCCTGTTCTCCTCGACCAGAGAGCCTCCTGGGAACTAGCATGCAGAATAAGCCGTATGTACCACCTGAAAGGTTGGAGTTATGGGAATGATGTCAGTGTGGCAGGTGGGAGGCTTAGAACTCATGACCTCAGCTTCCCGCCCACGGGGCATCCTTTGCAATCTGTGTGTTGTTGGCTTTGTTGTGGTAGCAGATGTTTGACGGGTAGGTTGTGGGATATGAGGAGGCAGGTTTGGTTTAGTTTTTAACACCTTGCCTTGTCCCTTGTCCTTCGTTAGCTTAGTTTCTAGGCAGAGCACCTGTGAAGTCAAGTATTCATCACCAACACCGCAGCAATGATCATTGACTGGGTGCCTGTGTTATGTTCGGTGCCGTATGCATCTTATCCCAAGGGATCCACTGTGCGGTTTACAGGCACTGGGACATAAAATAGAATGTAGTCACAGTCACTGACGTGCTGCAGGATCTCATGCAATTTTTTCCCACGAGTTTCCCCTTAACAATGCCTCAAGCCTCTCTTCCTGGACCGTTGTGCCATAATGAGTGTGCACAACACTAGATATTCTAGGAAGAGAGGCGTACATAAATCTAAATACAGCGTATGCCTCTCCATCTTGTAGGAGAATAGGTTGAATCACAGAACTGGTAAGACTGGGAATCTGAGCATTGCCACTTCAATCTTAAAACATTTACGATTTTGTTTCTAATATTTCAATAACACACACATTCTGTTTTGAGAGAGGAAGAACCACAGTTTCTGCATTTTGACTCTTCATTCATAGTAGAAAGCATAAGTTATTAGGAATATGTTTTATAAGACACATTTGGGTTGTCATTCTGGAGCATGTAAAAGTTTGTACTTCAAAATATATCTAGCATGATCGTTAATGATAACACGTATCTCATTTAATCTGCACAAGAAGCAACTCATTTAACTGCAGGAAAGCCGATCCGAGTTACACACAATTCTTTCGAGCAAGCCAGGGTTCTTTAATCCTTCTAGATTGTGCTGACCCCTTTCAAGAAATGGGCTGCTTCTTAGGGACAGCTGAGTATTATCACACAGCCTAAATTCTAGCCTGGCAGCGAGAGTCACATCTGAGATGTCAAAAACAAATGATCCGCGTTTAAAAGGGTGTGGACTAGCAAACGTGGGACCATTGTCCTATTTACAGCTACTAGGTTAAAGAACTTTGAAGGTCGTTGTGCTGCTGACAGGCATATCAAACACTGGCACTCCGTGGCACTTTCAGCCCCTTAAGAGCCCGAGGAGACACAGGGGTTAGTATCTGAGTGTGCTTTAGCCTGCCAGACAAAAGCCCTGGCTGTGTATCATTTTATCCAGTTACAAAGTTGAGAAGCTGCAAGCACCCGTATTCTAAGGGTGAGTTCCTGAAATCCGCGGCTGTTCTGTGAGTCACAGCCGGCCCGGCAGGAAGGGTATTTGAAGTCATGGTTATCAAAAAGAAGTGATTGTTTTCTGCAAAGCTAAATGCTTAAAATGCTTCCAGAGGGAAGCTGTGGGCAGCAAGCGTGCTCATTCCCTTCTAAAATCAGAGCTGTCGAGTTTGTTTTAAAGATTGCTAAGAGTTCATGAGAAAAATATATAAATTCTAAGACCCAACATTATATTCCCAGACACACTGACCCTCACTGGTCTCATGTCCCCTTATCACTGGACTCTGGGGGACACAAAGACTCATGTAACACTTCAGTGCTACTAAGTTCGTCAACAAGTATTCTGGGAAAAAGCAGAATTGAATTCTTCTCTAGACTTCCCACCAGGGTTGGCCAAAGGCCATAAAGCAAACTCGCAAATTCCCACAGGACCCAAACACCAGGCAAAATCACTAAAAGAGGCCAGTCTCCATTTCTTCCTCTATGGTTAAAAAAAAAAGAAAAAAAATTATAGTCTATCCTATGGAGCCACAGGCCAATAAAAATCAGTCTTCTGGAAGAGCCCCCAAATCAGACTTATTCTTTCCTTAACATTGTCAGATACAGCCAGTTTATTAAATTTTCAAAAAATTAATATGTTCTTATGGTATGTATATCTGTACACCGAATGACCTCTCGGCACTTGGAAATCACAGAGCTTACCATTCAGAGGCAATTGAATGAAGAAAAAATTTAATTTGAAAATATCAAATCCTGTCAGACATTTCTCAGACTCCTGATTTCATACGAGGTTTGCTAGCTAGTAAAGTATATCTCAAGTATAAAGAAGGTTAGGGTTTTTACAGGGTCCTATAGTTTATATCATTTTTTGTTATTGGTACACAGAATTTCTTTTACCCCTGTTACCTCATTCTTGGCATGTTTATCTAAATTATGTGTGCTTTGTGACTGGTGAAATATACATTCAAGGTCCCTAATAAAAATAGTCCCAAGGACCGACTTTCCAGCCTACCTTCCTTCCTCTACCTGATAAACACTATTAACACTCAAAATAATACCGTTCGTATGTGCCATGGAGAAATCCTGCTTTCACAGCCTCTAGTTCCTGAGCTCCTTGATAACTATTAATGATTCGTTCGCGGAAAAACAAAACAAAACAAAACAAAAAAAAACGAAGGATTGCATCTAGCTCTAAGTTGAAAAGAACTGCACAATCTAGGAACAAACTGAGACAATTTTTCTTCTTGGGAGTAAATATCAAACAGCAAAGTGTTTTGTTCTTCAGAAGACATTTTAGAAGTCAGGGGATCTTTGATATCTTTACTTAACAATAATCTGTTTTCAGACCACTCAAAGGCCCCGAGTCAGGTGTTCTGGTCCAATGCAGGACTGCATGGATGGGAATGGATGCTGGGCAGCCATGCAAACAACCTTGTGAGACCCGAGGAAAAGGCAGAAGTTGGGGGGCGGGGTTCATGTGTTACGTTTCTACTACGTGCCAAGAACTGTGTTAAATACTTCCCATAAATTATAACAATAGCTAACATTAACTGAGCACGAATTTTGGGTCCTGAATTGTGCCAAGTATCTTTCCTAGATTATCTCTTTTCTTCTATTGAGATATGATCTACGTATAACATTATATTAGTTTCGGGTGTACAACATAAGGATTTGATATTTGTATTTATTGTGAAATGATCACCTCAGTGAGTGTAGTTAACATCCATCACCACACAGTTACAAATTTTTTTCTTGTCATGAGAATTTTTAAGATCTCCTCTCTTAGCGACTTTCACATATACGATAGAGCATTACCAACTATAGTCACCATGCTGCACATTATATACTCCAGACATTTCATTTGGTCCTTGGAATATTGCTGAAAGGAAGGTTTTATTCCCAATTTACAGGCGAGCTGCCTGAAATTCAGAGAGGCTAAACAACCTGTCGGATAGTCATTAAGCTTTTAAGTCATTGGCTGGGTTTGGAACTAGACCTTTGTCTGACATCCACGCCTGGACCTTCCCTTCTGTACCACATGGTTTCCATAGTCTCATTAGACCCAGAATACCACTCCGTTAATAGTTTTGTGTTCCCCAAACTATTTAGCAAGAGCCTACTCTATATAGGCTTTATAGATGACTTTGACCATGTTGAATAACATTAGAAAGGACCCCCTTACTTTCCTCGGATTGCACATAAACTCAGAGGCTTTGATGGTATGTTGGAAATGAAAACCAGCCTCTGAGAAAGAAGCATCTGTCCTATAAGTGAAAAAGGTGAATTTGACAGTGATTTTGTACTAGTTACCCAAATTCTTTTATTTTCTTATTTCAGGATGAATAGATGATATTTATGGGCTGAGATTGGGGAAGAATTGTCACTTTAAAAAAAAAAAAGCAAAATCGGAGACTCTCATAAAAGGAAGTATTCGCCTAGGCTTCATGCCATTCTGACTACATGTAGCTCAAGGAACATTCTTATTAAATAGTGAAACGGCACCCAGCTTGGCTTGTTACTAAACCCATAATAACTTAAGACATTTCAACAAGAATAATTCTAAACAGAATAATAATGCAAGCATCACAAACTTTCAGTGTTTCAAATCTAAAAAATAGTTGTCACTGGAATCTTAGCATTGACATGAAGTCTCTCCTGGATATGCATGAGGCAGCTAAAGTTTCCAGCCACAGTGTCCTCAATGGAGCATTTCTCAACAGTTATTTCTGTAGGAAGACTTCCCAGCAAGGACATTTTTACACCTTATGTTTTTTCCAGTAGCTTTTTTTTCCCCTTCAACTATGTCTCATTGTTATTTTCAAAACATCTCCTGAAGAACTGGTGTAATGGATTCTAAACAGGGGGTCTGAGCATTCCCATCACTAACTTCAAGGAGAGAAGATGTGAACTTCTAAGTTCATTGTAAAAACCCCCTCATTATCTTTGCAGAGCTCTGCTGCCTTTATTTAAAAATCATAAAGCCACTAATAAGGTGATAATTATGAGGGCTTACTATATGCTAGATGCATAGCTAACAAACGTTGACTTTTTTAGTCATCACAAAATGACTATGAAGTAGATACTATGATCATCCCATTTTACAGATAAGAAACTGAGGTAAAGAAAAGTTAAGGAACTTGTCTAAGGAGGTGGGGAAATGCTCAAGACCTGACAGTCAGGGACCAGAGCCATTCACTAACCACAAGGCTACATTACCTCTCTTGATCGCAAGACAAAGGTCACAGATGAAAGGAATTGTCCATCAGAGCAATAAGTTTTAACTGTCTCAGAAATAACTCAAAAGTTACTTTAAATCTTCTAAATCAATATGAAAAAGACTTCTTAGAGCTTGGAAGCCCCAAATGACAGACACTTGTAGGCAGGTACAAGGGGAGGAGAAAAGCTATAGTTTTATTTCTATCGGCCTTTTTGCTTATAACTCATTACATGATAGGGGGGAGCCTAATACTTTGCTAGTTACCCTTGATCGGAATTTGAACTAGACCAAACTCCTCAAACACCCACTTCCAGCCAACCAGCATCGTATATTACTGCTAGGGCTGTGCTAGTTTACACCAGGTAAATTAAGGAAAACAAAGAACAGCAAAGAAGAAAAATTTCTCAAATTTTAAGAACAATAATGCAGAAAAATAGTCCCCTCCAATTTTTAAATTAAAAAAGTCACAATTTGGTTTAGGGGAGGCAAAAGGTAACCATTTCTTCAGTGACATTCACCTGTGATTAGGTGAGAGCATGCACGCAAACCCCACGCCTACAGAGGCACATTCTGTCGTGGGTAAGTGTGGACCCGGGCCCAGGTGCCTGCAACTGCGTCAGGCCCGCCTCTGGCTCGTAGGGAGGCTCCAGGCAGACGCTTACGCCTTTTTGAGCCTCAGTGTCCCTCTCTGTGGCATGGAGACAATACTGGGTGCACATCACAGGTCGAGCAGGTTAAAGGAATCCACAGTGTTAGGTGTATAGAACGGTGCCTGGCGCATGAAAGCGTTCAACAGGTGCTAGCTACTAGTGTTACTGCAAGGGCCACTTAACAAACAATAGCTACTGTTTCAGAAACTTCCAAGGAGGAAAACACACACAACCATTAGACAAGTTCTTTCATTTTTTTCTGTTAATGTGCATCCCAGTTTTAGGGGTCGAACACAATAAAAAGACAAAAAGCAGAAAGAGTGTCTGTATAAATCTATTGACACAACCAATCTCTTCTCAAGAGGCTTGTCCTGAGAAGTCGTTGTTTCTTCTGTTTTCTTCTTACTGAAACTTTGTATGTCTATGTTCCTCTCTCTTCAGCCTGTTGGACAACTTTTTTCTTCTTTGTCTGCATCTATTGTCCTAGCATTATAATGGTGTACAAAATGGTGCAATATTTAAAAAACAAAAACACACTTTTTTTTTTAAAGATTTTATTTATTTATTTATTTGACAGAGATAGAGACAGCCAGCGAGAGAGGGAACACAAGCAGGGGGAGTGGGAGAGGAAGAAGCAGGCTCCCAGCGGAGGAGCCCGATGTGGGGCTCGATCCCATTAACGCCGGGATCACGCCCTGAGCCGAAGGCAGACGCCCAACCGCTGTGCCACCCAGGCGCCCCCCAAAACACACCTTAACATCAGCTTTGAGACTCCACTATAAAGGGACTGCTTTCAATTCAAAGTATCAATTGTTAAATAAAACAAGTGTGGTGCCCTTAGTAATATACAGAGAATTCTTACGGCGGGGGATGCTTGTAAATTAAATATAGTCTCAAATTTGGGATGTTGGTCTCCTGAGGAAGGTTCTGGTAGGATAGTTGAAGCTATTTAGGCCGAGCCCACAGAAAGTGGAACAGCTGGCCACCCGATTGCCGAGGCCACCCCAATTCACGCCTGCAACAGTTGGGGCTCTGACAGAACCTGGCTGACCTCGGAAGGCGCTGCGGACAGCTGTTCTTATCCCTCCTTCCCAACACTGTCCCAGGACAAAGGGTCAGCAACCTGGTCTTTTTAGAGTAATTGATCCCCTTGCCTGAGAAGCATGAGCAGTTTCCAAAAACAGAGTGAACCCTCTCTCTGAACAGAGCAAACTCCCAGTTCACAGAGCAAGGGATGAAAAACAATTCTCAGAAGCTGAGTGAATGATGTAGGGAGGAACCTAGAATCCCAGCTGCCTTTCAAACCCAGGGAATTTTTGTGGGTTTTCTGGTGTGCCTCTAGAATCTTTCTGAGTCAGAAGCAGAAGTTGGGACTAATCTTGAAGAGGAAAAAAAAAAAATCAAAACAAGCTGAGAGGCCGAAAATTTTACCTGAATCCAAAGTCGCTTTTGTTTCAAATACATTTAAACTGATTTAGTTCTGTTTTCCTTTTGTACCATTTAATTACATTTTTTTTCTTGGAAAGTGAAAAACAACTAGATCTTTTTCTTGAATTGCATATCCCTCAGTTCTGTTTTCTCCTAACATGTCTCAGGCTGGTAAAAAAATATTCACAAAACCGTCCTCTAGAGCTAAAGATCACCAAAGAATAGTCTGGGCCAATATAAATGAAGTGCTCAGTGTCACACCAATCCTTCCATTGGTAGGGTTTTTTTCCTTTATGTCCCACTCAAGAGTTAGTTGATGGTCTAGCCCACTGACTACTTGTTACTGCTTATCAGATGGTGCCAATAGTAATTCTTCATATAAACCCAAATAAGCTAACTAGATTTTGAATTCTACATTATGAAACAGCCAGCAAAATGTTACAACCCAGAGTGGGTGCTATTATGGAAATAAAAACCAAAGTAAAATAGATCACTTAGAATTTATTTTAATTTTACACTTCAGTTCACCAACTAATAAGGTTTCTTTACATACAGCACTTCAGTTTTAGCCAGCCACCGCCTTCAGAGGTTCTAACACACAGCTTTCCAACTTTTGTTCCCAGAGGGGAATTAAGACCTTCCCTCCCCACCCCCAGCGCCACTGTGGAACTTCTGATTTAGTAGATCTGGGTGGGGTCCAGGGATTTGTTCTTGTAACATACACCCCAGATGATTCTGATGCTAATGGTTGTGAACCACACTTTGTAAAACACTTTTCTAACACACAGAACACTTAGGCCAACCTTATTCTTTAAAACCCATAAATAGTTTTCCAGTTTGTCCAGTCAGGCACAGGCCGACTTGTCAACTGCACCTGCTTTCCACTGTTCTATAGGCCTCCTGAGCGGGCACTGAAGCGCGGATCTTGCCGGCTCCATCTCAAAGGTCCAGGAGATGGCAGCAAACCCTCTTCCCGCTCCAAAAGGGCTTCGCAGGCAGCCGTTCTCAAACTTGTGAATAATTTGCTCTAAACATTCTTTTTCTTTATTTTTTTTTAAATAGAAGAATAAAGAGGGCCTTCAGATGTGATTTTGTCATACCCTCTGCTTCTAATCAAGGCTGAGAATAAATATTTCTAGGAATAGAATGATACAATTTTATCGTCTAGAGAAGGGACTGTACAAGGTTCCTTGGCTGTTTTTTCTTATCTCTGGGGAAAGGAATTGTATGACTTCCCTTGGCTGTAGGGCAATAGCGTCTGTTATCTCCAATCAAAAATGTTCTTACTAATAACTAACTTAAATCTCTCTGGCAGTAATCAAAACATTTTTATTTTGGGATCCAGGCTAAAGGAGAATTTTGGAGCACTTTGAATGCTAATCAGCCTTTTAAAAGGAAAACAAATATGATCGTAAAATTTTCAAAACAAAAAAAACCAAATCGTGTACTTTAAGGATCACGGGGAAAGATCCCAGTGTTTTCGCTGTGCCTTTCCATTATGATGATCAAATGGTGTGGTAGATTGATAAAATGCAAAATCAGCCAGAGGCTGCTTAAAGACTAGGAGAATGTACAGAACAAAGGGGCAGGTAGACCCACTGAGTAGCAGCTTTGATCCCAACAAGACCATTGTTTTCAGATCTTTGACGCACTAAAGTTTATTTCTAAAACAAAAAGATGGTGACGTCTGGTAGTTCTGTAATATGAGATGAATGTTTGTACATTCACCAGTGGGAGGAGAAGAGACTAACAAGAGATAGGAGAGCTGGATATTTGAGGAACTACGGTGTGGATAAGGGAGTAAATGTGTCTGTTGCTGAAAAAGAAGTGTTAGGAGTAATGAACAGAAGTTACAAGACTGTAAATGTCAGTTTAACTCAAAACTTCAAAATCTTGTGGGGCAGAGATGGAGACGGAATTAACATATATATTAGGCATATAAAATGTGTTACGAGCTTTAATACATGTACTTAACTTAGTTCTCATAGCAACCTTACCTGGAGGAAAATTATCATTTTTTTTTTTAAAGATTTTATTTATTTATTTGACAGAGATAGAGACAGCCAGCAAGGGAGGGAACACAAGCAGGGGGAGTGGGAGAGGAAGAAGCAGGCTCATAGCCGAGGAGCCTGATGTGGGGCTCGATCCCATAACGCCAGGATCACGCCCTGAGCCGAAGGCAGACGCTTAACTGCTGTGCCACCCAGGCGCCCCGAAAATTATCATTTTTTTAATTGAGAAGGAAACTGGAGCTCAGAGAAGTTAAGAAAATTGCCCTAAGTCACACAGCTAGTCCTAAGGTGGCAGACCCGCCAGCTGACTCCAAGTTCATCTGTTTGCATAGCCTGTGCTCTTTCCCACTGCAATGCCTATCAGGTGTGTTGTAAAAGGAACTCCTGTACCTCATTGAAGCTTGATTGCAGATCTCCAATCCCTTCCACCTCGGAGATTTTATAATTTGCTATATAAATATCTTCTAAAAAAATTGGGCTTTTTATGTTTCATGAGTGTATTTTGGTGTAGTTCAATACCTTTTAAAAAAGCAAGGTCAGTTTAAAACCGGACAAGACAGAATTCGTTCCTTACCCCTTCAATTCCAGGATATTTGTAGGAAACTTAAATAATCATTTTTTCTAATGAGACAAAGAAGAGCTTAGGTGAGAATAATTTTTCTTTTCTTTAAGCCATGACTAGAATGATTTGCTTCAGTTCTAGTGTCTGTGAAGTGTGATTAGAATTCCTCCTGACTATTCTTGAAACGTACACAGATACTTCTTGAGAAGGGGGAGTGCTGTGAGGCTCGGAGGGACCTTTAGGCCTCGGGGACCCACCCCCGAGGCACCCTGGCGTAAGGTGAGAAACAGCTGGCAATGCTCTAAAGCAGCATTTCCAGCACCCTTTGCTTATCATTTCACCTGCATCAGGAGATCTCCATCCTTCGTTGTCAAAATGCCCATGTTCCATCAGACAAAATTATGTCAAATATACCATGCACTCACACAGAAAGCAATCTTTTATAGAAAAAAACCATTTAGTATTTATCTTCTTTGCTTTCAGTATTCAACCTCTGTTTTGTTTTCCTTTTGCTTTGTTTTCTAAACTTCTGTAATAGCCTACGTAGCACTGTCAACCATGGTCAAAGTCAAAATCCCGTCTTATGAATGGTGCATCAACATTTAATTATCGGTGTATTGTTAGGGATGCACTGCATTGTCAGACTTCATCTGGTCTCATGTAGACTTCATTTTTTTGCAAAAAAGAAAAAAAAGTACTGATCTAGAGTGAACTTCATTTAGCAACTAGTTACAACATCGAAGTTGCATTTCACCTGGGAATAACTGACCCACAGTGATAAATTGTAAGCGATCGTCCCCCCGTCCCCACCTCCTTCAGGCCCTTTAAATGAAAGAATTTGGAGATAACTTTCCTCCCAGCGAAAACACACATGAAATCTCTTAGCCTAGGTCATACCCATGTGTGATTCCAGATGGTCGATGATTTGCTGATCTACAGATTAAATTTTGAAAAGAACTTACCTGCATTAGACTCACAACTTCCGAAACAGGCAAGGTTAAGAACAAGGTTGCAACCGCGAAGTCGGCCCATCACTCTCAGAAAGAGTCTCATAGGGGTGCCCGGGTGGTGCAGTCGTTAAGCGTCTGCCTTTGGCTCAGGGCATGATCCCAGCGTTCTGGGATCGAGCTCCACATCAGGCTCTTCTGCTAGGAGCCTGCTCCTTCCTCTCCCACTCCCCCTGCTTGTGTTCCCTCTCTTGCTGGCTGTCTCTGTCAAATAAATAAATAAAATCTTAAAAAAAAAATGTTTAAGAATAGATGAGAGCAAAGCTGAGAGGAACTTTTCAATGGGTGTAGCTTAGGAATCTTTTTACAAAGAGATAAGCTCTAAACATTTCTTTTTCCATCCCTTCCCCAGAGTTTTTTTAATTTTTTGTTTGTTTGTTTTAATGGATAGTCGCTTAAGAACTTCAGACAGACATATTATGGAAGGGTCCCTTCTCTCAATCTCAAATGTGTATTTATAAGGACCTAGACATTTTAGTACCTCCAGAAGAATTTATCTTTTATCTTAGGCTCGGACTGTACATCCAGTGTGGCTTTGGGGGTTGATGAAGTGTTTGTAGGTAATTCACAAGGCGTTGTTAATTCACCTGTGTATTTGCATGAATCAATACCGAAAGAGGAAAAAGTTGTTTGGCGATTGATGGTCAAAACTACCTAACATTATATTAATATGAAGGTGAACTTGGGAATGAGGAGTAGTCAGGGGCATGATAAGGAATGAGATCCTTTGAATGAATGTGTGGCCCAAATACTATAGCAAAACTTGCTCTAGTATTAATAAGCAATATTATGTCTAAGAATAGGCCGCGGTTTTGTGAGAACATTAAGAAAGCTATAGCAATAGGAGAGCTGTAATAATAGCTAACAAGACAAGAAAATTACAGCGTACTAATGCCTCCTGAGACACCTCCTTGAACCATTAACTGGATTACAGATAAACCCGTGATTAGTATTTTTAAGTGAAGTAAATGCTTCCTATTTTGAAGATATGTTCCTGGGACACTAGTGATAAAAGATGTTTCCAAGTTCTCCATTTGTATTTGAAAAGTACACCAACATGACTATCACCATATACTCTGCTTTAATCTGTATTGCCCCCTGAATGGCCTTTTATCTATTCCAGAAAAACAATCATTCCTTTGAAAACCTCAATTACTTTATGGAAATCCCCGTGTACTATAAAATGAGATGACACACACGGAATTACTACATAAATTCCTCAGACAAGAAAGATGTCATGAAATAAAACTTACCACTTGCACCAGAGAGATGTGGTAAAGCAATTAAGCAAAATTTTTCTTATTCTGCGCTTAAGAAAATAAGTTGTTGGTTACTTCCCGGATGAAGAATTGTACTTTTTTATTCCTAATTTTAAACATCACTCTGGGGTCATGTTTCTGACTAAGGAAACATAAATATGATTTAGCAGTAAATCTTGAATTTCCCAGGAACAGTAGGTTAAACATTTTCCCCAGGGACCAGGAAATGAATCAAAGGATCTATTTCATAAGCTTAGAAAACGTAATGGACAGAAAAACAGTTACAAAGATCAAATAAGTCATTTTTCTCATACTGTATTTTCCACATCCTTGTGAAATAATATTGTCACACGTTGTGAAGTTGTTGATGTGTCTTTGCCATTACCATTAACCAGGTTTGGTTTGTCAGCTTTTTAATGTGATTAGGAGTCGTGATAGAAGAATGGCTTAAACATCAACCCTCAAACACATGCCAGAGAGAAATTTGGAGAATGTTATCATGTAAAGGGCCCAATCAAGGTTGTTACATGCTATGCACACATTTCTTAAGAACTCCTTTTCTTAAACTCTTAACTGATGAAATTTCCCTCTGAGAAAATCAAAGCCATTCTACTTGGGAAATGAGTTTGCTTAAGGAATATTATTAGCTCCATGTCAAACAGCAAGCACGTAAGCTGTAAACTATATTGAAAAATCATCTCTCCTCACCCCACTTTTTTCCTAGGGATAAGTGCACATTCATGGTGACTTTTCTTTCTGTGAATGTGGGCAGGAGGAGATGGTTACCTGGATTTGCTTTAGGAAAAGTATCTAGGATATAATGGACAGCTAAAGCTGTATTTGGATAGTGAAATACATTTTAAGTAGGCTTTACAGTGTAGGTAATAATTTTATGCTACTAATGATGAGTCTCCTTTCTTAAGTGCTTACTACATGCCAGACACTGACAGTTTTCTTTACAGAAGTTACCCAAAAGGTCACCAATTCATTTATTTCATAAGGATCATCAGCCTTTGTTTATTGTGAAAGTTCCTTTTTTTTCTCTATAGAAACTAATGAAAGCTGAACTTTCGATATGTTATTCATTTTTTTCTAAGGTGGGAATCCATATGACTTTTACTGCTTGAATCTTCTGAGAAGATAGAACTTCTCTTCAAAAAATATTTTGAAATGTGTTTAAAAGATTTTGTTTTTATGTTCAAGCCAATTAAAGTAGACTTATTTAAGGCTCCCCCCCCAGAAATATAAAAAATTAAAATGCCAATTCCAGCTTTTTAAATAGAACACAGTATATCAATAGGAGTGTTTTCATAGGCTATAATTTTTAGAATGGCATACTTTTTTGAGGATAAAGGGAAGTGAGACGGCAAAACGTTGCTGTGTAGTTAATTTCTTTTCACTAATAGATTTAGCGCTTTAAAATTATTTAGATACAATTTCATTACCTATGACTTTAAATTTTAAATTTCCCTGTACAGACACATACCAGCTGTGAGACCGAGGGTACATTACCTTGTACCTACGGTACATTTGCATGCCTCAGTTTCCTGATTTGCAAGATTGGGATTATAGGGTTGTTGAGAGGATTCAGTGAATTAATGGGAAAACTTGCTTCGTACTGTGATTAGTACATAGTAAAAATTCTATACATTTTGGGTCTCGCTATCATTGCTATCTAAGATGAAAGGGGCCGCAGAAGTACATGCACAGATTCCTCCTTAACATTTTCATTCTTTTATAACAGAGGGTTAAGAAAGATCAAGCAGTCTGGCCCCCCCCCCCCCCCCCCCGGAGCTAGCAGAGAGGTGAGGTCAGTGCGTGTTTCTGGCCAGCTCCGCCGCCTGCGTTCTGACCGGTGGAAAGACGTGGCTGGCGCAGCGGTATCGCAGGCGTGTGGTGCTAATGCCACTTCAAAGGCAAGGCTCCCTCTATTTTTAGCCTGGGTCGGCAGCCTGCCTATGCAGTTGCCTCTTGAACAGAAGGTTCTGCCAGGTCTCTGACACCTTCTAAGACCTCACAGGCTCTTCTCACAAAAACAAGAATAATCGCCATGTGTTGTGCTGTGGGGCACTCGATTTCTAAACGAAATCTCTCCTCTCCTCCTAATCTTGAAACTGTAGCTGGCATTATTACCATTTTACAACCAAGGAAATTATGGCTGGAGAGGTGGGAGCATCCGGGTAACAAGAGGCCAAGGCAGGACTCCCGGGTCAGCGTCACAGCCAAGTTACCCGAGTTCACATTCTTTCCAGTCTATCACGCTTGCTTCCATTGTCGCTTATAACCCTTAGTCTTTCTCACGAAGGGATTTCCTTCAAACATAAAATAAACTTTTAAAATGTGTATTGTTTTAGAACCCAAATTTAATCTAAAAGTTAATCTAAAGTGAATAAAGATGAATAGTCAATGGCAGAGCCAAGACCAGAAGCACTAGCTACAAGATGGTATCTCTTTTTCTGATGTCCGACTATGTTTATTTTCTTTCTCTAAGCAATGTATGGTTACTTGACTAGTTTTCTAGTCAATAATACGACGTATTAGTCCTGATTGTCTGCAGATGAGCAGCATAATGCTGCAGATTTCTGTCTGAGGAAATGGGCACTCTCTTCCATTTTGTGAATAAGAGAGTGCCACACCAGAATTTCCCAAAGCCCCGCTGGTGAAGAAAATTTAAGATTCACTTTAGGAAGGCAGATCACAGTAAATATGAGATAGAGACTGTTTTATTAAGAGACTAGAACAAAAAGACCTTAAAATGCTCATTCCTTGACGTCAAGCTTGACTGTGAATCACCTCAAAGGAGCATTTATCCTACATTTAAAGATGTCTAGATAGAGGAGTTCTACATCTCCATGGAGAAATCGCTTTCCTGCTAACGCGCTTCCCTATCAGGAAAATTAATCCAAGACTCATGAAAATGGGAGTGCCCCTAAGACATTGGTTAGTAGAAAATGCCATTTCCTACACCTGCTTGTGATCTCACAATAAATGGTAAGTCAACTTTCAGTTTTCCCTTACGCAATTTTTTAAAAAGATGTATTTATTTTAGAGAGAGAGCAGTGGGAAGGGGCAGAGGGAAGAGGGAGAACGATCCAGGCAGACTCTGCGCTGAGCACGGAGCCCGAGGCAGGGCTCAATCTCAGGACCCCGAGATCCGACCTGAGCCGAAATCAAGAGTCAGGCTCTTAATGGACTGCGCCACCGAGGTGCCCCTCCCTTCTGCAATTCTAACTAGTCCCAATGTCCATTATCTTTTTCTTCTTAGGTCTTTTAACTCTTGCAAATATATTTTAGACTCTCTTTAGGATTCATGCATAAAATTTTAGGACTTATCTCATTTGGAGAGTCAAACAGCTTAAAACCCTCACATTTGCACTGACCTAAAATGCAAATGATTGTACTTGCACATTAAAATCTTCTACCTGTTTAGGAAGATTGATTTGTTTGTAAATATTGGTTCATCCTCTTTGTTTTGGCAAACCTGGCTTGGTGAGCATACTGGTGTGTGTATAGCGAGGGTGGGGGATGAGTCTATTTGTATGAGCCCCTCACCACAGCTAAGTGTTATGAGAAGGGCTATATCTTGAGGCATAACGAAAAATTTTGGTGAAGCAAACCAAGTTTCCTGGTTATAGAATTCTGATATAGAAATTACTCATTCATCCAACAAATATTTACTAAGTGTCTACTTGCCAGGAACTGTTTTCAGTCTAGGGATGTCTTAATGAATAAAACAGAATGCAACAATAACCCTTACTCTTACATGGAGCGAAATTCTAGTGGGAAGAAGCTCATAAGCAAAATAAATAAAATATTTATTATGTTAAATAGACATAAGCCTAAAGGCAGAAATAAAACAGGGAAGGGGATAGGGAATTTTGAGAGAGAAAGAGGGAGATACGGACAGACAGGAGTCAAATAGTGATCATATGATATTTGAATAAGGCCTGAAGGAAAAGAAACAGGAGTCATGCTGATATCTAGAGTACTGTGTTCCGGGCAGAAGGGTCAGCAGGTGTAAAGGTCCTGAGGCATGAGTGTGTTTGGTGTGTTCACAAATAGCAGAGGCTGGTATGGCTAGATCCAAGTGAGAGGGAAAGAGCAGGAGATGAAATCAGAGATTAAGGAGGAGTGGGTGAGCAGATTTTACAGGGCCTTGTGGGTCAATGAAAGGACTTTGATTTTCCTTTTTTGAAATGAGAAGCCACGAGAGGATTTTAAACAGAGGACTAAGTAACATAATCTGAATTAGGTTTTAACAGGGTAATTTTAGCTGCCATTTGAGAACAGACTAGATAAGCAAGGGTGGAACCAGGGAAACCAATTAGGAGACGTAGCAATAATCCAGGCAAGATTATGCTGCTTTAGTTTAGGACGGTAGCAGCAGAGACATGGGAAATGATTGCAGACTGGATGTATTTTAAAGTCCGCGCTGACAGATAGGTGTAGAGTGTAAGGGACAGGGAAGAGTCAGCAGTGACTCTTAAGATTTTGACCTGAGCACATGGGAAGCTGGAGAATGCCTGGTGCTTCCTTCCATTCATGTGCCTCTTCATAGCCCTCTGCTTTGTAGACATTCTTATAAATGACTTAAAAGGCAAATGAAATGTCATTTATTTCTGTTTGCCTCTACTGGAATCTGCTGATGATAAAGTATGTTTGTGATGAATATTTACTGATTATGTGTTTAAGAGAGAAAGTTGTTGAAGGAGTTGAAATATCATTTGTCAGTTGGAGACATTTCCTCTACTATGGCATATTTAAGCAGGAATTCAGTTAAGAGAAAGTTTTTGGCTTTCAAGGTTTGTGGTCTGAGATAGTTTAAACTTCCGAATATATCCTATTAAACTTCTTTGGCTTCTGTAGCTATTTGCATTGCTTTAGAATTAATTCACTTCATTGTCCTATGTAAACCTCAGACTACACTTCCTTTTTAAATGTCAAGTATTTCCTGCCGGTTAAATTGGTTACCCAGACAGTCTAATAAGGAAACTAACCAAGCTGCCTCATGAACTGCTTTATGTGGATAAATCTGCATTGAATTGACATGAAAAGTTGGTTATGCTAAGCTGAGAAAGGCCCTCAGCTCCTCTGAGCTTTTCAGCTGACTTGAGCGCAGAGCCCCAGGTGTGTCTCACCATCATATAAAAGGAGCACATCTAAATGTGAGGTATTCCCTACACCCTTCCACCTACCTGTTCTTGTGACAAACGGCAAGATGGCAACAGTAATTAATCCAAACTTAATCAAAATTTAAATGATTCTTTCCAAAATTTCTAAGATCTCATTTCATTTAGCTTGCTTGGATTTGAATCTTTTTTAAAAAAGACGTTTTCTCAAAACGATTTCATTATAAGCACAGTCTAATACTTGACTAAAAAACTCTGGTGTGAAACTGTGTGGGTCCAACTTCCCCACTCCAGTACTTACTAGCTTTCTACCCTTAGGGAAGTTCCTTACCGTCTTATTGATTGATTGATTGATGTTACTTACCTTCTTTAAGTCTCACTGTCCTTGTCCTTGTCCTTGAAAATAGGAATAATAATAGGGCCTACTTCGTGGGCTTGTTTTGAGGATTATATGAAATGCTTTATGTAAGGCAATTAGTAGCCACCTCTTGGCACACTGTAGGAGCTGTTAGTGTGGCTATTATTA
Source organism: Ursus americanus (assembly GCF_024610735.1). Classification (NCBI taxonomy): domain Eukaryota; kingdom Metazoa; phylum Chordata; class Mammalia; order Carnivora; family Ursidae; genus Ursus; species Ursus americanus. Next base: position 13,297,382 of record NC_142139.1, read on the forward strand.
AAGGTAGAGGTAGGAAAACGCCTCCTTCGTGTGAAGCCATCACCAGGTGATTTGTGAGTTCTGTGGGAATCTTTGCAGCCTTTGCTGTAGGCATTATATTGGACTGGCTAAAGATTAGCAGGTACTTTCCTGCATTGAACCCTTAAAGGACACACTACTCTAAATATACACAGTCCGAACGTTCTACATGCAATATGAACTGTGCCATCTGCACGATGACAAGGTCCCTCGGTCAGTTTGAACGTTGTCTTCGTTGGTTCGTCTTCGGTGTTTGTGTTTATGTATATACGTCTACTTAAGAGGGTCAAGGTAGTATGTCTGCGTTAGCCCCACCTAACATACTGAAGAAGAAGATGCAGAAGAGAGAATGACCACCATAGATGTTATTTCTCCTTAGTTTGAAAATGAGGGATAGCGATAGGATAGTGAAGGTGTCCAAAAAAGGTGGAAGCAATGAGGAATATGTGAAGAAAAGGTATATAGAAGTGGAAGCAGGAGTATTTTATGTTACTAGGATCACGGGGTTAAAAGTTAGGGGAGGCAAAATTTGGTTTAGTGTAAGGAGGAAGTTCTCAACAGTTAAAGCCTAACGATTGACCAAGATGCCCTGAAAACAAGTGAGCCCCTTCTCTAGAGCAAGGCCTGAGTGAAGTGTAAGGTTTCACCTCTTAGGACTATTTGAATTTCTTGAAATTAATCATTAGGAAATTTTCTTCATTCAATTTTTAGCCTATATTTCATTGTTAAAAGAAAAATGAGAGAAAGGCCTTAGTGGTCTACTGAAAATGGTAATGTTACATGACAGGACATTAAAGTGAAAGTTCCCCCGAGGCCCTCAGATATCAGAGATGCTGCACACTAATGTCTGATTTCAGACGAAATTGCAGACTCTACAAAGAACACATCAGGGAGCCACTCCTGTTGGAACCCCCCCGCCCCAGCAGGTCTAGGTTATTAAAAGGGATCAGAGGATGGAAAGGAGAGAGGATTTCTTGAGGAAGAATTCTGGATCCCATAGATCATGGGGTGTGGGTTTAGAGTAGGTGGAGGTGAGGGGCTCCTATATCCTCACCTCCACCCCTGTGAGAGAAGAATTTCAAAGTAGCTTCTTAGAGGGACACCTGGGTGGCTCAGTCACTTCAGTGTCTGATTCTTGACATTGGCTCAGGTCATGATCTCAGAGTTGTGAGATCGAACCCCATGTCGAGCTCTGTGCTAGGTGTGGAGTCTGCTTAAGATTCTCTCTCTCGCCCTCTGCCCCTCCCCCTGCTTGTACTCTCTCTCTCTGTCTGAAAAATTTTTTTTTTCTTTTTTTAAAGTAGCTTCTTAGAGAGCTTGATATGAGATGTCTGCATGAGGATGGACAGGAGGGCAGAGCGGACTGGGGTCCAACACTCTCCCAAGAAATCTGGAAGTTGAGACATGGGCTGACAAATTGTTTTGGCAAAGAACCAGGATATGGGCTGCTGTAGTCCCAAAGGCAAATATGTGTGTTCCCCATGGACCACAGCAGGTCAGGAGCAAAGGAGAGCTGGGAAGTGTTGTCTTGAGGCCTCTTCAAATAAACCCTTTCGTAGCTTCAGCTTCCTTGGGGGTGCAGAATGAGTCACAAGTTACCCGTTAAAATAGGGATGACTTGGCATGATTTGAAGACTACAAGCAAAATATCCCCAGTGATAGGAATCTTCAAAGATCCCGTGGAAGTTTCCTTATCTGGGCCTACCTGGCTCTGAGAGTAAAAAGCCAGAATATGATGTTACCAAATGAAGTAAAAATTCCCCTCAGGCTCTTTTTCTCTTCTCCATTCTTGTACTCTAAGCCCAGGGAGCCAGAAGTCCAAGTTAGCAAGCTGAGGGAAGAGAGGAAAGAAATCATGAAGAAGCCAACCACAATGCCTTCCCTGAACGAAGACGATCTTCCTGAAACAGGCCCCAGGGAGAAGAGATTTAACTCTAAGTTGAGACTGCAATTTGTTACGGCAAGGGATGGAATATTCTATTTTGAAATAAACTGGTTTGGGTAACTGAAAGTGACCACAGGACTATTCCTAGAAGAAAGCAGAGTGCCACAGGACCTGCTAAGTTTTCATGTAGTGACAGTGGAAAAACTTCTTTCATTAAAAAAAAATTAAAGGGTGGCAGGAGACAAAAAGAAAAGCAATTTGATGACACATCAATGTAATGCTAATTTAACATACTGATTACAGTTAAGGGCTCACCTATCAAAAATCTAAATTCTTTAGAAAATAATACAACCCATGGTAGAAACAACAACCAAGGATCCAACCCATGTTATGCCAGGATTCTACCGTTAGACATTCAAACTCCAAAATAGAAGAAACACCTCTGTTATTTTCAGGTCCCTTTGGTCATTTCTGGCTCAGATTATATCACATGGCTTCCTTTAGCCGGCCAAGCAGAGAACAGCATGAGCCTTGGGGCGGAGACTGACAGAAGGAAATAGCACCAAAGAACGAGATGTGGAAATTGCTTTGGGGAAATACGTTAAAATTAGGGGATTGGGTGCAGGCAGGGACCAGAGGCCTGCAGTATTTTGGGCACAAACAGAAACAACACGTACCTAAAGAACTACGTATTTATCCCATATTTGCCTCTCTCATCTCTGACAGTTTGTAAGTTTATGTTCTATTGTTAGCGCTTAAAGGAATATGAAGGCATGTCTGGCAGTCTGAGGAGTGTGTAGGAGAGCAAGTCATTTTGTTCATTGAGGTAATTGCTCTCTTCCTTCACAGCCAGTACTGCTACTATATTTGGCATATTTGTATATTCCACAGGAGATTTTTTTAACTTTGATGCTATTTAAATTTTTTCCTCAGAGAGCCTTACGCTTTCAACATCATACTTCGCAGTTCTACTTTTTTGCTCACGTATTCAATTGATTAACATTTATGCCTTAGCTGAAAAAAATCTCTAATCTCTTTGTTATTAGAATATCATTCAACAATACTTTTGAGCTAATTTCTGGTAAGCTTCCATTCTTCTGAAGATTTTCAAGCTAAGAAGGGAGGGGGAATGGAAACTAAAATGCTCGCTTTCCTCCAGTGTTCTGGATGCCCTATCAACTGAAGTGTATGCATCCACATTGTACTTAATTCTTCCAAATATATTGATAATTATTTCTTTTTCCAGTTATTAGCCAGTGATGTTAATCACCTGCATGTGTATTCAGGATCACTTCCTGTATTTCTGTAGAGGCTTTGAGCCCTTTATTGACATCTCTTCGAGTCTCTAATGTTTTAAAGACCCGACTAAAACAGGCCCCTGAGGTGCTAGATCTGATCAAAGACCACATAAAGCAGATCTCATTGGAATTTGAAAACTGTCCAAGGACTTTATAGACCAATGTGTCCTCTCTCTTCCATTAGTAAGGACAAAAGGGAGACATAGACATATACTACGGGAGATAAGAGCTGAATATTTCTTTATCATATTGAATGTTAATACTTCTCACAGTGTAGAAAATTCCCTATTGATCCTGTCAAGATAGGTAAAGAGTCTCTAAAGTGACCTTCCATGATGGACTAAGTTACTACTGCAAAGCTAACAACAGTACTATGTTACATGTTTCTTGAGGGCAAGGACTTTATTTAAATCATTTTTGTATTTCCAGATGAGTGTGCCTGGCAAGTATTAGGCGTTCAATAAAATTCTTGTTAAATGAATCAAACCAAAGCATAAATAATGTGAAATGGAAATCAAACCAAAATGGTAACTAAAATTAGGCTTTTCTCCCCTCCGTGATTACTTAGTCCAGAGAACTTATTATTAGATCTAGATTAGGATAAAGAGATTAATGAAAACAAGATCTGTTAAGATTCAACTATTATAACTGATATTTTAATGATAAAAAAGAGAGAGGCAAGATTCAGTATATTGACCCCCTTACTCTTGATATGCAAGCCAAGAATGAACCACCTACCTTCTTTGTGTGTCTAATGAAAAAACAAAAACAAATCATTTGAATCTAAGATAGTTTGTCAAATCCAGGTGTTGGTATTCACTTTAAATTTAAGAACTTGGTTAAGAGAGAAAAGCTGTTGAAACCGTCTCTGAAATGTAGATGCATTTTTAAGCATGGCAATGTTTTTTGTTCCAGAAACACACAACGTTATAATACTTTCAAAGCTGACTCATTTCCCCTAGGTGTACATTTGCTACTTTTTGCCAGAAGTTTGTCTAAGAGAGTTTCATGCAGATGGGTATGTGTGAGGACATAATGTAGGTAACTAGTCCTCAGGGTTTCTGGAATACAGAAGGGGAAAAGGAGAGAGAATACAAGAGCTTTCAGTAAATTATATTTCTGCATACCAAGAAAACAAACATTTCACATACACAGGAGAATGTTGCAGGGACACAAACTCTCAAAGAAGTAAGGAATGTAATACACATAAGAAGCAGCAAATCTCAGATGAAACAAGAAGCAGGAGTGTTTGTCTGAGACATGGGCAATATCTCATGCTTAGGGAATGAAGATCCACATGATCTTCCGCAGCGTATGAATAGATTTTGAGAAGAAAAAGTCCATCCACTCCATCAGATCAGTAACATTAAATATGTCTAAGTAGCTCTTGGATTTTTTTTTTTTTCTATATTCAGTGGACCAAAATAAGATAACAGATTGGAAGTCACTTGGGAAAAGTAATAAGCCCAGTAGCTCATGGTCTGTTTCTGGGGTAGTCAATATGTTTTGTTTATTTTGTACCAGGAAAGCAGGACCTGAATGAGTGTGGGCTGTGAATATAGATATAAATATGTGGAGGGCAGATAAGTAAGGGTGGCTCCCAATGATAACAGAGTCCCAGCAGCGGTGGTTGTGCCCAAGAGAGATGGTAGCGATTGGAGCTATGGGTTCAGAGATGGAGAGCAATAAGAAAATCCTAAGTGAGGACCAAGTCCCAGGCCAGAGCTAATAATACACCAGGTAGAGGCAGCCTGTCTTGGCCTTAGGACTAAGTATTTTGGGGGTTTGATTTTTACAGTGCTCAGTAATGTTGCCAAGATCACTTTGAAATAACAGTCAATCAGCACAAACCAAAATGAATGAGATACACTAACATTTTCATTGTTTTTAGCAGATTGGACACTCCCTCTCTCTTCCTGGAAGACCAGTCCCTCCAGCCATCTCCACAACATCTCCTTGGGTATTCCAGCCTGCTTATAACTACTCTAGCAAACCAACTGAAGAGCTAGAGAAGGCAAACAAGAGACTAACACCCTGGGAAGCAGCAGCAAAGTCTCCTCTTGGTCTAGTGGATGATGCCTTTAAACCCAGAAACATCCAGGAATCCATTGTGGCAAATGTGGTCTCAGCGGCTAGGAGGAAGGTGCTTCCAGGGCGCTCAGAAGATTGGAATGAGAGACTGTCCTATGTTCCTCAAGCCCAGAAGGCCAATGTGAGCTTATTTGCAAGGCAAGAGTATAATGTTGCATCTTTACCTAATAATAATAATATGTCCACCAACTCCCAATATGGTTCACAGTTACCATATGCATATTATAGGCAGCCTTCCAGAAATGATTCTGAAATAATGTCCATGGAAACTAGGTCTGATTACTGTCTTTCAATAGCTGATTGCAACTACAACCCACACCCAAGGGGATGGAGACGCCAAACATGAATGTTAGAAAAACTGATCATGTGCCATCTACAATAGTAATTTTTAAAATGTTCCTTTGTAGGGTGTTTCACTTTTCCAGTAGGTTTTGACTCACTTTTGGTCTTGGCTTATTCTCAGAAGTCATTTATTTGAGTTTGTGCGTGTGTGTGCGTGTAAGTACACGTGAGTGATCTCTTCCTTGTCTGCTCATGATAGAGAATTTCCTTGAGGAAAAAATTCATTTTCTGCATTGATGTGCTTGCATTTATATCTAGTTCATAATCTTAATTCCATTTATTCCATTAATATGAGGTAGTCTAGGCAACTAAACGCTGCTCATTTAAAGTGAAATTAAGTATTTTCTTCTAAGTGTCTTAGTCCAGGAGGGAATTAACAGAATATGATGCTCTAATTGTCATTAGCAGTAAGAGCAAGGAATATAACATGGGAGAAGTTTTCAATGAGAGCATGCCATTGAATGATAATTATATAAAAAAGGATTTCCTTGGTGTTGTTTTAAGCATTTCTCTGAAACATTATCAAAAATCCAATGACATTCAGTTTTTTAGAACTGAAATATAAGTGTTCTCAGAAAGAAAGAAATATTTGACAGAAAGATAATTATACAATCCAGAAGGACTTCTGAGGCAAATTGTGTAATGCATGGGTAATAGAAAGATTTGGGTATAAAATTTATTTTTAATCTATTTAAAGGCAGCAGCCTGAGACAGGAGTAGATTCTGAGTTCAGGTATCCTCGTTTGTCAAACGAGAAGATCAGATTATTTAATCTCTTATATCCTTAACAGTCTTGATATTCTGAGATTTTCTCATTGGTAGAATAGCCTTTGGTGCATTATTCATTTTTGTTGCTCATCATATAAATGCAGGATTAATTTAGGAGTGGGTTAGGTCATCAGTGTCACTACATGTATAATTAAAGGTCCAAAAGGAATTGTTGGGAGACAGGTTTTGTGCTATGTGTTACATGGAGGGAGGGTTGATGTGAAGAAAAATAAAACTGTTAATGGATTTAAGGAAGTGGTAGATGAATGTGTCTGTTATTATGCAACTGTAGGTCATGACCATCTATTTAGTTACAGAAAACAAAGTCATCATTAGGATGTTCAAAGGAAGCTGAACAGCTGCTCGGTCAATTTCATGACCCAGGCCTTATTAGCACGACCATGAGACAATTAAACACCTGCTCCTTACTGCCATACCCACAAAGTAGTCAGTACAAGGAAATTCAAAGCATTTAACATCATAAACAAGAATTGAGAACATTTTAAAATAAAAAATTTTTTTGAGTATTCAAAACATTCTTAGATTTTTAAATGTGACTGTTTTTCTTTTTTTACTCTTTAACTCTTATATTTATCATTATAATGGTGTCTTTCAAAGAATAAAACTTAAAGAAGAAAAAAAATTCCAGGGTCTAAGTGATCCCTTATCTTGGAAGTAAAAGATTAAAAATCTGAAGAAATATAGTAAGTTCTCCTATTGATGGACCCAACCAGACACTAATTTGTTTAGTTATAAAGAAAAGATAAATACTTCTAAAGTTATATTGTTAAATTCCCTTAAATTTATATACTGTTAATTCTCTCAAATTATAATTATTGACTCCAAAGACTTTCTATGGAATCTTAAATAATAATGCCTGGTATATTGATCAGTACGTCAGCAAATTCTCAGGAATCCCTACATAAAAGTCTTATTTGCTTCAAACTTTATTATATTGGCTAAATCATTCCAGATGTCAGTGTCTTAAGATAAGGGTCATTTAGCAGGAAAGACTGCCTGACAGGATCAGATCCCATTTTGTTGCTTTCTTTTTTAAATGCTAGAAGTGGTTTCCATTACTACCTAGGATTTAATATACTCCAACTGCAGAAATTGATATATATTAGATTATTCACTAAAACTTTCACTGGACTCAAAATAAAAACACAGACATTGTAAACTTATATATTATTATAACAAAATAGCCATCTCCCTCTTTGCATGTACTAGATCAAAATCATCATTTGTTTGAAGCTATCTGAATTTATTCTAGACATCAAGAGAAAGACAATATATGGCAGGAAAGTTGTACATTTTTCACTCACAAAGAAATGAACATCTCATAGTTTTATTGGAAATTGATGTTTCAAGATATCATTTGCAGATATAATTCCAAAAAGCAGAAGTGCCAATGTCGAATCATCACAAAATGTATTGTTGATACTGAATCTCCAGTTTATTTAAAAACGAGTAAAGTTAGATGTGCTTGTATTCAAGCTAATGTTTGAGACAGGGGAACTGCCACGCTGAGATCTGATTCCTATACTTAAGAATACCTTATATCTGTAAGATAAAAACAGTATTTTTAGAAGGCTGTTGCTTGTAAATATATACCACATTTGTGAAGACATTTTTCTACTAGTAGCAATCACATAGGTAGATGAGTTCCTGTTTTACCATGGATTAAAAAGCATGCCCTAAAATGTTACAGTATGCCAGTCATAGGGACACTAATTTGTCACCTTTCCTCCTTCTTGAGTTTAAATATCACATCATTGCATGTGCGTGAAGTTTCCGCTATTAAAATGATTCAGATTTTTGTCCAGTATTTTGAGTTTTATAAATGCACGGATTCCAGTCCATTTATTTCTGAATATGTCTCTTTTATGTTTTGGCACTATCACTCACATTGGAAAGGGCCACCCTATTAGGGCTCAAGCATATATATGTATTAATGAAACTTTGGATAAAAGAGTATATCAGGTAGGCTCAGTTATTACAATTAGAGATGAATTGTAGAAATGTTTATTTTTTAAGAGAAAGTAGATTTTCACATTTGATTTCTGTTCAAAGTAGAAGTATCTACACTGTCCACACTTTTCTACTAAAAATGACTATGTTCTCCTGCTAGTTAGATTGACATTTCTGACTGTGTTTATCCCAAAAGACTGTATTTGAAAGATGAATACTGAAAATCAAAATTGTATTAGTAATAAAAAATAACTTGAAAATCAACTTAAAGAGTGTTTTCATTTTTTCTTATAAAATATTATTTCAAATTATTTTCACCCTAAAGAATGGGGATTTGATATACTCCAAGTCCAGAAGTTGATATATATTACTATATATATTATATTTTTAATTATATCGTATACATTACATTATTAATCTTATCTACTACATATTTTTGAATTTTAGCTTCTATAATATTAGCTCCAGACACATCAAAAGAATTTCATGCTGACTGGCAACATTTAACTGTAACACTTAAAAACTTCAGAAAAAACAAAATACAATCAATTTGACACGTAGGTGAAGACGTTTGGGGTCCAAACATAAATTAATATTATTCTTTATTAACTCTTTCCTTCATAGTATATTGGAAATTACTCTTAAGCATAAGAATAGCCAATGGTAATATGACTTGATAACATGTTGGTTGTATTTTGAAGGGCTGGGGACTCACTCAGAGAGTCTATCATGTTTGTGATTCCAAAAATGACTTTGGCTCTTCCTATGTGACAGTGAAACTATCAGCTGGAACGCGAGCTCCCTGGTCAATTGGTATCATACAACACAGCTTTTTGACACTTTTGGGTGGGGGGAGCAAATTCTGAATAGAATGGCTCTTATTGGCATTCTGATAAAAAAACAAATTTTTTTAAAGGACCAGCACTAGAAACATACTTCGAAAATGAGGACTCTTTTAAAGATTAAAATGACCTAAGATTAGTAACATTACATTGTCTTAAGATGCTAATGTCATAGAAGAATCCCCTTTTCTCTGAGGAATTCCTAGTGCTTAGCAGACTATAAATTTCAAAACGTACTTAGAAGTCGGTAATGTCATATCCACAGGGAGCTGACAGACAGTCTGAGGCGAGGGGAGCTCAATTCCCTGGCTCCTCACTGGGAAGAACACAACAGAGCTACTTCAAAACTAGCCAGGTTTCCCCGGGTCTACTTACTACCAAAAGTATTTAGTACAAACTACTCCCTTTTCCTCAGAGGTTCTGGAAAACAACACAATTTGTGACTTCTCGAATTTAATAGGACAGTATTTTCCACGAAGGGGCATTTCATTATTTATAGCCTTATAAAATGTGACAGTTTATATTTCTAGGAAGGATCTAGCAATCTCTCTATAAAAATCAAGTAATTATGAAAAGGGCATTTAAAGAGGAAATGCCTCCAATGAATCTTGCTGTGGTATTTTTTTCTCTCCAAAGTTGTAGTGAAGATTTGCTATATTGTAACTTCTTTCTCCTTGACTTTTCTGTCACCAGTATTCATGAATTTTCCTCTACTCTGATCTTCCCCAAGAGGAAAAAGCTTCATTCACCACTTCAAGGATTTTAAGATTTGTATTTCCTTTTCTTACGTCAAGTTTTTATTTAAAATTTTAGTTAGTGAATATATATGATAAAATTGCTTTCAGGTATAGAATTTAGTGATTCATCACTAACATATAACATCCTTTGCTCATCACATCACTATATTTCTTACTTGAGAGTCTGAAAAGGCTTTATAAAGTGTGACTGCCTTACCATGATGATTTGAATATGTGTGAGGTTTGCCCTAAATTACCAAATAAATTATAATGGGGTAAAGACCAAGGGCAGGCTACCCCCAGGATGGGCCGCTTGGGCATGAAGACTATTTTGAGTTAAAAGCAAACAAAACCCGGCAGAATTAGGAAAAGCTCTTTACCTCCTCCTCAACTGCCTAAAAAGAATTTAGGTAGAGAACCCACTCCAGGAAGAGATTGATCACCACAGATAACTGCATTATAATATGAACAAGGGGTGGTAAACAAGGAGGAATTTAGCAAAATCTGTTTGTTAAAACTCCTCTCTATGCCCCATTGTTTCTGTGTGTCCCAGTGAACTTTTATTTACCAAACATTTACTCTTTTTCATCTTCCTGTGAATTTCATTCCTTCCTTTTGAAGTCCAAAACCCCTACCCCCATCTCCTAAGGTAGGAATGACAAAATATTTCATTTTACCTGTCTTTGGAATTTCATGCCTGTGTGAATTTCTCTTATGTATGAAATTAAATTTGATTTTCTCCTGCTAATATGTCTCATGTCATTTTGATTCTTAGCCCAACTAGAAGGACTTTGAAGGGCAGAGAACATTTCTTCCTCCAAAAACGTAGAAAAAGGCAAAATCTTATCTAAGCTCAAATTGCCTTTGAAGAACCCCTCTACATTACTATGAACATTCAGAAGTAGAGATAGGATTCTCCTTAGCCTTTCTTCAACCCTGCCTTTTCTAGAAAAAATTATTTATTTAGACAATTGAGCTATAGGTGTATTCTGCAGGGATATTTCTTCGACAAGGTATAGTGCACGTGTTGGAAGTAAAAAGTCATCCTTAAACTAGGGAAGGGACACTGCACTGCCCCTATTCCCACTTCTATGGAGCAACCATTTTCAAAGCAGAACCAAACCAGAAGTCAGCAGAAGCTTTTCGGCTCCTGGGGTTAATCCCTGACCTATCAGAACGAACCTCATTTCAAGAGACTGGCTTGGTTGTTTTTCCTGTTGACCTACATATCCATACCACAGCTTTCTGCCAGACTAGTACATAGGACAGAGAAGAATAATATTTTTAAAATAAATAAAGGGGAGAGGGCTGCATATTTTCCCATAGCTTGGTATTATTTGGGCCTTTATGCCATTTAAATGTCTCTTTGTCCTTGAATTCAGATGATCTCTCTGGTTTCTATCTACAATAACTGCAGCTCTCATCATTAGCAATACGAAATGCCTATAATTTATTGAAGTTGATAATTACTAGAGGGCTGAGAAGAGGAAAAAGAACCCTGATTTTGTGATAAAACAGCCAAACTTCAATGCTCAGCTAAGCCAAGCCCTGTGTTCAGCATGAATTTGGAAAAGAAAATAACAAAAAAAGAAGGCAGAGGTTTCAGCCTCCAGTGCCGGTGTCTGAAAATCATGTCTCATGGAGACTCACCTGGCTTTCCACAATATGTTTGAATAAGCAAAGTATCTGGGTTTCTTATATTGTATAAAAGGGAAGACATTAAGAAAGAAATAAGAATTTACTGTTCTATCTATAAAATGCTATCATGTAGAAAAAAATCAGAAGCAGGAACAAATTCTACATATATTTCGCCTGAGGAACTTTCAAAAGAATTTGTTACACACTTTTATTTCACCACTACCCTGCTATAAAATTATTCTTAAAACAGAGCACATTAAAAGAGGTCCATTCCAAGATCAAAAAAGGGGTATGTGTGTGAATTTTAACCATAAGTATAAAACAAATATTTTTACTACCAAGAAGACATAGACATTTATGGCACAAATATTTCCATAAAATATGTGCATTGCATTCATTTTAAGAACTCTCCCTATAGGGGGCACCTCCGTGACTCAATCAGTTAAGCGTCATCTGACTCTGGCTCAGGTCATGGTCTAGGGGTCCTGGGATCAAGCCTGGCTACCATCAGGCTCTTCACTCTGTGGGGAGTATGCTTGTCCCTCTCCCTCTGCCCCTCCCCCTGCTCATGCTCTCTCTCTCTCTTTCTCAAATAAATAAATAAAATATTTCAAAAAAAAAGAGAGAGAGAAGTCTCCTTTTAGGCATTAGATTATCCATTTTCCCTTAGTTATTATGATTTGAAGTCAGCAATGACAACACTGGGCCTTTCATGAAGACATCAGAATGAAAGTCCACAGGTAAGGCTTGTTCTGATGTTTAATGTCTCTGACAAGGGGAAACATTAAGTTTTATCAGCGTGAGCAGCCAGTAGGTTTAATTAACATTAAATGGCATTTCTGTTCCTGCCCTGGACTTTTTTTTCTTGGCACAATGAATATACCTAGAATTGGATTTAAAGTGACAGCAAACTCAAATCCTCTCCCCAAGTGGAGGGCTAATGTAAACAAGCTCACCACAGTCTATGGCTATAGACTCTTTGCAGTTTAAGAATAAAGTCCTAGAGGGGCGCCTGGGTGGCTCAGTTGTTAAGCATCTGCCTTTGGCTCAGGGCGTGATCCTAGCGTTCTGGGATCGAGCCCCGCATCAGGCTCCCCTGCTGGGAGCCTGCTTCTTCCTCTCCCACTCCCCCTGCCTGTGTTCCCTCTCTTGCTGGCTGTCTCTGTCAAATAAATAAATAAAATCTTAAAAAAAAAAAAAAGGCCTAGAATGGAGACCGGTATGTCCCAATCGGTAGACCTTAGTAATTCTTCTAGAATGTACTACTTTTGACACGAGCACATAAAGCCCTTCTCTTGGCAGCTCCAGAAACTACTGTTAAGGGGAGATGGATTCATTCATTTATCAATCAGCAATCTTTTTTCCTTTGTCACTGTGCCCTACCCAATGTTTGATGTGGGATATATTAGTGATTAAAACGTGGCCTCTGTTGCCAGGGAGCTGGTAGTTCTAAGGGAGGGGATAGTGTAAGGAGACAAGAACAATGATAGTGTTTTACAGAGTATTATGAGAAGAGCAAAAATAATTCAACCTTAAGTGTGGAAGGGTCTGCAAGAAGGCTTTCTGGAAGAATTGATGGCAGACTTGAATCCTAAGGCAGAATAGGAAGTACTGGTAGAGGTGAGTACAGCCAAGAGCAAGGCCATTCCAGACAGAGAGGTAAACTCCAGGCAGTTCTGTGTTATCCCTGGATAATAAGGTGAGAATCAGAAAGCAGTGGGTTTTACCTTACGGAGAAAGTTAAACTTTTTTTGGTAAAAGGCCACATAGTAAATACTTCAGGCTTATAGCACCATATGATTTCAACTCAACTCTGCAAAAGCAGCCATGGCGAATATGAAATGAATGAGCGTGGCTTAATAAAGCGTCATTTATGGACATTGTCACTGGACTTTCATATAATTTTCACAAGTCATGAAATATTCTTAAAATTTTTTTTCGGGCAGTTAAAAATGGAAAAACTATTTGTAATTCACTGTACGAAAATAGGTGTCGGGCCAGATTTAGCCCCTTGGCTGTAGTTTGCCGATTCCTGCTGTAGCACAACAATGGGGCATTATTAAAGGGTTTTAAACAAGGGATTGGCATGATCTGGCCTTCTTGGTAGGAAGTTTATTCTGGCAGCACTAGGGAAGATAGAGTTGAGAGGGTAGGACAAGGGGAAAGGAGGACACAGAGTCGTCTAATGTCCCCGTGTGAAAAGGCAGGCACGGTTTACCTGCTAGAACACTCTGTAATAAATCATCAATCCTAGACTACCCCAAAGTGTCCTTCCCTCCCTATTACTACCTGTCCCTCTCTTTGTCACTGTACCTCATCCTCCCATCCCCATTCCAAGCACACATTGTGGCTGCCAGCTGGCCTCCTCCTTCAAATTCTCCCAACAGGGCATACAACAGGGAACTGTGTCGAAAGAGTCACTGCTGGCAACCCACTTCCCTAATTTCTGGGAAGATGGTGATGGCTGAGTGAGTGCTACAATAACCCAACCTTCCTGCAAGCCATCAATATGTGTTCCAGATGTGGTCACAATCTTTGCAACAGTTATTTTCCTGTTGACAGGAATAACAGTCTTTTTTTTTTTTTTTAATTTGCATTTGACAGATGAAATGATGCCATCTCAGAAAACTGAAATGATTAGCTTCTTTTCCTGTAGCATAATTGAAGACTTTATTCTTTGCTAACTAATCTGGATTTCAAAGCATTTAAAATGAAACATGTCACAAAAATGCCTTGAACCAAAAAATTATTTTCAAGAGATTAAGAACCAAAATAGGAATATCTTAGGGAGGTTTTCAAATTTCACTGTTCTGTGAAAGGGAGGTATGTGCAAAACAACCTCCAAAGGTCAAAAGAACCATAGGACCGAGGAAAAAGGCTGGCAAATCCAGCTTGACAAGAAATGGTTTATGAAGCGGATTTATGGGCAGAAGCATGTCTTGGGTAGCTGCAAGACCAGTAGATCTCCACAATCCCAGATCTCAGCAAATCTACCCCCAATAAGACCCACTTTTTTTTTTTTTTAAAGATTTTTAATTTATTTATTTGACAGAGAGACAGCAAGAGAGAGAACACAAGCAGGAGGAGTGGGAGAGGGAGAAGCAGACCTCCTGCTGAGCAGGGAGCCCCATGCACCCTTGATGTGGGGCTCTATGCGGGGTTTGATCCCAGGACCCCAGAGCCACAACCCGAGCCAAAGGCAGATGCTCAATGACTGAGCCATCCAGGCGCCCCTAAGACCCACTTTTATAGCCCTGGAGGCTGGGGAGTATGTGCTGGTAGACCACCTGGGAGGAGATATTTGAGAAGTCATGTGTCATAGTCACATCTCCAGAGCACAGTGAGGATGGTATGCCCCGAGGATGTACTTAAGGGTATGGTTAAACAAAAATCACCTGTGTGTGTTGGTGGGGAAGGAGGACTGTGCTCAAAGCTTCAGGTCATCAAGTAGTCATCATGGCAGATTTGTCCAACATGGCATCAGTCTGGTTCATACACTCACTGACTATTAAAATTGGAAGGGGACCTGGTGACTGTGTAATGAAATACAGGAGGAATGTTAAAAAAAGTCAAAATGAGTGCCAGGTTCTTTTCCTTCAATGTTGTGTGCTTTCTTCAAAATTACAGAGCTTTTTTTAACCCAACATCTGCTAGATTTAACATGACAATATTATCCTACCTTTGTTATAATGCCATTTTCAAACATTAATGTTGCTGTATTATTAATTTCATTTTAAGCTCTTAAGGCACTTGATGTTTATAGATCTGAGCCAATGTTATGTTGTTCCAGACATGGCCCATGTCAACATCCCCCCCTCCCTTCCTGTCTTACAGACAGAGGTGATGTCATTGGCAATTGATGGGATAGTTTTATGTGGCACTATGTCATTATCTCCGTTCTGAAATCCTTCCAAAATGTAGAAACATAAAGTGAAGAACATACTAGTGGAAGATGTATAATACTGTGTACTTCTAAAAGAGTAAAGCAGAAAAAGCCAGAGTTGACTACAATAGTAACTCATTCTAACTAAAACAGCTATGTAATCTGGAAATTGCCAGGCTATTCTACCCACACAAATAGTTCAAGCTCAAGAATGATGGGAAATCTTTCAACAGGATGATATGTGAAAAATTATGGCAAACAGAAATGTGTTAAGAATTTGATTGTTGATTTTCAAAAACGGAAAAAATCTTAGAGTGTCATAAAAACCAGACAATCCTAAAATATTAAAAAATTAAAAACCAGATAATTCTGCCACATAATCTTCTGACCTACTGTGACTTCATCATATATATCACTCCAAATGAAGGTTCGTAAGTATAGCAAGGTGAAGATTTGCACAGGAGACTTTTTTTTTTTTTAAAGATTTTTATTTATTTATTTGACAGAGAGAGACAGCCAGCGAGAGAGGGAACACAAGCAGGGGGAGTGGGAGAGGAAGAAGCAGGCTCCCAGCGGAGCAGGGAGCCTGATGCGGGGCTCGATCCCAGAACCCTGGGCTCATGCCCTGAGCTGAAGGCAGATGCTTAACGACTGAGCCACCCAGGTGCCCCAGCACAGGAGACTTAATTGTTGATAATCTACTTTCATAGAATTATCGCAAATCTTATGTACATAATCAAGGAAAAACTTAAGTAGAGATTTATTTGAAATAATTTATCTGAATTGTTATTCTCGTTTACTGCATTTATCCAATCACTCACTCATCAGGAAGGTATTATGTACTTTTTAGGTGTTAAGCATTCTACTAGTAGTAAGAATGATGATGACAACGACGATGATGATGGTGATGATGGTGATGACAGCCACTCTTTATAGGCACTCAAAATGTACCAAACCCTATACTCAACTCTATTGTCTCATTTAATCTGCTCACTTTTTTGTAGTTGGTACTGTAATTATTCCCACTTTACGTATGAAGAAACTGAGACATAGAATGTATAAATAACTGACAGTCATGCCACTAAAAAGTAGTAGATCTGGGATGTGAATTGACTTGTTCTATAGTCCATTCTATATATACTTGTCTATACACACATGATAAAAAAGATGTAGATGGCATGGTATCTCCATGTGTGGGAAAATAGATAAATTTACAGCAAAAGAAACATTCTAAGGCATATATGGGATCATCATGTTGAAAGAGATCATAGAGATTATCTAGTCAAAACTCTCATTTTATAGAAAGGAAATTGAGACCTAGCTAGGACAAAATGGCCAACGTCACCCAATGGAATACAGAAGTACTTTGCTCCTGTGCCACTCCCCAAGTCCAGGTCCTTATCACCTGCCACCAGAACCATCAAAATAGCATCAGATCATGTTTCTTTTTCTGCCTCCAGTTCCATCTTTTTTCTATCCCAATTATTATTTCTAAAACTCATGTCTGTTAATGTTGAATTACTTAAACTCTTCAAAATGCTTTTCTCTTCCTTCTTCCTGAAGGCCCAGCTCTGCCTTATCAAGCACCAATCCTTCCAGCTCCACTTCCCACCACCTCTCCAGCTGCTCGACAATTCATTCCCACAATTCCCACAAAGTCATGTTCCTTTCTTTATGTGTCTGAGCATGCTCTTCTCTCTGTCTAAAATACCCTTCTTTCCTAGTCGATACACCCGTTCATCCTTCAAGCAGCAGCTCAGATATCACTCATTTAAGCATTTCATTCTCCAAATTACTAGTCACTCCCTCCTCTGCATTTCCATAATCCTTCACTTATACTCAATATTAGAGAAAATGACTTGCTCACCTTTTAGCCTAACACCGAGTGCATTTAAAAATGAGTAACGTGCGGGGCGCCTGGGTGGCAGGGGCGCCTGGGTGGCACAGTGGTTAAACGTCTGCCTTCGGCTCAGGGTGTGATCCTGGCGATCTGGGATCGAGCCCCACATCAGGCTCTTCTGCTATGAGCCTGCTTCTTCCTCTCCCACTCCCCCTGCTTGTGTTCCCTCTCTCGCTGGCTGTCTCTATCTCTGTCAAATAAATAAATAAAATCTTTAAAAAAAAAATGAGTAACGTGGATTGAAGATCCACGATAAAAGCAGGAAGACCAGCTAGCAAACAGTGGTTAAAGTGGAGTCACTAGAGATGGAAAAAAACACAGACAGATTCTAATTTTATTTGGGAGATAGGCTCGGCAGGTCTTGGAAACGTCCTGGATGTGGGCAGAAAAAGAAAGGGAGGCGTTATAGTTTATTTTTAGATTTTATGGTTTGAACCATTGCATGGATGGCATTATGTTTTACTGAGATGAAGAAGAGTAAAGTGAGAAATTTAGGAGGGAAAATTAAAAGTTCCATATTTGTACATATTGAATTGATATTAAGTCTGGACATTTTAAGCTTTCCTGTAGAAAATCTTTCTTAAAGTATAAGAGCCACCAGATAACAATAATAATAGCTAAGAGTCATTGGGATTGCTCAACATGTCCCAGACTTGGTTTACACATTAAGTTATATGGTCTCCACAATCACCTATAAGGAAGTTATTACTGTGACTTCCATTTTATAGACGATGAAAGTAAGGTACAGAATGGTTATGTTACCTGCCCAAGATCTCACATTTGTAAGTGGAAGAAATAGGATTTAAATCCAGGCAGTCTGACTTGAGAGCCTGGCCTTTTATTCTCTGCATCAAAAAAAAAAAAAAAGAATGACACAGTATCAGGAAATCCTACTTATTTCTGAGTAAGACCAACAGGAAGCAAACACAACTCTCCACATATTACATGAGAAGATTTATTAAACGCTGATTTTTAGAAATGACAGTTCTGTTGCTGAAGCCAAATAACTTTTCTTATCATGGATGCCCTTATAGAAATGACATTACATAGTAGGACCAAGTAGCGATCAGCGATGACTTCTCCCACGGGAATTAACTGGATCCCCATCTAGCTCTCTTGCCTGGAGGCAATCACCTGCAGACACCCACTTACAGCCACAGTTATCACTTGAGAAACTATTTATTGATCATCTGTAATGAGTCAGGTACTGGAGTAAGCACGGAACTACAACTCTGATTTCATAGAGTTTCTGACTAGAGAGGGAAACAAACATTAGTCAGTCAATCCACCAATTAAAATAAACTGTGATATGGGCAGGAGCACACAGTCCTCTGGAGGAAATTATATTTGAGGGTAGACTTGAAAAGGCAGGTAGGATTAAAACAGGAAGCAGCTCAAAATTTCTTAGGCAGAGAAGAGAAGAGGCTGGTAGGGCACATAAGAAATAGCGCAGGAGCATTTGTGCCATTGGACACAGGTAGCGGGCTTCCAAAACTTGCAAGGCAGCAATAGGGAAATGTCCTTTGCCTGTTGTGAATGTCAGGGCTCTATCTCAGGCAGCCTGCTCTTCTCTCTCTCTGAAGGTCCTCTCCTGGTAATCCAATGGACAACCACCTAAGTCATTACCACGTACACAAGGATGACAGATAATCCATCCAAACCTGACTTGAATGATCTCTTTGGCTCCATCTCTGAGTCTATTTATTCATTAGATTTCACCACTTGAGTGGTTCCAGAACGCCATTGATTCAACACTTGCAGAAGAGACTTCACTTCCTCCCCACTCGGAGTCTGCTTCTTCGCCTCACTCCCTGGTGCCACCAGCCACCCATCCGACTGCTTAAGGCGGGACTGGATGCATTGCCCTCATTTTTTTCCTCACCCCAAACCTCATTCTACACATGGATCGTCAAATTCTGTGAACTCCTGCTCTTCATAGCGTCTCTCCTTATCTGCTTGGCTCTACCTGCAGCCTGTCCCAGCATCTGCTCAGGCCCTCATGACCTTATACTTAGATGACTGCAGTAGGGTTCTAAGGTCTTGCTGCCAACATTCTCAATCTGTTCTTCATTCAAGAGCCAAAATAATAGTACAAAAATGCACATTGTGTTACGGCCTTTAAAGCCATCAGTGGCCCCTCTGGTTCTCAGGCTTGAGTCCAAACTCCTGTGTAACCCTCTAGTATTTCCTATTTCCCTGCCTTTCAACCTTTCCTCTTGCTAACAGTCCCTCTTCTTGCACTTCATACTCCACCCGTACCAAACGACTTAGAATTCTTCAACTCCTTATGTGGTTTCAAACCTCCACATTTCAGCTCACACTACTCTCTGCTTGAAATGCCTTTCAACACCGTCCCCACACCTTTACTCATCTTTCTAGTCTCAAGTCACAGACCGACCTGTCTCTGAAGCTTTTTGTGATCACTATGCCTCTGCCCCAAATAGAACTGACCTTTTCCTTCTTTCTGTTCCCACTGTTTCCAGGGCAGACCATTTCCACAGCACTTTTGTCACGGTGATCCCATCTGTCTGGCACGATGCCTGCCTGATTGTTTCCTCAACACAAACACAATTCATTGACCAGTACTTACTATCCACCATGAGTTAGTGCTGTGGTCAAATGTTGCAGAAGTCGAAAAGGCAAATATAACCATCTTTGCCCTCATCATTTATGGTCATGAAATAAAACCTTTCAGTTCCAAAGCTCTCCCAAGATTTACTCTGAAGCTAATATAGTTTTAGCTAATTTAATGTAGTTTAAGGGACCTGATTTATAGAGGCCTCTTTTAAAGTCCTGTGTTAATTTTATTTTTTAAATTTTAGGTCATTTTTTCTTAAAGGAAGTCCCCAAATTATATGCATTTTGGGCCCCACACAATCTGTACCCATCCCTGGTTCCAGGACCTGGACCATTATCTTTGGTCAGGAATTTTTGTAAACAATGCTTAAAGAAAAGTCAAGAGTGACTCAGGGAGGGTTGATGGGTGGTGGCACGGGTTTCCTCCTGGGCTGGCCCCGACTGAGTGTTGAGTGGGAGTGACTCAAATCCTCCCCCTCCACCCCGAGTCTCTTGGAGTGAAGCAGGAGGGTAACGAGCCTCTGACTGAGTCTCTCACAATCTCCCTCCTCTCCTACCACCCACAACCCCTAAAAGAAGAGTGAATTAGAAAACAAGGGAAAAAAAGAAAGATAACAGGGCACCTTGGTGCCTCAGTTGGTTAAGCGTCTGCCTTCGGCTCAGGTCATGATCTCAGGGTCCTGGGATCGAGCCCCACATTGGGATCCCAGCTCAGCAGGGAGTCTGCTTCTCCATCTGCCCCTCTCCCCTGCTCGTGCTCAGTCTCAATCTCTCTCACAAATAAATAAAATCTTAAAAAAAAAAAAAGGAAAAAGACAACAAACGCTACAAGAATAGCAGAAAACCATGGTTCTGAGCTACTAACAGAAAATGTATCACTCCGGCTTACTCAATGTTATCAGGTTTGTAGGGATTCTGTGACATGACTGCAGTGTTAGAGTAAAACATGTTTGTTGTGGTTGGGAAGTGAGGGGAAGAGGGAAGTTAGAGGCAAGAGGAAAAGAGAGGAAGGACATGTGACAAAGGTGAAGAACATGACTAATGAGTCCCATTCTTCCTTATGTCACTTGTGGCTTCCCTGAGCATGGAGAAAGGAATAATGGGCTGGGACCTGTCATACACATTCCTTCTCCCTACCCCACCCCTCAGCATTTCCTGCAGAAGCAAGTCAGGCCCTGGCACAATAGCTTCATGTGGCAATAGGGAAAAGGAGTAATACTAAGACTGGTAGTTGGGGGTGGGAGATCTGAGTCCAGTTCCTGGTCTGGCTCAAGCAGGATTCAAATTTCGAGGCCCAAGCACAATTTCGAGGCCCAAGCACAGAGAAGACTATCGGGCCACCACTGCTCTCATTCTGTAATTCATATAACACTTTAATGTTTTTTAATGACACATAACTTACCCGTATGCTGAAACTACAATAATTGTTTTTCCAGATTTTGTGATCTTTACATTTTGGACATGCTGAGTACAGCCAGATTTTCTCCCTCCCTGATGTGTGTTGGTTTTGCCTATCTAACACCATCCTGGTTCCTACTGATGGTGTGACCTTGGGAGAGTACCTTACCACTCTGGGACTGGTTACTCATCTATAAAGTTGGTATGTGATGTTCCTTTAATTCCTGAGTCTATTAGAGTTCTCTTTAATCTTTCAAAAGAAAACAATTTGAAATACTTCTGCTCTGGCTTATGTGTCCTAATGACTTGTACAGAGTAGAAAATTCTAGTCTGGATGAGAGAGAACATCCTGTGTATGCAGTGATACATCTGATTTTACTCATTCTACAAATATTTACTGAATACCTACCGTTTAACAGCTGTTGAGAGTACAGTGATGAGCAAAGCAGATAAACTCCTTGCCTTGTCCAGTTTACTTCCATACTTCCATACCTAGCCTGGGGTCAGCCTTGGTGTCTGGTTTCCAGAACCCACCTTCTCAATCACTATCTAGTATGGTAGTGAGGAACATGACTCTGCAGTCACACAGCCTGGGTTCAAATCCCAGTTCTGTCACTTCCTTGCTTGGGGACCTTGAGCACGTTTCTTAAGCTCTTTGTCCTGCTAATTCCTATCTTTAAAACCGGGCTCACAATAGCAAGTCCACCTGCCCACGGTGTATTTCCCAACATGCCTCAGTTATTGGCGTGACTGTTGTGGCAGGCCTCGTGCAGCTGCTCAGGAGCAGAGACGGGGGCTTAGAGAGACTGCTGCAAGCTTGCTCCACAGCTCGTGCCTAGACCCTGGCCCAAGAGGGAAGGAAGATTCTCTCCCCAGTTTGTGTCTTACTCTGGCATCTGGGTTAAGCCATACTACCCTAATGTCATTCTGAGTTCTTAGAGAAAACAGCCTTTTTTAGTTTTCACTCAAGCCCATTCTATCTTCTCCCCAGCTCCTCTCTGGTTGAAAAAGTACTGTATGGTGACTAACATAACATAATAAAAAATTATTATAAAAAAAAAGAAAAAGAATCCTTGGGGTGTAAATTAGGAGATTGTGTGTAAATGTAACCCAGATTTCATCTGTTCCCTTGTCCTTCTCTTTGAGTTCCCCAATCTCCTTCTCCACCAAAAAAATTAATGAATCCACTTCACAAAAAAGTATTGCTGAGAACTGTGGACTTTATACAAGATTTTATGGGGAAAAAAAGGATGAGGGAAGTAATAGCACATACTCTACAGCTGACCACTTGAAAATTCCTCATTGACGTTTTTCCATTTCTCTTCTCCAGATTCCCCTTTCCGGCCAGGTTACTAGGAACATTGTCCCTCCCGGCAGGGCCCGCCCTCATTGTGCCTCTCTTCCATTACCAGTACTCTTCCTCCTTAGAAAATGGTGAGGGTTATAAACATCAACAAAAATTCCTATTACACAAATAACAGATGCAACTTCATATTCAAAACACCCACTGGTCCATTATTATTAAAGATTTGTCATTGGGTGACATTTGTCTACCATCTGCTTCTGTGTGGCAAAAGGGAAGAAGGCCCAGTCCCTCTGAATCAATCCTGCGTCAAAAGGCTTCTCAGCCTCTCATGAAACAGCCTTCAGACATGCCAGCTTTCCTTCCACCAGATACCACTAGTGGGGTTCAAGCTTTAACGATCATTGAGATAAAAATGGTGGGTAACAGGTTATATTTTCTTCCCATCTTATCCTTCCAAAGCAACCTTACTGTTAACAACTCAAGGTTGTGCCAAGTACTTTTAGTTTTCAACACTGTCTTTCAGGTTTCAAACTTTTGTGATCATTCTTTCCTACCTCCCACCCTCAACAAAACTATCTGCTTCCTATATGTTTTCTTTTTTTTTTTAAGATTTTATTTATTTATTCGACAGAGATAGAGACAGCCAGCGAGAGAGGGAACACAAGCAGGGGGAGTGGGAGAGGAAGAAGCAGGCTCACAGCAGAGGAGCCTGATGTGGGGCTCGATCCCAGAACGCCGGGATCACGCCCTGAGCCGAAGGCAGACCCTTAACCGCTGTGCCACCCAGGCGCCCCCCTACATGTTTTCTTTAGCACGCCAACTTGACTTTACCTATCACTCAACATATTTCATTTAAATTTCCTATTTTGCATGTCCTTTAGTAGAATATAAGTTCCGTGAGAGCAGGGATTGGGGCTGTTGCATCCCCAGCACCCCACACAGTTCTTGACCGAATTGAGAGCTCAATATATATTTGTTGAATTAAGGAATGAACAACACAGCTTTAGTATTGACTACCCTTGTTATAAAGTAATACATGTGACCAATCTCAAATGTCAGAAAACTGGAATGCCAAAACTGTTAGTGCTAAGGATCCACTCACCGTGCTTTTATAAAGTTCATCTAGATCATGGTTAACTTCGAATTCTCTTCCTCCCAGTGCCTCTGCCAGGGACCCATAAAAGATGCCATTATGAATTTATTTCCTTTTTCACTTATTCTTTTCTTTCTCTTGTCCCTTTTAACAATAAAGCAAAATCCCCCTACGTACCACCTCTGGAGGCAAATGGACTTGGGTGTGAAACTCACTTTCACCACTTATTAACTTTATGATCTTGAAAAATCAATGTCTTTCAGCTTCATTTTTCTTACTATAAGATAAGGATATCTATATCCACATCATCAGACTGTCAGAGAATTAAGTGGTACAACTAAAGCCTCCTGGTTCATAGTGGAGCTTTGGTAAATATGAAACATGTTAAACCTCCTACTCACCCCTTTCCCATAACTCACATTATTACTCTACCCTGGAAGTTCAAAAGCCTCAAAATGCTCACCACTTGATTTTTCTGTACTTTTTGCAATTTGCACTTTATGATTCTCTGCTGCCCCATCCCTCACCCCAACATCCCCCACCCCAGAACTGCTTTTAAGACTTTTTTTAAATCTTAGCATTTCACTGTGATACATTTAGGTATAGATATCATTTTATAGATCCTGTTAGGCTTCTTTAGTTTTCCTGATATCTCTTATCAGGTCTCAATCATTATCTCTTCAGAAAATGCTGCTGTCTCATTCGCTGTCTTCTCCTGGGATGCTGACTAGACTTCTTTGGGATTCAGCCTCCATTTCTCTCATCCTCTCCTTTTTACCTTCCTTCTTATTTACTCACTGAGTTGGTAATATCTTCAGGTCTAGAGTATTAACCCTCTCGTGAACTGTGTCTAACCCACTATTGAACCCATACATTTAGTTCTTCATTTCACGCATATGGTTTATTTCTGTAGGCTCTGGTTGATTTGATTCCATTTTAATTGTGCTTGCTCTTTACTTATAATTTTAAAACTCTTCTTTTTTATTTCTTAAAATCTGTAACTCACACTTCTTTTAATATATGTGTCTATTAGCTCCAAAATGTTTGCAGACTTCTCTGTCTTTTATCTCTTGGCTCTCACTCTTGGTATTTTGCTTGTGTGTGTGTGTGTGTGTGTGTGTGTGTGTGTGTTTTAATGAGATGCTCCTATCCCTTGGGCCTTTATCAGTGGAGACTCTTTAAGGTCTGAAAGAGATTCCCACTTGTTTCTGTCAAGTGCCTTAGCACTGCCAGTCTTAGAACACTTGAAACTAACTTGGCTTAAGATGTTTCAGGACACCACTGTTAGTGGGAGTTCTGTCTTCAAACACATATGAGAGTTAGGTTATGGTTAGAAATACTCAGGAGATTTTTTAAAATTCAGTTTATCATCAAGGTTTAATACAGGTGATTTTTCTTAAATACCTAGGGAGGGGCAGTGTGCATGGTACATGCAAGTTTATTTCTGGTTCACCCTTTTAATTAGAGTACAGTCTTTTTAATTAGAGTACAGTTTTATGGAGGGGGTGTGTCTCTTACTAAGCTTCCCATGTTAGGCAAGCCCTGGGCTTCCTTTCCCATCCCCATAAAACTGCAAAGAATCAAAAATTAACCCCAAGGTTCATCCAGGTCAGGAAAAACCCTCAAATGATGTCCTTTGCTCACCTCTCTGGATTCATTCCCACCTTCATATAACTCACAGCCTGAGTATTCCAGCTTGTGAATACAATCAAGGCTTTTTTCCAAGCAACATTGTGAGTTGTTTTTAGCAACAGGCTCAATCTGGGTGCCCAGAACACCAGGTCACCCTTCACAGCGTGTGCAGGCTCCTATTAAGTCAAGTTGCTGATCATCCTGCCTGGGGTTCGGCCTCACACAGCGCCCAAGGGTTTAAATCATTACGCTGAGATTTGTATTTCAATGAGTCAGCTGCATTGTCTTTTTCTACTCTCTTTGCTTTAAGCAATAAAACATGGTTGTAGAAGAAACAGAGATGAAGAAGATACAGTTAACAACGAATCTGAATTTTGGACCCCTTAAAGGAGTCCAAGGCAGGGCTTAGACTGTTTTCATTGCCTTGCCCTGTTTAAGATTCCGCTGAGTTGGCCTTCATGTTAGGAAAGTTGATTGTTTACAAATGTTTGAACATTTTCTCACTGACCCCATGGTTGGGTGTGCCTTTGAATAACAAAAGACGAATAAGCTAAATAAATTAAATTTTATCCTCATTTTGAAGGAAATATTGAAAATAATAAAAAATGGAAGTAGGAATATATACCTGGATTCCAGCTTGTGAATTTTTTTCCTCCACAACACAAAGCCTTTCCAGAGGCCCTAAAATGGAGTGTGAGACTAGTAATCTGGAAGGGAAGAGAGGATCACCTAATTCAACCCTTTCCCATTACTGATGAGGAAACCAAATCCCAGGGAAGTTATGTGACCTATTTAGCATCACACAATAGAAGCTATTCCAGGACTGGGTCTCCTGATTCCTAGGAACTGATTCAACTCTACCACACTGTCATATACTATGTAGTTTCTGTTTCACCAGAAAATTTGAAACATGCACAATAACCTTGGGAGATTTTATAAATTTAGTTTATTCTGAGTACCTAATATCAGAGATTTATGAAAAACAAGCAAAAACAATCTATCGGAACTCAAATACAAAATGAAAAACAACAGCTTAAAAAAACCTTTCCATTGCATGGGATAGGCTAATCTTTTTATTTTCTAGTATCTTAGTTGTCCTTTCCTGTTCAGTATTTAGAAAATTAGAATACATCAAAGTTACTTAGAGATGCCATTATTATTAAAGATAAAACTTTTATTATTTACATATGTTACATTTTGAAATAAACTTAGAAATTTACTTAGATATTTAAAAGTAAATATCTTTCATCAGGCATCTCTGCCATTATCATAATTTATAAGACACATATAAATTATAACCAAGAAACTAGAGCTACAGGTGAGATTGAATGTGAACTGGAGAACTACCAGGAGTAAATCTCTGAACTCAATTAAATAAATGAGGTCAGAGGTTGACACAGAGAGAAGGATCAAGAATTGTCATCACTACTCATGACAAGATAGCAGCAAATCACCTTAACTGATGCACCATGAAAGTCTCTTGGGTGTTAGAATCAAATCATGGAAATGATCATGTCAGGACAGCTCTGATGGATCAGATTTGATGCAGCCACTCATAACACATGAATAATTGCATATTGAGAGTTACAGTTTTACCTTTATAAGATGTTATGCAATTGTGAATTTCCCTCTAAGGGAACAATAATAACTTGCACTTGAGATTATTTTTGGACACATTAGAGTTTTAACTTCCTATTTCAA
The DNA here is from genome assembly GCF_024610735.1 of Ursus americanus. NCBI lineage: Eukaryota > Metazoa > Chordata > Mammalia > Carnivora > Ursidae > Ursus > Ursus americanus. The sequence goes on from NC_142139.1 coordinate 13,324,462, forward strand.
AAACACAATCCAAGATTCCAATAGATAACCCAGGCTCTTTGCTGCCAGTACATTCCAGTCTCCACAGGTTCACAGAATTTTTAGTCACCTAGGAGTAATCAGATCCAGCAGAGACTTTTGTTTGTTTTCTTTTGTTTTAAGAATAGACATAGAAAGTTCATTTACTTAGTACTGGTTTTATTTCACATCTGCAAGAAATCAAAGTTAGTATGGAAAGTATCTCCGGCATGGATAAGTTGTGAAATCAAAAGAACTGCATGTGTCAGGAGTGTTTACTTTTTGGATAAAGTCTCATGAGCAAAAACCGAAGATAGGGTAAGCATAATACGCATTAATAATAACAAGTAACATGCTCAGTCAACAAAATATAAGAGGGGATAACTCTACAGAAATTAAACTCCATAGAATATGAAATAAATAAAATGGTAAAGAATGACAACATTATTAGCAAAAAATGCCATCATTATTAGCAAACATTACCAAGAGTATTGAGCAATAGGCTAGGTAACTGTTTGTGAAGAATAACTATCAAAAGAAATAGCATTTCTTCCTGACAGAGTCTCTGCTCCAAAATGAACACAACAATACAGATGGTAGCAAAGAAACAGTGGACACATTTTCAATACTATTGCCAAAGAGCAAATTCCCTTAAGCTAACCTTTATTTCCAAAATTTATCGAGCTATTTTTAGGACTTTTCCTCCAAATGGAAATTTGATGAATATGAAGAAAAAAGGTTAATGGCAGAAACAAATCAGATGACAGAGTTTATGGAAAATGGAGGAACGGTACTCAAAACCGAAGACTGAATCAGAGAGGGTGAAGGATAAGATGGTGCTGTGGAGGATCACCACTCATTCTCTTGCCCACAAATATTTACTGAGCCTCTGTTAAGTGCCAGCCATTCTTCTAGGCACTGGGGTTAAGGCAGGGAACAAAACAAAATACTTTCCTTTGTGGAGTTTATATTCCTATGCAGAGGTTGGCCAACATCTTCTATAAAGTCCCAAATAACAAATATTTTGAGGCTTTGTGGGTCTCACAGTCTCTGTCACAGCTACTCAACTCTGCCATTATATGTGGGAAAGCTGTCACTGAAAGACATACAAGTGGCCATGGTTGCGTTCCAATAAAATTGTAGTTATTAAAACAGATGGCAGGCTAATTTAGCCCTCAAGCCATAGTTTGCCAACCTCTGTTCTAAGTGGAAGGAGACAGATAAATGTATAATACCATTTCAGGTCATTATAAATGCCTTGCAGAAAAATAAAACAGGCCGAGGGGATGGAAGGTAATGATGCGGAGGAGCTGCTATTTTAGATTGTTAGAGAAAGTCTTTCTAATGACAACAAAGCAGAGAACCTGAATGAAGTGAGGCTGTCAGACAGGATGGGATCCGGTGCATGGGTGGAGGGCTTGACTTTAAATAGGAGTGTGGACAAAGAATCTCTTTTAATAGGAAAGAAGGCAAAATATGACGTTGCAGAAGTAGTAAGTTGGCATATATGGTTGGGGGAATATTGGTGTTTTTTCTGATCACTGATGGAAAGTGGTGAGTAGGGCCATACTTATCACACTTACCCTCCTCTTCTTTCTGTTCTTTACTTGCTGAAGACAATAAGTTCAGTAAGTATTGTGGGCAAGAAGAAATCTACAGAAGGACATTTTATAGCATTTTTAAAGGAGCAGAAGTTAGGGAAGAGGGGGAAGTACATTCTAAGAATGACTAGTGGATGGTGCAACAGCTTTGAGAAATACCATATGAACTGGATGCAGGAGTCAGAGGGAAGATGTATCCTGGTGTGTAGTGAGTGTTATTACATAAAGAAGGTAGGAAGCGATAAGACGAATTTTAGAAACATTCTTAAAAGTTCAAATTTTATTTCATCAGCAATATTGTCACTCCATGGGGACCCTACAGGATTCTGTGAAAGGGGAAGTAAAAGGTGATACTTATGGAAAGTAAAACTGTCTATCAATGTCTACTGTACCAAAAGAAACCAACAAAGAGGCCTGTCCTTCCAGCTCAATTGGTGTCATCTCTGGCTTGCCCCATGAAAGGTATCAAAGTATAATTCAACAAAGCAAATTGTATGTAATCAAAGCTCGCGAGGAAAACTGTGATAAAGACAACTGCTATACAGGAAATGATACGATAATACAAAATTGGGAATAGACAAGGAAAAATAAACCGGATAATTATCAGTATATATTCAGAATTAATTTCTAAGCTCTAAAGCACTACGAATAAAATCTCATTGCATGATAAATGAATTATAGAAATCACTCATGCCCAGACAACAGGGATACCTGTGTTAGTCGGAGCTAACAGTGCCCTTCCTGAAACATTGCATCATACCAGGTAGTTAGTTACCCAGTGGGAGCAAACTATGTTTCAAAATAAGAGGCCAACGGGTCATGCTGTCTCATTCCTAATGCCTATTTACAGCTTGACTCAAGACTGCCTGAAGTTCAAAACCTTTGTTCTCCAGGAACAGTCAACACTTAAGGCAAAGTTTGTCCAAAGAAATTAGCAACTGACAGGGAATCTTCACTTTTAGATTTGACATCTCATAATAAAACCAAGTTTATATGCCGACCATATGAAATAAACCCTAATTCAAGTTGATGTCATTTCAGAGAGCAGCAGTGGTGGTCAGACCCAAGAACAAGCCCACTTGCCCTGCATGAAAAGCCCATGGGTTTGAAGGGGGAGCATTGGAAAAAAGGCAGACTGGGTTGCCCGCGTCTAACACTTATAACAGGGAAGTCTCTTAATTCTCTTTTGGCTGACTCTGTTGTAATCTTGAGTAAGTCACTTAAGTTCCAAACACTCAACTTCCTTCCATCTAGAAACAATGATCTAATACTAAGAAATCCTAAAAATATGAGACAATTTCTTATTTATAATTATCACCAGCTAACAGTAGTAGGTGACTAAGGAGAAAAAAAAAATACTCATAAAGCAAAAGTAATCCACTCTTTATCAGAGTATCTCTACCACTACATTACAAATATGTCCTCTAGAAATGTTTCTTTTTGAGCTATTCCAACACAGGCACTGTAATAGTTAATTCAAGAGGTAGGGTTCAATGATGTCCACACAAATAAGTTTTCAAACTGTGGCTCTTTGTCTAGCTGGGGGTAGGTGTGCCAGTGTCTGTTTTTGAACCATTACAGTATATTCATGAATTTATGTCCTGATCTGCTAGCTTAATTAAAGAATTCTCACCAAATATAGCAAAAGTTTGGAGCTCTAGCTCAGGAGGAATGCCCTCACTTACTAGGGTGCAGATTAGTGAGGAGGAAGAATTAGGGCTCCAGACAGATCTCCTTTCCACAATATTGCAGAATGTAAATTTTAACATTTGTTTTACTGCTATTTTTAATAAGCCCCCCTAAGGAAGTTAAGTATGTATTCCTAGTTGTTTACTAGCTGCAGGTGAGGGAAAGCTATTTAATTGCATACTCCCAGACTTCTCATTTGCAAAATGGCGGTAGTTATGCCTAATGCGTGCACATTGCTGTGAAGTTTAAACAAGGAAAATACATGTATAAAAATTACATATATATATATAATATAAATATATATAGCAATTAATGCAGTATCTGATGCATAATAATTAAATTTGGTTTTTATAAGTGAGGAAAGTGTGGACCCACATAATGTAGTAGTTGAGAGTAATTTTATTGTTGACTTTCAGCTACTCAGAGCCTTTAACAAATTCCTTAGGAAGAAGTGATTTCTTAAATTCTTCAAAGTCATACACCAAATTTAGAGTAGGTATCACATCTAGTGTTTTTCCTCTCTTTAGAGAAAAACATAAATTCTACACCAAATTCTATAGCTTACCTCTATGTATTATTTCAGATACCCAAAATATTAAAATTTCCAGTTATTCTGGAGAGATTATTTGTGCATCAGACATCAAAATGTCCATCATTGTTCTGGCAAATCATATCTTGGAATGTAAGAGTGTAGCAGAGCAGAACTGTTATAGGAAAATTGGGAATAAAAAAATAGAGACTAATCCTTGCCTTCTTTGACCTCAGACTATAAATAATCAAGCCTTGTAATTATATGGCACATTATACGTTGTACAGTAAAAATAAAACAAACGGCACTTGTAACAAACACTGTTTTCTGTGAGCCAATAGCACTCCTCCCTGCTCATCTCATTTCCTAAGCCAGGACTTGAGAAATCGGGTGACTTGGCAGTGAAAACGAAATCACATACATATTCACGGAAAGTCTATAAACCAGGGTGATGAGTAACTTGAAAACTCAAGCAAAGGTCTGCTTTTATTGTTTTTGCCTCTGGCTTCCATTGCCTTTTCTTGCCTCTACTGATGGCAGTAGAGGCTGCAAGCGTGGTAAGGAAAAAAGAGACAGCTAAAACTGACTTGGCACTGAATCCTGTCACACAGCATTGCAGGTCAGTGAGAACACAAGCAGAATTTGACTTGACCTTCTAAAACTCTTCACTGTAATCTTGGTCACTCTCTTAATTGAATTATGGATCTCAGGTTGGTTTTGTCTTTAATATTCTTCATTGAATTTCTGTTGAATAGGTATTTGTTGTTGTTACTGTTGTCGTTGCTATTATGCCAATTAGTTCAATGAAAATGGCCCTATCCAAACGGCCAAGAACAACTAAACAGAACTGTTTTCTTGTCATAAATGATATATCCTATGAATATATTAATTTATGACTATAGAGAGCATAATGTAGTCCTTTTAAATGAATTTCTTTACCTCTAAGTTGAATTGAATTTAAAAAGACTTATCAATCACAGAGAGTTATTATGAAGAATATAAGAACTATGAGGCTTAAAAAAATCGTTTAATTGAGTGTCCTACTTCTATGCCAAAAAAATCTTGTAATTTGTTAAAGATAAGTCTATATTAATTGTATATATAATGCATGCATTATATGTACATAAATGCACATGCTTTTTTAGTGTAAATCTGTATTTATGTTATTTGAAAGTAAGAATCTGGGTCAAGGACTCCATGGCATCAAAATACCCAAGATTTTCCATAAAACAAGTGGAATGGAGGGGCACCAGGATGGCTCAGTCGGTTACGCGTCTGCCTTTGGCTCAAGTCCTGATGGTCCTGGGATCGAGCACCACGTAAGAATCCCTGCTCAGCGTGGAGTCTGCTTCTCCCTTTCCCTCTGCTCATTCCCCCTGCTTGTTCTCTCTCTTGCTCTCTCTCTCAAATAAATAAAATCTTTTATTAAAAAAACAAGTGGAATGGATTAGAGAAAAGATTTTAGAAGATGTTGGAATATGCAATGGTAACATATATAATGAATTCAGAAGAGTGAAGAACTGTTTCCTGTCATTCAGGAAGAATGGACCATCTTATTCTAGTGAATATGGTGAGCAAAGGCTATAGTTACACCAAATGATCAGGCTATAGTTCTAAAATTAATTCTTCTGGGAGACCATCACAATCCATATTTGAAAAAAAAATCCCCCATGTTTCCACTTTTTTGGCTTTTATTATTGCAAGGGGGAAAATGGGATCTGAGACCTAACAGCAAAGAGTTCCAGGCAGTTTAAATGTGCAAAATCTGAACAACTTACTTCAGCCCAGAACTTAGCTTCTCCTGAGTCCACCTGGCTGTTTAGTTTTTCTTACCAGAAATACCGCTCTGGAATGTTCAGGAAGCATAAATCCTAAGAGCCACGAGAGAAAGCCAGAAACTTGCACCTGGCACAACTTATCTAGTCTCGCTAGTATAAATGAATGTTAATTCCAGAAGGACCTGAGAACCCTAGAACAGAGGCATGACAGATACTGTAGTTTGGTGGAATTGGAGTGGAGATGGGAGTAAGAAAGTCCATTTGAATTCTGGTTCTGCCTCTTTGTAGTTGTGTGAGTCAGGACCCTTGTGGGAAGTTGCAAAAACCCAGCTGGAACTAGCTTAGTCAAAGGAAAAGGAGGTATTTATTGGCTCAGGAAACCAGACAGGCAGCTGGTTAAAAACACAGTTGTCATGAGGGAAAACTGGATCAGGGACATTCGCGCTGCCAGGTCAGCTTCTTCTCTTGGACCAGTACTCTCAATGTGCCTACCATGACAACTTTCAGTGGCTTCTTCTGGCTCCCATAGGAACAGCTTCCAGCCAGAGAAGAGGACTCTCTCTCCACATCACCTCCCTCATTTTCCTCCATCCCTCTCTTCATCCAGATTCAAAAAAAATGTGAGGAAAACTTCTAATTGTCTTGACTCCCTTCATGTATTCATAAGCTGGGTCAGGAGGGTTATTATTAGTCCAGTTTAGGTCAAGTGGGCACTCCAAGGTCAGTTCGTGTTGCCCAGGGGACTGAGGTCACAGGATGAGACAGCTCCCAGTTAGAGCACACACTGGAGGTGAGGGTAGAGAAGCAGTTTTCCACAAGGAGGAGGCTAGCACAGGCACAATCTCTTGCCTGCGAGGCAGCCCACATGACCTGACTCTACCCCAGTAACTCCTGGGTCTTAGGCCACACTGTTGAACCTCCTTACTTTCCCAAAGTATAAAATGGGGAAAATTATAATACTTAACTCACAGAATTATTGTGGGGAATTATTAAATTAATAGATGATTAAAAGTATCTTGAAAAACATAAAATAACTTACAAATAAATACATTTTCAGTTTTTTCCTCAGAACTAGTAGATTTCTGGAATCTGGTACAAATGAACAAAGGACTGTCTTTCCCTCAGCCCCATTTGATGCATCAGATTCCTTGGGAAATAGTCTAATAACGGTCACGTGATTTGTAGCATGTACACCACATCTATTGTAAAAAAGACACATTAGCAAGAATTAGGTCTGATAGTTTAAAACATAAGCCCAAAGGAGCAAAAGTTTATTTTATTTCATCAGAAAAATACAGCTGGTTTTTCTCTATAACCTAATACCTAAATTATGGATTAGTACAAAGAAATGTGTTTTCTGGTAAATGTAGCCGAATATGTATCTTGAATAAGAAAATAAATTTTCTTAGTACTCCTTGCTCCAAGCATTCTGAGTCCTTTTTTTGGTACTGATTAATATCACATGAGAGACAATACAAATTTCATGCTGCCTGAAAGGAAATCGAGGTAGGAATATTTAACAGCTCCCCTGCAATGGTTAGTAACATTACTCAAGTAATGACACCAAACATAAAATCCTTGTCTTCCACCCCAAATTCAGGACTTCACCGTATCTTCAATCCACTGTCCTTGATTTAGTGCAATTTGACTTTGGAATGTATATATATGGTACTTGGTAAATTATGTAAGGTAGGGAGGTGGCTCAAAATGTGCTTGAGGCTTCCCTGGACTAGAAGCTTCTGTTGGATTTTCCAGGCAACAACTTTTCTCTGGGGGGTGGGGGGGAGGTAAAGGAATTTAGGGAAAAGGGGTGAATTTCTCTGTGTCAGTCCTGCCTACCTTAGCCCACGTGGACCCATCCTTACAAAAAATAAAATGATTCTGCCCCATCTTTGACAGGCTATACAAATCTCACTCCCTCTGGGAATATGTCTCTGAACTCTTAAGACTGGATCAGATAGCCCTCTGTTGGGTCCCAGACAGCACTGTGCTTATTTCTTGTATCATGTATATCTCTTTCAGTCTCAAAACGCCAAAAAATACTAATCAAACAGCTTATACAAGAAAAGATTTTTCTTCAGCAATGTATATATAAACAGTAGGATATTAACAATTAAGCTCTGGGGGAGTCAAAAATTATACAGAGATTTTCAACAGCATGGGGGTTGGTGCCCCTAACTCCCATGTTATTCATAGGTCAAGTACATAGTGAATTTGTGATATAGAATTCAATAACTCAAAATTCAGGTAGGGTTCCAAGATAAAGTTATGAATGACAGTGAAATAACAAGTCAAGAATAGAAAGATCTAAAAAAATTATAAAATAAAAGTAGAAAGATCTTCATTTTGAAAGATGTATAATAATGAAGAATTTGATCTCTGTTTGTTCTTTTTGTAGGAAGCTTTGTTGAATGAAAAGGAAAACTGCAAAAATCTATGAAGTGACTCAGAATTCACAAAATCCTCCTTGAAAATGCCTATAAATATCCCTCCACAGAAGCTTTTCTGGATTACATAGTTATAATAAAAACTATTGCTTTGTCTTCTGATTTGTAGAAAATAAGGCACCGATGAAGAAGATAAGAACTCTTCCAAATGGTATAATGAAATAGTATACATTTATTATAATTTAAAATGTTTCATTACTTAGTTGCCCTGTTTAATTCATGTACATATACTGTTACTTGCTGTGCACACTAATCAATAGGTTAAATACACTCAGAGTCACTTCTATTAAAAATAAGGTCAATGGTCATTAAAAACACATAGCAAATAATGCCCTATGCTAATTTTATTTCCATGAGAAAATTCAATTTGCCATTTAACATTTCAATTCATTCTCTTTTTCCAGAAAGGGAAACTTGACAGAAACAGAATATGTTGTGGTTAAGCATAAGGGCTAGAGGCAAACTGTGGGAGGTTTGGGTACCAGGCTCCCTCACATGCTAATGTGTGATACTTACCTTCTCTGTGCCTGCACCATAGAATTCGATGGAATAATGCATGTGGAAAGTACAGTGCCTAGTATGTCCACAGCTATCACCATCAGTAACCACCCCATTCCCTAGCCAAAGCATAAAGGCTAACCAACCTGCCAGTCAAGAACAGGGCTTATGGGACCTTACAAGAACAGGACCAGGGCAAGCCTTGCACCAAATGTGATATTCAACTAATGGTGACTTTTCTTCCTAATGTACATCTGGACTCACTGGCATCTGCTTATAGTATGATTCTAAAAATCTCTCAGGAGCTTGCTACTGGTGGACTATTACCCTGATCATCAAGAAAGGAATTATCTAGGATTTAGCATATTCTTCAAATAAAATCTAATTTTGTTTCTTAAAAAAGTAAGATATAAGAATATATCTGACGCATAGCAAAAAAAAAAAAAAAGAACTAGAGAAAATATATGGAAATAGTGATCTCATTGATTCATTTTACAATTATTAAATGTCTACTACGTACAAGGAGTAATTTTGCTGGGTGTTAGAGAATACAAAGATAGATATAATACGACGGCTATTATCAAGCAGTAGAGACAAATATAAAACTTATGTATTAGATAGTAGATTCCATATCAGAAGCATTAGTTAAATGCTGTAAGAACATAGAAGGGAAAGAGAAAATTAAATAAAATCTAGGAAATTGGAGAATTTCCTTGGCTTTTAGGAAGACACATATAAGACTTCCTATAGGAGGACAGAGACAAGGGACGGTGGACTTTCCATTACCTCAGCTATACTACTTCTCCTTCCCCACACGTAACAACCACAGTTTTGGCATGGGAGATATGGTAAATAGAAAAAATAGCCATCAGAATAAGAATGATTGCATGCTGAGAAGTATATGTGAAAAAGAGGATTGTCCCATTCATGATAAAAAAGTGAGGAAATTTATGGAGTGATTATATACATGGACACTACAGCACCAACTTAAAAATCCACTGTCACAGGCAGCCGGGTGGCTCAGTGGGTTAAGTGTCCAACTCTTGATTTCGGTTCAGGTCATGATGTCAGGGTCATGAGATGGAACCCCGCATAGGGCTCAGCACAAGTCTGCTTGTCCCTCTCCCACCCCTGTCATGCACCAGGCCAGCCTGTGTGTATGCATGCTCTCTCTTCATTAACTAGCCTTTCCTTCATCATCTGGTCTGCTTCACTGCAAACCAAGTTTAATTCAAGGATGAAGAGCAGCAGATGTTTCCACAGCATGGCTGCTAGCCAAAAAGCATGTTCTTAAGTCCTTTGAGAGCATAGTGATTAGACTTTTTCTGCAGGAAGAGTAAACTAGCAAGAAAGAAGTTGTCCTAATTTTTTAGCTACTGCTACCATCTTCCTCTCTACCCTGTCCATTCCCTCAATTTATTTGTCTTTCTATATATCTCATTCATAAATTTTCTCCTAGTTATTTCCCAGATTTGTAACAAACTCAGGACATTTCTATTGCTCTTGCTCTCAGAGTAAGTTCCAGAAAATCACTATGCCTGGAAGGAAACATGGTTTACTGAACTGAAGTAGCAACTTGGAAAGGATGGTTCTAGAACATTCTAAACACTATGATTTTATTAATGCACAATCTGCAGCAAAGCAGGATGATTAACTTCCAAAGGGAATTGTGAATTTAAAAAACAAACAAAAAATCAGAAGGAATAAACTGTACTAATCAGTGATACAATCACAATTAATTATCTCAAAACTACTCTCAGTGAATAACATTGAGAGATTGGTTTTTAGAATGGCCTTAAATAAGATCAAATAAAATTTTTTGATTCTTCTCAGAAACACTTTAAGAAAAAATATTTAAAAGAACAACAGGCATTGAAGATAGTCTAATTTCCAAAATATTCATTTTGAAAAACCATCATTTCTAAAACTGGATTGGTAAGACTGGATCTTGTAGTTCTGATAGTTAGATGGATAGATAGTAGATAATAGATATATAGATAAATAAATAAAATGATTTAGCTACTGTTCCCTTCAAATTTAGATTTGGTATTAAATACAGTACCAGTAGTAAATATTTACCTTACTTTGCACTTTTCTGTGATTGAGCAAAACACCCATTTCAAGAAATGTCACATTTTGCCCCACGTTTCCTCTACCCTGCAAAGGTGCCATGGGATTGCTGTTTATGAAAGTAGAAAGATGGCCTGATGGGAAAAACACTGGACAAATCTAAATTGTTGTCCCAACTTTACTATTTGCCGTGCAACCTTAGGTAAATAATTTAATCTTGCTGAACTTCATTTTCTCCTTTAAAAATGGGGACAAAATATTGTTCTCTGCTTTATCCTTAAGGTTGTTGTGAATATCAAAAGACACATAAAATACTTTTAAAAATGTAATGATTTTGTACATTCTTTATAAAGATATATAATGAGGCACCTATAATATTTTGTATATATTTTCAAACTCTTTAAAAATACATCTATAACTCAAAAAATAAATCTATAACCCTTACCATGATTTTTCATCAATTCTTTAAAAGTAACTAATATATACTAAAGCATCAGGATTAAGCTCATAAACTTTTAAGTCAAACTGCTGCTTACTAGGGCAAATTGCTTAATCTATTTTGCAACTTCTTAATCTATAAAAGGGTATATGACAATAGTACCTACCTCACCTTCAGAGCTATTGTGCACATTAAATCCATTAAAATATGCAAAGTACTAGAACGACTCCTATGCAATAGACACAAGTATTAGTTCTCCTAAGAATAAGAATTCGAAAAGATATGTGAATCTGTTGCAATTTTATCATTACCAGAGGTTGGTATTTAAATAATCAGACCAGGGACACCTGGGTGACTCAGTGGATTAAGCAGCTGCCTTTGGCTCAGGTCATGATCCTGGGGTCCTGGGATTGAGTCCCACATCAGGCTCCTTGCTCAGCGGGGAGCCTGCTTCTCCCTCTCCTTCAGCCTGCTGTTCCGCCTGCTTGTGCTTTCTCTCTCTCTCTCTCTTTGACAAATAAATAAATAAAATCTTTTTTTTAAGTAAATAAATAAGTAATCAGACCTTATGATTCACTTATTCTTTCAGGAAAAAAAAAACCTTAAAAATTTATCCACATGTCTCTCTTAAAATCCACTCACCTCTTGCATCTAAGAAGACAAGATCAAGAAAACTTTGAAAGCCTAACTGCTAATTTCTTTGCATTTTTTCTTAAGAAACAAAAAGATATAACCAATATGACTTATAGCAATTGAGAGGATATGGCTAAACAATGTCATATTCCAGGCTTCTACTTCTCTTTGGTGGCTCATTTCTGGGTCTGCAATACTTAACCATAAGAAAAAGGAAATGATGATGGACTTAAATGAGAAGGGTGTCTTCCAACTACCCTGCCTGGAGATCCAAAATAATCTACCATGCCCGGAAGAGAGCAAGAGAGTCTCATGGTCATGATGGACACAACAGAGCCCTGTCTTGAGAAACAATTCAAGTTTGTTCTGTGTCTTATCATCTTCTATTTCTGAACAACTAAAAACTGAATTTCAAAAACTTGACTGGATGTCAGTCTCACAACCATCCCCTCCAACTGCATATAAAGACCATCTACCCACCAAACACATGTGTCATGCACATGTGCACACGTGCACACACCCTCCCCACACAATCCAACCAATTAAATCACTACTGCCTGTTAATTATCTCCTAAACTATCACAATTGTCTCTTTACTGATCTTCCTGCCTGCCTCTAATTTCATCCCACAGTCTGCATCACCTTAACCTAACTTCCATGCTGCTGCTGGAATGGCACTCATGGCACGAACATTTGCATGTCTTTTTCCTGCTTGCATTTTCATAATGCAGTACGAGATCGATTCTGAACACTTTTACAAAAAATACAAGACTCTTCAAAATCTGACACCTGCCTATTCACTCAGATTGATCTTCCAGTGCTATTCCCCTTGTCTGGAGTATCTCTTCTCTGGGACTCCCACAGATGTTACAAGCTTCACTTGAAATGCTGCCTCCTTCATGAAGATTCCCTGCTTCTTGACGGCACACTTAGATGCTAGTGCTCACATGCTTTCAGTAATTTGTCAACATCTCTCTATTATAACAATTACCTTAGAGCTATATAGTTGTTTGTTCACACATCTATCTTCTCACTACTATTCTGGGAGGCAAACCAATATATACATTTTAAAATTATAACACTTAAAAAATGTGATACATTCTCATTGTAGACACCTTAGAAAATTCAATAATGTCTAACAAAAACAAAATTATTTATATTTCTTCCACAAAGAAAATACCATTATTTTAAAAATAGTTCTTCTATTCATATACATATACAAACACATTCACATGCACACACCCACAGTACATATTTTTTATTTGTCTTAGAACATTCATAGTTTGGTTTGTTTTTGTTTTTTTTTCTAGCAGCTAGCACACGGCCTACCACATAAATAGTCAACAAATATTTACTGAGTGAATGAATAATCTCAAATCTATGCCCCATTTCTCCTTGTCCTTGGCTACTGCCCTATAATCATTCTTCTGAACTACTCTAGTAATCTGTAATTGGTCTCATTGCCACCAATTTCTTTTCCCTTCAATTCACCCTCCATATTGCTGCCATGATTATATCATCAAATGAAAATCTTGCTACATTATTGTCATGTTTATGAATCTTTTGGTGACTTTTATTGCCTATGAAATAACATGCAATTCCTTATCATTCAAGACTTTTCACAATTTAGTCCTAATATACTTCTCTGACCCATCTTCTGTCATTTCTACCTCTTGTATTGGGGATCAGCCCGGTCACACCAGACCATTCACAGTTCTCAAAGATATGCCATGGAGTCTCACTCTTGACTCATGCCACTCCTTCTGACCAAAATATCCTGCCCCAGTCTTCCTCATCAGGCAAATATTTGATATATTCTTCAAGGACAAATATATGTATATATCATCTATGAGTCTTTTCCAACATTTCCTCTATTGTTCAGCCAAGTGATTCATTCTTTCAGCTGTTTCCAGAGAAGTCGTCCCAAAAGCTAAAACTGAAGTTTTGTAAAACTGCATTCTCTGACCCCCACTAATGGAGGCTCAGATTTCGTAGGAGTGGAGTGGAGACAGGAATCTGTTGTTTTAAAAACATGCTACATCCCAACATAAACAACGCCAGACTGAACGCAGTTCAGTTCCAGGCCAGACTGAACTCTGGGTTGCTGAGTGCTAAACATTCCTCTTAAAGCATGACTCAGGATCATGCTGGAAACAGCCAGAAGTAGAGCATGTTGGGACCCATGCTTTCAGGTATTAATAAAACCAATCATTTTTTCTCATAGGTTTTATGCATACGAATCTTTGAGAAGTGAAATCAGCTTCTGTTATTTCAAGCTGTTCAAAATACCAGGGAAATGGAGGGATTGAAAACATAAAGTAAAACAAAGGCATAAACTATTAAATATAGACCAAAAAAAAAAAAAAAGGAAGAAAAGGACATGAAGTCATGTAAGCTGTCTCTATAATACTGTACTCATGGGGGGAAAAATGAAGAGGAGAAGCAGCACAATGAAACTAGTCATAAAAAAAATATGATTTGTGTCCAAGGAGCCATCAAGTGTCTTGCTTGTTCAAATCAGCAGAACTATTATCCTAGATTGGCATTACTGGCTCTGAACAAGTCACTTAGCCCAAGATTCTTGGGATTGTCCTCATTCAAAAAGATATGCAACTCCTTTTGAAGATTTCAGTTCAAAGTAACTCTACGTAAAACCCACCCTCCCTTCTCTTGGGTACAATATGCTCATTCACCGAACAAGTGTCCAGAGAAGAAAAATGCGTTAATAGTTAATCACTTCTAAAGTTAACTTTAGAATCAAGAATTTTAGAGACAGAGAGACTGTTAGAGATTTTCTAGACCATACTTTTTAACCTTTTCCACAACAGAGTGCACACAGAAAATGGTATTTGTGTAGCACACCGGGATACAGAGATGAGACTGTTGAAGACTACAGATGACTGGCAAGGGGCTCCTGCTGCCAGTGGGTAGGTGTCAAAGAGCTCAGTATCTCCCAGAACCTCTGTAACACATACTGCTCAAGAAGATACACTAGATAAAACAATGCATCTTAGAGAGGAGAAAACTCAAGCCCCAGAGTGTGGCTTAACACCAGAGAGGTTAACAAAGTCACTTAGTGGGAAAGCGAGGATGGGGTTTTCACATGCCTCACATGAACAGTGGTTCCAATCTATATGCCATTCAGAATTTACCAATTCTGATCATTGGTGTAGGAGTCATTTGAAGGGACCCACCAATTCACTGAGGCACCCAGCAATGGCAACAGATTGCAAAAATGATGATCTCTCCCACAAATATCTGTACTGATTTCAACTGTATTTAAATGCTACTTAAAAAAATATTCATTCAGAATTCAATTAATTCATTGAAAAAATGCTAGATAAGATCCTAAAAGCACTTTGTAAATAAATGGAGGGGGCTGCCAGGAATTAAACAGGAGTATGAGTTTAGGGAAGTAAGTGAGAAGCAGTTGCGTGCCCTGGGAGAACCTATATATCCAGGATTCCTGGAACTTTGCATTGTCCCAGAGCAGAAAGCTCCATTAGTGACTCTCCAGCATGAAAGCCATGCTCAGGAAAAGCCCACTAGAAATAATTGAATAAACAACCCTTCACAGAAGCAAGCAGCAAAGAAATCTGTCTGAAAGAGTTTTTTTTTAAAGATTTTATTTATTTATTAGACAGAGACAGCCAGTGAGAGAGGGAACACAAGAAGGAGGAGTGGGAGAGGAAGAAGCAGGCTCATAGCGGAGGAGCCTGATGTGGGGCTCGATCCCATAACGCCGGGATCACGCCCTGAGCTGAAGGCAGATGCCTAACCGCTGTGCCACCCAGGCGCCCCTGAAAGGGATTTAAATACGAGGCCAAAGCTCTCCTGAGAATTTGTAGCAAATGGAAATTTCAGCCATGGATTTAGGATCAAAATTTACACCGTTTACATGATATGGAAATTTGTAAGCTAAAAATTTTCATTTCTGGACCCATTTAAACTAGACCCAGGTCTGTAATGTCCTCATACATGTGTCAGAAGGAAACACAGATCCTCCCTGGAGGAATGAATTAGAAAAGTTCAAAGGAGGGGCGCCTGTGTGGCTCAGTCGTTAAGCGTCTGCCTTGGGCTCAGGGCGTGATCCCAGCATTCTGGGATCGAGCCCCACATCAGTCTCTTCCATTGGGAGCCTGCTTCTTCCTCTTCCACGCCCCCTGCTTGTGTTCCCTCTCTCGCTGGCTGTCTCTCTCTCTGTCAAATAAATAAATAAAATCTTTAAAAAGAAAAGAAAAGTCCAAAGGATTGTGTTTTATTGTGAAGAAAAGTTTGCAATAAAAGAAAAATCACAAAACACATGAGAAAAAACTAAGCCACCACAAACATTGTCATAGAAATTATAAACAATAGGAACTTGGATACTGGAAATGTACAAATACAGAGAACATATTAGAAAATAAATGTATATGTTTAAGGAAGTTTTAAAAGGGGATGGGGAGGTAAAAACATCACTAATAAGCAAGGGATTAAGAGATTTAGGAAAAGAGATATAGAAATAAAAATATAATAATTAAAAGTAAATATTCAATGTAGGGATTAAAAGTAGCAGATAGATACCATGGTGGACAGAATTAATAAAATGGAAAATTCTTATGCAAAAAGAGAAATTACACAGAATAAATCAATAGAGATAAAAAGATGGGAAATACTTTTAAGACATAAAGAAAACAGAGCAAGTCCAAAATATATCTAGTCTGAGTTTCAGGACAACCAGGCAAATTTAACCAAAAGAAAGTAATAAAGCCATAATTAATGTCAGACAAAATTCTTTTTTTTAAAAAAAATTTTTATTTATTTGACACAGACAGAGAGAGAAAGAGAGAGAGCACAAGCAGGGCGAGTGGCAGAGGGAGAAGCAGGCTCCCTGTTGGGCAGGGAGCTGGACATGGGGCTTGATCCCAGGACCCTGGGATCATGACCCGAGTTGAAGGCAGACCCTTAACCGACTGAGCCATCCAGGCACCCCCCAAATTATTCTTTTTTTTTTTAAGGATTTAATTTATTTATTTGACAGAGAGAGAGAGACAGCCAGCAAGAGAGGGAATACAAGCAGGGGGAGTGGGAGAGGAAGAAGCAGGCTCCCAGCGTAGGAGCCTGATGTGGGGCTTAATCCCAGAACGCTGGGATCACGCCCTAAGCCGAAGGCAGACGCTTAATGACTGAGCCACCCAGGCGCCCCCCCAAAATTATTTTTTAAAGGAAAAAAATACTACTAGTAAAGAAGAAAACTCTATAAAAATAACAAGATATAATCAAAAGAACATCACATTTACAGGTTCATATTATTTGATATTGTAGCCTCAAAATAAATAACATATAAACAAAAAGAACTACAAAGAGAAATTGACAAATGCAAGTATTTGTGGGAAATATCTAACACATATCTTTTAGTCATTAATACTTAGAGTAGATAAAACCATGAAAGTTGCAACCAATAGATAAGTAAGTCGAGGAGATCTATAAAGCACAGTGTACTGAATATACAAATGATACTGTATTATAATTGCCAAACTAGCTAAGAGACTAGATCTTAATTATTCTCACCACAGAAAAAGAAATAATAATTCTGTGACATGATAAAGATGCTAACTATCACTACAGTTGGGCAATCATAAAATATAAATGTTATAAATCAACACATATACCTTAAATCTACACGATGTTGTATGTAAATGTATTCAATAAAAAATAAAAGGGAGGGAATAAAAAAAGAAAAACCAATATTGCAAATAATTCCTATCAGTCCTGGTCATAGAGTTAAACCCCAATTTTAGAATCCCTTTTATATTTAGAAGATTTAGTTCTGTCCTATGGAATGTAGGTAGAAGTGATGCATGTACTTTCAGGCCCAAACACAGAATATCCTGTATAATTGTCTACACTCTTGCTTCCTCATCTAAGACATACAGAGCTGCCCATTGAGAATGCTGGCAATTTTAAAAAGGGTAGAAGCTTATTCTCTGTGTCATACGTAGAAATATTCAGGATGGACTTTGAATGAACAAGAAATAAACTCGTCCTGTGTTAAGCCCTTTGAAATTTTGAATTGTTTATTATAGCTGATCGCTTATCATAAGAACACAGAAATTAAAAATAAAATGAGAGCTAAAAATAATTCTCTCTTTTGGCAAAGTTTTAAACACAATTCTGGTAATTCAGGAGTTAAAGAGAAGAGTGTAATAAAAATTTTTAAATATTGGAATTAAATAATAAATAAACCCAAAGAAAGTTGGAAGAGGAAAATCTTATGGAGAAGAATGGAAATAGAAATAAGCATGTAACAGAAGAGAAACAAAATTAAATATTGATCTTTGAAAAGTCTAATAAGATTAACAAATCCCTAGGAAAATTGATTCAAGCAAAAAGGTCAAGTAAAAAATCAATAATATTAGGAATGAAAAGGGGGAATACTGCAGATGTAGAAGAAAGTTTAAAAATAAGAATATACATGAAAAATTAAAAGATAAAGAGACACTGACTGTCTTTTGTTCTGGACTAACTTGTCAGTGATGTTTGTATAGTGAATGGCCTTGGAAGATATAGCAAAAAGCAGTCAACACTTACTGCTAATTAAAAAAGATTCAAGTTCCCTAGGCTTAGTGTTTCTCTCCTAAAATGCAACCCAGTGCATAAGCAGGCATTCATCTCAGCCCATCCATGCTGCCCAGTTGTACTTGGACACAAGAACTGATGCAAACATGAAGCTCATGCTGCTTGTTGTGCCTTAACTGAAGTCTTACTATCTTTGACTCAGGAGTTCATATCTACTGTGGTAAGATAACCCGTTGGCTTGCAAGTATCGTAAAATCTCACTGCTCTCACAGTTCTTGACATGAACAAGATAATTTGAAAATGTATGTGGAAGATCCACAATGAGCCAAAATCTTCTTTTTTTTTTTTTTTTTAAGACTTTATTTATTTGTCAGAGAGAGAGCACACACAATCATGGGGAGCAGCAGGCAGAGGAAGAAGCAGGCTCCCTGCTGAGCAAGGAACCCAATGCTGTACTTGATCCCAGGACCTTGGCATCATGACCTGAGCCTAAGGCAGACACTTAACCAACTGAGCCACCCAGGCATCCCTGAGCCAGAATTTTCTTTCTGTTTTTTTTTTTTATTAAAGATTTTATTTATTTATTTGACAGAGAGAGGGAGAGCCAGCGAGGGAGGGAACACAAGCAGGGGGAGTGGGAGAGGAAGAAGCAGGCTCCCAGCGGAGGAGCCTGACATGGGGCTCGATCCCAGAACGCCAGGATCACACCCTGAGCCGAAGGCAAATGCTTAACGACTGAGCCACCCGGGCGCCTCAAGCCAGAATTTTCTTAAAGAAGAACAGGAAGAGGGTACTTGCCTTGCCAAATATGGATTCATTATTGGGTTACAAAATTTAAGATTGTGTAATATTGAAATGGAAATAGATTAATGGGCCAATGGAAAACAAGAGCTATCATAGAAACAGACCTAAACATATATGAAAACTTAATAAATGACAGAATTGAATTTCTAGGTTAGCTAGAAAAGATGCACGATTCTACAATTAAAGCTAGGATAAGTATTATCCATCTGAATAAAAAATAAAATTGGGTCACTACCTCATACCCCACAAAAAATTAATTTCAGATGGAATAAAGTCTTAAATGTGAAAAAGCAAAACTGCAAATTTTAGCAGAAAATGTATGACTGCAGTTTAGAAAAGACAGAAAAAGCACCAATCATATAGTAGAAGATTGATGTCTTCAAATACATAAAAGGTTAAACTTCGTTTAAACCAAAGCTATAAAAAAAGATGTCAAGACAAAGTCTAAAAAGGAAAGCAGAAATGTACTCACTTTACAAATAACTAAAGAAGGATTAAACACCAGACTACTTAATAATTCCTAAAAATCAAGATGATAAATGCAAACAACTCAATAGAAAAAGAGACAAAGATAAGAACAGACATTTCTCAAAAAGAACTAGGAATAAATGTTCAATAAACTTGGAAAGGGCACAACCTCACTTTAGTTATCAGGGAAATACAAATGAAACCACATTTTACACCTATTTGTTTAATGACAATGTTAAAGTCTAACCTGTTCGATGTTGTGGAAGATGCAAAACGTAGCAGAACTCTTACAGGTTGCGAGTTAGGGGGATAAATTGATATAATCATTTCAAGCTCTGAATTTAACTCCCAGCTTTATTCTCCAGAAAAGCTTTTGCGTAAGTGCCCCCAAGAGACATACATATACAAATGTTTGTAGCAACACTGCTTCTAATGGAAAAAAATCAATTAAGTCTCAATGAGATTGGATTAGTAAAAGTGTGGTATATTCATACAATGAATACTAAACAGTAGTGAAAATTAGTAACCTGCCACTATAACATAGCACAGATGAATCTTAGAAACTGTTTTCAGTGAAAAGGAAGTTGCAGAAGAGTATAATTTCTTAATATTTTATAAAGTTCAAAAATAACCCAAAGCAAACTACATAGTTTACCAATATATACATGCCCATTGGAACACCCATGAAGACGACCTAGGAAGTGACTTAAAGTGTTTATTACTAAGAGGACTTCTGGGGAGGGACAGGGAAGCAGGGAGAAGATAGAAGGGACAGATACGGGCTTCAGTAGCATTGACAGCATTCTATTTCTTAAGTTGGGCAATATATTCACAGGTATTCATTTTAAAATTTTGCTTCATAACTTACATATAATATTAGTAATAAAATTGGGGGAAACAGACATTAAAAGAAAAAGTGTTTCTAAATACACAGACTCATATACATAAATATATCAAGTAAATACGTATTTACTTTAAAAATCACCTATTTTTTTTAGCAATTGTTTAGTAAACATGGTAAAGAACAAATTCTTAAGAAGTGAAATATTCTCCCATTGTATGTTGCCTAAGGGAAATAGTTAAATTTGCCTGGGCCTTTCTTCACACAAGAGACTTCAACTGCTGTAGTTCATTGTAGGACTGGCCATTGAAATATACAGTTGACTCTTGAACAACATGGGGATTAGGGGCACCAACCCCCCTGTCCCATACCCCACAGTCAAAAATCTGCATATAATTTTGACTCCCCAAAAACTAATAGCCTACTGTTGACCAAAAGCCTTACTGATTAATATAAACAGTTGATTAATGCATGTATTGTGTGTTATATGTATTATATAATGTAGTCTTACAATAAGTAAGCTAGAGAAAAGAAAATGTTATTAAGAAAAATATAAGGAGAGAAAATGATGTACTTACAGTTCTATACTGTATTTATAGGGAAAAAAATCTGCGTCTAATTGGACCTGTGCAATTCAAACCCATGTTGTTCAAGGCTCAACTGTGTAAGGTAAGACTTAGTGGTGTTGGGGCGCCTGGGTGGCACAGCGGTTAAGCGTCTGCCTTCGGCTCAGGGCGTGATCCCGGCGTTATGGGATCGAGCCCCACATCAGGCTCCTCCGCTATGAGCCTGCTTCTTCCTCTCCCACTCCCCCTGCTTGTGTTCCCTCTCTCACTGGCTGTCTCTATCTCTGTCGAATAAATAAATAAAATCTTAAAAAAAAAAATAAAAGACTTAGTGGTGTTATCCACATTAAAAGTCATTCCAATTCATGGCTACTTTGTAAATTTTCTGCACACAGGAAGCAGAATCTGTCCAGAATCAGCTAAATTGGTTAATCAGGTCTCTCTCTCTTGCTAACAGATTTATTCCTAAAGCAACAAGTTTTTACAGCAACGAGTATACGTAAGACAACAAGCATCTCACTAAGAGTAAAAGACATGTCTACCTTAAAGATTTTAAATTTAATGGGGAGACATGAATTGTGATGGTTTGGACCCTTATCACTATTAGAGACTGTAAAGAACATCTATTGTGAAGTCAAACAACCTGGGTTTGCGTCTTTGCAACAACGCTTCTGAGCTAGGGCGGGTTACTTAGTCTTCTACGTTTCTGTTCTTTACCAGTAAAGAAGAGGTGATGATAACAGAACTTATCTAGGTGTTGTGAAGATTAAATGAGTTAATTTATGTAAAACACCTAGAACAGTCTCTGATACACCATAAGGGGTACAAAAGTGATAGTTGTTATAAATGGTGATGGTAATGGTGGTGGTGGTGGCAATGCTCCCCTTTTTATATGCATCACCTGGGAACCTCTGGTTATTCCCCCAATAGTCTCAGAGCCTTAGTATTCTAGTCAATTCAACTAGGTAATGTTCAATTTGGCAATTTTAAGAATAAATTGAGGAGATTTTTTTCATAACATATCCTCACCCACTAATTGATCCAGTGACAATCCCCTTGTGGGATACAGAAATCCCCCACTCAGAGATTCCTCAACAGGAAAGGTAGAAAAAGGGTCTTTCTAGTCCTTGTTTGGACCAGTTCATCAATCAGTTATGAGTCCCTGCATAAAAAGATAGGAGGGATGGGAAAAATATTTAACATTAATGAAATTCTATAGTTTTTTGTGGTGTAAAATGACAACATAAAATTTCAGCCAAAAAAAGGAAGGAAAATAACAAAAGAGGAAAAAAGAGGAAAGTATTCAAGAAAGTAATTAATAAAAGTATAAATGCAGTGTTTCTTAGGTAGAAAGGAGTGTCCTATACACGTATAGATTCATAGATTCTGACTGTAAAAGTACCAAATGCAATAGCTCCCTTAACATTCTCCTCTATGCTGATGGCATGGTTTAATAAAAAACTAAGAACAGCCCCTCATCTTCTTTTCTACTTGCAGTCAGAACGAACTGCTACATAGTGATTAGGCAAAACTGAAATTATCATTTTGAAACAAGACATTTTCCAAACCAAATAGCAATGTTAGATGAACTGATTCAGCTTCTTAGAGGTATATTTGCAACCAAGTCATTTGGGTGCTCTTCCAAAGAAAAAATGGCCATAAAACTGACATAGTCTAGAGGAAAGAAAGGACAGTTCCTTTGCTTGACCCATAAATATGTAAAACTTTTCTTCATCCACTTGCTTCCTCCAATTCTTCTGGAAGCCTTTCCAAAATCTTTCTTTTCATTCCCCTCCATGCACCCTATTGCTAAAATCTCAGCCCATACTTATTGCTTGGTCATTCTCCATCCATCTTATTATCACCATTTAATTCCTTCACTTCCAATAAGGCCTTTCTTCTGCAGAAGAAAAGATTTCTTGAAGCACTCATCTTTCTCTTTAATGTAAATCAAGGAAGTTTCAAATTTGCTGCTCTCTGCTGCCTTGGCTCAAAAAATTACTTAGGAATTGCCATCCGAAGGGGAAGTTGTGAATATTTACATTAAAACCTTTTCTTTTTATGCAAGTCACATAGTATACAACTTTCTCCCCAGTTGGCCTATGAAATCCTCAAAACCAAAAACCACATTTTACTCATTTTATAAATGTCTGCCAAAGGCATGACCTAAAGAAGCCCTCAGTATGACTCTTGAACCCCAAGAGTACTACTGTACCATCTATGGGTGTTTCAGCATTTCACTTAGAAGGAGCCTAAGTGAGGGAATTTTGAGGGAAAAGGGCATAGGAGACCAGTTTGAAACATTTGCATAGTAAGCAGACTTTTTGCCTAGATTGTATGTTTATTGCATTCATTCATCCATTTATTAAAGTATATTAAGTGTCAGCAATGTGTCAGATATGATTCTTGGTGTTAGAAATACAACAAAAAACAGGGGCGCCTGGGTGGCACAGCGGTTAAGCGTCTGCCTTCGGCTCAGGGCGTGATCCCGGCGATCTGGGATCGAGCCCCACATCAGGCTCTTCTGCTATGAGCCTGCTTCTTCCTCTCCCACTCCCCCTGCTTGTGTTCCCTCTCTCGCTGGCTGTCTCTATCTCTGTCAAATAAATAAAATCTTAAAAAAAAAAAATTAAAAAAAAAAAAAAAGAAATACAACAAAAAACAGGTAATAGTTTGTGCCTTTGTGGCATTTACATAAATATGGTAGATAGTGATTAGTATTATGGAGAAAATTAAATCAGGGAGGTTGGGGAATTCTGGAGGCATGAGGTATTGTATTTTTTAACAGGGTAGACAAGGAATGCTTTACTGAGAAGGTGGCACTGAGTAAAGACCTGAAGTAGTTTGGGAGAGAGTCACACAGATATGTGGAAGAAAGTGTTCCTGGCTGAAGGAACAGCCTGGAATGTTTGAGCAAAGCAAAGAAGCTTGGAGGTCTAGAGCAGCAAGTGCAAGAGAGAGACTAGAAGATGTGGAGAGTTATCAGATGGTAAGAATGTGGAGGATATTTTTAGGCTATTCTTAGGGCTGGATTTTATGCTAGGATATGAAGCCATTAGAGTATTTTGAGAATACTCTAAAGGAGTTAAATTTGATTTTTAAAAGGTTCTAGCTACCTTTTGAGAAGACACTTAAGTGAGATACATATAGCAATAAAAGACTGATGTACCTCTGACTAATCTCCTGACTTCTTTATCCCTTACTTTGCCCTAGTCACACTGGCCTCTTCACTTTTCTCAAATATCCCAGGCATGTTAACACCTTAGGGTACTTGCTCCTTCTTCCTGGAATGTTCTTCTCCTAATATATCCACATGGCTTCCTCTTGTCTTTGCTTTAGGCCTTTATTCAAATGTCACCTTTTCAATGAGGCCTTCTTTGGTCATTCTAAAATCACAGACCCTCCCCCTAACAATGCTGCCTGACTTCTCTACTTTATTTTTTCCTAATAATTATCATTATCTAGCATATGATATATTTTACTTGTTTATCTTGCCCTATGCCTACCTCTCCCACTGGAATGTAAGCTCCATGAAGATGGGAATTTTAAAAAATTTGATCTACTAGTCAGTGCCTAGAATAGTACCTAATACATGCCAGTTGCTCAATCAATATTTGTTGAATGAATACACTAAGAAGAAATGGGAGAAAAACCAGGAGTATGTGGTTTTTTGGAATCAAGAGACAAAGCTTCTTGTGTTATAATTGTATTGTATGGTGACAGGTGGTAGTACACTTGTGTGCA
Organism: Ursus americanus; assembly: GCF_024610735.1. Classification (NCBI taxonomy): domain Eukaryota; kingdom Metazoa; phylum Chordata; class Mammalia; order Carnivora; family Ursidae; genus Ursus; species Ursus americanus. The sequence goes on from NC_142139.1 coordinate 13,349,124, forward strand.
CAGCATAGTGTATAGAGTTGTCAAATCACTGTACTGAACACCTGAAACTAATGTAACATTATGTGTCAATTACACTTCAATAAAAAGAAGAAATCCTTTCTAATACTGAAGATGCATTTTTGACTGAAGATATTTGTGTATATTTGAGATGTACTGAGGTTGTGTTTGCATGGCATAAACATTATTTCAGCCTCAAGAGTTTTGATACAAAATAAGGGAGCTAAAGCTCTCCTAACCAGCATCACTTCTTGACCCACCGTTGCGTATCATGGAATCAAGAGATAAGAATGGAGAATGAATGGTTAAGTTAACAGTGGTGAAAGGAACTAAAATCCATTACATTCCTGCCATGCGCCATGCATTATACTATGCTATCTAAGCAATATTTGCCACATGACTATGATATACCATCACTATCTTAAGCACTGGGTTACAAAGTGACTTAATCTACTAGAGAATAAAACATTAGAGTCTTGTTAGAACAAAGAGATTGAATACATAATAGATGTATTGTACGTTTAAACACAATACAACATAACCCAGAAGAGCAAGTGACCCAAGAGAAAGCACAAACTACTTGGGAAGATCAGAAAAGGTTACAAGGAGGTGAAACTCCTTGTAGATGGAGGCTATTGAAAAATCAATGGAAACGCACCAAGAGAGCTCATCAGGTAGAAGAGAAAGCCTATTGTTAGCAAAACTTCAGGTTCCAAAACAATGAACATGAGCAGAGACCGAAGAGCCTACCAACCTCAAGCCCAAACATAATTTTAATATAATCTTGTCAATCATATGAAATGAAAACCAGGAGAGAAGAGCAAGAAGGCTGGGACTGCAGTTGCCTTACAACTGTTGCTTCATGTTTGGAATAGAGAGCAAAGAATGGAACAATGCCTGGTTGTATGTCCTATAAACACACTGTGACTATTGTCATCACCCCACCTGGCAAGATTTGTGTCTTGAGAGACAATACTCAGGTTATTATCTCCTCTCTTCCTTCAGATGAGAGGGATGGGGTTGAGGTAGACTTCCATTCCCCAGCCTAAAAGTGATTTAAGTGATTGATTAGATTGTAAGAGGAAAAGGAAAAAAGAGGATTCCATGATGATTCCCGGGTTGGTCTGCAGTGTAGGTAGTGATGTCTACATTCTCTATATGTCTATATGGGGAATTCAGGATGAGGGCTCATTTGAGAGGAAAGACGATGAGCACAGTTTGGGATATGTTAATGTTATGCTGTTTGTAGGACACCAAAATGGGGGTTCTAATTGCAATTTGGAAATACAGGAGAAAAGGCCGGGAGATAGGTCAGGATCAGCCACTTATGACTGTCTTAAATGTAATTTCACAAACTGAAGGGGCATAGCCTTACTAAGACTAATGAAATTGGGAAGTTGGCATGTCTGGACCTACTCAGAACCTGGTCCCTTGTAAATTTATCTTGGTGATGGCATGCTGGAGACCCTCCTGATGGCACCACCTGGCCCTGATACCAAACCTTACTGCACATTTCCTTTTAAACATTGCATGTCACATACTTCTTTCCTCCTACCAGGATTTTTCTCCAATGACCAACCATCATAGACCTACATCTATCATGATGTGCACCACTCCAAATCTCAAATTATCAAAATTCTTATTGCTTCACAAATGAATATTTGTTTCTCTTTTATCTCCGAACATGTTCAAATTTCCTCTTCCAAAACATGCATGCACACACTCTCACACACACACACACACACACACACACACACACGCAACTTATTTTCCTTTTAGCGACTGAACTCTTTCTCCCCTTTAGTTCATGGCCAGTCCTTTCAAATAAATAGTTTCCATTTGCAGCTTACACTTCCTAACCACTCATTATTGTCTTAAATCCTTTCTATTTGGGTTCTGTGACTACCACATTTAAAGATGTCTCTATTCTGCCAAAGACCGACTTCGTGACAACTCCAACGATCTTTTCTCATTTGTCGCTCTCTGTAGAAATTGACAGTGACTGGAAATTCTCTTTTCTTTTGAATTTTGCTCTCCTGGTTCTTATCTAATTTTTTTCTTATTCATTTTTTTACTCTCTTACTCATTCAATGAACATTTACAAGGCACTGAATTTTTTACTCTTAACAGGTGTCATAGTTTAATGAGATAAAGTAGTAGGTGGGTGGGATTTAGGCAGACTCATGGGAAACCAGCAAATTAGTGGACATTTGAATGGTGAGCAGATTCAGAATATGGAGAGTTATTCCTATTCATTTATAAATGCCATTAGGTTGTGATACCCTGACAAATCACTTTCACATAGGGTATATACTTCTCAAGTACTCCAGAACCTTCACTGTTTGTTTCCGGTTGCTTTATTTCTTAGCAATCCCTCTTCTGATCTACAAATGCTTTATTCCTGTGCATTAATACCACAGCTCAAGTCATATCCATCTTTTTCAATTAAGGAGCCATTCTGTTTTTTCTTGCTGTGTGGCCTTTAGCATGTGATCTAACCTCTCTTGCGTCTCGCTGGCAAATGGCAATTAAGCTATTGTTTTGCTTGTCATCCTTTCACATCTTTATGCTACAGTTAAACTTTTGATGATGATAATAATAATAATGATGGTTAACACTTATTACACACTTAATATGAGCCAGGCACTGTGATAAGCACTCTGCCATGGAACTGCTTTATGACAGTGATGCTATGGTTGTCCTTTTCTTATAGTCAATGCTGCTGATACTCTAGCATGTGATACATAGCTGTGAAATCCAGATTCTGTCACAAAAAACTGTTGACTGTACATTCTTTAAAAAACTTCATGTTTTCTTTAATGAACTTTGATTTAATTAGGTCATGCTAAATTTGTATATAAAAGCAGAAGAATATTTTCTCGCAGGTAAGAAAACTGTCAAAGAAAATGCTTCCATAGACTGTAGGAAAAATACAGGCTGGCTAGAATCATGAAAGGAAATGTGACAAAGTTCTGGATAAATGCTGGGATTATGCAAGCAGAGGAAAAAAAATGATTTGCGGGTTTGCTTTGGCAACTTGTTTCTTAATATTCCTGTATATGAAACTTTCTTTCTTTCCAAGTTCCCAACCCTATTACGTGAGCCGTCCTTGACAAGCTGGTCATCGGGTTCTGTTTAACTCTCCTTTTCACCCCAGTTTACCTTAAGGCTTAATTTAAGAGCCTAGAAGGAAATGCTTAAGCAGGAGAAATAAATTCGCAGAGGAAGACAGGTAAAACCCTGGGTTTGCCTATAAATGGATTATTTTGCTAGAGCTGGATTTGATTCTTATTTTTGGCCCTGAAGGTGGTAAGTATGTTTGCGTGTGTGGTACACTGGCCAGGAAAGGAAGGAGAGGTCTGCACGGCAAATGGCACATATTTCCATTTGTTTATATCCAGCGCTTTAATAACTTTAGTATTTGCACAGCTGAAGGAAAGGAAAGCACCCTGAGAATAGACACCATGAATAGAAGCTTGCAAACAAGAAAAACATGAGTTGGGAAAGGGCCACAAATGTTATAAGTAAAAAGGACCCCAGCCAAAATAAACTGTGTGTTAGGATGCTCCATTCTAAAGGGAATCGATAAGGAGCACATTGAAATAACTATTCTGACAGTTCTCAACTCTGCTTCTTTATTTTTGTTATGAAGACATCAATACAGAGATATTCAGAGATTGGGAAGATAGACATTTCTGCACAACATAGTGAAAATACAAAAGCCTTTGGATCAGACAAAACATTAGCAAATGTTAATTCCATCTCTATCATTTCCAAAAATGATGATGCATGGGGGTTTTACTTAATCTCTCAGAATGTCAGTTTCCTCCTCTGTAAAACAAGAGCAAGGCTTAAAAATATGATGAAGTAAAAAGTTGTTTTGTTTTTTTAAGAAAAAGCTCTTGTCCACTTTGGACATCATATTTTTTCAGTTTCATATGGTTTTACTTCTTCCTCTCTCTTCCACTTACTTTAATTTTGATTTGGATCACAAGCACTGCATATATGTGTTTACGTGATGCTGTTTAGTACACATATACACACAATTTGGGGGACTTGATTTCTCCTTTCAGATTAAGGTAAAACATCTCACCCTCGATTTACAGGCGGAGTAGGTTACGAAAGTATAGACCAATGCGTGACCAACAGCCCCTGCCTAGCAAACATTAACTACAGGTGGCTGTAATAGTTCCTCTTACCCCGGTAGGTGCCCTTAGGTCTTTGCTATAGTAGGACCAGTTGCAAACTCCCCTATTTGTCTTGTACTGTCTCATTTTGGCCAGTGGGATGATCAACACAGCACTGCTTATAACTATTCTGGCCTTGCTATGTCTGGGTAATGAGATTGACTATAAGCTGGATCTTCCTCGATGTAAAAAAATAGAAACCATGGAAGATATTGCAAGCCAATTAGCCATAAGGAGAATAGATGGGCCTTTCACACAAACCAAAACCCATGAGTCCTTAGACAGTCTCACCGTCTGTAAGTTTTTAAAACCTTTGTTATCCTTTCTCTCCTCCCAGGGCTAGCACCATATGTGACACCCCAAAGGCTGGTAAATAACTGATCGTCCTATCAGATTTGTCATTTAACATTAGCCTGGCAGCTGCCCTGTTTGGGTTATGTGTGCAACCTTCCAGAACTGAGCCTCAATAATGGTGATATGTTGTCTGCCCACCTAGCAGACAGTCAGTTCCCACATCCTGGGCTCCCCCACCCCAGGATCCTGCCCTAATCTCTAACTGCCCACGGTCACCTAATATAGACTGAAAATGGGACAAGGAGAAACAGAATCTAAAAACAAGTGCTCAGTCAGAGGAAGATCAATGTAGACCTTGTTTACCACTTGGCTAAAGGGCTCATGTTTACCACACTGGCTAAATAAGGTTGCCTTTCATGGTCTTCATGGTGTGGATTTTTGTTAGGTGGTATATTGGCAGTGAAATTCACCTTATTTAATCTCTTTTTTCTTGTAGCAAGTGGTGAAGGAGTTGGAAACACACTGTGGCAGCCCAAGCAATGGAAATAGTTTGGTTATAGTAACACTGACCAGTTGTGCCATAAACATCTTCCTCACTAGCCTCCCAAACACCAAGTTCTACCATTAGAATCCCATTATTTTGCTTATAAGAAAAGAGCTCATCTTTCATTGTTAACACCATTCAATTTAAAATACTTAGGGCCTTGAGGGAATCCTAAAGTACTATTCCACTTAAATTAGGGTTAGGAAAAAGCATCAGGGATAAGAATAATTAATAGGGCAAGACAAGTGTAGGCACTGAGATCCTGGGGGTAGGAAAGATCCCTTTCTGGTACGGAGTGTGTATGCGGCGCGCGGGGGTAGGATGCGGTCCTGGGTCTTGGGGATGGGAGGAGGGTGCTGAGGACAAAGGAAGATGGCAATATGACAAATGTGAGGGAAGTTTAATCTAGAGCCAGATCTCTGTGCAGATGAAATAGAAATATATTAACTGTGACTCAATTTAAAATTTAAATGTATTGGCTTTTGGAATGGACCATCTGAAAATGCTTTATAAAAACCAGTAAAGTTCTTTTCTAACATTTAGCCTTGTCATGAAGCACATGGATAGCATACACTGCCTGAAAGTTACAATACCAATGATTTGTTCTTTCTTCTTTTCAGAACAACAATAACTCAGAAACCAAAGATATGTATGAATGAGCTTAAAATATAAGGCAAACAATTTTAAGTATAACTGAAAAACAAAAACAAGTAAGGTGTTACATTCTTTAAAACTTTTAAAATTATTTAAATTATGTCCTTTCATTTTAGGGGTGTCTGGGTGGTGCAGTCAGTTAACCGTCTGACTCTTGGTTTTGGCTCAGGTCGTGATTTCAGGGTCATGAGATCAAGCCCTGCATCAAGCCCTCCATCAGGCTCCGCCCTCAGTGTGGAGTCTGTTTGGGTTTCTCTCTCCCTTTCCCTCTGCCCCCCACCTCAAATTAATAAATTAATTTTTTTAAAAAATCTCCTTTCATTTTAGAAATCAAAGTTAACATAACAATTATTATCTGCCGAGGACACCAATTCAACCTGTAGAGCTATAGAACACAAAATTAGAAACATATGAAGGTGGCCACACAGGAAAACTGGGTTTTTCTCAATGTATTTTTATTCTTTACTGAATAATGCAGTTGATTGTTCTAATCCTTTCATATTGCAGGAATAATAATAGTAAAGAAAAAAATTAATATTCATTAAGCTTTTATTGTGTATCAGAAATTTCTAAAATTGTTACATGTAAAATGTCCATGACACAATGTGGTAGAAACTGTAATCTCTATTTTATAAATAAAAACTAAGAGTTTAGAAGACTTAACTAATAGCATACTACAGTAAATGCTGGAGCCAGGAATTTAAGGGCAATTGGAGAATCTCAGGAGGGAATTTAAATTCATTTGGCTTTGGCAAAATGGTTTCTTTGGTACCTAATTAATATCTTCAATGCAAACATTTGCTTAGAAGCAATTGTAATAGGTTAGCTTAAACCTACTACTACCTTGAACCATGATCAGGCACCAAAAGTGTAACTATTTCAATCTCAATCAAAACAATTTCTCCCATAAATGGCCACCATCTTTCCATATTCATTACTCTTCATTTATTACAATCGTATTTTCCTCCCAGGTGTTTGACATAATAGGAATTAAGAGAATTCCAAAATCATGTCAAACCTTTAATGCATTCCACAATTAATCTCCAACCCATTCATTTATTCATTCATTCCATGAATATTGAGTGCCCACCACATACTTGATGCCTAAGCCTTTATGGAGTTCTTTGTATTTTGGTAGGAAAAAGAGACACTAGATAGATAAAATAATGTCTATATGTTCTTGTGTCAAAATCTGGGGGTTGTCACACAGTAACCATTTATCTCCTTTGTCAGTAAGTTAACTTCTGAATTTTAGCTGGGCACACAGCCACACAGAATAAAATCCACATTTCCCAACCTCTCTTTAACTCTGTATGGCTATTTGACTAAGTTCTGGACAAAGGGATGTAAGCAAAAGAGATCTGAGCAATATCAGGACATGTTTTGAAGAAGAGACAGTGTGCTTTTCTTATCACTTTTTCCTTTTTCTGCTAACTAAAATATGAACATGCTGGCTAGAGCTGGAGTAGCCACTTAGGCCCAAGGGGACTGCATTTTAGGGATAATGGAGCAAAAAATTAGAGGGTAATTGAGCCCCCTGATGATTTTGTCAATCACACCAATCCTAGATTATTTACCTCTGGACTAAGCTTATATGTGGGAAAAACAAACTTCTTTTTAAAATTTCTATTTTTGCAGTTTTTCTTCCACTTTCATTTGATTTTAATCTTGATGAAAAATAGAAAGAAAAATGAAGCATAATTAGGGACCAGAGAATAGCACCATGTGATATTTTAGACAAGGTGACTAGGGAAGTGCTTTAAAAGGAATCAATATTTGAGTGGAGTCCTGATTGCATGAGAGAGTAAGCCATATGGGTAGAAGAAGAACATGTTACAGCAAGCAGGAAGAGCCCAGAAATGGGAATGCTTCTTCTGTGTTCAAAGACCAACAAGGAGGCCAACAGGGCCTACCTTCCAAACCTGTTATCCTGTCATTCTCCCAAATAGGAATCCTTGACTCCAGACCTTGCAAAAATTAGTCAACTTTGTAGGCACTGTTCTTAATAGGGTCTCTTCAAAAAGTATGACCCAGTTATGAGTCTCAGCTTTTATTCAAATAACTTCATGGCTCAACCTTTAGTGCCACTTCCAAGTGTTCCCCCATTTCGCTTTTCAAATATTATCCATTTTTCTGAACCTAGCATAAGTTCTCACTCCTGCTTAAGTAATGGCTCTACTGATCCACCCCACATTGCTTTCTTCATTCTTGAAACTCCAAAGATATTATTGCCCATATTTTTATTGTCAAGGTTAATGATCTATCTTTCTGGTCTAATTCACGTATGTGTCTCTTGCCACCTCAATTATGATGTAGCATAAGATCTACATCTTAAAAAGTTTAAAAAATTCCTTTTGGCTACTATCTCCTCAAAGAGAGGTTGCTCCATAAAGACTTTCTGTATGTTCATTCAACCATCTCACAAACTAGAAACACAATGGAGAGAACCTAATCTTTCACTGTTCCTCCCTTTCGCCAGGAAGATATGAGTAGCTGAAGTATTTGGTGCTATATATAGTCAGTTGATGTCAGCTGGATGCCAGTCTCTTCAGAAAGGCTCAGTCCCAGTTTGAGTCAGAGCTAGGGACCATGCCGTCCCAGGCTCAGGGATAAAAACCATCGGGCCCAAGTGCCATCCATATTCCATCTCCACTCTTTCCTACACAAATTGGGACTCATCCCTGCTGAAAAGCACAGTCTCAGAGCAAGGTGAGTATATTGTTTCCTAAAATGTTTTATTAGTCAGTTGTCCAAGGAGGTTCAGAGTTATGACTCATAAATGGGCATTCTTTGCTTTAAAGGGCAGCTGTTGATGCTAATATTAAAATGCCACCACCAAAGAGTTCTGGTTTAATCTAGTGTCCTTTCTTCATTCTTACAGTTTGTTGGAACTGATGTACTGTGATGCTGGTACAAATGAAGGCCAATAAGGAAACAATGACAGATTAAAATAAACTGTGGAAAAGAAAGAGGGAGGGGAAAGGAGGCAGCTCTTTCATTGTTTCTCATTGCCTGGTGACCATTGTACAAGTGTATAGATAAGACTGGGCCTGAAACTCTGAGTATTATCTTCTGTTCACTGTGACATTGCCTGTCAATGAATAACATGCTCTGTCACCAGACAGAGAATGCATATTAAAGTCACTCAGTAGAAAGCAGTCATAAATTCCTAATAAAGAACAAAGATGCTCTCTTTCAAAAGGATGATTATAAAACACTCCAAATGAGTTCTTCACATTGTCTCAATAGCATTCCTTTATTTTCTACAGGGAACAAAAAACCATGCTTTCACACAATACCATGGTGAAGCAGAGAAAACAGCAAGCATCAGCCATCATGAAGGAAATCCATGGAAATGGTATCAATAAAAATCCTTTTTTAGCATTAATTTAGCTCAGCCTTAACAAAGATCCTTCCTGATGTTATTTAATATTCTATAGTTTACTTCCTTTAAATTTTTGCTATTCTGTCATAACAAACCTGGAGCTCTAGGGGGTGTAGAAAAGCCTATGGTAACTAATCCTTTTGTAGTCATCCTTTCTCATCTGAAAGCTATTTTCAGATCAACAACTGCTCTAAAGGAATGAAGCAATCTGACAGCTGATGTACATTCTGCTTGGCTTGCCTTTCACATTTCACATTATAAGTTAATATCACTCTCAATTCCTTTTTTTGGACAGGTCTCATACTTGTCTTCATGGTCCAACCCACATGGCAATCTTGATTTCTTTTACCTTATATTACATAAAACATTAAAAATATATTCTATCATCCTTTTTGCACAAAAGCTGTTAAGTTGGAATTCATATTGTGAATTTCTTTCACCATGAAACCAGTCATCATATTTAGTAATTGCTTTACTAAGATATTTTCAGTAGAAATCTACTTTTATTTATAATGTCTAGGGAAGTATAAAGTTTAGGTAGTCTCAAAGCATATGACTCAAAAAAAATTAATATAAATTAGAAGCAAGATGATATTCCACTCTCCTTTTCCTTAAGTTCTGGCAAATAACTCTAGAAAGCAATGCTTTATAAATTGCATTTTGATTGTCATAAAGGAAAGTCAACTTAATGAGCCAAGGAGAGCATCAATTTTAAAAGTGAATGGGTAGACTATCCAGATGCTTTTAAGGGCTGATTTGAGCCATTCCAGATATATCTGTGGAGTTTTCAGAATGCCTCCTTATTTCCCCTCCATTGACAAGGAAATGTAACCTTTCACCTGAACACTATTGAGACCTAGAGGCATGAGATCTGGTGGGGGCAGCCGGGAACAGGGGTAAGTATAGTGTTTTCCTATTTCACCTTCCATAAAGCATACTGCATAGAACCAATCAAAGATTGTTTTAGATACTCCCTATACAATGTAGTCATATCTAAAGAGTCCTGTTGTTAAGTTTCATTTTCTATAATATAAAATTAGCATACTGGATTCAACTTAGTTTCCATGTTTTACTATGATGTCAGACTAGCTTGGTATAAAGTGAGAATAAATCTGAATCAGATTCCAGAACCAAACTTGTACCAGTCCAAAGTTGAAAAATTCACACATCTTTTACATTTTTATGTTTCTTTATATTTCCTGCTTCAGGTAGTTTACTTGAAATTGTTTTTATAGTTTTCCTGATCAACAAGGAAAACCTAGATGAACACTTGAGTTTGAGAATAAATTATTTATCTTAAAACTGGACTTGAGATAAGTTATTTTCTAATTGCATTCTAATCATGAATCAGTTGATCCATTTAATGTATTCCCAGTTTAAATCATGTGTCGGATTCTACTCTATGGTAGTCCTGATATAGACCTACAAGGGTAAGAATATCTTTTTCTTATAACTTTTGTGTTTATGAAATATAAAGAAAAAATACAATTCTATCTCAAGGGGAAAAAAACCCTCCAAACTATTATCTTACCACCAGTAGGTCCTGGCCATGTAAAGGCTGCTGAAGCCTCCCTCCCAGGTCACGGGTAGATTTCCAGCCCCTTTAAGTGGAGTCACATGCTCTGCCTGTGTTTGGAGGTCAAGTATCCAGATAATGCAGGATGATCGCAGGCTTTCTTAACTCACCTCAGATAAAATAGCTGTAGTACTTTATGAAACAGCTTAAATAATTTCCCTCTCTTATTTCCTCTGACATATTCTATGGAACTTTACTATTTGTATATGACATGGTGTCTAGAGATCTAGAGCTAGGGAAGTGTCGCGGACACAGAGATGAGACAGACTGCAACGAAACCTTTTTGGGAATAATCCTCCAAACTTTCAAATACTTCACAGCAGTAAAAATCTGGGTAATTTAAGATAGAGCATGCAACTGTTTCAATCTTAATTATAACACTTAGTAAATCAAACTTGGGTTGGCTTTTCCTTTATAAAACTGAACAGAGAAGGATGTTTTTGAAGCCCTTCTCTCACCTCCTTCCCCCCTTGTGCATCAGGATTTTTTTTCTTTTGTACGTTACAACTCCTTTATTTTTTATATCACTTTTCAAAAACATTTAGCCTGGAGAAGAATGAAATGTGACAATGAGCTGACTAAATGGGTTGTCTTTTAACACGTACTGGAAGTTCATTCCGGTTCTTGTCATCTGGGAGAGACACTATAGTGGTGAGCCTTTGAGATCAATCAGTAGGAAAACATAGAATCAAAAAGGAGAGTTTTACATCAGAGTACTTATTCCACCCAAAGGTGAAATAACCGCAAAGAATTAATGAAAAATCCTACCCATCTAGACTAAAATACATAGAACTGGATAGAATGAGTAAAAATGTAGATAACTTCCAACCTCTACTAACTACGCCCCAAATTGTTACTTATTACAGATCCATTGTTTTTGGTGTCAAATTATGTCCCAGCAGCAAATATACCACACTCCCAACAAATAATTAATAGAAAGTATCGCCTGACACTAAGGCTCTATACTTTCACGCCATTATATCACTATATCATGATCACAATCATGATGCTCGTCATCAACATTAGAAGGAATAGAGCTGATGATAGTAGTTGTCTTGTGTTACTGCTGTGAAACAAAACTTCCGTGCTTTATACAGAAGTAAGAGAACCATGTTGCTACCACCTAACAAATGCTATTCTAAAAGACAGACAAAAATACAAAAATATTTTGTCATTATCCATGCATGAATTAGTTGTGGGGGCTCTGTGCCATTTGTGCCTAATTAGTACATCTTCTCTGGTATTAATCCTGTTCCTCTCTCACTCAGTAACTCTTTCAGACTTGAATACTGGAGGAGGGAGAGAGATAGAGAAGCATAAAAATGATAGGGAGTGATAAGTTGACAGAAAGAGAAGGGGGAGTGAGAATAGAAGAAGGCGATGCTCTCTAGAGCAAATGACATCTGTCCAGAAGTGGTGGGGAAAAGGAACTGGAATGAAAATAACCATAAGAAGAACAGGGCATACGCTGTCCCCCGGTCTTACACACAGACATAACTGACAGGTTAAAAGAACTTCAGAAACAGGGAAGACCACAGTGCCTTGGAAGGCTGCTGCAGTCACCCTACAGTTTTTTCACTGGGGCTCTGTGAGGGCTTTTCTGGTATGTTTTTTGTTTATGTTTTTAATTTTTCCCTGCATGACTGGTGAACAGCTTTTCCCAGCACACAGAAGACTGTTTTTGTGACTTCAGGAAAAGAGTTTAGCTTTGTGGTCTGAAAACAGGAAGCCTGGGTTCTAAATGGAGTGTTGTTGTTGATATGGTACCAGGAGCCCTGGGTTCCAGACCAGACATCAGATTCCTCATCTGAACATGAGGAGGTTGGATTTGCTGATATGTTTAATTCTAAAATTCCATGATTCTAATTCACTGAGCTGTGTGCTGCAGTCAAACATCAGCATATTTGAGTTCCTCCAATAACAAAGACAATGATAATATTGACATAAATTGCAAGGGCACTTTGAAAAGTATAGAGTATAAAATCTAGAAATTCAGACGGAAGATTATGTGAAGACTGCTTTTGCTTTTCCTGCATCAGCATATCTTAAACTATAATTTATTAATCAGGCCATCAATGTTAAAATTAGGACACTGAGAAGGCCTTAAGTACCACATATCAAATACGGAAGTTGGGGGAGATAAAGAACTTAACCTAATGCTTCAGTGTACAAGTTTATTAGTTTTCCTTGGTCTAAATTTTCATGTTAACATTCCATAACCCCAAGAGAAAAGCGTGTTTTTTTAAATTTGTTGTGCAGTAACATCTTGTGGATTCACAGATTTTCTGAGCATGCCATAGTTTTCCAAACTTCTGATAAGGTCCTTCAGAAAAGTAGCAGCAGAGGGCTAAATTCTAGCTACTACCCAAGTAGATATCACAGTATTAAGTCCAACCATACTATTCTATCATCCTGGTTTCTTTGTTGTCTTTTTCACTCTAATATGCTGTACATGTGTATTTCCTAAACAGTACTAAATGATTGTGTAATTCAAATTGTGCAATTCAATATATTGGTAGTCTCATTTCTTAAATGTTTATAAAATTACAGTTATTAAATGATAATATTTTAATAGTAAGTTTTTGAAAACTCTATAATAGCTGTAGAACTCAAATCAAAGCAGAGATATAAAATAGGAAGTTAAAGCATCTCAGATGGATTTCAAAATCAACTTTTTAATGTAAAGAAAATTATTAATGACCTTTTTATCAATTGTCTTTTCAGGCATTATTCAAAATCACAGTCTGGACTATTATCTTTTACATAATATGTATATATGTATGTTACATTTTTAAATAAAGCATATTTTATGGACTATTATTCAATCCACTTACGCCAACTATCTGTGAACAGGCAGAAGAGACCTGTGAGAGCAGAGAAAATCGTTGGCCTCAGGCTTCTAAGTAAATCAATAGAATCACCCTAGAGCAAGTCAGTTTTGGTTAACTCCCCTCCACTGGTTTTGCCCATTCTACCATAATTGCAGCTGCCAGGGAATCATGAGGAAAGAGGTTCTTTTTAAAAGATTTTTTGTCTTCCTACAATTATGTGTAAATGAGTTTCTTTACAAACTATGAATTAGATTCACTGATCTAACTAAATATGTAGCTTTTGGTAGGATCAAAATTTCACATTAAATATGTCGAACTACCTGCATACACATGTCATTTGATCAAGTTTCAGAACGTTAGCATATGAAATAAATGTGAAAAAAAGAATGTTTCCTTTTGGGGTAACTTAAGTCCAGTGTTTGTTTGAAAGACTATGCATTAATGTAAGATTTGAAGAAGGAACTGATCACATTTTCAAAGATCACATATTGTCTCAATAAAATGCAATTTTCCATTTGGTTTCTAATACTCATAGTAATGGGGCTCCACAATATGAAAGATAGAAGGAAAGTATACTCAAAAATCAAAATATTCGAACTTTTTAATGTAAGATTTTAAATCTTAATTTAACTACAAAAGTATTGTACATTTGAGGATACTACTGAGGAAGAATATTGGTTAACACTTATTTAATATTTCTAGCAGATTAAAAATTGTGGGTTTTTTTGTGGAAATTACTTTGATTATGGCCAAGACCCTTGGATTATATGTCTGTATCAATTTATAATTAGATATTCAACTGTTCATAAATAATTGTTGATTCTTGTAATAGTAGCAAAATACAATATATCAAGTCCTATAAAATTTTTAAATAAAGGGAAAATTCTGGATCACTATAAATGACATCAATAGGAAGGTATGCCTAGCAACATTATTTTCAATAGATGATCTAATGCCACAAAGACAACCTTCTAATCCATCAAGGCAAGGATATGTATCCTGAATAAGTTATATCATTTATCAGGCATCCAGATTAAAAACACTGTTAAGACCCTGCAGAGGGGTTTGCAATAAAGGGCAGGGAACAGCTGAACTTAGATTCTGTGTGCTCAGTTGACAGTGTTCTTCACTCTGAAGGTTTAAGTAAAGTGTTCATACATTAGATTCCCCTCACAGATGGTTTGGAACTCCTGCTCCAGTTATAAATTTAACTATTGGAAAGGAAGGGAAGAAAACCTTAGATAATTTAGATATGTCTTTTGCTGTTTGTTTGTTTATGCAAAATATGTTGACTTCACATATTCCTGTTTAGTACCTTGCTAGTAAATACCTAACAACTGGTTCTTTGGGGCGGTGCTGGGTAGAATAACTTGGTTTTTAGAGTTTGCCAATTTCTATGGTATAAATACACCCACCACAGCTGATTTCAAGCTACCGTCAAGAAGGCACTGAAAGGAGATTTAGGAAAATATGTGCAGTAATACATTATATAGTATTTCCACCATACACATACAAACAGATATAAATAACATCAGGAGCATAGATAATAGCAAAATGCAGTAAAAAGACTTAGAAAGTGATACTTTTTGAGTATTTATTGTCTTGTTTTTAAATACTTTATCTAATTATTAAATTTATATAATTCACTTTTAATTAGGGCTGTGTTTACTGAAGTTAACTACTGGCTCACAGAATTCTTGAAAATTTATCAGTCAATTTTTGTGAGCCAGTAGAAGCTTGTCAGTCTAGTGCTGACTTATCATCCAGAATGATAATACTGGCCCCAGGGTCCCAGGGTCCTTAATACTTTCAGATGGCCACTCAAAGCCAGTAAACTCACTGTGTATCACAGAGTAGGTGGGAGAAAATGTAGGCTTAGAGAAAGTAGAATGGAGTATGAAGAATAAGAAAAGGGGTTGAGTGTCCATTATTTTATCCTCCTTTTTCCTTTTTGTCTCTTATTTCTCCTCTCTCATGATACAAATTTATTAATAATAACAGATTGTGCCAGCTGATTATTTCTTTGTATCCCTGACATCAAAGGTAGGTTAAGTTCCTCATGGCTCTTACTGAACATCTATTCCTTATAGCAGCTTGAGTGATGGTTCCAGTGCTTTGCTAAAAAGGAGTGAATGTTTCTTATGAAACCAGATGAGTCTGTGACCAGCGGTATATCCATTTTTGTTATAGCTCTGTTCTCTGCTCTCTTTCCTCTTTGAGGCCCCCACTTGCGGGCTTTTAGGCTGGACTTCCTCACTTTTCCTTATGACTCCCATCTTAATATATATGTTTTGGACCTACATCAGTGAGACGAAGATCTGGAGAGAATAACTATATCAGCATACTTTTAGTTGAAAATAAGAGAAAGTCAGAGGCCAACTAGCTTAAACAATAAAGGAAATTTGTAGCTCACATATCTGGAAAGTTCAGAGGTGATCTGGTAGGGCTTCATCTAGCCACTCAAGTATGCCGCCAAGCATTTTCTGGCTTCTCTGTCTCTGTTTTGATTTCCTTGGGGTAAGCTTCATCCCAAGCCTGGTTCTATCATTCTACCAAGTACCCGCTAACAGCTTCCTGGGCAATATACTTCCCTGCTTACATGCATCAGAATAAAGAAAGCATCTTTGGCACAACATTCGCAGAGAAAAGTCCTGATATTCATTCTCATTGGCCTGGGTCAGGTCTTGTACTTGTTTCTGAACCAATCACAAAATCTGATCAACTCCGGTCAAACACACCCCAGAAGACTACTGTAAATCATAGGGGCCAGCAGGATGGAATCTACTTAAGTCATGTGGAATCAGCTAGTATCGGGGGAGGGGGCATTAGGAAGAGGGAAATGAGATAAAGACATTTTCTCAAATTTCAGTCCGGAGTCACAGAATTAAACTTATGCCTTAGCTTGGAATTTAGAAGGTATAGAAATTAATATAAGAATATGCTATTCCTTTTTCTAACACCTCTATTTTCATTTAACTGTTTGTAATCAGTAACAGAAATGGGGAGGAAGAAAAAAGTTGCATTTCTGTTTTGGTTTCTTTATGGAAAATATTTGTAGCCTTAATTGTAAGGAGAAAGATTCCATAACTATGAAGATTGTCATCTCTGCATTTTCTAGTGGCTGCCTGTTTGGGGGCATTTTTCATTTCCTGAAAATATCCCATTAGAAAGGTTTTTCGGGAAAAACCTAAATTGGTTTAAAAACATTATTTGTAATATATAATTACATTATATAGAATATGTATTTCTAGAAAAGTTTAATGGAAAAAATCTGTAGATTTTGATTTTTGTGTTACTATTTCATTCTCTCTCTTTCTTATTGCTAATTGAATTGTTTTGAGAAGCATTTAAAGAAGGAGATTCCCCCTTCCCATAATGCACTAAGTATAAGCAATACTGTTTCTTCTATCCTTTGTGATCTAAAGGGAACTTGTGATTTTGATTATAGAATCAAAAAGTTGGGCACCTGTGTGGCCCAGTTGGTTAAGGGCCTGCCTTTGGCTCAAGTCATGATCCCAGGACCCTGGGATAGAGCCACACAGGGCTCCCTATTTGGTGGGGAGGCTGCTTCTCCCTCTCCCTCTCCCCCACCCCCTACTCATTCTCTCTCTCTCTCTCAAGTAAACAAATAATTTCTTTAAAAAAAAAAAGGATCAGAAAGTTGAAAGAGCCCACCCTGTCACTCTCTCTAGAATACTAAAGTATATATTCAT
Organism: Ursus americanus; assembly: GCF_024610735.1. Classification (NCBI taxonomy): domain Eukaryota; kingdom Metazoa; phylum Chordata; class Mammalia; order Carnivora; family Ursidae; genus Ursus; species Ursus americanus. The sequence goes on from NC_142139.1 coordinate 13,366,305, forward strand.
AGATATGCTGAAAAATAACCTAACTTCTTCCATGTTCCAAGGACACAGTAACAAAGATTTCAAACACTTGCAAATAAATGAAGGCAAACATTCCTTGTAGAACTCAGCAGGGCTGGCAAGCAAATCCCAGGCAACTATTATAAAACACCCTCATTTACTTTGCTCTTTTCCTCCTATTCCTTTTTCATAGGCAATCTCTGCCATCCCTGGGGATTTGTAAAGCATAGCTTTTTTCCCCCCATACTGGAGAGCAAACAAAGCTGCTCTGTATTGTATTAGAAAGGGCTATGAATTTTTTAAATTAAATTTTATTTTAATAATAGACTATTTTTAGAGCAGTTTTAGGTTTACAGAAAAACTAAGCGGAAAGTATAGAGTGTTCCCATATACCCATTCTCCTCCCAACACATGGTTTCCCCTATTATTAACATCTTGCCTTAGTGTGATATACTGGTTATGGTTAATGAACCAATATCGATACACTATTAAAAACTAAAGTCCAGGGGTGCCTGGGTGGCTCAGTTAGTTAAGCATCTAATTCTTGGTTTCGGCTGGGGTCACAACTTGGGGTCCTGGGATCGAGCCCCGCTTTGGGCTCTGCATTCAGTGTAGAGTCTGCTGGAGATTGTCTCCCTTTCCCTCTCCCTCTGCTCCTCCCCTGAGCGCGCACACACACACACACACACACTCTCTCTCTCTCTCTCTCTCCCTAAAATAAGTAAATAAAATCTTAAAAAAGGAACAACAACTAAAGTCCATAGTTTACATTAGGGGTCACTCTGTGTTGTATTGCTTTATGGGCTTTCATGAATGCATAATGTCATGTAACTGCCATTATAGTATCATAGGGCATAGTCTCACTGCCCTAGAAATCCCTTGTACTCTACCTGTTTATCCCCGCTCCCTCCCCACAAGCTCTTGGCAACCACTGATTCTTCTACTGTCTTCAGAGTTTTGCCTTTTCCAGAATGCCATGTAGTTGGAACCATACAGTGTGTAGCTTTTACAGACCGGCTTCTTTCACTTAGCAATTTACACTTAAGGATTATTCATGTCTTTTTATGGGTTGGTAGCTTTTTTTTTTTTTAGATAATTGCAGTTCATATGCAATTGTAAGAAATAATACAGAGCTGTCCCATCATGTACCCTTTCCTAATTTCCCCCAAGGTTACGTCTTGCAAAGCTATTGTACACTATCACAACCAGAATATTGTCATTAATATAGTCAGGAGACTCCTGCCAATTACTACTCTGCTCTTTATTTCTCTCTATATATTTTTTCATTTCAAGAATGCTATATATATATATATATATATATATATATATATATATATATATATATATAAAACCTTTGGGGATTGGCTTTTTTCATTCAGTGTAATTCTCTGGAGATAGAGCCAGGAGATGTATGTTTCAATAGTTTTTCGTTTTTATTGCTGAATACCATGATGTGGCTGGACCACAGTGTTTTAACTATTTACTCATTGAAGTATGTCTGGATTATTGCTGTTTTGTTTTTAATTAAGAATAAAGTTACTATGAACATTTGTACATAGCTTTTTGTGTGAACTGGGATAAACGCCCAGTTACTGTTAGTTCTATGGTAGGTTTTTAACAGAAACTACTAAATTACTTTCTAGAGTGGCTGTACCATTCTACATTTCCAACAGCAATATATGAGTGACCCAGTTTCTCCACACCCTCCCCAGCATTAGGAGCTATCACTATTTTTCATTTTAGCCATTCTAATAGTGAGATCGCATTATGGTCTTAATTTGCATTTCCTTAATTTGAATTGACTGATGATGTTGAACATCTTTTTGTACGCTTATTTGCCATCTATATATCCTCTTTGGTGAAATGTCTTTTCATGTCTTTGGCCCATGTTCTAATTGGACTGTTTGCATTTTTACTAGTGAGTTTTGAGAGTTCTTTATATAATCTAGCTTGTTGTCAAATACGGTTTCCCACTCTGTAGCTTGTCTTTTCATCCTTGTAAGAGTCTTTCTCAGAGCAAAAGCTTTTAATTTTGATGAAGTCCATTTGTAATTTTTTCCTCTAATGAATTGTGCCTGTGGTGTCATGTTTAATAGCATTTTGCCGGGCCCTCGGTCCCAAAGGTATGATCATGTAACTTTTCTTCTCTAGCCTATTAATACGGTGGAATATATTGATTTTTGAATATTGAACCAGTCAGTATCTCTGGAATAAACCCCACTTATTCATGGTATATAATTTTTTTGTATATTTTTGAATTCTAATTACTAATATTTTGTTAAGGATTTTTGCTTCTATATGCATGAGGAATATTGGTCGGTAGCTTTGTTTATTGTGTGTTGTCTTTGGTTCTGGTATCAGGGTAATATTAGCTTAATAAACAAATTGGGAACTGTTCTCTCATCTTCTATTTTCAGGCAGAGATTATGAATTGGGTGTTAATTCTTGAAATGTTTGGTAGAATTCTCCAGTGAAATTATCTAGCTCTGAAGATTTCTTTTTTGGGAGATTTTAAAACTGTAAATTTGATTGCTTTATATTTATAGGATTAATCAACTTATCTACTTCATATTGGTGAGATGTGATACTTTGTGCTTTTCAAAAATTGGTGAATTTTTTAAAGTTTTCAGATTTATGTGAATTTATGTATAATGTTGTTCATAGTATTCTCTTATTATCCATTTGCTATCTACAGTGTCTGTAGTTCCTTCCTTTGTTCCTAACATTGGTAATTTGGGTCTTTTATATTTTTGTCCGTGTCAGTCTAGCTAAAGATTTAGCAATTCTATTTATCTTTCAAAACTCAACTCCATGCTTAACTGGTTTTTAATTTCTGCTGTTATCTTTATTATTTCCTTCCTTCTGCTTGCTTTGGGCTTATTTTGCTCCTCTTTTTCTAGGTTTGGTTTTTTGTTTTGTTTTGTTTTTTGAGAAAGAGAGAGAATGTATGTGTACATGCGTGCTAGCCAGGGGGTGGGTGATGAAGGGCAGAGGAAGAGGGAGAGAGAGAATCTTAAGCAGCCTCCATGCTCAGTGCAGAGCCCCCCTCGGGGCTTGATCTCAGGACCCTGGGGTCATGACCTGAGCTGAAACCAAGAGTTGAACACAGCTGACTGAGCTACCCAGGTGCCCCCTTTTTCTGTTTTTAAGGTAGCTTAGGTTATTCATTTGAGACTTTTTCTTTTTTTTTAAACGTATGCATTTAGTGCTATAAATGTCCCTTTCAGCACTGCATTAACTGTGTCTCATAAATTTTGACATGCTTTATTTTTATTTTCATTCAGATCAATAATTTTTTTTATTTCCCTTGAGACTTCCTCTTTGACCCATGGATTATCTACAAGTATGTTGTTTAGTTTCCAAATATTTAGAGATTTTCCTATTATCTTTCTGTTACTGATTTCTAATGTGATTCCATTGTAACCAGAAATCATATTCTGTACCGTTTTAACTCTTTTAAATTTGTTGAGGTTTATTTTATGGCCCAGGATATGGTCTACCTTGGTATATGTTCCATGAGTACTTGAAAAGAGTGTGCATTCTGTTGTTGTTCAGTAGAATCTAATTCTGTAAATGTCAATTAGATCTTCCTGGTTAATGGTATTATTGAGTCCTTTTATAACCTTGCTGATTTTCTGTCTGTTGTTCTATTGTTTATTGAGAGAGGGATGTTGAAGTCTCCAACTGTAACTGTCGATTTATCTATTTCTCCTTTCTGTTCTTTAATTCTTTTTGTGGTTGCTCTTGTTGTTTGGTGCATACACATTTAGAATTTCTAGGTCTTCTTGGTGGATTGATATTTTAATCATTGTATAATGCTTTTTCTGTCTCTGGTAATTGTCTTTGCTCTGAAGTCTAGTTTATTTGATTTTAATATGACCACTCCTGATCGCCATTAATATTTGCTTGATATATCTTTTTCCATCCTGTTACTTTCTTTCTTTTGTTTTTTAAATATTTATTTATTTATTTATTTGAGAGCGAGCGCGAGAGAGAGAGCGTGTGTGCAAGTGGGGGGAGAGGCAGAGGGAGAGGGCAAGAGAGAATCCCAAGCAGACTCCCCACTGAGCACAGAGCCTGACAGAGGGCCCAATCTCATGACCCTCAGATCATGACCTGAGCCAGAAAATCAAGAGTCAGATGCTTAACAGACTGAGCCACCCAGGTGGCCATCCATCCTGTTACTGTCAACTTGCTTATATTGTTCAACTCACTTATTTGAAGTGAGTTTCTTATAGACAGCATATAGTTGGATCATGTTTTTTAATCTAATCTGCAGCCTTTGTCCTTTAATTGATATATTTAGAGCATTTATATTTAATGTGATTATTGATGTGTTAGGGCTTAGCTCTATCATTTTATTTTTTGTTTTCTGTTTGTTGTATCTGTTTTTCATTTCTCTTTTCTTTTTCCTATTTTTCTATGGATTACTTGAACATTTTTAATATTTCTATTTCTATTTATCTACAGTGATTTCAAGTCCATCTGTAATAGCTTTTTTGGTAGTTGCTCTAAGAATTACATTTTATATGCATAACTTACCAAAGTCTACTGATGTCATCACTTTATCAATTCAAGTGAAGTATAGAAAACTTACCTACCTTCATATCCCTTTATCCTCCTGTTTATAATACAATTGTCTTAACTATTTCTTCTACATATATTTATAATTATATGAGAGAGTGTTATAGTTTTTGCTTCTAACATCAAACATAATTTAGGAAACTCAAGAGGAGAAAGGAAGCTTATTGTATTTACCCACACTGTTGCTCACTGTATTCTTTCTTTGCTCCATATTTTATTGTTTCCCTCTGTTTAAAGAACTTCTCTTAGCTTTTTGCTATGGTCTGAATGTTTGTGTCCCCACCAAATTCATATACTGAAATCCTAATGCCTCTGTGATGGTATTAAGAGATGGAATCTTTGGAGATGATTATGTCATGACAGTCAAGTCCTTGTGAAAGAGATTAATGCCCTTAAAAAAGAGGTCCAAGAGAGCTATCTTGTCCCTTGCACCATGTGAGAACACAGAAAGAAATCAGCAATCTGCAACCCAGAAGGGGGCTTTCACCAGAACCCTAACCATGCTGGCACTTAGTTCTCAGATTTCCAGACTCCAGAACTATGAGAAATAAATATCTGTTGTTTAGAAGTCACTGGTCTTTGGTATTTTGTTATAGTTGCTTGAACCATTGTTTTAGGATGGGTCTCCAGGAAAAAAACTCTCCTAGTTTCCCTTCATCTGAAGATATCTCAAATTCTCCTTCATTTCCAGTGGATATTTTCAATGGGTATCAGATTCTGAGTTGACAATTTTTTTCTTTCTGTAACCTTGTGCCACTTTCTCCTGGTTTTCATGGTTTCTGGTGAGAAATTCACTGTCATTCTCATTTTTTTTTTCCCTCCCTAGAGGAAAGTTGTCATTTTTCTCTGGCTGCTTTCAAGGTTTTTCATCTTTAATTTTTAGAGGTTTATAATACGTCTTGTGAAATTCTATTGCCTTATCTTGTATAAGACACTCTTAGCTTCTTGAATCTGTAGATTTAGCTTTCTTGCCTAATTCGGGGAGTTTTTAACCATTTTTTTTAAGATTTATTTATATATTTGAGAGAGTGAGAGAGAGAGAGAGAGAGAGAGAGAGAGCATGAGAGGGGGGAGGGGAAGGGTCAGAAGGAGAAGCAGACTCCCTGCCAAGCAGGGAGCCTGATGTAGGGCTCAATCCTGGGACTCCAGGATCATGACCTGAGCTGAAGGCAGACGTTTAACTGACTGAGCCTCCCAGGCACCCTGACCATTATTTCTTTCAGTACTTTCCCAGCCCCACTTCCTTCTCCTCTCCTGGGACTTCAGTGCAAGTAGAAGTGCAGGTTCCCCACTTGGTCCCCATTGAAACTTGAGCCAAAGAGCTCTTAATTACTGATGGGGGTGGTGGTAGTTTGAAATCCCAACATGGTCTCCACTAACACTGCTGGGAGGGAGGGTCGTTACTGGCCAAAGGGGATGAAAGTCCCAGCTTCTTCCTTGGCTTTTCTGATACTACCCCTGTGTGAATATTGGGGCACCTTGCTACAGCCTCAGAAGGGTAAAATTCTGGGCTCCTCACTTGGACTTTGTTGCTATGGGTAGGGCCCGGTTTTTCCTTTGGTATTTTGCTGAAGTAGAGTGGCTATTGTCTAAAAGTTTTCTGTTTTTCTAGGCTGCTCCTTTCCTAGTCTTTTGGGTAATGGTAACAGTCTTTTGTTAGGGCTTTTTTTTTTTTGTCTGCACTTGTTGGTGTGTCTGGGTTACTAGCATCTTAGCCCCAAGTCTGGGATTTATGAAGCTAAAAGAAAACCCAGAGAATTCACCACCACATTGTTCCTTGAGTCCTGAGATTCTTACCTAGTTGCCTTCTTCTCTTCACCTTTCAGAGTCTTCTTATGTTTGTTTTATAAATAATGTCCAGGATTTATAGTTGAATTTAGTAAAGTATAGGGAAAGTATATCTACTCTATCTTCCCAGAGGCAGAGGTCTTAATATTATAATTTTTATGATTAGTGAAGCTTCTCTCCATGTAACATCAAAATATGTAAACATATTGATTTTTTTCCAAAGCAAAATAAGGAGAAAATTCAAGTAATTCTGTTATTTCATCCCTAACACCTCCAAAAGCCTCATTATTAGGGTTAATTTGTCACATCATCAAAGAATTTTGCCCCAATCAATCAGAATAATGAATTATTTATTTTACAAATGGCCCAATTTTTCTTCCTCTGCATTTTCTAGCAGTCTACAGTAGCAAGAGAATTCTGTGGGTTACACAAAAATATATTCTTGATTAAAGGAGGAAATAGAAGAGTTTCAACTCTTTTCAATTTTAAAAAAGTCCTTCAGTACAAGAAATAGAAAATAACAGTCATTTACTGGACATCTCCTATATTTAAGGCATGGGGGTCACAAAGACTAAAATATATTTTAAAAAAATGCAAACCATTAAATAAGTAGAATGGAATCAAGTAATTGTGATTCAGTGCTATGGGGGGATATGAAAAAGGCATGAATAATTATGCATGGGGATTTAGTGTAGGGATTCACAGAAATAGCATTAAGCTGGATTGGGAATGATTTGTTCATTCAATAGTTACCACCTGCCTACTTTAAACTAGGCTTCTTGATGGTGGCTGCAGAATGAATGGTATTTTGACAGAGACAGGGATTGGAGTGGCACAGATGGAAGGGTAGGCACTCGAGCAATAGGGATAGCTTAAACACACAAAAATGTGGGGTGCCAAACAGAACTTATTAAAACTATAAGCAGTGTTGTTTGAAAACTCATTAAATTTGGAAACACTAAATTATACTAGTAGTGTCATTAGCTAATTTTCATTCACTGTTTCTATGTGCCAGGTACCATAGCTAAGTGATTTATATGAAGCATTTTATTTAATCCTCATATCAAGCATATTCGGTAGGTGTTACCCAAACTTTAGAGATGAGGAGCCTCAGGCTTAGAAAAATAAGTAACATATCTATAATCATACAGTTGGAAAGTGAGGGAGCTAGTATTCAACCCAAAGCAGTCTGAGTAATGGGTCTCTATCTTACCCACCACACTAGCAGATAGCAGGCAATAAATTATGGAATTTAGCAAAGCATTTAAAAATGCTTACCTTGGGGTTTTCATGCACATGAATGTTGTTTTACAGATGTAGATGGCATGCACCTGGGCAAAAAAGTCAGCATCCCCAGAGACATCATGTTGGAAGAATTATCCCATCTCAGTAACCGTGGCGCCAGACTATTTAAGATGCGACAAAGAAGATCTGATAAATACACATTTGAAAATTTCCAGTATGAATCTAAAGCACAAATAAATGTAGGTATAACTTGGTTATGTGGTATCTAAACAAACAGGCAGCATTTCTAGGTGTATATGTATCACTAGATTCCCAAACAAGTGTTCTACATATTTATTCGACATATTTTTTCTGTTGATTCTGTTAGACTTTTTTTAATGAAAATAAATTGTTTAGATGAATAAACAAAAAACGTATTATGTATGTTATGAGTATCTTTTTAGTTCAGTAGGGTCATTGCAAACCCACAAATTTGGCACTGAAAAGCTGGTCTGCTCTGCTAAGAGGAGGGAGAGGGAGTGGAGATTGGAAGAACTAAAAGTTTCCATGGTCTTATCTCTACTAGTTAAATGTTTGGGATGGGAACACTTCCAAAGCACACAGCACTCCACAAAGTAAGCATACGCATTTTATTGACTGAATACATCCCAGCACTGAAACGTGCCTGAGAACTACAGACATAGTTGAGCTTCTCTCAACTCAAAGCATTTATTCCACATCGTGTAGGGAAGTCTGATTTTTATTAACAACAAAACCAAGGTGGACAAAACTCTTTAGACAAAAGTTTTCCTCAGTTGAAAGATAATAAACAAATGAACAAGTAACTACATTATATTTTACATATTGCATTGATACTATATTCTTTTAAACTGTCATGTCGAGAGATTGTCAAGGAAGAAGTGTGTAGTAGGAAAACAACTAGCTTTGGGGAATTAGCTTTAAAAATAAAATACCAAGCATGAAGAATCAAAAAGGAATAAAGCATTGGTTCTAAATTTGACGAGGGGGTGGAGACTACAATAAAGTTAAGTTTTATTTACTGAGGGTTTCTTCCTATACCTGTGGGAAACCTGTAAGTTTACTTGTGAATTTAAACCCAAACATTTGCCAGCTGCCATCACGAATAAGTTGTTTTGAATGGACATCTCACTTCTTTGCAACAAACAGACTAGTTTCACTAAGATCTTTTATCATAATTACTAAAATACATTACAGAACTAACATCCACGCCCACAAACACTAAAATGTTAGTTTTCAAAATGTCTGCTTCTCTGGTTAACAATAAATATGAGGGACAACTTAAGTGAAATAATTTTTTTCACATTAATAAGCCTCCTTCAACATCCATAGATAAAGTCTAGTTACAACTATGAATTCAATTAGACATCAAATCTTACTGAACTATAGTATTTACATTTGCGAGGGATGACTTTTCACTTGAAGTCATGGATAAATATAATGTTATGGTACCCTATAATTTTGTCTAATATCTACTTATCAGAAAACGTCTGTAGCTAATACAGTGTGAGCCTAAAATAATCCCTATCCCAGTTGATGGGGTCTAATTATATAATCATATTCTTTTAATAATATTAGACAACAAGGAGTAGTATAAAATAAGGTGGCTTAAGGAAATTCTTTGAGAACATATATACAAGTCTAGACATCTGATACTTACATCTCCAAGTCTATGCTTTAACTACAGTTTCGGAGGAAGAGACAATGAGTTTTTAAATGTCTTTATGGACACAACATATTCCCTCCTCACCAGTATCTCAGATTATTGGCACTAGCCTGTGGCCAAATGTTCTGATTATTCCTAAAATGTAAGAATATGCCTTGGTAGTTTTTCAGTATTCCTAGAAAGTTGAACACTAAAAAAACAAAATAGTCCAAAACAGGCATATTAAAATAAACAATTAAATGCTGATAAGTAACTTAGAGCAATAAACTATAATGTATGCCATGAACTAGTATGTCATTGAGTTATATAACATACTCTGAAGTCTGATGAAATCTACTCTCTAGAAATGAGGAAAGTAGTGTTCTAGGAAGTATATTAATTTGTCTTAAGCAACTCTATAATAAAGAAGATCGAAACCCAGCTCTCAGAATTCTAGAATTCTTAGTACTGACACTTATCATGGTGTAATCAAAGGAAACTGGGCCAGAAACCAGAAGACCAGCGTTCCGTCCCAGCTGCCCTACAAGCCATGCAATTTGGAGTCAATTTAAAAATTTCTTTGCTTTCCTGGACCTGTTTTCTCATTTAGAAAATTAGGAAATGTACTCAAATGTTCTCTAAAGTGCCTTCTTTAATGATCTGTGTTTAATTCTAAAAATGACCTGTATAATAAATCATTGAGAAAATAGTAAGCCACATTATACAATGATATATTTGCTATATCAAGGCATTAGATTGCAACTTGGAGCAAGCCTTGTTAATATGATAGGAATTTTAAAAACAATGTTAGGTTCAGGTCTATTTCCATTCATTTATTTACACTTTTGGCAAATATTTATTAAATGCCTACTGTGTTCTAGATACAATGCTGGGAGCTCAAAGATAAGTAAATACAGCTTTTGTGTAGTGAAGGGGAAACAAAGTAACATTGAAAGATGGAAAACAACTATTACTTAGTCTATTTCTTGAATCATCTTTATATAATTTATATCACATTTTCCTAATTTATTGACTACATTTTCTGAAATGAACTTCTACTGCTTCCCTCAAGCTATACTGTCAAAATAATTATTTAACTCTATATACATTTCTTATTTTATTATAATGTTTAGGACATCATTAGATGCAAATATAAACTAACTCCCAGGTAATTTAATGCCATTTGTCCAAATATTAAGTATCATTTTAAAAATTAAAAAAATAAGGTCAGCTTTGGTCTTATTCCACTGCTGAGAAACTGGCAAATTCAAGCCACACAAACCTTATGACAAAGATAATAACAGGAAATGTGCTTTCTGAATAAGAAATGAAGATACACTGCTTGCTACACAAGCCAATTTTGAATCCCTAGTTCATGAATTGATCAAATTCTTTTTTTTAACCTTTTTTTTTTTTTTAAGTAGGCTCCATACTCAGTGTGGAGCCTAATGCAGGGCTTGAGCTCATGACCCTGAGATCAAGACCTGGGCTGAGATTAAGAATTGGACTCTTAACTGACTGAGCCACTAACTAATGAAATTCTTACACCAATAGGCAAAAAATGAAATGAATGAAGAAAATGAGCATTTAAGGAAAAATAAAATAGAAGAATAATTCATCATAATTATCTTCTATACATCACTATAAAATGATATTGAGGAAAACAATCCACATTTTATAATAAAGACTACATATATATTTGGTAACTATGGACTTTTTGAAATCCTTCAAAATCTTAAATAATACTGAGGAAAGGGGAAATATACTATAAAAAGTAATTCTGAAATAAGACTAAATATACTGAGATTCTCAAAATGTATTTTGTGCAAAAAAATAACTTCTGTGTATTTGGCACAGTTTAAGAACAGTTTTTTTTTAATCCTTTTATTTCTATTGATATTTCAACAGAAATCATGTAAGAGACACTATCCATGAGTTTATACCTTCTATGTTTATAACATGTAAGATGCTGCTTTAGTTTTATTTTGTTTAGGGTCAACTTAACTGAAATAAAAAGAAACACATTTTCATTTATCTTTTCAACTTTTCGTGAAAGAAATCACATATGATGGAACTTTTTAAGTAATTTAAGCCTTAAAGTAATTTAAGGCTTATGTCATAATTAAAGTGTTTCTACCCAACTATTATTAGGCTTTATTTGTATACTTAACAATGACAATAGAGGTACTGGGTGTCTCCTGATAATTAATGACTAGCTAGAAAGAGTTGATTGTCCTGTTCACTAATTCCCAGGAAAAAGTCTCCAAAGAAAGTCAGTATTACAATTCTTAAATTACCGTAGATAGAATGATTTGTAAATTTAGGTGAAATGAATTTCATGGACACATTTCAGGAACTTAGAAAAAGAATTCTAGATGCATGATATTCCTATATCCATCTCAACTGGCTTTTTATTTATAATTTAACATTTTAAGAGGTGGTGTAGGTTCAGAGTGAGAAAAGATACTAATCTAGTCAAGTATATTTAACACTTAAGATAATAGCTACATTCAAAATGCTAAATACTAATGTTTCTGAGTACAGCATTACACCAGTCTTTAGAAATTGTTCCTTAGTGCCTATGGAATAAAATATAAACTCTTCTGCCCAGTAATCAAACCCTATGCTCACCTAATAAACATTACCTCTCATGCCTTTTTGCACCTTTCCATAAGCCAGCTCACCATTGCTAACATGTGTCATATTCATTTCCGTAGCAGCTTTACCCATGGTGCTGCAAAGAATAAGGTGAATTTTGTAAAAAGCACCTGGAGAGTTGCTGTGGGTGGGTAAAGACTGAAAACAAGGATAAACTTTGCTTAAGTATTAAATGCAAAATTATTTTTCACCATATCATTTTATAAATAAATGCAGAAGTGAAAAAGCATCTAAAACTATTTTCTACTTATGTCACACAGAGAAAAGTCAAAATTGGTTTTTATTTGCTGTGGTCTTCACTAAATTTTTCTTTTTAAAGTTAAAAAAATTGACCTTATGTACTTCTTAGATAGATTGGCTTCTTTTTAAAACATACATATTTTGGGATACCTGGGTGGCTCAGTTGGTTAAGCATCTGCCTTCAGTTCAGGTCATGATCGCAGGGTCCCCGGATTGAGCCCCACCTTGGGCTCTGCTCAGCGGGGAGAATGCTTCTCCCTCTCCCTCTGCCTGTTGCTCCCCCCACTTGTGCTCTCTCTATCTCTCTCTCTCTTTTTTTCTGTGTCAAATAAATAAATAAAATCTTTAAAAAAATAAAATACACATATTTCTCATATATAATTAAAATAATTCTTTATTATAAAGATAAGGCCTAGCCATACTTTTGAGGACATCACCTATTACAATGCTTTTTTCTCTGTTAAAATGCAAATTGACTGTTTTTAAAAGTGCTATATTATTGTCTTAGAATAAATCCTAAATTATAATAGTAAAACAAATTCACCTAAAACTTAAAAGATAAATATCTCTATTAAGCATTTTAGTTCCTAGAAATCCCAAATTCTTCCTGTTACAAATCTATGCAGATTCAAGTATAAATATTTTTATACACAACTGGTGTTCAAATTTCAGATTAAATTTTAAAACAAGACAAAGAGTATAATTAAATAAACAAAATAGTAAGGTAACAATAAGCCAAATATTTGGCCAGTATGCTTTATAATAGTAGATTAGTAAAGACTTAAAAGTGAAATAGGTTCACCTTTAGAGGGACTTTGTGAATAGTCCATTAAATAATTGATAGAAAGGCCTAGACACTACCTGGCACATAGTAAGGTTCAATTAATTATTATTAATTGGAGTGTTATCATAAAACATATCTTAGGTTAAGATCAGTAAAAGTTCTCATTCTATAGTTCAACCAATTATATATAAATTATTGAGGCCCCAAGAAACAAGGAAGTGGAACTGTACTTAAATTTGAAATATACCAATGGAGTTTTGCAAATATGGTATCTCCATATTAGTATGTCTAATATTTTTGAGTTTTCAGCAGAGTTTACTTTTGATCACATACAGTACAACACTGCCATGCAGAATGGAAAGTTGGATGGAAGTAACTTGGAAGGTGGCTCACAACAGGCTCCATTTACCCCTCCCAACACCCCGGATCCACGAAGTCCCCCAAATCCAGAAAACATTGCACCAGGTAACTATTTCCTTAGAAACACTAAATAAACAATAAGTAAAATCAATAGAATGAAACTGCTGTGCACTTAAATGTATGACTCAGGTCATTTGGATGCTTCAGTAAGTGGTATCTAAATGACATGGCTTTACTCATTATATATTTTGTGGTTAAGTTCAAGATAAATATGAAGATTTAGATCTAAGGAGTCATGTAAAACATTTACTGTGTCCTTTCAGATGGTTCATTGTATTTGTTGGTAATCATCTGTTATATTAAAAATTGAGTCACTTGTAATTACATTGAAATTCTATTTGTATAAGACTGTATGAAGTGCTATATATTGTCTTCTTTAATTTCAAAATAACTCTGATATATTTTTTACAATTCTCATTTTACAAATTAAGAAGCTGAGGTCATAAATGGCTATAAACTCATACTGACTGATCAAGAATTAAATCCAGATACCAAATTACAGATGCCTCATGAAAGTGACCTTGTGGAGATTACTATCATTATTCTCTGCTTCCTTAAAGGACTTTAAATGCAATTCTTCAAGATTGCATATTTGTTTATTATCTTAAAAGAGAGATCCTCATCTAGTCAGTATATGTTATTCAGAAATAGTGTTAGATTTTGAAATATTAAATCTGTCACAAGAATTATCTATTTAGACAATACCTTTTCAAAACAACTGACAAGTACTTTCAAGTATTTCCCCAAGAGTAATGTACAAAGTAGATTTTTTAAAGGTCAGTGACATGATCCAGTTTTCCAGTTAGAAAGATCACTCAGGCAGCAGTGTGGAGGGTCTGGTGTGGGGGTGGGGTTGGGGCTAAAGGATGAGTATGAAGGTTATTGTGAAAGCCCAGGCAAGAAGTGGTCAAACCCTGAATGAAGGCAGTTGTAACAGAAATGAAGAGGAAAGAGGGAATTTTCCAGAGCAAGATTTCCCAATGTTGTGCTTGCAAATCCCTTGCCTGAGATTTGTAAGCCATACTTGAGACTCACTGAAGCCAAATCTCTCAAGGGAAGAATCCATTATCCACACTTTAAATAAGTGCCAAAAGTGACTCAGAAACAAAGTTTGAGAGCCACTATTTCAGCAATCCGTAAGAAGTAGAGCCGGTAATAGTGATTTGCTGTGGGAAGGAGAGGAAGTTTAGGATAATGCTTCTGTCTTGGTCATCTGAGAATAGTGCTGGCATTCACTAAGATAACCAATATAGAAGAAGCAGCAAGTAGAGAATGGCTACATAGAGGTCTAGGCAGATTATTAAGGGTGCCAGGGAATATTCGTTTGGACAAATATAATGGGTGTTTGAACAGAAGGGCCTGGAGATTAAAAAAAAAAAAAAAGAATCATCAACATGTAGGTAACAATTAAAACCACGAATATAAATGGAATTTTCTAGGCAGAATGTACAGTATAAGAAAAGAGCTTTGAGTAACTAAGTGGCAAGCAGAAAAAAGAAGTCTATCGGAAGAGACTACCATGAGATACTAGAGGCAATCAAAAGAAAATTAAATTACTGCAAACAAATGACCGCCTAGAGGTGGCATTATCAGCAAGGTATTTTGGAAATCTCTTTAGTGTAAAGAAAGGATAGGCATGATTGGACAGGAGAAAATAGAAAACATTTTAGAGAAGAGAAAGGGCATCAGAAAAACCTAAAAGTAAGAGTGATCAGATAGTAAAAGGTTTTGATATCATGGAAAAAAGAATTATGCAAAGGACACAATGAGGCAGTAAGGTGGTGTAGATGAAGAGTACACAGCGGCCTTTGAATGCTTGAAGAATGTCACTTGATGCATGTGAAAATGGTTTATAAAGTTGATGCCAGAAATTTGTGTGATTTTTAAATGGCACTTACAAAAAATTTCCAGCTCCCGGAAGAAGTTGAGGAAGTGAGACCAGAAACAGAAAAGTTAGGTAAGAAATCTTTAGGAACAAAATAAACATAGGATGGGCACATCAGGGAGTAAGATTGGGGCCTGACTAAGGCAACGGAAGCAGCTTACCTCACCACTTTGAAGTTCAAACGGTTTTCAGATCGCTCAGCAATTTAAGATAGACAAGACTTAAATATTACCTCTAGTGAATCATCTCCCAAAGCAGGGAGATTTTGCCTTCACTGCTCCTTCCCCAGCACCTAGATCACAGCAGACACTCAATATATATTTTTAACTTAATTCGTGCACTGTGGTATCTAAAGCCTACTATAAATTAATGTAAGGGAAACAATTTTTCACAATTAAATAGTTTCACTGAACAAATACATGCTAAAATAATCAAGGAAGAAGTAACTGTATGATTTGGTATAATAAAACATTGAGAAAAGTGGTTTCTTTGGAAGATTCCATAAGTTTAAAGGGGTTAAAAATGTCTTACAGTTTCAGACTACTCTTTTCTGAGAGATCATAGAAAGGACGCATTCTTCATAAATTCACCCCCACTTGAAAAATTAAACATGGTAAAATGTTAGGTGGAGTTCAGTAACTCCTAGGCCTCAGGATTATTTATTCTTGCTATATTTTTCCTAAGGTTATTCTGGACCACTGAAGGAAATTCCTCCTGAGAAGTTCAACACCACGGCTGTCCCGAAGTACTATCAGTCGCCCTGGGAACAGGCCATTAGCGGTGATCCAGAGCTTTTAGAGGCTTTATACCCTAAATTTTTCAAGCCTGAAGGAAAGGTAGAACTGCCTGATTACAGGAGCTTTAACAGGTAATCCAATTATCCTGGGTGACTCTGCTGGCATGTAAAACCGAGGATTTTATATCATGGTATGGAGAACTGAATTCTCTGGTAGAAAAAGTTTTCTTTTAAGAATAGACTCAAAATAGCCATATAGGATAACTCTTTAGGGTAGGCAAGGACTGATTTTTGCAATATTACTAATATGGCAAACCTTGTTTTTTTTTTTAGTACAAAAATGAAGGAAATGATTCAGAAACTATCACTGTTAAAACATCAAGATTATCTCCCACATTATTAAATCTTTTTAAAAACATTTTTATTAGGGATGCCTGGGTGGCTCAGTCAGTTGAGTATCTGTCTTCCGCTCGGGTCATGATCCCAGAGTCCTGGGATCAAGTCCCGCATTGGGTGCCCTGCTTAGTGGGGAGCCTGCTTCTCCCTCCGCCTGCCACTCTCCGCTGCCTGTGCTTTCTCTCTCTCTCTCATTCTGATAGATAAATAAATAAATAAATAAATAAAATCTTTTTAAAAAACCAACATTTTAATTAAAAAATTTTATTAAAAAGTTTTTTTTAATTAGTAATAATTTCTCATTCAAAGGTTGATATTAGTTTTTCTGTGTTGATTCAAACAACAGTGCTATTCAAGATTTTCAGAAATAATTTACATATACGACTATGAGAATAACTGTGTAATTCTAGGCTCCAACTTATATTTTTTAAACCAGATTAAAGGTAATTTAAGAATTTGTGGCCAGACTCCAGTATATGTATAAACCAAAACTTACGCTACTAAAATTATTGCCAAATAATATCGGCATGATAGTATTCACAATAGATATCTATTTCTCTGTTATCCAATTTTAATAATTTCCATGGATGTTTTAGCTATATTTTTAATGGTCTCATAATCCATTCTTTAATCATTTGATTTTCATTTTAGAGTAAAGTATTTTTAGTATGCGGGTGGCTGGGTGAATCAGGCAGTTGAATGTCCTATTCTTGACTTCGGCTCAGGGAATGATCTCAGGGTGGTGAGACCCAGCCCGGTTTCAGGCTTCTGCCGAGCATGGAGCCTGCTCAAGATTCTCTGTCTCTCCTTCTGCCCCTTCCTGTCCCTCCCCCCAATATCCACTCACACACTCTCTCTCTTTCTCAAATAAATAAATAAATAAAATAAAACTATCTGCAGTATGCTGTTTTGTACCCACAGAAAATTTATAGGCTGCTTAATGACTATTCATTTAAAAAATAATAAATTAAGGAGTAAGTCTTTGAGTTACAAAAGAATACCACAAAGCCTGCATGTAAACAGTGATCTTCTTCAGTACTTTTAAAATTCTTGCACTATTAGAATGTTAGTTTTCACACATTACTATAGTAGTGGTATTAATATTATGCCTATTATTAATAATAGATCTACTAGGATTACACTTTATGCTATTATTAATTAGTAATGCTAATAGTATTAGTACTACATCTTGCATAAATGAGGTGTACCACAGAACTTAAGGTGGGTTTGAGGAGTGTCTGGGAAAGCAGATTAGAGGGCCATTCTAATCAATGATATAACTTTTTTCCAAAATGAGAGTGTAGAAAATTATAAAAAGTAAAACACTAAGGGAAAATGGAAAATAATGGAATACTTGAGGCTTGTTTTTGAGATTAATGCTTTAGAGATGCTGTGTGACTTCTTGTGTATCTTGTGGCTTTCCTAGACCATGCCTGCTGAGCAGCTTGCTTCCAGTTTTACAAACACACTGGTATATTTGTGTTGGCTATAACAGATGCCTATTGTTTGTATAAATACCAAGTGAGTGCTATTTCAGTGAGAGAGAGAGAGAGAAAGAGAAGTTAACCTGTTAATACTTCTCCTTTACTTAAGAAAATTTTATTTCTTTTTGTATACACATCAATATATAAATAAAAACTTCAGAGCTTAACATTAATCAATATTAGTCTATTCTTAGATTTTTTATGAATGTAATTTGATATAAGTCAATGTACCTTTCATTATTATAATGTGTACAAATGTCATTTCATACAGATATATCAATATTTTAGTCATTGTCACTGATTTTAAATAAGCACTGATCAATTTTTAAATAAAATTTGAGTATGGTTGACACATGATGTTACATGAGTTCCAGGTGTAGAACATAGTGTTTCAACCATGTTATACATTATGCTGTGCTCACAATTATAGCTACCATCTGTCACCATACAATACTATAATACTATTGACTATATTCCTTATGCTATACTTGTATACACATGACATTCATTCTATAACTAGAAGCCTGTATCTCCTGCTCTCCTTCACCCATTTTGCCCATGCTCCCAAATGCCCTCCCCTCCGGCAACCATCAGTTTGTTCTCTGTATTTGTAAGTCTGATTCTGCTTTTTGTTTGTTTGTTCATTCATATGTTTTGTTTTTTTAGATTCCACATATAAGTGAAATCATATGGTATTTTTCTCTGGTATATTTCACTTAACATAAGTGAAATATAAGTGAAATTCACTTTAGGTCCATCCATGTTGTTGAAAATGACAAGATCTCATCCTTTTTTTATGGCTGAGTAGTGTTCTATTGTGTATATTCCAATGGAATATATATCACATCTTCTTTATCCATGTATCTATTGAGGGATACTTGGGCTGCTTCCATATCTTGGCTATTGTAAATAATGCTGCAATATTCTTAGATTCTTTATCATTGTTAAATAACAGATGGACACAAAGTATGATGATACGTAGGCAATCCCAAACAGGTAGCTTTAAGAGTCTTTTTGCCCTTAAAGTATATGTAACTGGCTACACAAAATTTGAGGCCTTGTCTGTTGCATACATTGTACTGAAAGCCTCCTTAACAAACAAACAGTATAACCATATCTTTGCCTTGAATGCTTGCTAAATAAATGAGTCTATAAAAAGTTACATAGATAGGAAATGGAAATCCATTTCCAGCTATGGAAGACTAGTTTATATTAGAACAACTTCACAAAAATAACTAGAAAAGCAAGTTATTATAAAGTGTTGGAAAAGCTATCAAGGAAGTAAGGACTTAAGGGCCAAGCTAGACGTGAGGGAAATTTAGAGATGTGAACCCAACATTTGGTACCACTTTTCCCCATTAAGGCATTTGCTGATTTATTGGCAACAACTA
Source organism: Ursus americanus (assembly GCF_024610735.1). Classification (NCBI taxonomy): domain Eukaryota; kingdom Metazoa; phylum Chordata; class Mammalia; order Carnivora; family Ursidae; genus Ursus; species Ursus americanus. The sequence goes on from NC_142139.1 coordinate 13,385,576, forward strand.
ATAAGAAGCAGAGAAAGTAAGCAAAATTTTCAATAATCTTGAATCTGGGAAGGCCAAAAATAGGAATATAGGGTCTGCCAGGAGGAGAGGCCCAAATATTACAAGCTTTTAGTTGGGATTCCTACAGGCTACACCACTGGAATAAAGGTGAACAAGTAATAGATCATCTTTCATGAAAATAAATGCTGATCCTACTCAACGCAATCCTAGGTTGGATAAAAATCACCTCTTTTATGTCAAACTGCCTGCCATGGACAAAAGTAAATCATCTCTGGAAGGAAGAGAACATCATTTAGAGACTCAAATTATTTCTACAATTTTTGATACACAATGCTCATCACTCAATTAAAAATTGCCAAGCATACTATGAGACGAGACCAAATGACTAAAAATAAAGAGAAAAAATAATAAAAGAAACAGACACACAAAAGATCAAATTATTGGAATGTTGGCTACTCCAAAATAATTGTGTGAAATATGTTCAAGAAAATAGATAACAAGATGAAAAATTTCAGCAGATTGGAAATATTTTTTAAGAAAGATTCAAAGGTAGGGGCACCTGGGGGGCTCAGTCAGTTAAACATCTGCCTTTAGCTCAGGTCATGATCTCAGGGTCCTGGGATTGAGCCCCATGTCAGGCTTCCTGCTCAGTGGGGATCTGCCTCTCCCTCTCCCTCTGCCCCTTGTCCCCCGCTCACGCCCTCTCGGTCAAATAAATAAATAAAATCTTTTTTTAAAAAAAGAATTAAATGGAAATCGTACAAAAGTGAAAAATATACAGACAACTTGGAGATATTGTGGGTTCAGTTCTAGACCACTGTAATGAAACAAATATCACAATAAAGTGAGTCAAACAAATTTTCTGGTTTCCCAGTGCATAAAAAAAGTTAAATTTACACAAAACTGTAGAATATTAAGCATGCAATAGCATTATGTCTAAAACAACATGTACTACCTTAATTAAAATACACTTTACTGATAAAAAATGCTAACTATCATCTGAGCTTTCAGCAAGTCAGAATCACTGACCATAGATCACCATAACAAATTTAATAATTATGAAAAGTTTGAAATACTGTGAGAATTATGAAAACGTGACACAGAAACATGAAGTGAACAAATGCTGTTGGAAAATGGTGCCAATACACTTTCTTGACACAGGGTTGCCACAAACCTTCAGTTTGTAAAAAATGCAACATCTGCAAAGCTCAGTAAAGTGAAGCACGATAAAATGAGGTATGCATGTAATAACTGAAATTAAGAAGTCAAAGGATTAAGTGGTTGGATCCATATAAAATTTACAGGACATACAAAGTACAGAGAAACATGTTAAAAATACCAAGGGAATGTAATCAGTAAAATTCAGTCTGTGGGAAACTCCACAGGACAAATGATCCAGTATTTTCAATAAATAAATGCAAGGAAGAGATTAAAGGTGAAAACTCCATAATGTAAAAATGTTTTAGAAGAAATTTTAAAGGACAGACAAAACTAAACCATACTATTTAGAGATACAGAACTGGGCTATTAACATATAATGAAAGGGTTTTTTTGTATTTTATAAAATGATATTATCACAAAAGTCAAAATATTGACTACATCTAGGGTCCGGAGAGGGCTGGGATTGAGCAGGGCCATGTTTAGGGCTTCTGGAGGAACTCTTAACATGCGTAGTAGTTACAAGGTTGTTCACTTTATAAGCTATTGTCCATTTTCATCAGGCTTCCTGTATTTCTATTACATTTCATGATAAAAATATTTTTAAAAATTAAATAGATTTCATGGCAGATTAAACACAGCTGAAGAGAGGATTCACAAACCGATATGAAAAATGATCAAACTAAAGCAGAAAGGAAAAAAAGGATTCAAAAAGCAGTAAAATGGCAAAAGATGTGCCTGGGACAGTAATAAAAAATGACAATATATGTGTGTGAGTAGAGTCTCATGAGGGAATAAGAGAGAAAATTAGCCAGAAGCAATATCTGAGGAGTTAATAGCTAAGAATTTTTCAAAATTGACAAAAGATATCAAGGTTCAGGTTCAAGAAGTCCTACGCAGCCCAGGAAGGGTAATGTTAAGTAGACCACACCAAGGCACATGACTGGAAATCTGCTGAAAACCAAAGACAATAAGAAAATCTTAAAGCCAGGGAATAAAAGACAACTATCTTAAAAGGGTAAAAATAAGACAACTGGAATTTATAAAAGACAATGGAATAACACCTTTAAAAATGAAATAAATAACAGTCAGTCTTTAATTCTATACCCAGTGAAAATATTCTTTAAAGGTAAAAGTAAAAATGAAAACATACTTACACACTTTTGACAAAAAAGTTGTTTTTTGACCGCTGCTAGACAATAGAACAGTAATAAACAAAAAGTATAAGTATAGGAAAGGAAAAATAAAACCATCTTTATTCACAAATGGCAGGATTATGTCCAATGAAATTCTAAGCAGAGGTTAGTGATTAGAATTAGTAAATAAATTTAGTGCAATCACAGAGTATAAGGTCAACATAAAAATTAATGATATTTTTATATACTAACAACAAATAATTAGAAAATAAATAATAATAATCAAGTTTTACCTCATGATTTGTATATTTTTTAATGTATCTTATACTTCAATTAAATTTAAGAATCACATAGGCAAAATAATCTCAATAGGCACCTCAGCCATTATAAGTTAGATGTGATACAAGCCATTCTTTGAATTAGTCTAGAACACATTCCAATAATTTAAAAAAGAGGTTAAAATAATTTCCAGGTATAAATTGGGCTAATATCTTTCCTGCTGTAATTATTTAATGGGATTTTATTTTATTTTATCAAACTATTCAAGATTACGAGAAAATGATTTTACCAGAAATTCAGTTTTTCACACAACTATCATATGTTTTAAAAATAAAATGTAATAGGAAATATCATTACCCTTCTGTTGCAAAAATAATTCAATTTTACTATATTAAGACTTACTTCTAATATATCTTTTTTTTCACTTTTGCAAAAATAAATGAAAGCAACAGAGAGGGAAATAAGCAGTTTCCAAATATTCCCAAAGTCCTTTGCAAAGAGTAAAATAATATTCTTATTATATGTACTTATTGGATATTGGTTAATAAAGCATATAAGGGTAAGATATAGTCTAACTGCATTCAGTGATGATAACGACTGGAAAAGAATTGGCTCCCAAGTCTAATCATATATTCAAAATGGCCCATGGTTTAATACAACTTTGTATTCTTGTACTCATTTTGCGTTTATTTAAATATTATGCTTTGTCAAATAATACTATGTTCAGCCCTTATAACATGTGAGGAAAAATAATCTAGGAGCACGTTTTCCAGTTCTGCTTCGAAAAGCTGTATGACTTTATGTCACTTAACCTCTCCTTATATTGGTTTTCTCATCTGTATATAATCATGATTATCTAAGTGACTTTAAATGTATTACATACATTATCTACTTAGTAGAAAATTTATTTTAATTTCCACATAACCATTTTACATAATTCTTTACCTTATAGAATAATCAGTAATTATTATGGGCATATTATATGTCCAGCACTACTAGTTTTAACAAATGCAATCCCATTACTGATCAATCAAAATAATCAAGAAAGCATCTATTAACTGAGAATCTGAGTGAAACACGCTTCTTACTCATTACATAGATGACAGGTGTAAAAATAATCTTCAGATCTATGTTTGAAGAATTTATGTTGTGGGAATTACAGAGATGCACAGTTATCTTTTAATAGAATATTCCAAATCTTTTAGTGGATATTTTTGCTTCACTGACTTTGAGTAAAACTTGACACTGTTTTCAGAGATCTTAAGACTCTTACAAATAATCTCTCACTTTGAATGTTTAACATCTCTGTTAATGGACTTTATTTTGTGTGCTGAGGGCAAAAAACATTCAAACAAACAGGATATAGTCTCTACGGTGCCAAAGAAAAGAAAACTGCTTTTCAAACAACAACCTTTCACTGGATCAGTGGTAGGAGGTAGGAGATGGGTGATGGAATGGAAGGGAATGTTTTCATTTAGAAGAGAAGAAAATGACCTACAAATTGGAGGGAGAAACAAAACTGAAGTGGACAAAATGGCAAAAAGTCATGCACTAAACGACAAATTCAAATATTAGATTTCAGTGGCAGAAAAACATTTCTTCTTTGAGTTAATTTAGGAAAAATACATGAGTAAAATTCATTTTTGAAATTACTAGGTACAAGGTTAATTGGCCAAATTCAGCCTGTCTCTAGAAATGTTGAACTCCAGCCTCTTGTATCCATGGATAACCATATATTCTTGAACTCCTACAAGTGTGTGTGAGGCCTGTGCAATTGTGTAGGATGCCCACGCTTTGAAGGGCTATCTTGGTTTTCAATGCTTTGCTGTTTTTACCTTGAAATTCTTAACAATTTTTTTTAACAAGGAGCCCCATGTTTTCATTTGGGGCCTACAAATTACATGGCTGGTCTTAATCCAGGCTCCAAGCTTAGGAAGTGGTTACTGACCAACCAGGCAGACTAAGGTGTTTTTTACCCTAAGCTTCTCTGCATGGAGGACACTCTTCCCTTGGAGCAACTATCTTATTCAATGATGTGTTGTTTTTTTCCTCATGTTTCACTCTCTACTTATCTGTAAGATCTACTGCAATCTTTCCGTCTTTGAATTCTTAGCGCATAGCAAGGTGTTTAGACATAATAAGCCATCAGTAATTTGCTACATGAATAAATGACTGAATCAACAAATGCACAAACTATTGATATACAACAGACATCTTCCAAAATGATTAAATATTGTCTTGGACATCTTGGACATCCAAGAATAAGTTTTACTTATGTACTGAATCAACTCTGAGCAATAAAGACTCTTCAATTCACTAAATCGAATGACAAAATGTGGACATTGAATCAGCTAGTTGCATCATGAATGGGACAGCAACCTGGTTTGACACAGTCCATTCAGGCTGACATTCCTAAACATTTAGACACAGTCCAAGTAGGCTGACATTCCTAAACACACTGCTCTGCTTAGTAAGTGATCTCAGAAGGTCCCATATTCCCCAAGAATTAGCTCGTGGGTGTGTGGTATAGAGTAGTGACTAGAAAAACAGGCCTCCCTTGAGTCAGGCTGACTGGGTTTAAATCCTAGTTCTACAACTTAATAGGTGGGTGACTTTGGGCAAGTCATTCAACTTAGCTGTGTCTTTATCATCTATTAAATAGGAATATAAGCAGAACCAATTTATAAGGTTGTGAGGATTTAATGAAAAAAATCATGTAAAGCCTTTGTATTCAAAGTATGATCCATAGACCAGTAGCACTAGTATTACCTGGGAACTGGTTAGAAATGTGGAATCTCAGGACACACACTAGACTGACTGAATTAGTGTCTGCTCTTTAATAAGATCCCAGTGTGATTCTACCGATAGTTTGTGAATCATGTAAAAAAGGGTCTGGTATATTAGTACCTAGTCAATGAATAATAGCTTTAATCGTTACTATGACTTCTGAAGTTTAATAATCGTAAAGGATCTGAATGATAATCTAAGTTCTTCAAGTTCTTTTCTAAACTGATCTCTCAGGGTGCCTGGGTGGTACAGTCGGTTAAGCGTCTGCCTTCAGCTCAGATCATGATCCCAGTGTCCAGGGACTGAGCTCCGCATTTAGCTCTCTGCTCAGTGGGGAACCTTCTTCTCCCTCTCCTCCCTGCTCATGCTCTCTTGATATCTCTCTCTCTCAAGTAAATAAATGAAATCTTTAATAAAAATAAAAAATAAACTGATCTCTCTTACAAGCAGAGTAATGGTTTTAGGCCCTGGATGTGAAAATCTATACTGATATGATTGCTAAGTACTATCTCGGACTGAGGTTACTGCACCAATCAATGACCTGTTATTATACATATCTTCCACAGCAATTTGGGGAAAATATCACCAGGTCAGTCATCCTGAAAACAGATGCAACAGAAAATAAAACATACTGCTCTTCAGAGAGGAGCAAATGAGAGGAAGACAAGAAAATTATGGGAAATAAGACAGAGGTTCTATAACGTGATACCATGTACCATCTCTTCAGCCATTGTTGAGATCCTCTATCCACTCTGTGGATGTTACCTTCACTGAGGCTTTTAGTGTCTGGCTCACTGTCTTCCTCCCCAGGACGATTCCTGTCATACTTCTCGGTAGCTTCACTATCCACATATGATTTATCCACATATCCACGTATCCACATATGAACTCTCCACCCTTTTAAGTCTTTGTCTCATTTTAAGGATCGCTTTCTCAATCCCACCTCAGCCACTCTTGGCTTTTCTTAAAGTTTGTCATTACTGATACCTGTGTTGCCTTCAAAAATCTCAATTTTAAGCACTCCCCCATCACATTGTATCTTTACTTTTCATTTATTCTTTTCTTCAACAATACTTCAGCTGCACATGTCAAAGCCATCCCATATTTCAAAGTCCATCAGTCACTGTCTCCTTACTTAGTCAGACTCCATGGTCTCTTAATATTGTCACACAGATTAAGATATTCAAGATGATCACAGGGTGACTGAGCTACAAAGAAAATCAGATCTCTTCCAGGCTTTAAAATAATCTCCATAATATTGGACAGTCCCTATAGTCTTCCCATTGTCCAAATTGTCCAATGTGTATGAGGATCTTCTAGGTACAATGCATTACACAAGTATATTGTAATGAGTTACAAAGATATATCAGAGAGAATTCCAGTCCTCCTGGAGTACAGTTTGGCAATAATAATAACAATAACAAGGCAGATATATCAATGGATGTAATGGAAGATCAGAGAGTGTCCTCCTGGAGTACAGTTTGGCAATAATAATAATAATAATAATAATAACAAGGCAGATATATCAATGGATGTAATGGAAGATAGGAAATGAGGTTACAGGGGAAGTAAAAATAGAGTCCATGGAAACCTAGAGGAGCAAGACCTACTTCTGGCTGTGGGAGATCAAGGAAAGCTTCAAGAAGAAAGCTACATATGCTACTTAAATAACATACTTAGAACTGAAAGAACGTAAAGGTGATTTAGAAGTGCAAATTAGAACTTAACGTTATAACCTAAAGGAGACTTAGAAATGTAGTGTCAGAGTACTCCAACAGAGAAAAAAAGAGTATGACTAAAGGTAGGAGAGTATAAAGGAGAAGAGTAAGCACTGCATTCAATTTGGCTAGAATGAAGGGGGCATAAAAAGAACAGGGCAAACAGACATAATGGGCCTTCCCACTGGGATGTCAAAATTGTTTTCTACTCACACACCAAAACTGTTCCTCTCTGTCTTCCAACAGCCAGTTGCTAAAACTCTAAACGTACAACTATCCTTGATTTCTATATTTCTTTGACAATTTTTATCCATTTATCAGAAAATCCTGTTGACTCTACTCCCAAAACCCATCCTGAAACCACTCACTTCTTTCCATCTTCATGGAAAACACCTGAAATCCAAGCCGCCATCATTTCTCACTTGAATTGCCACAGTATCTTCTCTCCTTCCACTCTTGTCCTCTTATAATCTATTCACAGAGCAAAAGCCAGCCAGAGTAATCTTTACAAAAATTTAATCGGATTACACTACTCCCTGCTTAACATTTTACAGTGCCGCCCTTCACACTCGGAATAAAATTCATGTTCCTTACTTGGACAAAGTCCCATACAATCCACCTCTCTGTCCTCTCTTCTCTCTACCAACCTTTACCTACTTGTCTACCAACATAAGCCTTCTTTCTTTTCCTGAACATATCAACAATATCTCTGCCTTAGATTCTTTGCATTACCTACTCCCTATGCCTGAAATACTGATGTGTTTCAGCTGTACTGCCAATGGCTAACTTCTTACCATCATGTGACAGTTTAAAAGTCATCTTTTCAGGGGTGCCTGGGTGGCGCAGTCATTAAGCGTCTGCCTTCGGCTCAGGGAGTGATCCTGGCGTTCTGGCATCGAGCCCCACATCAGGCTCCTCTGCTAGGAGCCTGCTTCTTCCTCTCCCACTCCCCCCGCTTGTGTTCCCTCTCTCGCTGGCTGTCTCTGTCAAATAAATAAATAAAATTAAAAAAAAAAAAAAAAGAAAAGTCATCTCTTCAGAGAAGTCTTCTCCGGCTATCTAGTCATTCATTTATGCCCTAGAAAATTATACTTCTTTAATTTTCTGCATAGCTCTCATTACTATCGGAAGTATTGTCTATATGTTTATTTTTTTTATTGTCTGTCTTCTTCATTAGAGCATAAGTGCTTGGGGTGCCTGGGTGGCTCAGTCGGCTAGGCCTCTAGCTGTTGATTTCAGCTCAGGTCATGATCTTAGGGTTGTGAGGTTGAGCCCCATGTCAGTGTGGAGTCTGCTTAAGATTCTCTCCCTCTCCTTCTGCCCTTCCCCCCCCCCGCATGCATGCATGCTTTCTCGCTCTTAAAAAAAAAAAAAAAAGAATATTAAGAGCTCAAACTTTGACTCCATTGTTCACTGTTACATCCCTAACACTTAGAAATGCCTGGTGCTGAATGAATAAATAAATTAATGGCTAAATCAAAGGAAGCTGGAATGTTATTTGGGGCCTTGAATTCCAAGATAAGAAGGTGGACTTTATTCAAAAGAAAAATAGAATTTTGAGGTTACTGAGGTGGAGATAGAAAGATGCAAAAGACACACTTCTTGCCTTCAAAGAGTTTATAATTCACAAATTATACCAAACCATATTATGAAAAAACAAACTCAGACCAAATCATATTATGAAAAAAAAAAGCTAACAAGCCAAAGTACTATATCATAAGCATCAAATGACTGACATAACAATGCATGCTATAGGAATTTGGCTAAAGAACAGTGAGGAGGCTGGGATAATTGAGAGGAAGCTGGAACTTAAAGGCCACAAGACATACACAGGTGGACAGAAGGCAGGGAGGAAATATCTAAGCAGGGGAAGCATTGTTAGCAAAGACACAAAGGCAAGAAATGTTTTCAACGAGCTCAGGGTATAGAATAGATTAGCTTAGTCCCAAACTAAGAGTACCTACAAAGGGACTTTATACCAATGTATTAACAAATATCTGTTTTATCATATCATAGTACTTAATTAAAAATATTTGCCTCAGAGATCGAAAACTGAAAATTGTACTAAGAATATAACAACATACCCATAGAATCACAAATTAAATTGTTTTCTATTTTCTGGCAAATGAATTTGAAAATTAATTAATATATTCTTTTTCTTTTCACTTCCCACAGAGTTGCCACCCCATTTGGAGGTTTTGAAAAAGCATCAAAAATGGTTAAATTCAAGGTTCCAGATTTTGATCTACTACTTCTAACAGATCCCAGATTTATGGCTTTTGCCAATCCTCTTTCTGGCAGACGGTCCTTTAATAGGACTCCAAAGGGATGGATATCTGAGAATGTTCCTATAGTGATAACAACTGAGCCTACAGAGGACACCACTGTACCAGAAACCGAAGACCTATGAAAAGAAAGTTGTATATGCCACAAAACCCTCTAATCATAAATGTTGCTGTTTTATTACTCTACTTACTGGCAAAGCCTCTTACACTCTTCATTAGTAGCAATAATTAATAGCAATTTAGCAATTTTCCTTTTATCACATTTAAATTCAATCTCAGATCAAATGCTAATAAACAATTCAAAATCTTGTTTTAAAAACTTTCAACTCACTTGTCTTTATTCATAATTTTGTTTTCACCTGGTCTAAACAATCCAGCCTTCTCTGATAAAGTCCAGGAAAGTAACTGACAACAAAAGGTTTCAACTTCTTTTCCTTTAATATGAGCTATTTTTGAATAAGTTTTTCAAGTAGAATCGAATTAAAGTACAGTGCAAGATATTTAGACTCATCTGGAGTTTTCTTTAAGGGATGAAAGCTATGGAAGCCAATGAACAAACATAATTGATGGAGAAAAGTGTCGTAAAGGTTTCCTTTCTGGTGACCAGGATAAAACAGCATGTCTGGATAAAGCCTTCTCATTAGTCATTCTTAGAATTTCTAAACTGCTTTGTATGTTTTGACCGGCTTTGAATCACTAGGTAACTATTCCCGATGACATTCTCCAAAGTTCAGTTGGGTTACTATATTCATTTAGTATTAAGTCAAGCAGACAGAGAGACAATGACTCAACGAACATCCTACTCATCTTAATGGTCAGGGTGTACTTGGAATTCAAGCTCCATAAATCCCAAAGCTCTGCGTTGATTAGGTTCAACTTTATGTATGCATTTTTAGAGGAGTAAAAACAAATAAAATATATGCTAATATACATATAAATAAAATATATATACATGAAAGAGAGATGTATAATTTGAATTAGCAGTTTTTTTCCTGAATCTTTAAATTCTACTTAGTCCTTAAATACTAGAGAGTATATACTACAAAATACATACAAAAACAAGAAATGAAAGAGCACAAAAACATCTGAAAGCAAAGTAGCACACATCAGTCATGAGATATGTGAACATATTGATATACAGGGCTCAAACTAATATATAGCTTTAGATCTGTCTTAAAATGTGATAAAGGGAGTAGATAGCATAGAATTATTAAGAAATAAGTATCAATTTTTCCCATTTTAATTCAGTTAAGAGTTCTGTGATAGATATTTATGCCAGAGAACGAATGCCTCAGCCATAGAAAACTATGCACCAGATTAAGTTTAGGAAGGAAAGTAGATAGTAAAGAAAATGCCACATAACAACATATTTACAAAAGAATCTGTGTATGCAGCGTTGGAGTTGGTGGTTGTTCTAATCATCCTCTAGTCTTGTAAGCAGAGAAATTTTTTTAAAAATTGCTGCTAAAAAAATGCAATCCCTAGAAAGTAGCAATATCAAAGTATTACATGAATACATTCTGAAATAATAGAGAATTCATATAATTTAAAATCTATCTTTAAGATTACTTAGTTTTACTTAAGTTTTGGTGTTTATCTGTTTTAAAATAATAACATTGGCATCTGTGATAAACTAGACATAAGGCTCCTATCATGCTGTTTTTTCATCCATTTTTAATGCTTTAAAAGATAAAAATTAGTCATATTCTATTACACATTATGATGAAATAATTTATTTTTAATAGCAGTTTGAAATGAGTTACTATTTCTCATTAAATTGAAATTTTATTGCATGATTTCAATGATCTCCAAACAATTAAACTGTATGCTCAATATCACCATTCTGTCAACCACCAAAAGGGGGCCCAGCAATTAAATATGCTAGGTAAAGAACAATACTCCCCACTCTGCAACTACCATAAAGGAGTATTTAAAAGGGAAAATCTTAAGTTGGTTTATTTTTTTAAAGAATTGGATAGAAAATGATGGAATAACTCTGTTCACTACTGTATTTCTTCCTTTCCTGGAAGTGTGTATTAATTCTAGCCCAGCTGTCTGACACCTTTAGAAATGCCAAAATGTCACACTCTGGTTGCTACACAATCGAGAATTTGAAAGGAATTTTGAATAGGTTTCCATTGACCTGAAAAGCAGCTAAACCTTTCAAAGTCTGAAGAAATATGATAGTCTATTTAGAACAGCAGAAAGACTGTGGCATCTTTTCCAGTCACATTTGTATACATGAGAAATGGAATAATGGAGAAAGAAAATTAAAAAAAAAAAAAAAAACTTTCACTGACGGACTACTAAATGCCAGGCACTGTACTTACTCATGGCATTGAGCCCCCTCAACATATATTTGCCATATTTTATTTGCATAATTATCCTGTGAGGAAGGTATTATAAATAATCTCAATTTTATATAAGAAAATTGAGCCTTAGAGAACTAAGGTGATTTGCTTAATTCTAGCACAAAAGGGGGAGAGCTTGCTAAGTCTGGCTCTAAAATATAAGCTCTAGTCATTGTTTATCTTCTCTTTCAGAATAAAATTCAGCCTTAAGCTATTTTTTTTACATTAGACAAAATAATAATAAGTCTTCATTATCTTAATTTGAGGCAAATGCAGCTATAAACAACAATTTCAGAGTCACCCTCCAAAGTCATTCGGGCACTCCTGATCAGAGGAGGCTGCGCTGTCAGGCTGTGTTGAACATGAACTCAACAAAACAAGCAACGTGCATGTTTAATTTTGAAATTTGAGCACCACAAAAGCGAACTCTGATTAAATTCGCTCATTTCTGCTCAGCATCGTGCATCCTTTTGATCTGTGTATTCTTCCTTTTCTTTCCCCTGTAGAGGCAAAGGAGGAAAGAAGAGGAAAGGAAGGAAAGGAATGCATGACACTAAGAAATCATAAGGTTGAAAGAAGTCGTCTAGTGTGATCATACACCAAAGCCAAGCCATTCCTTTAAAGGAAAATATTTTCTACTTTTCAAAACTTTAGATGGAACTCTCTCAATTTCCATTATACTATTCAACAGACTTCCGGATCATGAAATTTTATCTCCTATTTTATGTAAGCCAATTTCCTGACGATCAGCTGGCCAATTGTTCTCTGGATAATAACTAGAGCTACATTAATAACTAGAGCTATGGTTAAAAAGACCATTCTTGGCTTTTAACTCTACTGCCTTCAATCATTTCTCAAAGTTAGGGTTTTCCATTTCTTAACACACTATTCAAAGGCACTTGATAATTGAAAATAACTAATTATTGGTCATTACAGAATCAAGGCAAATATAAACAATAATTTTGAGTCTAAGTGACCATTTATTGAATGCATTTAAACTTCTACATTTTCTAAATAGATCCATTTATAAATGTTTTAGCAGCTTGGAAATGGAGGGAGTCAATTATTCTTGCAAAGGCTAATGTAGAGCAAAATGTCCAGTCGTGAGTATGAAAAGAACATCCTGAACTTTCCAACTCAGGGCACAGCTGTACCAGCAGACTTATTAATTCTGGAATTTCCTCACTCTGCTGCTTATGCAAGATAAAACTTACATGACATCATTGCAGTTTCTCAGCCACAACTGCTTTTTATTAAGCTTAGGAAAGTATTGCTTTGAATGCTTCTTTTCTTATGAAAAATACTTTCAACCTCCACATGCTCTATTCTGTAGGAAGAAGGGCAGTTCGCTTTCTATGAAAGGTGGAAGAATGCCAGCTTTTGCCCAAAGCACTTCACCAATATAAAAAAAGAGTCTTTGGAAAATTATAATACTTAAAAAAATTAAACTTTGCAGAACGAAGAAAAAAATAAGTAAAACTGTGTAAAGATTTCCAGGGCTTAAACTGGAGTCGTTATTAGATCAAGAACAGGGTGTGTCTCTATTTCAATGCCTTAGCTAGAAGGGGGGGCTTTTAACCCAGGATAGAAACTTTTCCTGCTTTCTCAATATAATGGGATATCAATAGGAAGATTTGGTACACATGGGCAGAAAGGGGGGAAATGCTCATTTTAAGAGGTTAAAGTTCAGATCCAAAAAGAATGTGCTTATTTTTCTGTACTATGGTATATTTTCAAACACATATCAGTGACAGCTTAGGCACTGTAGGGAACGGAGATGTTTCAGGAAATAGGACCGGAAAAAGTCAGAAGGAAAAAAGATAAATTCAATGTCATACCCTATTTTAAAACTGCTGATTGAAGAACTAATATAGAAGCTGCAGCACTAGCAAAATAAATATAAATGAAAGGGGCAAAAAAACGAATGCCAAAATGAAGCAGGCTGAAAGGAAATACAGGCTAGCCTGGACAGGAATTAATTGTGCTATTTAGTGCTGTCTGCAGGGTTTTCCTCATACCTTCTGAAGTAGTTCTGATCGTACATGTACACAATCGTCTAATGTGAATTGTCACCCAAACAGATACTCTCAGCACATTTTCTGTATCATCACTTACTTACAGATAACATAAAAGCAGTTGTTTTGAAGGTGCCAGGTAGCTGCTGATCTACCAGAAATCAGCAACGTCATCTCATGCAATTCACTTCACTCTGTAAGTCAGTTTTCTCTCATTCTTTATGTGGCTCAAGTGCTACCTCTGCCTGAGACCTTCCCTGACCACCCTTATTTCAGAGCAAATATTTCTAATACCTTATTGTGCTTTAAAAAAAAAAAAAGATTTTATTTATTTATTTGAGAGAGAGAGAGAGAGCACTCATGCATTAGCGGGAGTGAGGGGGAGGATCCCAAGCAGATGCGAACTTGATCTCATGACCCTGAGATCATGACCTGCACCAAAATCAAGAGTCGGACACTTCACCGACTGAGCCACTCAGGTGTCCCGTTATTGTGCTTTTTTAAAATAGCACTTATTACTCCCGAACATAGTGTCTTAGTCTGGGTCCTCTGAGAAGCAGATGTCAAGATGGGGTTAAATCTAAAAAAATTGTATTAGGAAAAATGCTCTCAAAAGTGAAAGGGGGGGGCACCTGGGTGGCTCAGTCGTTAAGTGTCTGCCTTCGCCTCAGGGCGTGATCCCGGCGTTATGGGATCAAGCCCCGCATCACGCTCCTCTGCTAGGAGCCTGCTTCCCACTTCCACTCCCCCTGCTTGTGTTCCCTCTCTCGCTGGCTGTCTCTCCCTCTGTGAAACAAATAAATAAAATCTTTAAATTAAAAAAAAAAAAAGGTGAAAAGGGGGAAGGAGTCTAGAGGGTGGGAAGAGCCAAGAGATTCCAAATGAAAGTGTGCTGACTTGTTCCACACTGCCACGCAGCTGAGGGAGGATGCAGCATAGCTGTTGGAGGACCCTTGAGCCAAAGTCACCTGCAGGAGAAACCCTGTGCTTCCCTGAAATGGTTCTGCCTTAGTGTCCTTGTCACAGTCAGTCATTAGCTAGGAGCAGACTGTGGAAGGCAGCCTAGGCCCAAATGAAGTGATGAGGGTCACCGTGCACTAGAACTGGGGTCCTCGGTCAATCATGTTGTTGGAAATCTGCAAGGAGCCTTCTTATGACCCACCAAATTAATATACCTATTTGTTCCTTCCTTGTTCATCTTGTCCACCAGAATGAATGTTCTCTCAGGGCAGAAACGTGGCCTTTTTTATTAATTGCTCTATCCTCCATGCCTGGTAGATAGTAAAGAACAATAAAAATTTGTTAAATGAATAAATGTATCTGGATTAAGGGGATAATATTTGTAGCTACCTTAAAAATAAATGCATTAAAAGGTATACTATCCCATACACAGTAAGTCTTCAACAAATGTTAGCTATTTTTATGAATATAATAAAAAATTATCAACATCATGCAGTAAGAAACCAAAGGCATTTAGAACTAAGCTAGATTAGAGGTTACATTGAAAATTCTTTGGGATAAATATACTTGGCTCTGACTTGGAACTAATATATGTTGGAGTAAGGAATTTATTAAATATAGACATAGAAACTTCAGTGTTTCACTGAAGTGGTCTGACTACCTTTTTAGGATAAGCATTTGCATTAGCTCTGTTCTCCAGACTCAAAATTGCAGTTAAGATAGCCTTTTTAGGATTTTGATAGAATAGTCTTACTTCCTGTGAGCTTTCCCATATTTTGTATGTCATTTAGGAATTTTTTTTCATAGTACTTGGGCTCTATCTAAAGTCACACCCGGAATGAGAGCCAGCTTGGAACCCATAGTCAGGAAAGAGCCTCATGGCCCAGGTCACCAGGACTCACGTTCTCCCAGCCCAACCTGTGCCAACATAAGCCAAGGGGCCTGCATAACTAAGGGTGTGGGACTTAGAGGTTTTCAGAGATCACCTACAGGTTTTTAGAGCCCCCATAAAATGAGCTCCCAAACCAGCCACTTCTAGAAACTCAGACACCAGGTGAGTGAGTCAGGTGGGCTCTGGTCTCCTTTTGTTTCAATCTGAGCTTGCTCCAAATCCTCTCCAGGGCCATTCTCCCCATGAAGAAGGTGATCGCAAAATTAGGCCATGCCAGTCTCTGTTATAAAACATGTGCTTCTGAAAATTTTTACTTAAAAATTCCTTGTAAAATTCAGCCATTTCTTCCGCATTCAATGTCGCTTTTTGACCTCATTCCGCTTCGGTTCCCAGGCCTTTAGCTTTTAGTCTTGAGTGAATAAATTCTTTTTTCTTATGAAAAGTCAAATTCTGTTTTGTACAGAACTGTTGGTTACATCCTTCTGGTTTTTGTCTTAATTCTCTTAGCTTTTGTTCCAATGGTGATTCCATTTTCAGGGATGTCAGAGTGAACAAATCAAAGGTTTGCATTTTTATCTGGGATTCCTATCCAATCATGGCAAGATGTTCTTGGCAGAATCTTGAGATCCTGCTGCGCACCGTGCTTGCACTCGGAGGTGGGGGTAAGCTGACAGCTGGGACCAGTGAAGTTGCTGAAGAAAGGAGGGAGAAAAGTCCTCTTGGGGCAGCAAGGCTGCCATACCCCATGCAGCCTGTCACTTAAGAGTTTTTAAAAATCAATATGGTGGATACTTTCCTTGATCAGTGTACCCTACCTCTTCAGAAAACACATCACCCAATCAGAACAGAGTTCCCATGGAACTGATGGCTACATAACCCTTTCTTTCTTTTTTTTTTTTCCTTCAGCTAAAAAGATTTTTCATTTAAATTCCTGTTTGGAATGTTATAAATCACAGAACATATTGCCCCTGGGGCACCTGGCTGGTTCAGCAACTCTTGATCTTGGGGTTGTGAGTTTGAGCCCCAAATTGCTGTAGGGATTACTTAAAAATAAAATTTAAAAAAAAGCCATACTGCCCCTAGATTCTAATGTTTTGGCACAATTATCTCTAGAGGATGGTGAATACAAACAACCATTCCCATTCCCTTTCAAGGGCAGGAGCAGGGTAGGGGGTTGAGGGGGTCCTGCCTTGCTTAAAGAAAGTGGGCATCTGGAGTTCATAACCAGGGGAAGGAGCTGATTCCTCTATGAGCTGATGCTAAAATAATGAAAAATTCACCTAAATACAATTTACCTGTAACAACCTTTTCTTCTTTTCCAACTTACCTTGTAAAAAAGAAGAAACAAAGAACAAGTTATGATTTTGCCAAATGTGATCCACTAGGACTATGTTAATAGCATAATAAAACACTCTTTGGTTTAAACAAACAACCATCAAGGACTCAAAGAACTTTAGATACTATCTTGAAATATTCGAAATCAATTCCCTCATTTACAGAATGGAAATTTAGAGAAGTTAAGAAACTAGCCCAATCTCACACTGCATATCTAAAATTAGGACCCAAGAATTCTGCTTCTGATCTCACATGCTTTCCACTATCTTATTCTCTCTCTCTCCTATCTCAGCTGAGAACATAGTCATCCACATAGACATAAGCTGCACATCTTCTGGTGGCATACTGTAAATGATTTCATATTTATCTATATGGATATAGCCTTACATAATTTGTACATCTCATTTATTAACCATAGAGGATTAAAACTGTGAACTGTGAATGTTAGTAAAAATGTGGAGCCAAAGAGTAACGGCCTTTTTAAATGTTAGGAAGTTCTTAATCAGTGAAAAATTGTTAATGTGATAATATCAAAGCAAAATGAATATTTTTTTCTAACTGGAAGGGAGCAAATTTCCACACTATATTGAAGGGGGACCTGCTCCTTCTATTAAAAATCTTTTGCTCACATCTTTCAAACTGTAGTTTTGTTCTGTTAGGGAGTCTAGAAATCAATTTAATTGGTTATGATCAGAAGATTTTCAAATGAAATAGAAAAGAATAAAATATCAGAGTGCATCACTCACAGTAATAATGGTTTAAGAAATTACTGATTTTGTTTTATACATGTCCATGTGAACTAGATCATAGTGTAAAATATACTGCTTTCTCTAGGTTGCAGTCTACAATGTTTGAAAGCTGCTCTTCTACCTACTGCTAGCTGCTGTTTGAAATTGAAATTCAGCAGTTTTTGGCAACTGAAATGGCTTTTCTTCATCACATTAAAACTATTATAACTAATTCCATAAAGAGAGTTATTCAGAATAAAAAGAATTTGAAACAGTAACAGGACAAAACTTGTAGAAAACAATTTAATCAGAAAACTTTGATTTTAAAATGTACAAAGTCTAGGGCGCCTGGTTGGTTCCGTCTGTAGAGCAGTTGAGCATCTGACCTCGGCTTAGGTCATGATCCCAGGGTCCTGGGATTGAGACCTGAGTCTGGCTCCACACTCAGTGGGGAGTCTGCTTCTCTCTCTCCCTCTGCCTCTCCCCCTGCTCATGCTCTCTCTGTCTCTCAAATAAATAAATAAAAACTTAAAAGAAAAATAAAATGTACAAAGTCTTTAACACACATTCCTGGGATATTATTTGCCAAGAGTTAGATTGTTTGTTTTCCCCCAGCACAATTTCAGTTTTAAGGCTTGTTTTACAGATCAGAGAATGAAAGACTCAAGAACACTAATAGTTCAGAATTAGAAATAAATTTAGTCCTTTAGAATTTCTGCTTTATATACACCTATAATTCTTTGAAGTATTTCTATCACACCTATAATTCTTTGAAGTATTTCTATACCAACAACTGTCTTACTCTATTAAAAAGTGTTGTATTTCCCTTTTTCCTTTTGACTGTGAAGTGAATTTCAATAAGGAAGTTCAACTTGAAAACACTGGTGCCCTGAATATTTTTGTCATCTTTACAAAGAAAAGTGCTCTCCAGGGCAACTTCCTTTTGGGCTCAGTGCTTCAGCCAATATGCTATGAGCAAAAGATATGGTGTTATTCTACTCTTGTATTTCTTAAAGAACTACTTTAAAAACAAGTCAGCCTAAGATGTAAAGTCTTGTGTGTGTGTGTGTGTGTGTGTGTGTGTGTGTGTGTGTGTGTGCATGGCTTAGATTTGTTAGGTTCCCAGGGGTGAGAAAACAAGTTTGGTAAATTTCCAAACATCTTAGTATTTTTCATAAAGTCGAAGTCCTACAATAGATATCACAATTCAGAAAAAGAAAGTCTTGTGAAATGGTCTCAACTTCCTTATGTTCCCTTTTCCTTGTCTTTCCAGAGGGTATAAAGATGCCAAGTATGTTTATCACTAATACTTGAATACAGAAGAAATTCATTGTACTTTAAGATACAAAAAAGTACAATCTCCTATGAAACCTCAGAATATTTCAGGGAAAATATTTCATACAGGCCAATTCCAAGTGTTTCAGAGCTGGGTTTCAGTTCTGGTTCTACTTAGTGTCCAGCATGAGCTTGGCTAACTTTACTTCCCTGAACTTATGCTTTCTCATCCATACAATGAGACTTTAACGAACTAATCTCTAAGATCCTTTCCATTTCTAAGATTCTAAAGACTCTTACATGTAAAACATGTTATAAAACTTTTATAAAAAAATTAAAGAGAAAGAATATTTACGCACAAACCCTAATCGGGCTAATTGAAAAAAAAATGTTTTTATTTTTCACTGACACATTTTTTCAGAAGTTGACAGCAAAAGTGCATCCTGAGCTCAGTTTCATGGATGGTATATAAAACCTGTTACTGCATTTTCCAGGGACATGGTGATGAGTCCATTGCCGGTGAACATAGATAAGAGCCTCCTTAGATGAAAGCCCACATGGGGAAAAACCATTTTAGATGATGACAGAAAAATGTTTTCCTGTTACCAATAACTTAAATATCATATCCACTTTTGATTTTAGATCAGAGCCAAACATGTTTAAGCTATAGGTTCATGCACATTTTTGTTCTTTTCTCTCATTCTTTACATTCTACTTGTATTTTAATTTCTCATAGCTCTGATTTGTCTTATTTATATTTCATCACTACTTTATGCAATATGTTTGAATGCATTGCATTATTATTGTTCTTTAGAATTCACTTTAAATATTTAAATATTACGAATGAATGGATTGATTAATAAGCTTAATATTTACTAGGCCTTCAAAAAATTTGTTGAGAGAAAACTGAGTATTTTTAACTTGAAAAAAAAGTATTTTCACAGTTAAACAGTATCTTATGGAAAAGTGAATATAGATTTCTGTTGCTACAAAGGACAGAAATAAGACCAGTATGTGGAAATTACCAATAGATTTCAATTCATTGTGATGAAAATTTCTTAAGTTAGTCTTAAAAAGGAATAGGCTGTCTCACAAAGCATCGAGTTTTCTATCATGTCACTATATTTGAACAGAACTTGGACAACCATTGATGGGGATGATCCTTCAGTGAGTGGGAGGCTGGGCCAGATGTAATCTAAAGCCTCCCACATCTTTGAGATTATAATCAAATACATAGTACAGAAAGAAAAACAATGTATAGATTCTTATAGCATCACATTATCATTGATGACAACAGTACTGGTAATCATAATAATAGCACTAATGGCTGTAATAATATACAGTATAGGACTTCACTTGCTTTTATCTAGGGCAGTATCAAAAGACATCATATGTAAGTATTATTTCTCATCACAGTTTTACAGATAAGAAAATTAGAATGTTTCAAAGTGAAATAACATACAAGGGTAATGAAATTGCCTAAGCTGACAATAACTCAGCAAAAATTAAGGAGGCTACTGGCTAACCACTAGCTATGGTTAACTAACAAATGTTGACGCTGGCATAGCAGAGGCTAAGGTTTGGGATGTATGGTTAGTAAAGTTTTGACTAAGAGCTGGCCAAGGTGCTAAGGATATTGAATTTGACCTTCTGATGCTTAACAAAATGTCATGCTGCAGAGCTCTGAGGCATCTGGTAAGCACTCAACTCCTGAATTTCCTATTTTATAAGAGGATAGAGGACTTTCAGGAACTCTCTTCTCTCTCCCACTTCCTCCCGTATCTACATTATTCTTTCAGACCAGCTACTCTAAATAGGCAACATGCATCACCACAAGCAGCTCTGAGCTCCCATCTTTACAGCTTTGCAACCAGAGAAAAGATCCAATTTGAAATTGCTGTGAAAGGATGCTGATGAGCCTGAATCACCCATACACCAATCGCTGGGCCAGTAAAGGGTGAAATACCCCACTTGGAGTTATGCCCACCCTGTGGTTTAGCTGTTATTAAAACCTGTGTATATGTTATTATTAAAAGCAGGAAAGACATTCCTAGCCACCATGTTTTCTGGGTGGGATATGTAGTGCAAGGTTAATTTTCCTTTTTCCCATCTGTTTGCTTCAGACTGCCTTTTTGATGCTTAACCTGTGACTTACTACAAGCCTATAATTTAAAACTCAGTACTTAGAAGTGCCAAGAACTGGTAGAAAGTTTGAACTTAGAGGATTAAAAAAGTGTTTTTCAGTGTTTAGTCAAATTCTCAAGAAGGGTGAACTAAAGGGCATTCTTCTGTAATCTTTAAATGAGGAGAGGAGATAGAATGAGTGTTTATTATCCACAGTTTAAATTATTTTTCAAGAGTGGAGAAGGGATTGACTTGTCAGTTACATTTGCAAATAAATAATTACAGTACAATATAATTGTTAAAATAGAAATAAGTCCAAAAAGGGTGAAGGAAAGGCAAGTCTGTCTTGGAAAATTATGAAAGGTTCCATAAAGGAAGTAAGTTTTCAATTTCAATTTCAACTCAACTGAGACCAAAAGGATCCTGAAAGAACGTGGTAGGATCCACAGAAAATCAAGGAGTTCAGTATGGCTACAGTGGAGTAAACAGGCAAGAATGGCAGATGATGTTAACGGTCTGAAGCAAGATCATGAAACGTCCTACTGGTGATGGGAAGCCCCTGAAATCTTTGCAGAGGAATATCATGATCATATTTTCACGTTAGAAAAATTATTAATAGAATGTAGGTTGGAGTGGAGTGGGAAATAACAAGAGGCTATTGCAATTGTCCAAGGGAGATGATTCAGGAGAGGTGTTAATTACTTGATGGACCAAGACAGTGAGAGTGAAGATTGAAGAGTGGATTTGAGGGATAATTACGGAGATAAGAGTCCATAGAATTTGATAGTAGGATAGAGGAAGTGAGGGAAATGTAATATAGGGGTACTCCTGTTTTTCTGTCTTGGGTAACTGGGTGCCATTACCTGAAATAGGGAATGAAAATGGGGTAGTTTCCAGATGGGTGGGGAGAGTCATGGTATCAGGAATAGGGAATGCTAAAGATACCAACATCAATTCAGAACCTATTTAAGGTATCTGTGTGATATTCAAATGAAGATGTTGTTGCTTAAAAGTCTAACCTGAAGATATACATCTGGGAGTCCTCGGTGCACTGGGACACCTGGTAGCTAAGTCCACGATGGAAAAGAGATTGTTCAAGGATACAAGAGGAATAAGGTCAGACAACAAAAGAAAATGGAGAGCTTGGGAACACAGAGGGCCTTAAGAAAAATATTTAAACTGTATCAGAGATGTAGCTGCAGAACCAAGAAACAGTGGTATTAGGGAAACCAAAAGGAAAGTTAATAGTGTTATAATTTTTTAATGCAGTTTTTTCTCCTCCTCCTCCTCCAAAAGTTTTAAATTTCTTGAAGACAGGAACTATGTCTTAACTTTCACTGTATGTCCTTTAGTGCTTAATTCAGTGAAAGGATTATAGTAAATGCTAAATAAATTCACATTCATTCAGTCTCAAGCAAAATGCACCTATACCAATGTAAAATGTTTCTTCATTCTAATTCTTCAAATAAACGTTTAGTTACCTAGGACTTTACCTAAATCAGTTTTATAACCTGTATGTTCTACCTGCATCAGCTTTGAAATGAGTTTCAAAATTTCATTTATTACTTATTGAGAGGGATTTTTGATACTAAAGATGGCAGTGGTTTTTTTTAAAACTTCTTAAAAACAACAACAACAATAATATATTACAGAACAAAGTTTAGCCCAATTCCGAAGCAATAGCTTGTAACTTAAAACTTGTTCTAAAGCAGAGTAAGGAGACAGCCAAATTTTTCTTACCACAATTAACTATTAACCGAGTCAACGCTATTAAAGCTTTCATTTTATTAATAGTCACGAACAACCACTTGGGGAATATACATTCACGCCAATGGAAGCCATTTAAGTGTAAACAAATCATAATGATTCACAGAAAGCTAAAAGGAATTGCATATCCACATGCGGTTTTGAAGTCAGGCAGTATAGACTGTTTTCTCTCAGGTAACAATACTTAACCAGTCCTTCGCGGGTCCGCTTTCCTGAGCTTAGAAAATACCGAATATATGGACCAAGAGCACGGAATAGTCACCCGCACTTGAGAACTATCCCCTCCTTCCTTCTACGCCACACAAGCCAACCTGCACGCACCTTTTCCAGGAGTTAAACCCTAACGCTCCGCTCCTGCCTTAAGGGGATATGGTCAAGCTCCTGCTCTCGCGGGATCTCGCGCCTTGAGTAAGTCAACTGGATCGCGCGCCCAATCGAACCCCCGCGGGAATACAGTTCTCCAGGTCCGGAAAGCCGGGAAATCGCGTGCGGGGCGGGGTTAGCTCGATGAGCGTGAAGGCGGGGCCTTTCCCGAGGAGGCGGGGCAGGCGGAGAGTGGGGGCGGGTCTCCCGGGACCTGTTGATCGCAGGTGTCACTGGCCTGACTGGCCCTTGGGTGTTGGGGTGTGTGCGCATGCTCCGCGAGCAGGGTCGAGCTCTGGGCGGCGAGAGCAGACGCCTCTGCTTCAGTTCCCGGTGAGCCTCGGCTACGGTGGCAGCTGTTAGTGTCAGACGGGTGTTGGCGTGAGGCGGAGCTGGGCCAGTGGGTGGTAGTCCTGTGGAAGTGGAAGGCCCATATTTCTTTACCTGGACCGCACTCTCCCTCTCGTTTGGAGGGCAGAGCTCAAGGTAAGTCTCGGAAACTAGTCCCTGTAGAGATCCAACGACCTGCGACCCCCGCCCCGGGCCTGAGCCGGAGACCCCCGTTCCAACGCCAGACCTTGTTTCTCCCCTAGCAGCCCTGCGACATCCTTCGCCCCCGCTCCGCGGACTCTTTCCCGGGGTTCAGGCACCCGAGGTCACGCAGCCTTCCCGCCTCCTCCCCGCCCGGTCCCGGCCCTGGAGGAGATGCGTCTGGCCAGGCGGGAGGCGCGCGGGAGGCAGGAGGAGGTGCTGTATTTACTGGGTCGTGGTTGTTCATTGCTGCTGTGTTTGAGGGCGGACACGAGGCAGAACCTGGAATCCAGCTGGGTCGCTGGGATTATGAATATTACGCTTCCTTGGCCCCTCACTTGCGGAGCAGCCACTGCCTCGCCCGAGCAGCAGCTTTTTAAAGGGTTCCGGATGGTTATGTTGCGCTCCTTGGAGCAGGGAGATGACTGGATTCGTGAGAATCCTTGGGTTGGTGATTTCTGGGTGGTAGTAGTAATTTATAAAGTTAATGTTTAGCTTCTAAACGGCGACTTATAGGGCGTTTATCAAACTACTTTTAAACATTGTCGGAGAACAGGAAGTACTTGTACAGGTGTACTAGGGAGGCTTTCTAAAGCCTGCAATCTGAGCGTGTTCTGAGGTTTTGTTATCCTGCTACAGGGTTTTCTGTATCAGTGCAAAGTCTGATTAATGCTTGCAAAATGTACTGCAAGGCTTTATTAGACAGCAGAGTATGCCAAAATGTTTCCTTATCTGGAAAAATATATGTATTTTTGCAAGGGATTTTCAAGGCTGTTTGTGAGGGATTTTTAAACTTAGGAAGTTCTTTGTGATTAGGATCTGATTCATTTTTAATTCTGTTCTCTAAAGAAAAGCATTGCTAATTCTCAGTGTTTAAAAGGAGTAGCAAGTGCTAACACAAAATTCTGATTGAATGTACTTTTAGCTAAATTGATACTTGTTTGTTAGTTTAATTTTCTATTTTCAGTTTTCTGATTATGGCCTAGGCAAAGCTCCTTCAACCTGTGAAAGAGAAATTAAAAAAAAAAAACACCAAAAACTTATTTTGCAAAAGCAATTTAGGATTTACCTACCATTGTCATAAGAATTCCAAATAGACACACTCACTGTAGATAAGAGTTAATTATGGAAAAAAATAGAGTTTTTGTTTTTGTTTTACATTTTAGAGGCTCTTAAAATGAGCTTTTTGGACAATTTGCCCAGGTTCATGATTAGTGGTGATAAACCGTGAAAGTGATTTATTTAAATTTGTTCATAAATTAAACTCATTGGTAGTTAATGTGTATTTTTAACTACAGTGTAAAAATAAGTGACCAAGAACAGACCTTTTTTTCCTCTGTTAATTTAAAAACTTTTTATAAATGCATAGTGTTCATGGAACTTAGCACTAATAGTCACTCCATTAATTATTTTCTCTAGAAGATACAAGTAGTTTTTTAAAAGATAGCTATTTTAATGTCAGAACGGATACCCTTTTCCACCTAGCTTGTTCTTTTCCTTAAAAAAGAAAATCTCTTTTCAAAAACTCTTATATTTTAGTATGTACTGTGATTCAAGGTCTTTTATATTATTTAATGTCAGATGTTTCTTTTAAACTGTGGTGTCAAGAAATATAATTTTGGAATTATGGTTTAGAAGCTTCTTTTAGCAAAACAGAGTTTAAAAAATGAAAATTTTGATTTATTTTAAGGTGATGTACACATTAAAAAGTCAAAATCAGGGTTATTTTTCCTGTTGAAACTTTTGGAATTCACTCACCTACCATGCTAGGGAGGATGTTGCTTTACCTTACAATTTTTCAAAAGTATGTTTGGAATCTATAAAGTGGTAGATTAAGCTATCCTACGAAGACATTTACTTATTACAATACTTAGTAGATCTTGTTATTTGACAGCTTTAACTATAAGGTGTTTCTTAATTATAGACCCCAAAGACAACCTACAGCAAGGTCGTTTATGTAGTGCATCTGAAAGTATTTTGAATACAGAGTGTGCTAAGTATGCTAGGGCCCAAAAAATTGTCAGTCTAGCCTACTGGTTCTCATGAGCTCCTCGATTAAGGGAAGAAGTGTACTAATTTATGTCATCTTTGGAAAACTAGGTAGAGATTTGTGATGATACAAATGTAGCATTAGTATATTATTATTAATTTTGTACAGATGTAATATAATGATTTTAGAAAATTCTGCATTAACAAAAGTTGCACATAGTACGAACAAGAAATGGATGCATGGGGCGCCTGGGTGGCGCAGTCGTGAAGCGTCTGCCTTCGGCTCAGGGCATGATCCCGGCGTTCTGGGATCGAGCCCCACATCAGGCTCCTCTGCTAGGAGCCTGCTTCTTCCTCTCCCACTCCCCCTGCTTGTGTTCCCTCTCTCGCTGGCTGTCTCTCTGTCAAATTAATAAATAAAATCTTTAAAAAAAGAAAAAAGAAATGGATGCAGCCTGTTCTACCACAGATACAATCTTCAAAGGTTATTTAAACTTTAAATAACTTCATATAATATCCTAATCTTGGCAAGTTATTATGAGTTTCTTTTAAGATGTTGGGAATATTATATTTTTATATCTATGTATTTATCTATCTGTAGACTAGGTAAGAAGTATCTAGTCTTGATTTTCCAAGTTAACCCATATCCTCTATCAGGAGTTCTTAAAGTAGGGTCCATGATTAGAACTGTGGTCTATGGTTAGAACTGAATTATAATATAATTGGTTTTCTTTGTGATCTTATGAATTTTTTCTTTCTTTCAATCCTATGAAATTTATTTTATGCATTTACAAACATCATTCCAAGGAGCCCATAGGCCTCATTAGGCCACCAAAAGTGTCTCTGACATTCACAAAAATGCTACAAACCATTGCATCTGGTTGAAGAATTTTTGTTTTAGATAAGTCGCTTCAGAAAAGTTGCTGCATATATTCATATTTGTAATTCATCAGAAATAAAATATTATGCAATGTAAACCATATTTCAGTATCTTAGCTGTCATTTCAGTTATCTGAGCTGTCATGGTATTTTTGAATCAGTTTGGCATTTTTGAATACATTTTGTAAATGTAACTTCTATTTACTTCTATTTTGTAAATATTGACCTGCAAAAAGCAGTTTGAAGAAATATTGTTCCTTTGGAATTTGGAAACTTTTTTACTTACTTTGTGATTTTCTGATTCAGCAAATTTATTCAATGAACATTTATTGATCTATTGTTATGCTAGACACCAGAGATTAAAAAATTAATAAGACAACATTAAAGTAGTCAAAAATTTGAGTTCTTCCTTTTCACAGCCTTATCTCTGGCTGTTCCCAATCCTCCCCCAACTGAACTGAGTTTCCAAAGATAAAGTAGTCTTTTTTTCTTATACCCTTGCCTTTGCAAGATGCTGCTTCTCTTCCCATTCCCCTTTCAACTTCCCAGTCATCCATACCACACCTGTGAAGTATTTTCTAATCCATCAAAAGTAGATTATCACTTCATTTTTGTGTTACTACTGTACTTCGATCTATATCGTACAAAGATCTGTACTGTGTTCCTGTAGAGGGAAGACAGAATAAGGGTATCTGGAAATGGTGGTATATGTACTGTCATCTTAAGTATAAGGAGAGTACCATATGGACAGCACAAAAAATGGTAGGCAGGCAGAGGAGCTTTCTAGGAGACCCAGAGACAGGATGAGAGTAATGTCCAGGTATGTTTTGGGTACTCCAGTGATTTTTTATGGCTGGGTAGATCATGTTATTTATGAAAAAAAAATTGTCATTAAGGAAGTTTGTAGTTATTTTCCTGAAAAATGGTACATAAGTTGAATTTTTCTAAATTTAATCTCTGTTGTTTACATTGTTATTTCAGAGTTGCTTTCCATTGATTTCTGATGCACTGCTTTCTAGTGTTTTACCTCAGTTTCTCCTTCTCTAGTCCAAAAGTTTGTAAATGAATGCTTGAAATAATACTGTGATGAATCCACTTGTAAAGTGAAGCATTCCCAAACATTTTCTTATAAATTAGAATTTTTCATGTTTAATTTTCTTAAATTAGGATATCTCTGAAAATGAAATCACTTATATTCTACTAAGAATGACTTATTAACAGATATTACAGTTTAGAAATTGATACTTTATCGTGCAATATATCTGATCTAACTAAGGCTATAGTCAAGATTGATAAATCGGTTTAAGGAAATGGAGAAAGATAGCAAAATGAGATATAAAATATCATGATACAGCTTTTCCTTTCTGTTCAAATGTTTATATTATTAAAAATAATTTTACTTCAAAGATAGTGTTGTTGCTATCATTATAATTAGCTTACATTTACTGAATGCCTACTATATTTTGGGCATATATTAGGTATTTTATACATGGTTTATGGTACTTATAACTATGACCTTTTATGTAATTATGATTATAGATTATGTAACTGATATGATTTTAATGATTGAATAGTTGAGTCATGTTCTGTGCCACTGGAAACTTTATCAGAGGTGGAAGAAATAATTGGGCACATGAGGTCAGTATCAGACCACAGATTCCATCCTTGTCAAGAAACTATCAGGGCATTCTTTGTCCACCAGACACTTTATGCCTTGGCATCTTCGAAACTTCTTAGCCTGCATAATAAACTCTTGCCCCTCTCATGGTGGCCTTCCCTGTTTTTAGGCAAGCAGGCTATTTGAACCCTAAAAGATTTTTCCTTCTATATAGTATGCTGTACAGGCCTGAAATAATCCTGCCTCCTTAACCTAGCTGCCAGATGGTGGGAAATTGTCCTGAACTCTGATTGCCTAGGTCATCTTTGTTAGGAACACTAATTTGTTCATTAAGGTTTCACTTCACTTCCTGAACTTCCTTCAGTAAGTATTTAATGAGTACTTACCGTGTATTGGGTACTGGTTTACATGTCTGGGATTCACTTTACATTCTAAGATGATTGTGAGGAGAAACAATAATAATCCTAATAAGTCAATTATATAGCATATAAGATGGTGATGAATGCCAAGTAGAAAAGAAAAGGTAGAGCATGGTAAGGGGGATTGGGAGTGTGGGGTGGAGGTTGTGATGGATTGCAAATTTAAATCAGTATAGGCCTCATTTAGAAGGTGATTTTTGAAGAAAGCAGTCATGAAGGGAGCCAGGGAGACGCCATGTGTGCATCAAGGGGAGGTATATTCCAGGCAGAAGAATAGCCAGAGTAGGGACTTTAAAGCAGGTGTTTGCATAGTGTATTCAGAAATAAGAAGGAGGCTGATACAATGGCAATAGAGAAAATAAAGGGAAAGTAGTTAGAGATGAAGATGAGGGGATGGGCAGGTGTGACACAGTAAGAAATTTATATTTGGACTCTGGCCCCATTTCTTGACATACAGCTCCTAAAACCCTTGGAGCATCTCTGAAAGTGATTTTTTTTTTTTTTGCATGCTAATGAGATGACTGCTGTTGGGGGTTCCTGGATGGGGGCTGGTTGCCAGGGGAACCAACTGTGATTAGAGGAATTGAACTTTAAGCTTGCCCACCTTCCTCCACATCCTGGGAGGAGAGTGTGGTGAAGGTTGAGCTAATCACTAATGGCCAGTGATTTAATCAGTTTTGCCTATGTAATGAAGCCTCCATAAAAAATCCTAACTGGGTGCTCCTGGTCTGTTTAGTGTCTGCCTTCCGGCCCAAGTCATGACCCCAGGGTCCTGGGATTGAGCCCCATGCCAGGCTCCTTGCTCAGCAGGAAGCCTGCTTCTCCCTCTCCCTCTGTCTGCCTATCCCCTTGCTTGTGCGCACTCTCTCTCTCCCTCTCTGTCAAATAAATAAATACAATCTTTAAAAAAAAGTCCTAACTGAAGGCATTTGGAAAGCTTTTGGGTTGGTGTACACGTGGAGATGCTGAGAGGGTAATATGTCTAGAGAGGGCATGGACACTCCATGTCCCCTCCCACATTCTTTGCCCTACACATCTCTTCCATCTGGCTGTTTCTGAGTATATTTTTATAATAAACCCAAAGTCTAGTCAGCAAGCTGAGTTCTGTGAGCCATGCTATCAAATTAATCAAATTAATCATCCATGGAAAAGGTTGTGGCAACCCCCAAATTATAGGCGATTGACCAGAAGTACAAGTGACAACGTGGGACGTGTGGGACATGCGATCAGTGTCTGAAGTGGGAGGGATGGTCTTGTGGGACTGAGCCCTTGACTTGGGATCTAACACTAACTTCAGGTAGATAGTGTCAAAATGGAGTGAAATTGTAGGACACCCTCTTGGTGTCCACTGAGAATTGGAGAATGGCTTGTGGAAAAACACATCTGGTCTCAAGTGCTGTCAGAAGAAGATGGTTTTTACTTTAGCAGGTAGTACAGGGCCTTGCAGGCCATTATAAAGACTTTTTGGGTTTTAATCTGAATGTAATAAAGACCCATTGAAAGGTTATAAGTATTGGGGCGCCTGGGTGGCGCAGTTGTTTAGCGTCTGCCTTTGGCTCAGGGAGTGATCCCGGCGTTCAGGGATCGAGCCCCACATCAGGCTCCTCCACTAGGAGCCTGCTTCTTCCTCTCCCACTCCCCCTGCTTGTGTTCCCTCTCTCACTCGCTGTCTCTCTCTGTCAAATAAATAAATCAAATCTTTTTAAAAGAAAGAAAGAAAGAGAGAGAGAGAAAGAAAGGAAGGAAGGAAGGAAGGAAGAAAGAAAGGTTATAAGGAGAGGGATGACATTATGAATTTATTTTAGAAGTATCTTTTTGTCTATTCTTGAGGATAGATTTTGAAGGGTAAGGGCAGAAGCTAGGAGACAATTAAGAGGCTATTCTAGCAATCCAGGCAAGATTTGAAGATGGGTAAGACAAGAATAGTAGAAGTGGAGGTGGTGAGAATTGGTCACATTCTAACAGAGATATGTGAGAAAGAAGAGTGAAAGATCATTCCAAGATATTTTTTCTGAGCTACTGGAAAGAAAAAGTTACCATCAACTGAGATGGGGAAGGAAGGTATAGATAAAGCAAGAGTTCAGTTTTGGGCTTTGTCAAGACAAAGAAAAGTTCGGTTATGCCTGCTTTGGTGTAATTCTCTTCTGGAGATGATATCCTAAAGAAGATTGCTATAATCCATTGTCTTCAATGTTCATATTGTATATTCTGGATACACATGAACTCATGTCTTTCTCTAGTTAGCTACCATTGGGAACTAGGAAGTAGGTAAAAGCCATAAGAGGTAAACATAGTTCTTTTTTGGACAAAAAGAAATCGAGCAAAAAAGTGCAGAACATTGAAAATTACTTAAAATTTGCTGGTTTTTTGGTGGCGGTACAGTATTTTCTTACTACTTTAATCTCATTTTCTGTCTTTGTTTTATAAATTTTCTGGCACACTCTTCTCCAATACCTCCATTTGTAGAGTAACAGTGGTTTTGTATGTCAAAGGACATTTATTCTGCAATTATATCTTCTTTATTCTAATCCTTCAACTTATAAAAGTGAAAGATACTTCTATAATGAATTAGATTTTAATTACTTCAACTTGCTATGCATCTTTACCTTGTTATCTAGTTATCAAAAGTGAAACCTTAAATACTTTCACTAGTTAGATGAACTGTTGTAGTATATCTGTAAAAAGTCTTCAGTGTATCCTTGAGTTACTCTATTTCTTATTAGTGAAAAGATGTTAAAATGAAATTTTACTTTACAGTTTAATGGCTAGGCCAGAATATATTTCCATAGCTTTATTAGCAATAGTTCTGCACTTCAGTAGGATTATGGATATTTCTAATTTTCTTTATGTAGTACTTCTATGTTGTTTTAAAAATCTATATAATATTCTATTTTAAGCCAAAACAAAATCCAATAAATGTAAAAGAACAAAGAAGTCTCATGGCTTTATCAGCTATTATATTAGTTTTCTAGGGCTGCTGTAATGAAGTACAACCAACTGGATGGCATAAAATAATAGAAATTTATTCTCTCACAGCTCTGGAGGCTTAGAAGTCCAAAATCAAGGTTTGGCAGAGTGGGTTTCTTTCAAGGGCTCTGAGCAGAAGCCTTCTTTTCCCCTTTCTAGCTTCTGGTGGTGGCTGTCAATCCTTGGTGTTCCCGGGCTTGTAGCTGTATCACTCTAACCCCTGTCTGTCATTAAACAGTATTCTCTGTGTTTCTGTCTCTTCTTCTAATGATAAGTGCTAGTCTTACTGGATTAGGGCCACCCTGATGACTTCATCTTAACCTGATTACATCTGCAAAAGCCCTATTTCCAAATGTTCACAGGCACTGGAGGTTAGGACTTTAATATACCATTTGGTGGACATAATTCAACTTGTTTTATAGCTTAATGTTCACTTTTAAATTGAAGAGAAGGGAACACTTCCAAACTCATTTTATGAGGCCAGCTTTATCCTGATACCAAAGATAAATAGGACATTACAAGAAAAGAAAGTACAGGCCAATATCCCTGAAGAATATAAATGGAAAAGTTCTCAACAAAATATTAGCAAACCAAATTCAGTAACACTTTGGAAGGATCATATACCATAACAAGTGGGATTTACCCCTGGCATGCAAGGATGGTTCAGTATTTGCAAATCAATAAATGTCATATACCACATTAAGAGAAGGAAAGATTAGATGCAGAAGAAGCATTTAACAAAATTCAATATCCCTTCAATATGAAAATTCTTAACAAAATGGGTATAGAGGGAATGTGTCTCAATATAATAAAAGCCACATATGACAGGCCCACTGCTAACATCATTCTAAACTGTGAAAAGTCAAAAGCTCTTCCTCTAGAATCAGACACAAAACAGGAGTGCCCACTCTCACCACATCTATTCAACATAGCACTGGAAGCCGTAGACAGTGCAATTAGTCAAGAAAAATAAATGATATCCAAATAGGAAAGGAAGAAGTAAAACTATCGTTATTGGCAGATAACATTATATTATATGTGGAAACCCAGAGACTCCACCAAAACCTGTTAGAACTAATACTTGAATTCAGTAAAGTTGCAGGATACAAAAATGAACATACAGAGATCAGTTGCATTTTTATTCAGTCAATTTTGTCTTACCCTAAAATTGCTACATCAAATTTCTTTTGTTTTATACTTTTCTGGTATATCATTTTAATTTTATATTTGTGTGTATGTACACATACATAACATATAATGCATAAATGTAACTAATATACATATATAGTTTTTTTTAGTGCAGGCTTTGTTTTTTTTTCACTTCTATTTCAAGCTTGGCTGTCCATCCCCATTTTAACAAGACATGTACACACTCCTCCTAGCTCAGATGTTCATATAAAGCATATGTATTTTTTTCACATATATTCTTTTACCAAAATAGGATTATATTACATTTCTGCATTTTGCCTTTGTCATTCAGAAACACCCTGTTATATAATTATGCCCCTATTTATGGACATTCATTTTGTTTATTTCCTTACTTATTGCACCTACCAACTATATCTCAGTAAGGTAGTAACTTTTGGAGGGAGGCATAGATTCTCAGTATTGCGGTTTTTAGATTGAAGTGTGTTTTTAATTTTAACAGTTGTTGCCAGGTTGACATAATATTGCTACAAGGGTATTATAGTATAATTACATTTTTTATTAGTCAACAGTAAGGGAAAGTACCTCTTTCCATTTATCTCCACCAACAGTGATTCTTTTAAGTTTTTGCCAGCTGATGGAAACAAATTACCTCTTAATTACTTTCATAATGCCTCTATGTTGAGGTCTCCAAGATTCCTGACATTCCTAGGTTTGGTGATTTTTTGGAATTTTGAGCACTCGGCATGTAGTCGTACTTACTGCTATGCTTTATTAATTATAGCAAAAGGAAATAAAGCGAAATCAGCAAATGGAGAAGGGTCATGGGGCAAAGTTTGACGGAAATCAGGCACAAGTTTCTCATAGTTTTCTTCCATTGCAGTCACATGAAACACACAAATTCCTCCAGCAACAAATTGTGGTGACATTATGTAAAATGCAGTCTATCAGAAAGCTGTTTAGAGACTCAGTCCATAGAATTTTTTATTGGAAAGTGGTCACATAGTTATCCTCTACCTCAAATGTTATCAAAATTCCAGACTTCCAGAAGGAAAGCAGGTGTTCAGGATAAACCACATAGTTTGCATAGTTTAGGTACAGTGACCAATCTTACTAGTTTTGTGGTGGGAATCCTCCCAAAAATTTAAATTCTAAAAGCCTAAATAAAACCTTGCAGGCAGGCTTCCTAAGGAGAGCAATCTCTGGCCTGCTATATTGTCCTTCCCTTTTTCTTGTTTCTTAAGTAACTTTGTTGAAATATAATTCACATGTCATACAATTCACTCATTGAAAGAGTACAATTCAGTGGTTTTTAGTATATTTACAGGAAGGTAAACCTATCAACACAACTTTAGAACATTTTCATCGCCTCAGAAAGAATCCTTGTTTATTAAAATGTTAAAAAAAAAAAAAAAAAGAATTCCTATACCCTTTAGCTCTCACTCTTCCCTTCTCATTTCTATAGCCCCATTTCTCCAGTCCAAGCAACCACTAATCTACTCGCTGTGTCTGTAGATTTCTCTGTTCTGGACATTTTGTATGAATGGAATCGTAACATGTGGTCCTTCCTGACTTCTTTCACTTAGCAGAATGTTTTCAATGATCATCCATATGAAGTAGCATGTAAAAGTACTTCATTTCTTTGTATGGCTGAATAATATTCCATTGTATGAATATGTATACACACATACTCATACTTTATGTCATTTATCCATTCATTAGTTGATGAACATTTGGGTTGTTTCCACCTTTCAGCTATTATGAACATTGCTGTGTTAGCTCTTTTCTGCATAACCTCCCAAGTATTTATTGAAAGAATAAATATAGAATCACATTTGCATTCCTGGAATAAACCCTCCTTGATTATTATTCTTTTGAATAGTGCACATTATTCTTTTGACACATTGATAGGTTATGTTTGCTAGCACTTTACTTACAGTTTTGAATCCAAGTCACATTAGTCTGAGGTTTATCATGTTTTGATATTAAAGTTATGTTAGCTTCATGAAATGATTTGGGATACTTTGTGTAATTATTTTCCCTCTGACCTGCAACAATATGTTAGAATTAACAATTCTTTAACATTTAGATAAAATTGAGCTTCGAATCCATCTGATCCAGATGACTTTTTCTTTCTTTCTTTTTTTTTTTTTTTAAGATTTTATTTATTTATTTGACGGAGACAGCCAACGAGAGAAGGAACACAAGCAGGGGGAGTGGGAGAGGAGCAAGCAGGCTCCCAGCGGAGCAGGGAGCCCAATGCTGGGGCTCAATCCCAGGACCCTGGGATTACGCCCCGAGTCATAGGCAGACGTTTAAGGACTGAGCCACCCAGGTGCCCCAGATGACTTTTTCAATGGGAGAACTTTTGTTTCCACATTATTCTAGATTTTAAAAATGTTTTCTGTTTTTTCTTGGGTTAATTTTGTTAATTTGTATTTTGCTGGGAAATAACCTATTCCTTTAGATTTTAAAAGTTATTGCCCTAAGACTTAAGTCATACTCTTACTGTTCTTTTGATTGCTTAAGTATGTGTGGTCATTTCCTATTTATCAATTTCTTTGGTGTTTTTCCTTTCTATCTTTAATCAGGCTTGTGAAGATTTTATGTTATATTAGTTTTTATAAAAGTTTACTTTTGGATTTATTTTCCTATTGTTTGCTTATAAATGGGCTTGAAAATCTCTTTTTCTTTCTTTTCAGTCTAAGACTTCATCATTTTCATCCTACTTCCTTCCCCACATCATGTTTTGATTTTTTTTTTTTTATCTATTTTCTTTGTCTCTTTGAGTTTTTTGGTCTTTAATTCTGGAAAAATCTTTGTCATTTCTAAAACTATTTACTTTATCCTCTTTCTGGGAATCCTTTTAGATAGTATTGATTTCAAACATGCCTCTTAACTTTTTCAAAATGTTTATATTTTCCACTTTTTTATTCCTTTTTCAGTGCTTTGTAAGAAAATTTCCTGACCTGTACTTACTGCTCATTAATATGGTTTTTGCTTCTATTCATTTTGCTTGTTGACTCTTTCTTTTACAAAATTTCAGTAATTTTTTAAAAAAATTGCCATATTCAGTTGGTGGATATTTATTAAGTTTATTTTAAATTTGTGTTCCGTTTGGTCTTTTCACTCTGTTTTCTGTGTTATAGAATGTTCAGTTTGCCTTTGTTTCACAGAACTAATCATCCTCAAGTGTCTGGTTCTCTTTTTCTTGGAGTACCAAGTTACAAATTAATAATATTTACATGAGAAGGGTGAAAGCACTAGACTCTCATTTGTGTTTCTTCAGATGATTTCAGTGAGTAGAGGTGGGATCTGAGTAGAGGGGCTTAATTTGGAGTGATGGATGCACCTTGAGCTTTGGTTCCAAAAAGAACTTTCTGTTTCTGTGCCTAGCAGCATGATCTTCTCCAGATCCTACTGTCCTCTGTTCTATTTGTGAAGTAGGGGTGAGGGCAGAACACATAGCAGCCTTGCACGTACCCGTACATGTTATCATTTCCCAAACTGGCTGTGATCTAATGCTTTTCTGCTGTTACAATCTCCCTTACCCTCCAGATGGCAGTAGGGTGGTAGCTGAACTTTCCTGTTTCATTGCATTGTGTGGGGTGGGAATTCTCTGCCCAGAGAAATGTGAGGAATGGAAAAGGTCTTAACTAGAAAGATCTTTTCCCGTCTGTAACCCTTGGCCCTCTCTATTTCTTAGCTACTGTTTCCCTCCCACTTTAGAAGCCAGTTACTTTTGGTGTCCTTAAGGTTTCTTTTGTGTAGTCTCCAGACTTGGCTGGAGGTAGGGAACCAGAAGCATATACTAGTTTAACGTCTGGCACAAGAATGGAAGCCACCGTATTTTTAAATTATCTGGTCGTGTCTTTGCCTTTCACCAAACTAAGCTCAGTTAAGGTAGGGATTGTTTCATACACCTTAGGACAGTTCGTGGTACAAACCTGGTGCCTAGTAAATGATGAAAGAATATCATTTCAAAAGGATTCTTTCATTAAAAATACAAACTTACTACCAATATAGAGCTCCCTTAATGTTGTTAAATTATGGATTTATTAAAAACTTAATTTGTATGGGAGGTTTGGGAATCATTTAGATCATTTTAGAGACGGTTGCAACCCCTCAGAGTTAAAATAAAAAGAAAACAACAGAGTATAGCATTTTAGAATTCCTGAAACATTTAACCTCTGTTAAGTGGGGCTATTATTTTGTCCCCATTTTATAGATGAAGAAGCTATAAATCAGAGAGGACAAGGTTTTACCTAAGAGTAAACAGCTAATGGGTGAGATGAGCTAATATGTGGGGCTGGAAACAAGCCCCGACTTTAATTGTTCAGGTAAGATGCTTCTTTATTCCTCAGTGCTTTCCTGTCTTGGTGGGTATTTGACCAATGGTATTGAACTGATCTGTGCCATTCTGTC
This sequence comes from Ursus americanus, assembly GCF_024610735.1. Taxonomy (NCBI): domain Eukaryota; kingdom Metazoa; phylum Chordata; class Mammalia; order Carnivora; family Ursidae; genus Ursus; species Ursus americanus. The sequence goes on from NC_142139.1 coordinate 13,422,723, forward strand.
TTATCTTTTTTGCTGTGAAAATGAAGCTCATGACTTTAAAAGAGTTTAAAGCTGAAGTCCTTACAGAGGGCTTTCAGTACCCCCATATGATCTGTTTCCCTTCCCTCCTTTTCATCTTCTCTCCTCTGTTTATATTTCTCATGCCGCGTTGGGCTGCTTACTATTTTCCAACATGCCAAGCATGCTATTCACTCTACTAGAAACGCCTTCTCCCAAGTGGCATTTTCACCTCCTTCAAATATTTGTGCAAATGTAACCTGCTCAATTAGATTTTCTGTGACTATCCTATTTAAAAGTGCAAACTCTCTCACATTATATGCATTTCCCATCCTCTTTCCTTGCATTGTTTTTCTGTTCGCACTCACCACATAACTCTTCCAGTACAAGTTACAATTTATTATTTATTGTATTAATGTCTGCCTTTCCTCATTATTAAATTAGTCCAGTGCCTGGCACAGTACCTGGCTCAGTAAATGTTTGTTGAGTGAATGAATAATAGGAAGGAAATTTAATTGGTTAAACAAGACTTTGTTAGTAATACTTGTTTTTAATGAAGTTTAAAGTCCTTTTACTCAGGAGCATGCATTTGTGAAATAGTGTAGAAATTTACTTGACTAAGTTCATTAAGATTTGTTTATCAGTTTAAAGTTCCTTCTGAGTTTTAATGCATACCAATTTATGTAAAATCAACAGAGTTTCTTGGAAAAATAATATGATTCTGTGCAATACAGGTAACAACAGAGAGTCTCTGTACGTGTATTTGTTTTAACAAGCAAAGCAATTTAGTGTTGACAACAAAGTTAGTACTTTTAAAATACTACCTGAGATCTATTAATTACAGTTTTCTCTAGAATATTTTCCTTATGAAACCAGTGACCACTGAAATCTTCAAGTAGGTATGATTGATGTCACATTGATATTTTTTTAAATATTTAATGAAGAATAATGTTTTCATTTTTATATTTTAGAACATTATTAGTTATAGTCCTTTTATGATTATATATTCAGTATTTGTGTTCAAATAGTAAAGTAGGAATTTTCTTGTTTAGTCATTCTTGATTAACCTTTGCTTTTATTTAAACATTTATTTTCTTTCTTGTAGATTTGCTTTGGGGTCACATTGATAAGAAATATGGAGCCAGCTTTGATAACTTCACCTGTGAAAGAGAGAGTCTTCTTTCTTACTAAAAAAACATAAGGAAAACAAATGACCAAAGGAATCATGCCAGATGCGAACTCAACATCTTTTTGTATCATCTGTTTTTTAAACCATCAAGACAAATGGCTTGTGCTTTAAAGAAAATTATTTGTTCATCGATATTGTTTTTAGCAGTTTAAAAAAAAATCTTTTTTACCTTAACTATACAACTCTCTTATAAAATTTAATGCATATAAAAATCTTTAAGATTTCTTTTTTAGAACTTCAATGTTTATGTACCCCATTTTTGCTTGACAAAGTCGTCAAAAATTTACAGCATCAGGAAAGATATGGACTTGGAGACTTATGTTACTGTAACTGACTGCAGTGAATTTAAGTGGACAATTCAAGACATCATCCCTTTTATCATCAGAAATATCACATAAATATATAATTCTTAGCTTTAATGTAAACAAATTTTCTTGAAAATGGCATGGGTAAAATTCTTACGGAAACCTGGTGGCAATCTTGGAAAAGTTTATCAGCCTGGAAGTATGCTATCCCTAGCTCCTACCAAAGGCTTGTTAAATGAACCGGGACAAAACAGCTGCTTTCTTAATAGTGCTGTACAGGTGAGACCGTGATTTCTTGTTAAATTTACAAAAGTTCTTTTCAGGAAATCCTTTGTTTAATGTTTCTTATAGTCTAAGAATAAAGTTATTGCCTGGAATGACTTTTTAATATCACTTTTAATGGTATCAAAAATATTTGGCTTGGGATTTTGGTTTTTTATTATAAACAGAAATAGATATTATTTAATATAAATGGGAGGGGTTTTTGCAACAATAATGTGTCACTATGATATAAAATCTTTTGACTTAAAATGTTTACTTAGTAAATTAAAATTATGTTTCTAAAATACATAAAATAATTTCTTTGAATCAGGTAATCTACCTGCCCCTCCTTCCCCCCCCCTTTTTTTTTTTTAAAGGAATCCAGTAGAATCCCCATAGATAGCATGGGTTGAAATGAGAATGCAGTTTTAATTCTCAGGACTCAAACTTCCTTCAGCCTCCACTGTGGCCTTAAATTGCTTCTCTGGAATCATATTTGGACACCACTGTTTTAGTGGAATTGAAGATTAATCCATTTTACTCCAATCCTTGTTGAAATTCTTTTAATTAACAAGTATGTGCTAACCTGCTTTTCTTCTTTAGGTAAATATCCTTTCTTATGTAAGATGTAGTTTTTATTCAGTAGTTCCAGATTTTGTAGGATCCTATGTCTTTCTGACCATTGACTGTATAGTAGTACTAAGGATGAGGAAGATTTAGAATATTGGAATGTTATTCTATTGACTGTAGAATATACCTTAAAAGAATTTATTTAAAATAAATCACTCTTAGGTATTTTCTGTTGCTTTTTTTTCCTCCTGAAAACAGAGTAGAAAGAGAAATATTGGTTAATTAACTCATATATAAATGAACATATCATGTGCTCAGACATCTGACTCAGACTTGTTTTCCCAGTTGTCCTCTGTCTGGGACAGATGTCAAACTTGAAAGTTCTGTAATTCATCCAGGGAAAGAGATCTAATTGGCATTCTAATATACATTGGGACCCTTAAATGGCAGTCACTGTTCTGCCATGGCCAAAAGATCCTACTGGCATTAAGTGCTATGAGAAGTGCAGGAAAATATTTATTGAACAGCACTGGATTTAGGCAAATACTGTATACCAAAAGACTTGGAATTAATGCTTTTGTTTAAATCAGGCTGTGATAAAGGGCTTCTATCACTTTAAATCTTTTTCTGTTAACCCTTTTCCAGTTTTTTTGTTTATATATTTCTCTCTATTTCTGTCCTTTTCTTTGGCTCCCAAAATGCTGTGTGTAGTTAGTGAGACGAAAAGCATGTTATAACAGAAAATTCTGAGTAAGGACACTTACATGGTAAAGAAAATGGAGAAGTAGTCCAATGATGATATCATTGGAAAATATATATATAAATTTGTGTGTGTGTGTGTGTGTGTGTGTGTGTGTATTAAGAGAGCATAAGTGAGCTGTGGAACAACCTCAGACAACCAACTATATATAACTGCAGTCTCTCAAATGAGGAGAGAGACAGAAAAATTTGAGGAAATAATGGCCAAAGGCTTTCCAAATTTTATTAAAATTATAAATCCACAGATCTAAGGTGCTCAATAAACTCAAACACAAGAAGCATGAAGAAAACTATGTCAAGACACATCAATATCAAGTTGCTTTGAAGTAGTGAAAAAGAGAAATCTTAAAAGGAGCCAGAGAAAAAGGACACGTTACCTACAGAAGACAAAGAATGACAACAGTTTTTCACTAGAAATAATGCAAGCTAGAAGTCAAAGGACCAAAATCTTTAAAGTACTGAAAGGGAAAAACTGCCAACTTAGACTTCTTTAATGAGTAAAAATATCTTTCAAAAACAAAAGTGAAACATTTTTTTCCAGAAACACAAAAGCTAAAAGAACTCACCAACAACAGACCTGACCTATAAAAAATGTTTAAAAAGGTCCTTCAAGGAGAATAAGTGATACCAGATGGAATGCTGAATTTACATAAAGGAATGATGAGCAGCAGAAATGTTAATAAATAACCTTCATGGTAAAGATCAATGGAATGTTCATTTTTTTTCTGGTTTTGATATCAGGGTAATGTTGGCCTTGTAAAATGAGTTTGCAAGTGTTTTTCCCTCTTTAATTTTTTGGAATAATTTGAGAAGGATAATTACCAACTCTTTAAATGATTAGTAGAATTCACCTGTGAAACTGTCTGATCCTGGACTTTTGTTTGGGGGAGGTTTTTAAATTACTGATTCAATTTCATTACTTGTAATCATTCTGTTCAGATTTCCTATTTCTTTGTGGTTTGGTCTTAGAAAACATAACTGTGTTTTTTTTCTAGGAATTTATCCATTTCTTCTAGGTTTTTCAGTTTGTTGGCCTATTATTATTTGTAGTAGTCCCTTATGATCCTTTATATTTCTGTGGTGTCAGTTGTAACTTCTGCATTTCTGATTTTATTTATTTGGGTTGTCTCTTTTTCTCCTGATGAGTCTGGTGGAAGGTTTGTTGCTTTTATCTTTTCAAAGAACCAGCTTTTAGTTTCACTGTTCTTTTCTAATTTTCTTTTTTTAAGTCTCTCATTTATTTCTACTCTGATTTTTATTATTTCCTTCCTTCTGCTAACTTTGGGCTTTGTTCTTCTTTTTCTAGAGTCTTTACATGTAAAGTTAGTTTGTTTATTTGGACTTTTCTTGTTTCTTGAGGTAGGCCTGTATTGTCATGGACTTCCTTCTTAGAACTGCTTTTGCTGTACCCCATACATTTTGTAAAGTTGTGCTTCCATTTTCATTTATCCCAAGGGTCCCCCCCCCCTCATATTTCTGAGCACTTTTTTCCCCCGTCTTTTTATTATTCATGTGTAAATAACACGCAGTATTGTATTAGTTTCAGATGTACAATATAGTGATTGAACAGTTCTGTACATTTCTCAGTGTTCATCAAGATGAGTGTACTCTTCCCATCCCCCAGACTATTTAAAAGTCTTTTTTTTTGTTTGGCTCTTTTTTCCTTGTTTGTTCATTTGTTTTGTTTCCTAAATTCCATATATGAGTAAAATCATATGCTATTTGTCTTTCTTTGACTGACTTATTTCACTTAGCATTATGCCCTCTAGTTCCATCCATGTTGGTGCAAATGGCTAGATTTTACTTAAATTTTTTCTTCGATTTGTCTACCCATTGGTTGTTTGTAATCAACATTTTAAAATGAAGTAGGATAAGGATTAATATTTAGAATAACTTTTGATATGGATTTGTTAAAAGGGGGGATAAACTATTATACTGAATAATGTATAGAGAAGTCAAAATATATTTTCTGTAGTTTGGATCCAGCATAACTTAAACATTTTGCTAATCCAGAAAACATTCCAGTTACATTTGAAGAGTCACTTCACTGGCCTTATAAACAGATTATGGAGGTTACTCTCTTTTGACTGAATATTTTAGAATTTTATCTGACATAACTATAATTAAGTAGTGATGACATATGGTGCGGTTTTAAATTCTCTAAGTTAAAAGCAACGTTATAATCTTTAATACCTAGCATTTATTCTGTTCTTACTTGTGTTGGTACTTACCTGAACACTATGTGTTCTCTCTAATCTAATTCTTAAAACAATCCTAAGAGGTAAGTACTGCTTTAATCTTCACTTTACTGATGAGAAAATTGAGTTTCAGAAAATATTTTGCTCAAGTCAACCCAAGAGCTGGTAAGCAATAAATCCAGAATTAATACCCAGGCAGTCTGCCTTCAAATGTTGTGTTACTAAGCACAGTGCTATGCTGCTTCCCAAGGTTGTGCTATCCTGGTCTTCATCTTGACAGATGAATGAATTCCAATGGCATGTGTTTTATGGTATGATCAGATATGTATGATGTGTAAGAAAATCATTAAACATTTTCAAGTGCTTTGCAAAAAACACTGAATTATTTGTGATAAATAAGTGGATCCTATTAGTTTTCTTTAAGAAAAAGCAGCTGTCAAAGGGAAATTCTGAAATGGCCTTTAGTTATTGAGTAATTGAAAATACAGGATATTTATTAAAATCATTTGTTTTTCTTAATCTTTGTTTCTAGTTGGGAGAAATGAGAGATCATGAATGGATTTTCTAAGTTATATTATTTGAGGAAATGATCAAAAGATATAGGGGAACTTGGAGATCTGTTTGTTGTAATAGTGATCACAGCAACAAATAGCAGCTGGTGTTCTTTGCATGCCAGTTATGTACTGGGCACTCCTCTAAGCACTTTATGTATTAGTACATATTGTTTAATCCTTACAGGAATGCCATGAGGCAGGCAAAATTATCCCCATTTCATAGTTTTCAGATTTTTTTAGAATGATTTTAAATACTGGACAGATTTTATTTAAACAATTAGCGTTTTTTGTTTGTTTTTTTCTTTTAGTAGCAAATGATGAATGGATAATTGCAGCAAATATATTCATATTATTCCTTAACTGATGCTTTTTACCGTACTGTCCCCCCATTACCACACAGCTGACTGCTTTGTCAACATACAAGGCCACAGGCCTTTGCTCACCTTTTTTTTCTGGCTGTTACATACTGACCCGTATTTGATACACCCTGGCTTTCAACTCCAATTATATTTCCTTCCTAAAGTTCAGTCTGTTCCAAGTATTATAATCACTTCCTCTTTCATTCACTGCCAAGTCCTCCATTCAGTGTCCCATGTTTCCTGTTCATATAAAATCCTTAACTGAGGAATTAGTTGTTTCTTAACTCTCTGCCTGTCAGTTTTTACATGTGAATCAATAAGAATATCTTCTAAATCCTTCTTTTATATATTCACTACATGTATATAGCAGTTTCATAGTTGCTGTTAGTCTCAGTGCTTATATGTCGGATTGTGCACAAGAGATTAAAAGAAGTTATTAGCCTTCTGCAATTTAAGTCAGGTCTATCTTTTATCATAGGGAGAAAAATTTTACTGTATTTCTTCAGCTTCTTTCTTACAATTTTTTAGGTTTTATGGCAATTGGACATATTCCGAAGAAGCTTGCGGGTTCTAACTGGACATGTTTGTCAGGGAGATGCCTGCATATTTTGTGCATTGAAGGTAATCTTTTAATAGTACTGAAAAATTACTATTAATTATTTCACCAAAAAATTAATTTTATTTGGTAGTTTATTTGGTCAGTTTATTTGAAATTAAAGTTCATTGTCGGGGTGCCTGGGTGGCACAGCGGTTAAGCGTCTGCCTTCAGCTCAGGGCGTGATCCTGGCGTTCTGGGATCGAGCCCCACATCAGTCTCCTCTGCTAGGAGCCTGCTTCTTCCTCTCCTACTCCCCCTGCTTATGTTCCCTCTCTCGCCGGCTGTCTCTCTCTGTCAAATAAATAAATAAAATCTTTTAAAAATAAATAAATAAAGTTCATTGTCAAGTGACTTTGAGCTTTGAAGGTGAATTCTTAAAGTATGATTTATTCAAGTTTATGGGTTTTTTCCCACTTTTATGGAAGGACAGTTAAAATTAATATTCTAAATAGCATAGACATGTTAGGAATGTTAATTTTTCATTATTTTGGAACAATTCTTTATTCATTTTATGAAATGGATTTTGAACTACTACTGAATTTTGTGCACTGCTGTAGTTACTGGTATTGCAGTGAACAAGGTGATAAAACTTCTGTTCTCATGGAGCTTATATTCTTTTTTTTTTTTTTTTAAGATTTTATTTATTTATTTGATGGAGAGAGAGATAGCCAGTGAGACAGGGAACACAAGCAGGGGGAGTGGGAGAGGAAGAAGCAGGCTCCCAGCAGAGGAGCCTGACGTGGGGCTCGATCCTAGAACGCCGGGATCACACTCTGAGCTGAAGGCAGACGCTTAACAACTGCGCCACCCAGGCGCCCCGGAGCTTATATTCTTGAAGGGGAGGAAAAGATAAGTAAGCAAAGTATAAAGTATGTTACATGATAATAACTACAAAGGGGGGGGAATAAATCAGGGAAATGGAATAAAGAGTATTAAATAGTCAGGAAAGCCTCACTGGGAAGGTTTAAACCATTACCTGGAAAAGATGATGGAGTGAAGCATTCCAGGCAAGCAGGGAAACAATAACTGCAAAGGCCCTGAGGTGAGTGTGCGTGACACATTCAAGGAAACCTGGGTGGCAGAAGCTTTGTGAGCAAGGGGGAGTGATAAGAGGTGAGCTCAGAAGTAAGGTGAGTTGTGATTTTAAAACATGTCTGCAGGGGCATGCAGGTGACTCATTTGGTTAAGCATCAGACTCTTGATTTTGGCTGGGGTCATGATCTCAGTGTCATGACATCAAGGAGCCTCACCTTGGAGGTCTGTGCTCAGCGGGGAGCTGCTTGAGATTCTCTCTCTCCCTCCCCCCACTCCCTTGGACTCTCTCTAAATAAATAAATAGATAAAATCTTTAAAAATAAAATAAAACATATCTGCAAATTCTTCTGCACTTTTTTGTTTTTTTAGAGAGAAAGCACAAGCAGGGGAGGGGCAGAGAGAGAGGGAGAGAGAGAATCCTAGGCAGGCTTTCAGGCCCAGGGCAAAGCCCGACAGGGCTTGATCTCACAGCCCTGAGCTCATGACCTGAGCTGAAATCTAGAGTTGGACACCTAACCAGCCGAGCCACCAACATGCCCCTCTTCTGCACTCTTCCTGTCAAAAGGTGGGTATGGGCTGGCCTTAAGGAATCATTCCCACCAAATAGAATGGCAGAAATGATGCTGCAGACATCTGAGGTTAGGTTAGATTAGAAAAGGTGATAAAGTTTCCATCTGGATCTGTCTGTTGGGGTGTCATTCTTGGGAGTGAGCCATCATGAGGTGAGGAAGCCAAGCTGACCACAGCTAAAGCAGAAGTCTAAGCGGATAGGCAGCACCAACAACAGCATCACCTGCTCAATGTAAGTGAGCAACCTTCAGATGGTTCTAGGTCCCAGCATTCAAACTGTCCCAGATAACTACCAGTGTAGCAGAATCAAGCTGTCCTCACCAAAATTGGTGATTTGTAATCATAATAAATGTTATTTTTAGTAACTAAGTTTTGTGGTGTTTTGTTATGGAGCAGTAAATAACTGGAACAGGGGTCCATATTGTGTAGGTCCTTCTAGGCCTTTGTGAGGACCTTGGCTTTTTCTCTTGAGTGATTTAGGAAGTCTCTGGATTGTTTCGAGTGGAAGAGTGATATAATCTGTTTTAACTAGATACAATGTTTGGACTAGATCTCTTTGGCTACTTGAATGAGAATAAATAGAAGAGAGACAAAGGCAGAAACAGGGAGTCATGTATATATTAGCATCTCATTTATGTCTTCAAAATTTGCCCAAGAATTTAAGATTTTATTAACATGTTTCAGAGATAAACATTTCGTTCTTTTACATTATTGAATATTCTTATACACACACATACATGCAAGAAAATAAAGAGCCATTTTCCTGCTTTATTTTGACTTATACTCCTGAATATATATCACCAAAGAAGGCAATTTTATATTCTCTTTTTTAGAACATAGCAAAATAGGGTTATTGTTAGGGGATGAAGAATGAACTTAGATCAAATTACAGTATCCCATTTTATTTATGCCACAGTCTATTTTGGATATTTTGTCCAATTGTAAAAAACGAGTATAGTTAAAATTTCTAGCTGAATCTTTCATACCCTTGACCAATCACCTTCCTGACTGCCCACCAGCTACCCAAAACACACATGCACACACACTCTGTCTCTCTGTCTCAGGTCCTGCACTTCAGCCAGACTGGCTGCCTTTTGCAATTTCTCAGAGCTGGCTTGCATCTTTGACTGTTTTTATTGTTACTCCTTTTGTCTAGAATGCTTTTCTTCTACATGTTTTTGTGGCTAACACCCCGTTTCCTTTATGCCAGTCCTCAAATGAGGACATCAATAAGACCTTCCCTGACTAGCCTTAGATGATAGTTAACCTCCTTCCTACTCTCAACTATCTCTATTTCTATTATAATACTTTATTTTCCTCTCGTGTTTTATTTCTTTATTTTTCTCTATTGTGTTTATCACATTCTGACATACTGTATAATACTTACTTGCTTTCTCCTTACTATAACGAGAATGTGTGCCCCATGAGGGCGGGTTTTTGTCCTTTAGTGAAGATGCCTCACATAGACTAAGCAGTCAAAAAACAGATGACAAATGAGTGACACTCAGGTGTAGGATTAATATCTTAAGCATTATGTTGAAAAGTTAATTACCTAAATAAGAAATGACATCTGAAAATATTTTTATTTTTTCATATTTGTAATTATAGCTAAAAGATTATAGTTCTGGATATCTACTATCATTTGGCATCTTTATTCTTCAATTTTTTATTTATTTATAAATTAGGTTTTCTCGCAGTAGTGGGAACAGATTTTTTGAAATATTTTCCTCGACTACCATATATTGATGTGAAAAAAAAAAAAAGTTTTTGAGATGACATATCCCTCGAGCTAATTAAGAATTCAGTGTGGCCAGTCCTTACTTGGTGGGTTGCCACTGAAAACCTTCTTTTCCCCCCACTTTCCCCCACCTAAGATGATTGTCATATAACTGGAACTTATTAAAAAAGCTTTTCTTATTTAAATTCAGTAAGGAAAATGGAAAACCAGATTAGCACCTATAATCACATGTTCTTGAATGTTTCGACTGTTTCTTAAGCTTAGCTTAGAAATAATGCTCTAAGTGAGGAAAACTGATAATTTGAAAAAAAATTTCTTTAAAAATTAAAAGTAATCATTTCTGACTTCATGCAAATTGTACAGTGTCAGTTTTTAAAGGCAAATTAGTGGGAAATTTTCATTGCATTGAAGTTATTTAATTTTTGTTTACTTTTAAACCAGAGCTAGTCGTTTTCTGAGGTTTATTTAGGAAGAAACAAAAATTCTTTTATTTATTTAGGTTTATTTAGGAAGAAACAAAAAAAAGTTCATTTAAGCTACTTTTTTTGATTTTAAGATTTTATTTATTTATTTGATAGAGAAGGAGCCAGGGGAGGGGCAAAGGGAAGGGGAGAAGCAGATTCCCCACTGAGCAGGGAGCCTGATGTGGGGCTCGATCCCAGAACCCTGAGATCATGACCTGAGCTGAAGGCAGACACTTAACCGACTGAGCCACCCAGGTGCCCCAAGCTACTTTTTTTAAGGACTAGTGAGTTTCTACTAACTTTTATGTGATTATATATTTATTTTTGGTTAACATCATTTTAATTCCTATAGCATACTTTTAGATTTATAGCAGCTTTTCTCAGAACTCTTCCTTAAACAACTTGGATCAGAATTACGTGGGGAACAGTTTAAAAACTGCCTTCACTTCTGCATGCTCAATTAGAATCCCTGAGGATGGGAACTGAGAACTCATTTAATTCTGAGCACACTAACATTTGATTTCGAGGCTGGGGCTACCGTTTCTATACATTACTGATACAAATAATTAATCTTTATATGGAATAGAGCAAAAGACTATTAGTTTCTGGGTATAGTGTTGTGAGTTTCACTGTGTTATAATGAAATTACTGACGTGTGTCTTTAGTTGTTGGCTGTAAACTTACTGATGTACTTGATCTCCAGACAATATTTGCACAGTTTCAGCACAGTCGAGAAAAAGCACTTCCCTCGGATAACATAAGACATGCTCTAGCAGAGAGCTTCAAAGATGAGCAGCGATTTCAGTTGGGCCTTATGGATGATGCTGCAGAGTGCTTTGTAAGTATTTTTGATAATCCTTAAATCAGACTACTAGCTTGTTTTCTTTAAATGATATGAATTTTGAAATGAATGAGATAAATTTCTAACAGTGGAAATGAGTCATAACTGCTCATTGGATCCCTGTCTTACCTGCCCTTCAGAGCTCAGTTTAAGTCCATCTGTGTCTCCTGACTTTTTTTTTTTTTAAAGATTTTATTTATTTATTTGGCAGAGATAGAGACAGCCAGCAAGGGAGGGAACACAAGCAGGGGGAGTGGGAGAGGAAGAAGCAGGCTCATAGCAGAGGAGCCTGATGTGGGGCTCGATCCCATAACGCCGGGATCACGCCCTGAGCTGAAGGCAGACGCTTAACCACTGTGCCACCCAGGCGCCCCTGTGTCTCCTGACTTTTGATTTATTTGTGCGGCTGTCATTTTTATTGGGTATTAGACTACTGGAATATTGTAAAATTTATTTATTAGTGCAAACATTTAATATAAATTATATCACTTAAGTCAGTGTTCTGCCTCTGCAGGGTTTATATGTGCAGTGCATTCCCAGCAGTAGCATTTCTCATTACATGCAATGATTCTCTTTGGGAGAGAAGCAGATCTTGGTGGGCAGCTGTTAGGGGCAGCAGTTCTGATACACCCCTGACTCTGGGTTGAGAATCACTGACTGGGGCTGATGTTCCAAGATTCTGCATTACCACCATATTGATAAGTAGAGCATTCCTTTGAATAGTAACTAAACCTTACATACCTTCTAAAATATATATGTTGATTATTAAATGTGTCAGTGTTATAGATGTTACCTATATTTAAAGAGGTAGCCATTTTTTTTTTTAGTCTCATATCTATTTGGCAAATTCAATACATTCCTTCATCAGAAAGACACATGATTTCCCTGAAGCCACGTCCTACTAGTTCAGGCCCGTACTCTCAGCATTTAAGCCTCCTTACTTGTATTCATTCAGCCTATCCCCTTGTAGTGTTTTTCAATGGCCAACAGATTAATAAAATTTTCTTCAGATTAATCTTTGCCCTTCAGATATTCCTGTGATTCAAATCTGGACTCTCTTCTGACATTTAAGGCCATTTACTGTTAAACTCCAGTTTACCTCTTTATTTCCTCCTGGAATTTTCCCTCCTAATGAGGTGGTTCTATCCTCAAGTATGTCTTTTAAATTCACTGGATTTCTTTTTCTTTTTCTCTTTTTAAAAAGATTTTATTTATTTGTCAGAGAGAGAGTACAAGCAGGGAGAGCAGCTGGCAGGGGAGAAGCAGGCTCCCTGCTGGGCAAGGACCCTGATGTGGGACTCGATCCCAGGACCCTGGTATCATGACCTGAGCCAAAGGCAGACACTTAACCAACTGAGCCACCCGGGTGTCCCAGAATTCACTGGATTTCTGTAGAATTTACTGTCTGTAAAATTCATTTGGCATTTATATGTTATTATCATTTTTTAAAAGATTTATTTATTTGAGAGAGCACGCATACACAGACACACAAGTTGGGGGCAGAGGCTGAGGCAGAGGGAGAGCGAGAATCCACAAGCAGACACACCACTGAGTGTGGAGCATGATGCAAGGTTTGATACCAAGACCCTGAGATCATGACCTGAGTCAATACCAAGAGTCGGCTGCTTAACGACTGAGCCACTCAGGCGCCCCTGTTGTTATCATTTCCTTAATGAGCATCTTTACTGTTTCCTTGGACAGATGGAAAGCTCTTTGACTAGCGTACTGCTTAGCATACTTTCCATGTTGATTAAAATGTGTCAGAAACAGCACACGTAGTCATAAAATATGCTTTTCATATTTCTCATGTTCCTAATTGATTAATTACTTAACGTATAGATATATTTTGTACAATACCAAACTTTGTAGTTTATTTTCACTTAAATGAAATGTACTAATATGTGATATGATACTTAATAGAATACCTAGAAATTTAGGTTTAAATAATTGAATGGTTTTAAATTTCCCAGGGCAGAGGAGGGGAAAGTCAGCAACTTAAAGGAATCCATTGGATAAGCTTTGCTAAAAAGAAGGATTATTTGTTAAAGAAATGAATACTCTGTATCGATCTGTATTACAAATTTGAAATTTCATGTGAAATTTGTTTGCAGGGCAGATTCCTTGCATTAGGATATTAGTGTAGGTACTGTAAACCTTTACCATTGCTATTTTAATGTGAGTTATAGAGAATATAAAAATGTTCCAAGTAGTATTTTTGAAACATTAACTGCTTTTCCTTAATGTGAGAATGCTGGAAACATAGGAGACTGATGTTTTCTAATGTTAAATTTTGGTGTTAGCCACCATGAATTGATTTTTAAAGGATTTTAAATATATTTATTAAAATCATGTTACATTATAATGTTTCTTTAATTTTTTTTTAAAAGCTAATGCTACAAAAGGTGAATAATTGAACAACATTTGAAGGGTTGATTGAAGAGGAAAGCTGAAAAGCTGACAATATGTATGGCACTGTTAAACTTAACAGTTTGGGAAATCTTAAAAAGATTTTTAAATTTGTAAAGTTAAAAAGAGTTGTATAGTGTCATCGGTAAGATTCACAACTCATTTGTCTTTTAATTTTTTAAATTAGGAAAATATATTGGAGAGGATTCATTTTCATATAGTGCCAAGCAGAGATGCAGACATGTGTACCTCTAAATCCTGTATAACGCACCAGAAGTTTGCTATGACTTTGTATGAACAGGTGAGATGGCTTAACCATTTTTTAGATATTCTGTTTGTTATTATTGTATCTGTTTGCGTACGTTCATACATATATAATATATAACATATTTAAATATCTGTAACATGTATCTGTGTTTTATGGTTGATGAACTAAACCTGTGTTTTTACTGTAGTGTGTGTGTCGCAGCTGTGGAGCGTCGTCAGATCCTCTACCTTTTACAGAATTCGTGCGGTACATTTCTACAACAGCCCTATGGTAAGAACCCATTAAAGCATGTTCACCAAAGATATTAACACATAAGCACATTGAGCATTTATTTTTTAAAACCATAACATATGTGAATATCTACTCTCTGTCTTAGACCTGAGAGTGTGCTACCATCAGAGGTACTGAGTGATGTTGTCTCAGCTAGCTGTTTCTGATTTGGCCAAAAAAGTATACTTGATGAAATTACCAAATATTAGTCAAAATTTGTATCTCTTTATATTAATAGCAAGTTTTTGGAACTGTAAAGGAGACCTTAAAATGACAAGTTTAATGGTAAATGGAGCTGCACGTGATTTCTTCATTTTTGCTAAGGTGTCATCTTTGTAGTAACAGTTTTTCCGTCAACTCCACGTCCCTTCATGGTGATGGAAGCCAGGGTAAGAAGAAAAGAAAGAAAAACGTGTAATTAATTCTACGTTAGATTTATTGCATTTAAGGCCTCAACATTCCACCTGAAATAAAAATTTGCCATGTTTGCCTGTCCCCTCCCTCCCTGCCCATGAAACATTAGTGAATTAGGGATCCAAAATAATCCCTAGACTTTACATAATAAGAGTAGATTAGACATTTTCCAACAGATATTTGAAAATATAAATATTTGATATATGATAAATGTTGAATAAAATCATAAATATAGGTATTTTGATACAAAAACAAAAGATTGATCAATAATTATCAATACATTAGTACAATAGTTACTAAATTCTATCAATATTTTTATCATTATGCAAAATGAATATTAGGTGCTTATCTGTTTCATTATATTATTAAACTTGCTGACTTTTTTGGCTATGACACAGTATTTCTTGAAAATTATTGAATAATAGCAATTTGATTACTTGAGTGTGTTTAGTGTCTTAATATATACAGAGTTGGGGAGCTTGTTTTAGGGAAGCATTCCCTAAACTTCAGTCAATTATAGTTTCATTTTTTTTCACTTTGTATGAAAAGCAGGATGGTGTTTGAACAAGGATAGGCCACACATTAAAAACTGTAAAACTTTAAGTCTACTCTGAAACTCTCATATAAAATGACAGTGCTCTGATTCAGTATCTCATGTAACAAGAGTTGGAGCTCCATCAGTCTCTCCCTGGTCCATGCCACCAGTTGCAAAAAGCCAGACTTTGAATTCTAATTATGGTTGACCCTTCAACAACACAGGTTTGAACTGCACAGGTCCACTTAGATGCAGATTTTTCTCAATAAATACATGTAGAGTACTGTAAACGTATTGTCTTTTCCTTAGATTTTTCTTTTTTTAAGATTTATTTATTTATTTTAGAGAGAGGGAGTGTGTGCGCACACGCACAAGCATAGAGAGGAGCAGAGGGAGAGGGAGAGGGAGAGAGAGAATCTCAGGCAGACTCCTGCTGTTTGTGGAGCCTGACACAGGGCTTGATCTCATAACCTTGAGATCAAGACCTCTGCTGAGATTTAGAGTCAGACGCTCAACAGACCGAGCTACCCAGGTTCCCCCTTTATGATTTTCTTAATAACATTTCCTTTTCTCCAGCTTTTTTGTAAGAATACAGTATATAATACATATAACACAAAATATGTGTTAATCGACTATTATTGGTAAGGCTTCCAGTTAACACTAGGCTATTAGTAGTTAACTTTGCGGGAGCCGGGGTGTAAAAAGTTATATGCGGAGTTTGGATTGTGTGAGGGTGGCGCCCCTTACCCCATGTTGTTTAAGTGTCACCTATAATCACCTTCTTTGTATTGGTAGTAAGTATTGAATACCAGTTACAGAGTTCCAGGCTTTACATAAATGATCACTTTTAATGTTAATTAGCAAAAACACTATTTTGAATGTACAGTTTGAATGAGCTTATCAGATTTAGTGCTTTCTAATATACTTGTGAAGTTCTTTAGAAGAATATGTGCTTTTAGTTGTTATTGAATACTGTATATTAAACCATGGAACTATAAAATATATCCAGCTCTAGGGCAGTTAATATTACCACTAAGGAGAACCAGAGCATCTAGAATGGAAAGTAGTAAGGATATTTGAGCTTATATCACGTTTCTTTTTGGAAATGTTTAAATAGTTGTTTAAGGATACTTAATACCTTGATATGTAAAAATCTGATTCTAAAGTAGACTAAACAAAAAGTGGCACAGATATTCTACCTAGGCTCTAATGAAAGCACAAGCCTGGCCTAAATAGTTTTGGTTTTGACTTCTGCATTAATCAGCAAAGGCCCCTTCTGTTAGCTGAAAATGATAAACTTTGTTTCTGAAAACTTTAGGCCAGAGAGGAAGCCTTTCCAACAGTTTGTTGTTCTTGTTAGGCCAAAGTTTAAACTCAAGTCCCTACTTGTTAAATAATAATGTAAAAGACGCATTTGACTTGAAACTACCTCTAAATGGATCATCTTATTACCTCGTTCATGTAGTTCCACCAATGGTAAAATTTAGTGTTATTCTATTCTTGACCTAATTTTTTTCATCATACACCTGCCAAATTTCATAATTTTTTACTGTATGGAAATTTACTTTAAGGTTAATTTTTCAAACAGAACCTTTTTTAAGACAGAAAAAGCAATCATACCCATATTGATAACTTAGTATTTTTTATGCATAATTTGTTAGATCTTTTTAAAGTTCATAGGACACATTTGAAACTGCTTTTTTCTTTTGTAGCAATGAGGTAGAAAGAATGATGGAAAGGCATGAACGTTTTAAGCCTGAAATGTTTGCAGAATTGCTGCAAGCAGCAAATACGACTGATGACTATAGGAAATGTCCTGTAAGTATAATTTGGAAAATATTCGTGTGCTTCTATGTTTGTAAATTTGAAAGTAGACATTCAGAAATTACCATGTAAATACTAATTACACATGGACTTGATTTCAAGAATTTGTTTTTTCATAGTTATTTTAGGCAACTCTTTGTACCATGTGAGCTATTTATTTGAGCACTATTTCTTTAAAAACTCTTTGTGAAGGATTTAAGTTAATGTATACTGATTATTATTTTTTTTTGAGAGAACGTGTGCACAAGTAGGTTGGAGGGGAGGGGCAGAGGGAGAGGGAGAGAGAGAATCTTAAGCAGACTCCCTGCTGAGCGTGGAGCCCTAGGTGAGGCTTGATCTCACAACCCTGAGATCATGACCTGAGCTGAAATCAAGAGTTGGGCGCTTAACTGACTGAGTCACCCAGTTGCCCCCTGATTAATTTTTTTTAAGTTCTGAAATCTATCATTTGACTAAAGAGAAAGTTTCTTTACTTTCATTTAAACATTACAAATGGTACCATTCTTTTCTAACATATTATTAATGACTTCAGTGTTCTATTTCTCATTTTTTTAGATTGAATTCTTGTTTTAACTGATTTTAAAAATACCAAAGAAGAGTACTTTGATTTAAAATAAACTTACTGTTTAATCAATAATCAGACAAATAGTTTGATAAAAGTCAATTTTAATATGCTGAACAATTAATTTATTTTCTGATATATGTAAAGATTGTTACTATTTAATACAAACTGTGTAAGGCATTACCTATGGTATAGCTATTTCAGTAATTTCAAAATTTGTTTTTGTGTTTTCCTTCAGAGTAACTGTGGCCAAAAAATAAAAATACGCCGTGTTTTAATGAATTGCCCAGAGATTGTTACAATTGGTTTAGTATGGGATTCTGAGCATTCTGACTTGACCGAAGATGTTGTTCGGAATCTAGCAACACATCTTTATCTTCCTGGGGTATCTCAACTGTTTTCATTCTCTTTTTGTTTTTAAATTCTTTTAAAACATAGTGATAATACACTTTAAAACATGATAATACACTTCGTTTTTCAGAACTAAATTTTCTTTCTAAAGGAAATAACATTCAGATATAATGCTGATAAAGTTCATCAAATCAGGCTAACTGGAATGGCTTTCTTGCATAGACTAGGAATAGCTTTCAATTATAAACTCTCTCATGCTCTAATTCTGTATCACTCTAGAATGATGATGATGATACCTGTGTGTCTGTGTGTGTGTGTGTGTGTGTGTGTGTGTGTGTGTATGGTAATTACAAGTATAAATATTAACCTAGAAAGGCTTAAGATTCAAAAATCATCTGCAGCACTGATCTCTTAATATGCTTATTAACATCTTAATGTATTTTGATCTGGTTTATATTACAATTAAACTTTTAGATAATATGTTTAATGTATGTTCAAATATGAGATTCAATCAAAAATTATTAGGAATTGTGTAATTTATCCCACATTTCCAGTTTATGTATATAAAGTGTCAAGATACTGGGTTACTGAACTAAATTGTAGCGAATTCATTTTATTGGAGGAATAGTAATATTAATAGTTACAGTTAATAGTAAGTAATGGTCAATAGTAATTCTATTCAGTACAATCTCAGTGGTACCTTCTATACTAATATAATATTGGATTAGGGAAGCTTGCAAAAGAAATTTTTTCATAGGTAGTCAAATATGTGACTCAGCAAATTATTGTTCCTCATTTTTAAAAAGATATAGGATTAAGTATACATTGTTACTTTTTTAAACAGCTTTTTTATAGAGTTACTGATGAAAATGCCAAAAATAGTGAACTTCAACTAGTTGGTATGATCTGCTACACCAGCCGACATTACTGTGCCTTTGCTTTTCATACCAAGAGCTCCAAATGGGTATTTTTTGATGATGCAAATGTGAAAGAGGTAAGTGACACTTTCACTATCTGGGATAATTATTGTGACTTTTACTTTTTAGGAATAAATGAAATAATAATAATAATATATAAAATGTGTATTATATAATATTATGATGTAAAATAATGATTATATGTAAACATTTCTTATATAAAATAATAAATGACCTTAATGATAATAGCATTGTTAAGTTCATACTTCCTTTTATTAATTTTTGAAATCTGATTTACTTTAAAGCCAACTTTTAAACCAGTCTATTTCCAGAATAATAAAAAAGGTGACTAATGAATGTTAGAATGCAAATATGTAACTGTCAGTGATCCATATGTCTGATACATTTTGTCTGATAAGTAGTTGTTCTGTGTATTTCTTTGTGAATGATTCACAATTGCTTTGTATAATTAGTGATGAAAATCTGCTTGTTTTTTAAATTATTATGACTTTTCAGACTTTGTATATGGTATTCAGAATTAGATATGCTTATTATATCTTTTGGTAAATAACTTATTCAAACGTTATAATATTTAAAAAACTAGTGAATAATAGTTTGTAATAAGGAGTATGTATCAGAATCACCTTTGGAACTTTTGAAAAAACCTGTACCTGCCTGGATTCTTAAATTCTCAATTTCAGAAGTGTAGAGGCCAATACCTGATTTTTTAAAAAAGTTCTGTAGGAGATTCAGATTTTGCCACGTTTGAAAACTGTTGATCTTGCAATACTATGCCTAGGCTTATTGGCTTTGAGAATTCTATTAAGCAGTAAATGGATTTAAAAGTACAGGTTATTTCATTGTTATAAGCAAATGATGTACAATTCCATTTGCTTTCATTTTAATATATAAGAAAGGCCATTTATCAGCATTATGAATTACTAAGTCAGAAGTTCAAATATTCAGTATTTAGTGGATTTCTAATGGTTTCTATGAAGGATGAACGGCTATGGAACATAGCCTCTCTGATATTAAAAATTAGAAAACCAAATAGATGAAACTACTTTTTTAGACATTAGATAGCAGGCAGTTGAACAGAAAAAAAGGAAACAAACAAGATGAGCCCTATGATTATTCCTGTTTACTGCCTACAGGTAGTTTTTACAATGCAGGGAGGCGGGACTCAAACAAAGCCTGAAAGTCTCACTGAGTTGAGGAAACCGAAATTGGAGTTCAGGGAGGCTAAGATGGCTGAAATTCGCTGAACAGATTACCAGAAAGAATACTGCACAGAGGGAAAGTTCTGGAGATTGGTAGAGGGGGCCCCTTTAATCTTTGGGTGAATAGTGATCTAACGTGTGGAGCAAACCTGCACAAGGTGGGGGAAAGAATTAGTGGAAAACAGAAGGTCAAGCGATTTTCAGAATTCATACAGGGCTAAGAATAGTTTGTATCCACACCAGCAAGAGTGGAAAAATGTTGTAATACATAGAGCAACAAATAGAATTCTCAGAAAAGTATCACCTTAATAGTGGGACTAA
The DNA here is from genome assembly GCF_024610735.1 of Ursus americanus. NCBI lineage: Eukaryota > Metazoa > Chordata > Mammalia > Carnivora > Ursidae > Ursus > Ursus americanus. The sequence continues at coordinate 13,443,249 of NC_142139.1, forward strand.
ATTATACCTAGATTGAATACTGCTCTGGACCTGACATAAAAAGCTTAAAATGAAGCCTTCAGAGGACCAAGATGATCCTAACATAACTTAACAAATGCCAGAATGAAGTCCAGTACTTTTTAAAGGAACACAGCAAAATTCACCCAAAAATACAAATTTCAATTAAATTTCAATATGCCATTTCAAGATAGTATTAAATAAAAAATTACCAAATATGCAGAGAACTAGGAAAATGTGACCCATACCCATGTTAATAGAAACAGACCCATTCCACCACTCCATTTCTTTCAATCACATGATATGGGGTGAGGAAGCAAGGTAGGGAAATGAAGCCCCCCTTCTGTTCTCTCAGGAACTTCATCAACTTCACCATTCCTACCCTCAAAAAAGAGGGTTCTGGGTAATAACCAGGTGACCTCCAAGGTCAGGTCCAGGCCAGCTCTAATATTAAATCATTTAAAAAAAAATTTAAAAAAAGACTCGAAATGGCAGAGATGGAAGTATCAGACAAGAATGTTACAACTGCTGTTTCAGTGTAGAGAGATTTATTGGATAATAATCAATAAACATGGACCATAAAAATAACCGATAAATTGGATTTCATCAAAACTTTTGCTCTTCAGATACTGTTAGGAGAATAAAAAGGCAAGCCATAGACTGGGACAGAATATTTGTCAAGCATATATCTAATAAAGGTTATATCCATAATATATAAAGACTCTTACAACTCAATAATAAAAAGACAAATCAATTAAAAATGGGCAAAAAAGATAGTAGGGAAAGATGGTGGACTAGGAGGACCCTATGCTCACCTCGTTTCATGGATCCAACTAAATAACACTCATATCAATGTAAATAAACCAGAAAACTGCCTGAAGACTGGCACAACAAACTTCACAGCTAAAGGTAGAGAAGAGGACACCTCAAAGAGGGTAGGAAGGGCAGACATGGTGGGGAGCTAAACAGATCACAGGCTGTCTGCAGAGGGGAGGGACTTGTGGGTGAGGAGAAGGGAGAAAAACAGACTATCACACTGGGAAGACAAATCTCCATAACATTTGGCTTTGAAAACTAGAAGGGCCAAATTTTGCGAGTTCTTAGAACCAGTAGGACTTAATACTAGCAAACTGAATCCAACAATACATTAAAAAAATCATTCACCACAGTGAAGTGGGATTTATTCCTGGGTTTGCAAGGATGATTCAATATTCACAATCGACATGATACATCACATTAATAAAAAAGAAAGGATAAGAACTTTATGATCTTTTCAGTAGATGCAGAAAAAGCATTTAACAAAGTACAACATCCATTAATGATAAAAGCCCTCAGCAAAATAGATTTAGAGGGAACATACCTCAGTGTAAGAAAGGCCATAGATAAAAAACCCACAACTAATATCATACTCAGTGGGGAAAAACAGAGCTTTTCCTGTACAGTCAGGAAGATGACAGGGATGTCCACTCTTACCACTGTTAATTTAACAGTACTGGAAGTCCAAGCCACAGCAATCAGACAAAAAAAGAAATAAGGGCATCTAAATTGGAAAGGAAGAAGAAAACTTTCACTATTTGCAGATGACATGATACTCTATATAGAAAACCTAAGACTCCACCAAAAAATTGCCTGAACTGATACACAAGTTCAGTAAAGTCAGGGATACAAAATGTACATAAGTCTGTAGCATTTCTATATACCAATAATGAAGCAGCAGAAAGAGAAATCAAGAAATCAATCCCATTTACAATTGCACCCAAAACCATAATATACAGAGGAATAAACGTAAGCCAAGAGATGAAAGACCTGCACTCTGAAAACTATAAAACACTGATGAAAGAAATTGAACATGACAGAAATGGAAAAACATTCCATGCTCATGGACTAGAAGAACAAATACTGTTAAAACGTCCATACTACCCAAACCAATGGATACATTTAATGCAATCCCCATCAAAATACCAGCAGCATTTTTCACAGAGCTGGAAAAAAACAATCCTAAAATTTGTATGGAACCACAAAAGACCACAAATAGCCAAAGCAACTTTGAAAAAGAAAAGCAAAGTTGAACGCATCACAATTCTGGACTTCAAGTTGTATTACAAAGCTGTGGTGATCAAAACAATATGGTACTGGCACAAAAATAGACATAGATCAATGCAACAGGATAGAAACTCGGAAGAGAACTCACAGCCAAATGGTCAGTTAATCTTTGACAGAGCAGGAAAGAATGTGCAATGGGAAAAAGACAGTCTCTTCAACAAATGGTGCTGGGAAAACTGGAGAGCAACATGCAGAAGAATGAAACTGGACCACTTTCTTACACCATATGTAAAAATAAATTAAAAATGGATTAAAGACCTAAATGTGAGACTTGAAAGCATAAAATTCTTAGGGGAGAACACAGGCAGTAACCTCTTTGACATCAGCCGTAGCAACTTCCTTCTACATATGTCTCCTGAGGCAAGGGAAACAAAAGCAAAACTATTGGGACTTCATCAAAATAAAAAGCTTCTGTACAGCAAAGTAAACAGTCAACAAAACCTAAAAGGCAGCCTACAGAATGGGAGAAGATATTTGCAAATGACATATCTCATTATGGATTAGTATCCAAAATGTATAAAGAATTTATAAAACTCACCACCTGAAAAAAATGAATAATCCAATTTAAAAATGGGCAGAAGACATGAGCATTTCTCCAAGGAGACATACAGATGGTCAATAGACACGTGAAGAGATGCTCAACATCACTGATTATCAGGGAAATACAAATCAAAACTACAATGAGATACCACCCCACACCTGTCAGAATGGCTAAAATCAACAAACAACATAGGAAACAACAGATGTTGGTGAGGATGTGGAAAAGGGGGGAACACTCTTTCACCATTGGTGGGAATGCAAACTGGTGCAGCCACTCTGGATATCTGTTGGAGGTTCCTCAGAAGGTTAAAAATAGAACTACCCTATGATCCAGCAATTGTACTAATAGATATTTAGCCAAAGAATACAAAAGTACTAATTCAAAGGGATATATGCACCACAATGTTTGTAGCAGCATTATCAACAGTAGCCAAATTATGGAAACAGCCCAAATGTCCATCAACTGATGAATGGATAAATAGTGGAGTAGATATGTGCATGCATGCAATAGAATATTACTCAGCCATAAAAAAATGAAATGTTGCCATTTGCAATGACATGGATGGAGCCAGAGAGTATTATCCTAAGTGAAATAAGTCAGAGAAAGACAAATACCGTATGATTTCGCTCATCTGTGGAATTTAAGAAACAAAACAAGCAAAGGGAAAAAGAAAAAAGAGGTAAACCAAGAAACAGATTCTTAATTGTAGAGAACAAACTGATAGTTATAAGAGGGGAGGAGAGTAGGGGATGGGTGAAATAGGTGATGGGGCAAAGGAGTATACTTGTGATGAGCACCGGGTGTTGTGTAGAAATGTTGAATTACTAAATTATGTACCTGAAACTAACACTGTATGTTAACGAGCTGGAATTTAAATAAAAACTTAAAAAATTACATAAACTAAAATACACACACACACACACACACACACAATATGCTCACAATACATATCTGACTTGCCTAGCATTTTGCTTATGATACTAATCCAGAAATGGAGGTAGAGAAAAGGAGAGAATAAGCACTCCAAGGCAAACTTTGACATGTAATATTTAACTTGAAGACCTCCACATCCCTTTTCTACTTCCTTTTCCTCAACAATGATGTGTCCCTCTCCCTGAGACCTCCTGTCCTCTATGACTCCACAACTGTTGCTGTGCTCCAGAAAGAGTTTAATAGGTTTATTTCCAGGGTTGGTTTTGTATTTTTTTGGTGTTTTGGCTCTATCAAAAATTTTTTTTAGCAACAAGGGCAAATGAAAGGAAAATTGGTGGATCCAGGAAGTCCTACAGAGAGCTACGAAAGTCACACCGTATTGCAGTTGTTCACTTTACTTACCTTAAAGAAAGTCATGAGAAAAGTAAATCTGACCCAGGTGTCTTAATATTAGCAAAGAAGCTCAATAGTACTGTCACAAGGACTGCTTAGGAGGAGGACTTCTCAGGGCTGTGAATGACTCTACAACCCAGAGTAACTCCTGGGTCTTTGGGTAGGTATATCCACTGCATAGTGCCCTGGTGGCTTATGGGAATGCATGAGGGCAGTCTGGAAGGCTGGCATGATAAGGTGAGACGAGTACTCACAGTATCTTTCTTGCCTCACAGTTGGAAGAATCCCCTCATGGGCCTCCCTTCTTTCCTGTGACATGAAGTGCATTTTGTTTTGCCTCATAGGCACCTGAACCTTTATAATACACATCAGGACATGAGAAGCCAGAGAAGCTAGCTGAAGGCAAACAGCTACTGATCATAGGAAGAGAGCAGGCATGGAAAGAGGAGAAGGGTGAGGGACATGAGAGTATTCCAAGTCAAGTTTGTAAAACAAGGTCTTTTTGGAGTTTGGGATAAAAGAGAATTTAGGGTCCAGCCATAGGTATGAAAGAAGGAAAGAGAGCAAAATGAAAAGAAAAAAAAAAAAAGAATTGCAAGGTTTTTATGTGCATGCATTATTAGTTGTAATTGCTTTTTTTGGCATAACTAAAATAAAGGTTTAGTTTGCTATTAAATAAAAATTCTGGAATTTAAAAAATCTGTGGGCTCAGCATCTAAGAGCCCAAGAGTAGAGAACCATAGGAAGCTGAGTCCCTGCCCTTAAAAAAATGATGTTCAGTAAATTATTAGGTACAAATACAAATTCAGTTCACAATGAGATTCTGTTACTCATGTGTTAGAATAGCTAAAATTAAAAAGACTGACCATACCAACAGTTGGTGAAGATGTGGAATAGCTAGATCTCTCACAGAAGAGTGATGGAGGGGCGCCTGGGTGGCACAGCGGTTAAGCGTCTGCCTTTGTCTCAGGGCGTGATCCCGGCTTTATGGGATCGAGCCCCACATCAGGCTCCTCCGCTAGGAGCCTGCTTCTTCCTCTCCCACTCCCCCTGCTTGTGTTCCCTCTCTCGTTGGCTGTCTCTATCTCTGTCGAATAAATAAATAAAATCTTTAAAAAAAAAAAAAAAAGAAGAGTGATGGAAATGCAAAATGGACAGTCACTTTAGAAAACTTTATCAATTTCTTATAAACTTAAACATGTACTTACCATAGGTACTAGTAATTCCACTCCTATAAAAACGTATGTCCACACAAAACTTGTATTTGAATGTTTATAGTAGCTTTGTTCATAATAACCAAAACTGGAAACAACTCAAATGCCATCAACAGGTGAATGGATAAACAAATTGTGGTATAACCCTTCAATGGAATATAATACTCAGCCGTAAAAAGTAATGAACTATTGATACATGCAACATTGTGGAAAAATCTGAAAAGCAATATGGTAAATTAAAGAAGTGAGACATAAGAAACTATGATTCTGCTTACATAAAATTCATGAAAAGGAAAAAACAAAGTGACAGAAAGTAAATCATTGGTTGCCAGTCACTGCAAAGGGGTTACAAAGGGAGTTTATTGGGGGAGATACATGATTGTATGTATATATTTGGCAGAATTCATTGACTGGTGTACTGTAACTGGGTAGTTTTATGTCATGTAAATTATACTCAATAAAGCCAATGAAAAAATTTGGATACTTACATTCTAAAATAAGCACTTTGCTCAAATTATTTAGTACTTTTATATAGCAGTTTATCAACAAGTTCCCCCTTGAATCAGTGTGTAGTAACATTTTGGCACTCCTTTCTATCCACATAGTTTAAATGGTCAAAATTTGAAGGAAGAATTGGATGTATAGTTACTCTGAGTTTTAGGTTTGTTTTGTTTTCAAATTACTCTTGTTTCTCAAGTATCTGAGATGCCAAGGTAAGAAGGGTGATTTGAAAAAGCTTCTTAGGACTTTTAAAGATCCCTTCCTTCTCTGCCAAAGCCAGTATTCTAGAATGCTTTGTTTTTTATTTGGTTGGTTTTTGTTTTGTTTTGTTTTAAATCAGTTTTATAGAGGTATAATTTACAAACATTAAAATGTTCCCCCACACACAGGTATGGACAAATGTGTACATACCTGTGTAACCTACAGTTATTATACAGAACGCTTTCATCACCCAGAAAATTCTGTCATGTCCTTTTACTGCCAATACCCCCTACCCTACCCTGGGCCCCAGGAAATCCACCAATCTCACTATTGATTAGTCTTGCTCATTCTGCAGTTTTGTAAGAATGGTATCTCACAGTCTCAATTCTCTGGCTTCCAAGCGTAATGCTTTTTAAGATTCATTCATGTTCTATCAGTGCTTCATTTTTATTGTTGTGCTCCATTACATGGCTATATAACAATTTATCCATTTACCTTTTAAATTACAAATAATTTTCGTGTGAACATGGTTTTTTTCCCCGTTGCTCTTAGCTAATACTCAGAAGTGGGAGTACCTGGGTGGCTCAGTCAGTTAAGCAGCAGATTCTTGATTTCAGCTCATGTCATGATCTCAAGTTCTTGAGATCAAGCCCCACGTTGGGCTCTGCACAGGATGTGTAACCTGCTTAAGATTCTCTTTCCCTCTGCCCCCACCCCCATTAAATAAATATATATATATACACACACACTAAAAGATACTCAGAAGTGGAACTTCTGGGTTGTGTGATAAGTGTAGTAAAACTTTATAAGGAACTGGCAAAATGATTTTCAAAGTGATTGTACCAATTCACATTCCTATCAGTGTACGAGAGTTCCAGTTGCTCTACATTCTCCGCAATGTTTTATATCGTTTTTAATTTTAGCCCTTTTGGGGCGCCTGGGTGGCTCAGTCGCTGAGCGTCTGCCTTCGGCTCAGGGCTTGATCTTGGAGTCCTGGGATCGAGCCCCATATCAGGCTCCTCTGCTGGGAGCCTGCTTCTTCCTCTCCTACTCCCCTTGCCTGTGTTCCCTCTCTTGCTGGCTGTCTCTCTCTCTGTCAAATAAATAAATAAAATCTTAAAAAAAAAAATTAGCCTAATGTACAATGTTATCTTAGTGTGGTTTTAATTTGCATTTTCCTTATGATTAATAATGTTTTGAGTAACTTTTTGTGTGCTAATTGGCCATTCTTTTTTTTTTTTGGTGAAGTGTCTTCAGATGTTTTGCCCATTTTAAATTGGATCATCTTCTTCTTAGTGAATTGCAGGAATTCTTTATTCTGCACATCAGTTCTTTATTAGATGTATGTGGCTTGTTTTTTTCATTTTCTTAACGGTAACCTTTAAAGAGCAGAGGTTATTAACTTATTTTGATATGAAGCCCATTTTAAAACTTTTTTCTTCTGTGGTTTGTTTGATGTCCTATCTTATTCTATTTTTCTGAGAGAGAAAGAGAGTGTGTGTGCATGTGCCAAAGGGGGGAGGGGCAGAAGGAAAGGAAAGAGAATCTCAAGCAGGCTCCACACTCATCACAGAGCCCTGGACCCCATGGTCCCCAGGTCATGACTTGAGCCAAAATCAAGTCAGATTCTCAACTAACTGAGCCCCCTAGTTGCCCCTGTTTGATGTCCTATCTAAGAAATCTTTACCTTCTCCAAGTTGTTAAGATTTTCTCTTTTGTTTTTTTCTATAAGCTCTAAGTTTTCGTGTGACTCATTTTTGTGCTTTATGTGTAGTGGTGTCAAAGTTCATTTTTTCATGTGGCCGTCCAGTTGTTCCAGCACCTTGTTGAATAGACTCTTACATTTCTCCATAAAATTACCTTTAAATCTTTGTCAAAAGTTGATCAACCATGTATGTAGAAAAGCTTTTTAAAATTTGATAGTCTAAATCTTGATATAGTAAGTGTACAATTTTGCTCATCAATTTTTTAATGATAATGCTTAAAAGATGTTTATTAGACTAGTTTAAGACAAAAGTAATCATATAATATGAACAATTGAACTGCTAGCATCTGCATTGTTTAAAATTTTTTAATATACAAATTAATTTAGTCTCTGCTATTCAAATGTGTAACAAACTGATTACAAGATTTTGTTTTGTTTTTATTTGTTGTGGTTTTTTTTAAAGGTTGGGACTAGATGGAAGGACGTGGTCTCCAAATGTATCCGATGCCATTTCCAGCCACTGCTTTTGTTTTACGCAAACCCAGATGGCACAGCAGTTTCTACTGAAGATGCACTTAGGCAGGTCATCAACTGGTCACATTATAAATCCGTTGCAGAAAATATGGGTAATTTTTAAAAGTTCTTTTTAGTGTTCTTTATATTATCACAGTCATACTAAGTATTAATATACTGAAGATAAAATGAATTTTGAGGATAATTTCAAAATTTTGTTTCAGTAAAGCAGACAGAGTTCAGGAAAATTCTGTTACTTTGAGTTAATCTTTATAAAGAAGCCTTTCCTCACCAGTGGCCTCTGAAGCACCCTCAGGAGCCACCTGCTTCTGTGGTCACACAAGCACAGAAGGGGATACTGACTGGAAGCTCTTCCTAACAGTAAAAATTGAGAGTTAAAGTGAGTTATACACCGAAAAAGTCCAAAGGAGCTAGGCCATTTTTGGATGCATTACAAAGCATGTAGAAATCCTTTAAAATGTCAATCCTTTGCGTTTATAAGCAGTTACCCACAGTATTAAAAATGATTCAGGAGAGTCTGGCTGGCTCGGTCAGTGGAAAATGCGACTTGATCTCAGGATTGTGAGCTCGAGCCCCACACTGGCTATAGAAATTGCTTTTTAAAAAAAAGAAGATTCAGACTTCTTCTGATGGGGAGGAGTGTGAGAATAATACATTTTTGTTTGTCTTTTAAGGATGTGAAAAGCCCTCAATTTATAAGTCAGATAACTCAAAAGAAAATGGATTTGGTGATCAGGCAAAACAGAGAGAAAATCAGAAATTTCAAACAGATAATATTTCATCATTTAATCGGAGCCACATTCAAACAAGCGGCGGTAGAGGACCAGGTATGTGTTTAAATTGTCATTTTTACATTGTCCCTGAGTAATTACGCTTCCCCCTTTCCTTTTTACTGAATCTATAATTTCTGGTAAGTACCATAGAAAAGAAGGGTGCTTAACTAACTTTCCTTGGCCATGAAGAGAAAATAACAACTAGACAAAAAAATTTTGTCTTTTACACATTTCTCTCAGACTTGTAGTTTGATCTGAACAGTTGGACTTGACTACTGTTTGGGTTTCTCCATACACTCAGAGGTGTAGTAGGCTGGAGGCAATCTGGACAGTTACCAAAGAAAGTCATAATATGGCCTTCTAGGAGTTAATTATTAACTTGGAGAGGAAAAACATGAGTTAATAATTTGGCACATATGCTAAATTTAAACTTTCCATTAGCGAATGCAACAATAAGTAGTTCAAAGTTATTATAGTTGTAGTTTATACTTAACTTCATTTTTATTCAACTCTATCTTGTTATTGTCATCCCACAACTTTAATTTTCACAAACCAAGTTCTGTGACTTGGGTCCAGAATGAAACATTGCAGCATGGTGTGTATAGTTATGGTTTAGAAATACATTGAACTCTGAGTAGGTGGATGTTCCTGATGATTTTATAAGCAGCTATAAAATACATTAATGAAATAATGTCTAACCATAAAAGTTACCCATATAATCAAGGGTGGTAGGATCCAGAATTAACAATTGTCATCAACAAAGAATTACAATAAAGCTCTTAAAAGTTCTTAATGCAGCTATACCTTTTACCCTCTGTATTGCCATACTGTTAAAGTAAGCCGTTTGTCAAAAGACAACTACTTTCAAGCCCAGAAACTATGTATGTGATTACCAACAAACATTAGAACCGGGCAACTTGGGTTCATAATCCTGGTTCTACATTTACAAGCTCTGTGAACTTGGGCAAGTTTTTAACTTCTCTGTGCCTCAGTTTCCTGATCCACAATGGAGACAGTAATTGTACCCAGCTCAAAGAATTAAATGAGTGAAGACTTACAGTAGTGTCTGACACATAGTGACCACTCAGTTACCTTTAGCTTTTATTATTTCAATACAAGATCTCTTTTTTCCTTTTATACTATCTTTAGGAGCTTTACAAGAAGTTTTAAAAGCCAACATGCATCTCCAGTGTCAGGATAAATCACATTGAGTTTTTTGGTTAAACATAAAAATGAGTTCATTGTATACTTTGTATTTTTTTAATATATAGCATCTTAAAATTTTTATATAGTTCAATTTGTACTTTTGTTGAGCAACTTGAAAAATGATCTATATCATTTATAAGAATGATTTCTTTTGCAGTTAAGTTAAGTCACAGTGATCAAAGGGAAAAAATAAAAGACATTTCCAGAGAATGTGCTTTAAAAGCCATTGAGCAGAGGAACTTACTTTCCTCACAAAGGAAAGATTTGGAGAGGGGACAAAGAAAAGATTTGGGCCGACATAGAGGTAAGTTAAGAGCTTATCGTGTTCATTTGAAAATGAGTTGCTAAAATCTTATTTTTAAACTAAATTTTATAACTTTAATACAATTTAATATAATTTATATTTATTATATATATTTACATGTTATGCTATGTATCTAAATATGATTTCTTTAATACACCTATTAAATCTATAAATATGAAATTTTTCTGGTTCTTATTTAATTCTGGCCTGGAATACTTGTGCTTGTTCTGATGTTTTAACTTTCCTTTTAATTATAAATTCAGTTCACCCATATGGTACATTCAGGTAAGGAAGGTTATAAAATTAAGTGAGAAGAGCAGCTCCTCACGTTCCCTCTGTTACACTGTTAATAGTGTGCGTTAATAGTGTGCAGTTCATTATGAGCATGTCTTACTCTTTATGGTTTTATCCTTTTTTCTTTATGGACATACCACAATTTATTGATACTTGCTTAACTTTAAAACTTGATTTAAGATTTTTGCTGCAGTGATACCTTTTTACATATACCTTTGTACTTTTTTGTGTATAGCCAGAGCATAAAATTCTTTCAGAAGAATTGCTGGGTTAAGGTGTGTTTATTCTTAATTTTGATGGATGTGGCTCAGTTGCTCTCCTAAAAGACCAAACCAGTCTGCACTCCCACTGACAGTGATTGAATGTCTGCTTCTTCACACTCTTAGCAGCAGTTGGTTTAACAAACTTTAAATCTTTACCAGTATAAGAGATGGAAAATACTTGTATTATTATGATTTTTATTAATGATAAGTGAGATAGACTACTGTTTTTTTTTAAAGCTTTAATTATAATCTACTTTAGAGGTCTTTTTTAAAAATCAGTATATAACTACTTACCTTATAAATGCCTCTCATTAAGCATAGAGAATGAGGAAAACACTTTTCAATGTCAAATCACTGTGTGATTATTATATGAATCTTATTATTCACTTATTACTGCTTAACATTTCTTCTCAAACAAGGTATTTGGCTTGTAACTAAAAAAAGTCTCTGAAGATTATTCATTTGTATCTTTATTTAATTATTTAAAGATTTGGTTGATGAAGACCTTCCACATTTCAAGTCTGGATCACCTCCTGCCCCAAATGGCTTTAGACAATATGGAAACCCCCATCTCTATCATAGTCAAGGAAAAGGACCATGTAAACATGACCGAGTTGCCCATCAGAGTCGAGCTTCTGCACAAATAATGAGTTCAAGTAAATGCCAGATTCTTGCCCCAGGAGAGAAAGTAACTGGCAAAGTTAAGAGCGACAGTGGCACTGGATATGATACAGACAGCAGCCAAGATTCTAGGGATAAAGGAAGCAGCTATAGTGGCAGCAGTAAAAGCCGGACCCGAGGTTGGAAACCTATGAGAGAAACATTAAATGTTGACAGTATTTTTAATGAAAGTGAAAAAAGGCAGCATAGTCCAAGACATAAATCAAATATCAATAACAAACCTAAATGTAGCAAAGATCAGAGTTTTAACAATTGGACAAAAGAGAACCCAAAGCAAAAATGTTTAATGACCATATATGAAGATGAAATGAAACAGGAAATAGGAAGCAGGAGTTCCCTTGACTCTAATGGAAAAGGAGCAGAGAAAAATAAAGGCCTCAAAGAGACTAAAGTTCATGGTGACAATTGGCAGATGCAAAGGACTGAGTCTGGATACGAAAGTAGTGATCATGTCAGTAATGGATCTGCTAATTTGGATTCACCTGTTACCGATGGAAATGGTACAGTAACGGATATCAGTGGCGTTAAAGAAACAGTATCCTGCAGGTAATGCACAAATTAAATGAATGATTTTCCCCCATCATTCTCTCCTGTTATGTGAAATAATTTCAAAGTCTGGGGTCAATTAAGTATAATGGAAAGAGCTTGACTTCAGAGTGAAGAGAACTGGGATATTGCAGGTTATTTGATATTTAAGGTTTCTGTTTTTAATAGTTATTTCCTGATTCCAAAAATATTTTTAGGAAATTTTAAAAGTACAGAAATACATTGTTATTGTTGCCACTAATAACTATTAATACATACTACAGGTTTTAAAGCATAGATATAAATTGCGTCTCAGTCATTAAGCTAATTATTCAATTCTTCAGTCTATTTAATGTCCTTTATCCCATCTCTAATATCTGTAACTTAGAGCTGGGGATATTTTCTACTTTCACAGCCAGTTCCATGCAAGAGAGATTTTTTGCTTTAGCAAATGTAAAAGAATGCAGCCAAATAACTAAGTTTGTATTCACTTAATTTTTAATTCTGAATATGTTTGTATGTTACTGTTATCAGTACATTTGTCTTTTTCTGTGTAACCTCTAAAACATGTCCACAGCTTAACTAGCTGATTTCTTACGTCAGTCTAGTCACAATTTCTGCTTTGAATCGATCTAAAACATCTTAATTTGTTATTAGCTGGTGTTTTATCACATTTATTTTTGAAAAGCCAGATTTGCAAAAGTCAACCTCTTGTATTTTGTCAAGTATTGCAATAAAGACTTTAGAAAACTTTCCGGGGGCTCCTGGGTGGCTCAGTCGTTAAGCATCTGCCTTCGGCTGAGGGCATGATCCCGGAGTTCTGGGATCGAGCCCCACGTTGGGCTCTTCCGCTGGGAGCCTGCTTCTTCCTCTCCTACTCCCCCTGCTTGTGTTCCCTCTCTCACTGTCTGTCTCTCTCTCTGTCAAATAAATAAATAAAATCTTTAAAAAAAAAAAAAAGAAAACTTTTCGATTTGGCAGGGTAATTTCATAACACCTCTTGGAAAGGGGTAACCTAGGGTAGTAGAAAGATCAGGACTTTTTAACCAGATATACTTGAATTTTAAGTATTGGGCAAATTAATTTGACTTTGACAGTCTTATCTTCTATTGTAAAATGAGGATAATAACTACTTTAAAGTGTTGTTGTGGTGATGTAAATTAGATAATGCACATTAATCCCCTAGAACAACACATGTCTATAATAATTGTTTAACAAATGTTATTTCCTTTCTTTTTCTTAGATTCTAACTAAAATAATAATTCACGGTAGCTGATGTATTTGGTGTATGTTTTCTTCTGTTTTCTAGTGACCAGGCGAAGACAAACAACCTAAATATAGAATGTGTCAGCTTTTCCTCCCAACAGAGCAAAAACTACTTAGAAGGTAAAATTTTATTTACATATATTGTAATAGTAGCTGTAAAGAATAAATTGTGATAATAAGAATAATGAAGCTAGGAACAGTCCTATTATTGATTAAATTATGAGTGACGAGGATAGAAGTTGGGAGAGTTCATACTTAAAGGCTTTCAAAGGATGGGAATAGCTACTTCAGGGAACGGGCAGAGTGGGGAGTGTGTCAGTCAGGAAAGGCTAGGTTCTAGGCTACACAGTGGTGACAGCTTCAAAATCTCAGTGTGTCAACACACATTTGTTTTTTGCTGATCATACATGACCAGTGGAGGGTAGGGTCTCTTCCTAGAAATCACTCAGGGCCCCAGGCTAATGAGACTCCATCTCCATAGATGCTTCTCTGAACCTTGCAGTATTGTGGGGAGAGGAGATTGAAGGAAGACACAACAGTCACTTAAAATTTCAACCCAGAAGTGATACATGTACTTCCACTCACATCTCATTGCTGAGGCAAGTCTTAACAGCCAGGCCTAATTTCACAGAGGGTGGAAAAGTGCTGTCTTACCTGCCTGGAAGGTGAAGTGAAATGTGTGTGGACAGTCCTAATGTTTGCCACAGGAGTTAGGGACAGGATAGAAAAATGGATAAGCAGCCTGTTGGAAGAGTTCAGTTTGGAAACAGTTAATATATTAATGGGGTGGCATTATTATAGGTGATCCATTACCCACACATAGCAGCCCAGAAACAAAGTTAGATGTTTGAATGTACATAGAATTCAGGGCTGCCAATGAGAGCATATACCTGAAGGATTTGGGGGAGAAGGATTGAGGAAAAGGATGAGCAAGGGGATTATTGAGGTTGCAGTCAAAAGCGGTATCTTCAAATGTTATAATTCAGAGGATTAGAAAAGATATAATTTTTCACAATAAAAAAATAGCTGTGAAGAACAAATTTTAAAGTTTGTTTTTAATCTTTATCATTCCTACGGCTTTTGTGAAGATTATTTTTTAAGGTTACAGACTTTGAATATGATTAAATGTTAAATTATTTTGTTTTTTTCAAGCGGTATAATATCAGAAGGAAACACTTATATTAAGGAAATAACCTTCCTTTCCTATATAAAATGTCTCGCCTCTTAAAAATCTGATAAAAGTCTGGTAAGCAAGTATTACAGGAAACAGTAAAGGGCTGGCCAGAAATCAAGAGCAGAAGTCGGTGAAATTGAACAATAACCACAGGTTCAGTACTTTTTACAAAACGATGCTTGCTTCCTGATAGTAATAAAAAACACAACGTCATAGAGATTTTGATGGTCAAGAATGCATTGCCTTAGCTTTGAAGCAGGTTTGCCCATTTAATACGAAAGAGTATGTATGTAACCTACTTAAAAATATTTTTTTATTGTGGAAAAAATATATTTTTTATTGTGGTAAAATACACATAACAAAATCTGCCATTCTAACCATTTTTAAGTGACAGTTCCATGATATTAAGAACATTCACATTGTTGTACAACCATCACTACCAGCCACCTCCAGAACCTTTCAACTTCTCAGACTGAAATTGTGTACCCATTAAACAGCTCTCTATTTCCCCCTCCGTCCCAGCCCCCAGTAACCACCATTCTACTTTCTGTCTATGAATTTGACTACTCTGGGTACCTCAGATAAATAGAATCATACAATACTTGTTTTTTTGTGACTGGTTTATTTCACTTAACATAATGTCTTCAGAGTTCATCCATGTTGTGGCATGTGTCAGAATTTCATTCCTTTTTAAGGCTGAATAATGTTATGTTGTATGATAGAACACATTTTGTTTATCCATTCATCTGTTGATGGACATTTGGGTTGTTCCTGTCTTTTGGCTATAGTGAGTAATGCTCCTGTGAACATTGGTATACAAATATCTGAGAATTCTTGCTTTCATTTCTTTTGAGTATATACCCAGAAGTGCAGTTGCGGAATTCTGTGGTAATTGTGTTTAATTTTTTGAGGAACCACCACACTGTTTTTAACAGCCGCAGCACTATTTTACATTCCCACCAGCAATGCACAAGAGTTCCAACTTCTCCATATTTTCACCAACACTTGTTATTTTCTGGGGTTTTGTTTTGATAATTATCATCACTAATCACTAATGAGTATGCAGTGGTTTCTTATTGTGGTTTTGTGGAACCCATTTATTTAACCACATAAATTACATCATGTTAAAATTATTTATTTAATAACTGTCAAAGCCTGCCATAGTTCTTTAAGCTGGTCTTTGCCTTGAGGATCTTTGTTAATGCCCCTGCCTATGGTGTCTCTATGTATTCCCCTTCCTGATGCTTTGATTGAGAACACGTTAAAGTAGTATAGGAATTTTTTTCCCAAGCTAAAAACATACCCTGTGTGGATTTTTGTTTTCAGTAAGGTACAATTTAATTCTTTGTGATTTGGTATGACTTTCTTGGTTTTCTCCTACTTATTTGTAAAATGAGGGCACACTTACATTATTGGTCTGAAGAATCACTTTCTAGAAATAGCTAACAGATTTAGAAAGTTAAGGAGCTTTAGAAATTTTTTTTATTTTCATATTTTGTTTGATAGCTAAGGAGTTTTTAATACAATCCAAACAAGTTTGTTTGATATCGGGGAGCTAAAAATCTATAGTCATGCCATCGTAATTATTTCCTTGGTATTTTTTCACTGACAAAGGTACTATATAGATTTCTCTGCCTATGTCATTATGGGTTCTACTGCCTAAAGCTATTATTTGGGAACATTGTTGAAATTTCACAGTGCCATTTAGATTATTTTAGCTCCTCTTTTAAAATGGGTCACTGATCAGGAGAATTTCAAATGCCTTAAATTATATTCAAGACGGAAGACTTTATATGTTCAAAAGTACATGGTTGGGAGAAAGTATCACATATTGTAAGAATACAGGTAGTTTGGTCTCTGCAAGGCTGAGTGCATATGTGGAAATTGTGAGATGATAGAGGATGGATAGAAGCCAAATCATGATGAAATTTTTATGTTATTTTTAAATCCTACAGTAAGTGGAAAGGCACCAGAGGACAAGGAGAGTAATATACTCCAGTTTGCATTTTAGAAAGACTGGTGGCAATGTAGAGGGTGAGTTTGGAGCAGTGAGAGAAACATTAGTTAGATGACTACTTGAACAGCCTGGAGAGAAAAGGTCAGGACATAAACAAAGGCAGTACCAATATCACAAAAGAAGATTTGAGAGTTTATAAGAATGTGTAGACAATGGAGTTAGATTCTATAACAGATGTGCAAAAGGCAGGAAAAGGAGGAAGCTGGGGATAGCTATTATTTGGAACCTGCATAAGTAGATACACCATTTACCAAATCAAAGAATATAGGAAGAAGAAACAACTATTGGGGGATGAGAGGAGACGCCAAATTAATTTTTGGATTTGTTTATCATCCAGGTAAATAGATTTATCAGGCAGTTAAGGACATAGGTCTGCAACTCAGGAGAGATGATGTATTTGGTAACCGGCCGCATGAATGGGAATTGAATGCCATAGACATGGACTGTATCACTCAGGAAAAAACTTGGGGTTTGCTGAGTAAGAGAGATGAGCTAAGGATAGAGAGAAGGAGCAACTTTGGGAAAGTATGAGGAGTACCTAAAAGGTATGAGAAAAAAGGAGAGAAGATTATCACAGGGAAGCCAGGAAAATGGGGAGCTTCAAGAAGACAAGTGGCCACAGATTGAGCAGAATAAGGATTTAGAAATGCAAGTTCGATTTAGCAGTTAGTAAGTCAGTAGGGATAGAGGAAAAGCAAGCAACCCTGAAGTAGGACTGAAGTATTTAGAAGTAAAGGGCCATGAGGTTTGTAACTTACAGCCATGAGGTTTGTAACTTAAAATGATTCGGAAAAAAAATGGAGTAAAATGTTAATAGGTGAATCTCAGTAAAGGCTATACAGGTATTCATTGTACTAGTTTTAATCTTTCAGTTTTTCTGAACTTTTAAAAATTATTTTCAAATAAAATGTCTTAGGAAGTTAGGGTACAATAAAAAGTTAATAAAAGAGAAGTAAAGAAATGTCTGTTCAAAGAAGCAGTACTTACAGGACAAAGAAGCAACCAAGAGCTTAGTTTTACATTTATGTTACAGAGGATGAGGAACTGATGATGTACAGGGGAAGAAAAAGGTGCTAAGATAAGAATAGAACAGAACAGTGATAGATGGAGTAAGATCTCTGGAGGTAGAAGGAAAATGAAACAAAGAAGGTAAAGAGACAGGCCAGTTAAAGTTTTGTGATTTTTCCAAAGTATTCAAATTTTATTAAAAACAACTTTTTATTATAAATCAGATCATTTATTAGATTATTGCTCTTGAATGTTCAGGTAACAGTTCAGTTAGATTATTAGATGTTTAATTATTAGATTCAATTAGATTATTGCTCTTGAATGCTCAGTAACAGGTAAAAAGTTTCACTGTTACATTTCGAAATCTCCCTATATAACAAGAGTGAAGATTACGTTGTCTAGACCAGCAGTTTGGTTTTATTGCTTATCTAAGCCTATTTTAAACGTAGGTCATCTTTTCAGATAAAATATATATTTTGATTTCTTGACTATTGGGCTTTTTTAAAAAAATAAAATATCAAAATTAGCATCATTAATTAACGCTTCTTGCCTTGATGTTACGGTGTCTTCTGTGCCAAGTGTAACAATCGGACTATTTTAGATTTGCAAAGAACCTGGGGCCAAAATTCTGAGTAAAGACACATGGATGTCTATGTCAGCAGAAGAGAAAAATAACACATCTATTTTTAAGTTAGTTGGAATTCTGAAGTCAAACCACTTGGTTGAATGCCTGCCGTAGTGATATTAAAATTTCAAACATGTTTATAAGACCTCTGCTGCCTCCTGCTGTTTGTTATATGGATATGTTAATAATAGTAAAGAGTTTTTAAGAATTGTTTTTTCTGGTGTTTGTGAATAATAAACCTGAAATTATGGATAAGTTAAGAAGTAAACATTCTGAAGTTAAAATCAAAGTGAGTGGAGAATGATAGTGTAACTTCAACTTAACATTTTTCAGGCTGAAAATTATTGAAGTTCTTTTTGACATTACTCCCCCCCCCCCCAGCCCAATCATAAAGTAGCTGTTGAAGAAGAGAGGCTGTTTTTGAACCTCAGCAGTGGGTCAGACTTACAAGCATCTAACACTCTCTGGGATAAATTATACTGCCTTTTATTTTTAAGATTTATATTAGCATGACACTTGATAGACTCAAGATAGGTCGGAGGAAAGGTAAGAAGAATTTGTCCTGGTTCTGTGAGTCAGGAACATGGTGGACGGGTTGGTGATTTAAAAGAAGAAAGACAGTTACGTTTTCCATGTAATTGTTTATTCATTCTCTAGACTTTCATTGAATGTCTTTTATGGGTTAGATATTGTGCTAGGGGAAACAATAACAAAAAGGGGACATATTGTCCAATAATAAAGAGCTTACTGCAGTCTAGTGGATGTAAGAGTGTGAAATCTTAAGCAAATGAATGCCAGACTTACAGTTCCTTTCATTCTACTATCTTAGGTTTTGTTTTGGTTTTTTTTAAGATTTTATTTTATTTATTTGACAGAGAGAGAGACAGCCAGCGAGAGAGGGAACACAGGCAGTGGGAGTGGGAGAGGAAGAAGCAGGCTCCCAGCGGAGGAGCCTGATGTGGGACTTGATCCCAAGACTCTGGGATCACGCCTGAGCCACCCAGGAGCCCCCAGAGTAGCTTTTAAAAATGTACCCAGAAGATCAACCTAGGAAGATAAAAGCCATCAAAGATAAAGTTCTGTTATTGTTTAAAAAATTAAGTTGCTGGTTTAATAACTTTGATTTTGTTTTCTTTGCAATCTTCAATTCATAGATTTGGAGTACAGTCAGAAGCGTGAGAATGAAAGGAAATGTAAATGAACATGAGGAAAACGCCATCTAAAAATAAGGGAGGATACTGAAAATTTACTAGTATGGTACAGAAGTATAGGGAATTAATTGAATATTCAAGCTAAAGCCATATATTTTGATATCTTCTGTGGGCCTAGTTTCGTCAGGAGGAGATTCTATGTGATGATCTTGGATTTTAGTGGCATATGTGAAAGAGAGCTTGCAGGAGATGGAAAGAGCACTGGCTTTGGAGTTAGCCCTGGATTGGTTTAAATACTGTCACTTACCAGTTTTATAGGATCACTTGGGTCACCTAAGTTCCTTGGGTATAAAAAGGGGAATTGTTTCACAGAATATTTATGACTGAGGTTTTCTGTTTTTTTTTTTTTTTTAAGATTTTATTTATTGACAGAGAGAGAAACAGCGAGAGAGGGAACACAAGCAGGGGAAGTGGGAGAGGGAGAAGCAGGCTTCCCACTGAGCAGGGAGCCCTATGCAGGGCTCAATCCCAGGGGACCCTGGGATCATGACCTGAGCCAAAGGCAGATGCTTAACCACTGAGCCACCCAGGCGCCCCATGACTGAGATTTTTTTAAAGACTATTTTCAATCAACTGAAATAGTGTTTTGACCTCAGGATATCTTTATACTATTAAAAAATATTGACTTCAAAGAGCTTTTGTTTTGATGGGCTACATATGTTAATAATACTGTATTAGTCTTTAAAATGGAAAATTTATTTATTCATTTAAAGAATGATTTACTTTACTCATGCATGATTTTGTAACATCAGTATATCCTTATTTGGAAAATATTGGTTTGCTAAATTATGCAGGTCTTCCAAATGTTGATACATTTCTTTATTTTTTTTTAATTTGTTAATATCACCACAATTAGCAGAAAGCCTTTATAATTCTTTTTTTTTTTTTTAAGATTTTATTTATTTATTCGACAGAGATAGAGACAGCCAGCGAGAGAGGGAACACAAGCAGGGGGAGCGGGAGAGGAAGAAGCAGGCTCATAGCTGAAGAGCCTGATGTGGGGCTCGATCCCAGAACGCCGGGATCACGCCCTGAGCCGAAGGCAGACGCTTAACCGCTGTGCCACCCAGGCGCCCCGAGCCTTTATAATTCTTGGGAAGCTAAAAACTCATGGTGGTGGATACAAGTTTTCCGAAATTCTTATTTTCATCTAAAAATTTGAATTTTATCAATGGCAATAAATAGTGCTAGTTGTTTTCCTTGAAATGACAGTTCACTTATTTAATTTGCAAGAAAATTTCTGCCAGATACCCAAGTCTGAGTAACCAGAGTTTATCTGTTAGTTTTCAAGTAAAAAATGATGTTCAGTTGTAAAGATTAAATGAAATAATTATTATGAACCTCTTACAACTTGAGTCAGCAATCAATAAATGGTAGCTAGTGAGTGATGGTATTAACATTTTACATGTTAATCATAATACCCTCCCACACGTTTTAATTCAGTTGATGTTCCTAATGTTCCTCACAGGAACATAGTAATATAGGCGTCATTATCTCATATAAATGAGGAAACTGAGATTGTAAGGGATTGTGAAGTTTGCTTAAAGCTACTAGCCAATAAGTAGTGTATCCAGACTTCAACGCAAGCCATCTGTCTTCAAATGCAGGATGTCCCTGACATTTTGTCAGCAAAGACTATGTCTTAAAAGACGGGAAATGCATAGTTCCTCACAATCTAACAGCAATAGTGTTATTTGGACATTGTTAACGTTTTCAAGTAATAATAGAAACAGCCATTTATTTTGTATAAAGTATTCAGAAAAGATATTATTTTAGCTGAACCTTGAAGAATTAATTTTTGTTAGTTGTAAGAGAATTACCTATTTGTAGGAAACCTTACGTAAATTATGGAGAAATATACGCGCAGTGAATTATAAAAGGTCATTTAAATAATTTTGTTTTTTCTCTCTGCTAGCCTCAGGCTTTAGAAGAGAACTGAAGAATTTGGAAGTAGGCTGTAAACCTCATGAGTTCCACCCAGAGTCACATCTACAAATAAAAAATCCTTTGGTAAAAAGGTAAAGATATTTAGAAATACTAAAATCTTTTGTATTAAATGCATGTATTATAGGAACTCTCTATTTATCAGGCCATTACTACTCTGAAAACAATGGGTCTACGGTGCTATGATGCCTGTATTATTGGGGATCATTAAAAGGAGATAGGCCTAAGAATAGAGGGCCTATAGAGTACCAGATACAATACATGGTGGTTGTAATCCTCATAGCATTCTTATGAGGTGGGTGGTATTTTATAAGAGAAAATTAGAGGCTTTTTAGTAATTTGCCCAAAGCATTGGCGCTGAAATTTGAATACAGCTCTTATCTGCCTAGCAAAGCCTCTACTCTTTTCATCATTTCGCTCTAATTGAATTCCATGCAGTTCATGTGAAATAATTTTCATGACAAAAAATGATTTGCAATGTGCTGTCATGTATCTTCATCTCAGAAGTTTATTATTACCTAAATAAAGGTAATCTTGATTAAATTATTTTTAATTTGTATGCCATCCTTTTATAGCATTGTGTATCAAAGTTGTCTCTATTGGTACAAGCTTTGTAATGTTGGTCAAGAAGTGTTTTAGAGTATTGAAGTGTTTGCTTATAACATTTTTTTAAGTCTATGCTACCTTTTATCACAAATATATGTAATTACAGTGTTTATAAGTTAAAATGAATTTTTTAAAATTATGCTTCTAATTACTAGAAATCTAATTTTGGGAATGACAGGTGTTTCTGGCATTCATGTATTTTGGCATAAATTTTGGCGTCAGAGAGTGTAAAATGTTAATGGTTACAAATATCTTCCCATTTCTGTTATGTTACAAAAATAACATCAGGTGTATATTGAGAAGTTAAGCTACAGGACAAATGTTTGTTTTTCTTCCAATTTTGCCTATTTGTGTATGGTGTTTTAGCTTTGTTCTTGTTTTTATGTTACAGGTCACATATACGAGAAACCAATGGAAAGTTATTCCCTTCGTCAGGTCCACAGATACTCAAGGACAATGCAGCAAGAGAGCATATCCACCAGTCAGGTGAACAGAAACTTGAAACCTCAAGTGAATGCAGGTTTTCTGAGTGGCTTAATACAGAAAATTCTGAGAGAACAGGTTTACTTTTTCACGATGATAATTCGGCTCCTGGAAAGAGAGTGAACATTAATGAAGTAGTCTCACCATCTTCACTGTGGTCTTCACACATGAGACCTGTTGGGTTAAAGCCAGAAACTTCTCCCCTCATCCAGCAGCAAACTATGATGGAACAATGTTGCTCTGAGAACTCTCTATCCAGGGAACATATAATTCAGTCAACCTGCAGATCTGATGGTTGTCAGATGCCAAAACTTGTTAGCCATAATCCACCGCCTCCTTTGCCACCAAAGAAATATGCTATAACCAGTGTGCCACAGTCAGAGAAAAATGATCCCACACCTAGTGTCAAACTTATAGAGATGTTTAAAGCTAATTCTTCTAGTCTTCCAAAGCACAGTTTAAGTTTGGATTCAGAACCAGGTTCAGAAGTGGGTACATATATGAATGATCAAAGACTTAAGGAAACATTTCAAGTAAAAGAGCATGTTGGCAACACACCAAACTACCTGTCAAGCTTTTCAGCTAAAGATTTTCAGGCAGACTTGGGTACAGCTGTTGATGCATTTTGCCAACCAGAAATAGACTCTAGTTCTACCTGTCCAAATGAGACCATTTCATTAACTACCTATTTTTCAGTTGATAGCTGCATGACTGATACGTACAGACTGAAATACCATCAGAGACCCAAGCTCTGTGTTCCAGAGAACAGTGGCTTTTGTAATGATAATGCACTATCTCAGAGTGAAAGAGGGCTAGCACCTGTGTTACACAACAGTCTTGGTTCAAACTGCCCTTCCGAGCAAAGATATAAACCTAGTATACACTGTAATAGATAAGTGATGGGACTGGTAAGCTTATACTTCTCAGAGGCCCTGCAAATATAATAGGAATTGACTGACCAAACCTGGTGATACATGAAACTAAAACCGTGGCATTTTTAAAGTCATTAATCACTTTAATTTTGTATATATATTTTTTATTTTGTGATGATCAACTTACTGGATATTTTAGAAATTCCCTTTGAATAGTCTTGGCATACCTGCAAAACAGAAAATCAGAGGGTATGCAAAAAGTCACTGCTGCAGTTGAATAAAAATGTAATTTGTTCCTTTATATGTGGCTAGTAGACCCATAAGTATTAAACTAACCAGTACTCACATACGTAGATTGGTAAACTATGCTAATTTTTCAAATACTAAGTGATACAGTTTGTGTAGTCAAAGCAGTATTTGCTTTATGAAGAAGCACTTTCTAATGGGTAACCAACCGAAAGAGGGCTTCACCCATTTGTTTTTGACTTCTGTGATAGTCTGCTACATAACATCCCTTTAAGTGTCTTAAAAAATATCAACGCATCAAAGTGATAGCATTTGGAGGGGGGAGGAAGCCTTAATGATAAAGCAGTTTTTAAATTAAATCTTTAAGGTCAGAACAGAAGAAACTTAATTTTGCTCCTAGAACTTTAATCTTCATAATGCCTAGTTAAATTAGGCCTTTGACTGTTGTATCATAAACTTACTTCAGCCACGTAAGCTAAAAATAAGTGAAATTCTTAACACTAGTATATTTATTTGTTACATTTTTTCTAATTTTATATGAAATGTGAAAGGTTTTATTTTGGTTTGGTTTACTTTGGGCTGCTAATAACCAGTGTTAGGTATTAACTTAGGGCCCACTGGGGATCTCACTGTGACTGCCTAAATTTTCCCTGCTATCATCTTAACCTCTTTTTATGGGTCGTCACCCCATTTTAATGATTTGCAGATTCTTGAATCTGAGTATTTCTGGGTTTCAGATTCAATTTCTACTTTCATATAGAGGGTTTAATTTTAATGAAATGTATTAATTTGAGCATCACTCCTATTTTTCTACTCTAAATAGTCATTTTACCCTACTTTCACAGAGATGGTTTTTTTTTTAATAAAGGAATTTTCCATTATCATTATGAGCTTATAAATGAAATTCAGTTATGTTAATTGCCTTATTTCATTATTTGTCATTTTATTTTGTACTAAGTTGGTAAACGTCTTGTGGCTAAGTATTGTATGGTCCATGTAATTGAGAATTACAGAATTAAAAATTTTCTTACAGTAATAAACTTTATATATAACTTAATTCTCTAAACTGTTTAGTAAATTTAATGTTTTGACCAACTCCATAAGTTGTTAAAATATTCTAAAATGTAAATGATTAAAAATGAGTATTCCTAGATAAATATAAAATAATGGCTTGTAAAAACCTAATCTCACCCAGTTAGGAAATCTTGGTCAATTATTGTCTTCCACCTAGAGAAGTTTTTACTAGCCTTTTCTAACTGTAACAGTAGGTGATTATTATGTTATATTCTCTTAATTTAGAAATACTTGAATATGAACTATATTAAACTTTTCTAAGAAAGCTTATTTTTAACATAACTTTTAGTATGATTTGTAAATACTGTAAAGTTTTTTAAATTGTATTTGAAATATCATTGTATTTAATTACTGCTTTTATAACATTGTAAAATACTAGAAAATGGGTTTCAAGTATTTTTAATAACTTCGAAAAACTTTGTCTAGCTTTTTTTTAAGATTTCTATTTGGTCAATATGTCCAGTTAAAAATGTATTATTTGAAACATATAAACTAATTTCCGATATTTAACAGCAGTCTCATAGATTTGTATTTTCAACTCAGTTGAGTTGCAACATCAAATAGAAGTATCTAATTTTGGCTCTTTTTAAAAAGTATTGTCCAGTTGAAACCACCTAAATCATGTAATAGTACTAACAAACTAGAAACTGTTTTTGTTGATTCAACACTCCAAATATAGATTTGAATACATAATTACTAACTATTCATTCACATGTAAAATTTTTATTTCTAGGGTACCTAATTTTTATAGGTGTTTTCTTCTGGTTATAAAATTATGGCAACTTCTGAAATAATGCAACCAATAATTACTGTAATGTTCAAAATACTTGTCTTCAGACTGTTCTATTTTTCTGTGAAATCAGTTTCTTCTGGTTTAGAATTTTTTTTAAGATAAACTGACAAATTTTAAGTTAACATGGTTGACTTTTCTGTGCATTCATGAGTTGTGGCTTCCTCTCCTCACATGTCAATTATATATTTTATGAGAAATGTAAGTCAACTTAAAGTTCAGAGGTACTCGGGAGTATCACTAATCATAAAATGTTATTACTGGAGGCTCCCAAAAGTGTAACTGCAGTGAAGTCTAAAGCAGGGCTCCTATAGGAGTTGGCAAACTTTCTATCAAGAGCCAGATGGTAAATAATTTGG
Organism: Ursus americanus; assembly: GCF_024610735.1. Lineage (NCBI taxonomy): Eukaryota > Metazoa > Chordata > Mammalia > Carnivora > Ursidae > Ursus > Ursus americanus. The sequence continues at coordinate 13,469,092 of NC_142139.1, forward strand.
TCTTGGTGGACCACAGGGTCTTTGTAACAACTACTCAATTCTGCCACACTGTAGTGAAAGAAGCCATAAATGGTATGTAAATGAATGGCATGTTTGTGTTCCAATAAAACTTTGACATTGAAACCTGGATTTCATATAATTTTCACATATCATGAAATAGTCATTTGATTTTTTTCAACCATTTTAAAATGTAAAAATCATCCTTAGCTCACAGGCCTGATCAAAAGAGGTTAGTAGGCCAGATTTGGCCCATTGGCCATTGTTTAATTATCTTATCCTAGAACATAATTTACATTAAGTAACTTTAATGACCTTAAATAAATTATCCTATAGTCTGTGAATGTATTCCCATGACATTTAGGGACTAGATACACGGAGAGGTTTCTAACCTAAATTCCCAAGTTCACAGACTCCTAAATCCTAAAGACTTTGTCACAATTACTGGTCAGCCAGTTCATTTCAAATGGTTATTAAAATAATCATTTCATTTATATGAAATTAAGTTTTTGAAATTTACAAAGGAATTTATCAGATTAAAATCACATTGATGTTATTCTTTGTTTTTGTCATAGCAAGTTTGCCAACTTTTCTTGGTGTCCCATTCATCCTTTAGCCTTACCCAGTTACCCTTTACCCATTTAGCCTTCAAATGTGGGTGCTATAAGCACTCACTATACTCGATGGCATGGTAGGTATAATTTCTTATTCATCAGCTGTAGAAAAGATTCAACACTCACACTGGAACCATTTTTGTATACCATTTACAGTCATGTCATAACACCAAGGCCTTGCTACCCTCCCCCTACTAGAAATTTTCAGAACATTCAACAGTTGTGGTAGTGCACTGATTTTAGGCCCAGAAACGTAGTACAGATTATAAATCTTTGTGTGTAACCCAACATTAAGCTACATGAGAACTGTTAATCCTTTCAAAACCCTGCTACCTACCAAGTAATTTGCTTAAACAAATGCAAAATCCAAATCAGACCAAATTTAGCTATATAATAAACATTTATTGGACAAAATTAGCAAGCAGCAGAAAAACAGTTCATACCGTTTGATATACTCAATGAAATCCCAGTTTTGTGTTTCTTTAGATGCATCAACCTTTGCATAAAAGGTTCTCTCCAAGTAGATCCAACAATACCCTGGAGGCATAATTGTTACCTTGTAGTGGGCAATAAGCAACTAAAATCTTCCAAAGTCAGTCCTGGATTTCATTCTAATGCCATTCTAAAAGAGACAGGGTATAGAGTTTACCAGATCTATGCCCTGTTTCTAAGGGAGGTGAATATCAAATATTTAGGCAATGAACATGTATCAAATGTCACCAATTTCAACAAAAGCCCATTTTTAACATCTGTTACATAAAGGAGTGTCATATAATAGGAATAGCTTCTGAAGGGCTTTTAGTAGTTGCTTTGGGAGTGTGACCTTTCTGATTAAACACTAGCTGATCACTCCTAGAATGTAAATTCTTACTGAAGATAAATAAAAGAATGTAAGCTCCATGAAGGCAAGGATTTTTGTCTTTTTTGCTTACTACTGTACCTGGCCCAGAGTAAGTACTCAAATATTTGTTGAAATGACTTTAAGTATTTAAGGTACAGACATTATAAAAAAGACATATTTTGGTCACAAGCATTTTTTATACAACCACAATAATAAAAAATAGGTTTCAAACACAGTCCTATTTTAGGGAAGTTCAAGAACTTGAAGCAAGGGGAAACATCCAGGTAGAGGACATGCACATTAGATTTCCAGTGCTGGATATTATATACTTTCTCTGAGATTGTTATCAACCTGGCAACCATAACAGAGGCCGACTTAATCTAAAAATTAAACTGGTACTTACAGCCAATACATTGTGGGCCTGCATTTTCTGTACAGCTCTTAACTCCTTTTTCTTTCCTTGCTTTTGAGTAATTTATTTTTAAATATTTCATCTTAATATTTCACCACATTTTTACATCATACTAAACCCTGGCTAACCCTTAAAATGTGAAAGGCAAGACATTACCATATTTCTTAATACACTAAACCTTTCCGTAAATGCTTTATCATCAGCCCCTATAAAGCCATCAAATGTTTGAAAAGTTTTTAATCATGAATCAAAGAATAGTTTTAAGAACTCAGCACTACTACCCATTTAATATATAGTCCCCAAAAGAAATAACAAGAGTATGTAAAATGAAAGAAAGTCCCTCAGAGTTTGAAATTCTGTTGCACAATCCTGTCTTCTTTGTTCAAGAAGTTTGTAGTCATGTTCAGAATCCACTCCAGGAGCCAACTTCTTAATCTAGACATCAGGCAAACCATTCTGTAAAAACCAAATATTTGTCAACAATGTCTCCTTCCAGTTTTAATACTTCACCCCAATATCTGAAAGTCTAGATTGTCTCAGTCACTTTCCTATTCCTAAATGATTACATATTGATGAGAAGAAAAAAAAAAAAAAAGGCCTATAGTATTCCTCCTATGGCTTCCATTTTCTACCCAGAGCTGAAAACCGTCATTTAAAAAAAATCATTGTATTTGAGGTATCAGTCTCTACCAAAAAAGGGAAGCAGAGGAGAGTGAAAACTCTACAAATAGTTTGGCAGAGGATTTTACAGAAATACCCATCTCTTCCATTCACCCCCCTCAACCCTCCGCCTTCTAGTCTGCCACATTATCCAAAAAATCAGCGACAAAGGGGCCTTAGATACAATGAGCTCATGCCCAAATCTGCCAAAATTTTGGGGGTGGAGAAAGAAGGCATAATTGCCCATCAAGGATTGCAAACTCATAAGCATAATGACTAAGAAAAGCTAACTTATGATAAGTCAAAGACGCCAAAGTCCAAGAGGGCTCCCTAATGTTTGCCAAGTGAGCTGTACTGCTTTTCTTCCACAGGCCCTCTCTTCAGCTCACCGCTTCTCTCCTGAACTTTTTCCCTTATCCTCAGTCCTGTGTCCCTCTTCTTGTTCTGCTCCCCTGCCCCTTCTCTACCTTTCCTTCCCTTATCTCCTTACAAAACTGTCTTTTCAGAGTGAGTGGCAATGAAAATGGAGAGCAAGGATTTTGCAAGTGGAACCTACAGAATTTTGTGACAACAGTTGTTGTTTTCGGATGTGTGGGTGTATGTAAAAGGGGAAAATCAAAGAGTCCCAGGCTTCTGGGAGGAGTACTAAATGAATAAAAGTTATCATTTACGGAAATGGGGACACTGAACAATAAGTACATTTTGGTAATAAGTTACTAAGAGTTCAGGCTTGGACCTGTTTGAGATATCTACCGGGCCTACTGGAGGTCAAACTGTAGTTATAGTAACAATACCTTTAGGTCAGCGCTTACTGCTGCCAGGAGAAAATGCAAATCGCTTTTAGATAAATTACTATCTCATTTAATCCGCACTACACCCCTATGACCTGGTTACTACTGGTCCCAAATCTTAACTGGAAAAATAAAGCTCAGGAAAGCTAAATATCTTCTCTTAATTTCTTTGTGGTAGTGCAGGAACTCAAACCCAGCTGGTTTCATTCCATAACATAAAAATAAATAAAAATTACGAAGCCAACTTTCTTCCACACCTCCTTGGAGGAAGACCTTCACTGAGGTGCCAAGGAAGAACACTTCCATTCCAGCCTCATCCCGACCCCAAATCTACCCGCCCCTCGACCCCGCCACTAAACCAGCTGTATTATTACCTTGGGCATACCAGGATCTCTGGAATTCAGTTACCTTGCCTCCCCCCAAATTGTAGTGGTAAGCTCCCTACCAGTTCACCTCTACATTCAGAGTACTCACCATGGTAAAAGATACACAAAAATAAACAATACTACATCGAAGAGGATGAAGAGCCAGAGATCCAACCAGTAGGAATGCTTTGGAAACTGGTCGGCCCGGGATTGAGACCGCACTTCGTGGTTCTGCTGCTGCCTCCCAGCTTCACCCAAGCCTAGCCGCTCCCGGGGACCGTCCCGACCATCTTCCGCAGCTGCGTCCGCCTCCATCTCGGACCGGTCGCCCCACCACCGTCAGAGCAGCCAGAAAAACCTTATATCCCGTACTTCCGCGTTCACCTTGCTCTAAACTGGCCCGGGGCGGGCCGCCTACGCATGCGCGCTCCTCATCCCGGAAACGGGCCCGGTGCCTTCTTCCAGCGCGCAGGCGCCGCCCGGGTGTCCGGTGTCTCCGTGACAGCCGGCAGGCAGCTCGGCCACCACCCGGAAGCGGAGTAAGCTGGCTCGCCCAGCCCGCCGGCTTTCCTGCGCTCTGGAGGAAAGCTGGTTAGACAGGTTTCGCTGGAAGGAAAAGTCTCTGGCCGCGCCGGAAGTCACCATCAAATCCCATTCCTGCCAGGTGATGGATTCCACCCAGGAACTGCCCACGATCACCTTTCCTTATCCCTGTTCTTTAGGGTCCCTTATGCCAAGGGTTTAGGGTCCCCTCTTATAGGTTTTGTATTGTGTATATAGCACGTTACACTTAATCCTGTAACAGCTGTAATGAGATGGACGTCATAATTATGAGCGTGAGTTTCTAAGGGGGCCAGACAGTAAATCATGAGAATGTTGCTTGTACCTCATGGGAGTGAATTTAAGAATAACCCAAAAGTTTGGGAGTATAATTCCCTACGAGATTAGTGTGCTAGCAGAAAGAAAATGATTGACTATTGTAAGAGAGGAAAAATTCTCCTCTATCTACCTTCTTTGGGTCTCTAACAGGGCCTAAAAATTATACTGACATAAGACAGATTAACAGGAGAAAAGCACACAGTTTTATTAATTCCTTTTTACATGTACATGAGAACCTTGGCAAGAGAATGAAGACTCAAAGAAGTGACCAGAACAGAAAGCTTTTATACCTTTTAGACAAAGAACCAAAGGAGACAAAGGGGTTTGGGCCAGGGGGAGTAAATCGCGGAGAAATGACTAGGAAGATAAGCATTAGTATAACAAGGTTGGTTTGTACAGATTTCTGAGCCTGATTCCCCATCTCTGGTGATAAGACTGTTTTTCTTCCTCCTGGTAAAGAGAGGGCACCTTTTCCATGGGAGTTTTACCTCCTGTCAGGAAGAATTAAGGAAGGTCAGAGTGCCCCTCTTGCACCTGCTGTTTCTCAGACTCCTTTAACTTTAAATAATCAATATGCCAAAGCAGCATGTTTTGGGGTGACATGCTCTGCACTCCTTCATTTCCTCTGAAAGTTCCTTAGAAGTTTCACATAAAAGCTGAATTGGTGGCTGTGGAAAGAATTGGGTTAGCAGCCAAGTGGCAAGGGATCTATCTGTAAAGGGAAAGAAGAGCAAATATTAGAATAAGAATAAATGGGAAATAACAAATTTAAGCACGTTTCCTCATATCCCGTTAAATTAGTCTCCTATCCCTGGTCCAACAGAATGACTGGACCTCATTTATCTGATGGAGAGTGTTTATCTTGTCTTTCAAAGGGTTCAGGTTAGACAGTATTTGTCCCAAACAATTTACATAGAAGCAGCATTCTTCACCAATGATTGCATAAACTCCTCCTTTGGACTGTCAGTGTATCTAGGACGAGGCAACTTTGGAGAGCCTAAACTATTAACTTCTGATAGAACGGCTTCCAGTGTTTGTATAGTGATACTGAACTCTTGTTCTGTTTCTATGGAAAGATTTAGAACTGCCTTTCCAACTCATAAGTTCCGAAGCCTGGGAAAAGGGAGGTCAATATGGATAAAAACTTAGAATTGTGATACACAAGCCAGTTTTCTGTAACATCATGTATATTTATGTGGCACTACTTTATGATCAAAGGAGCCCAAGTTTGTAATTTGGCTGGCATTTAAGGTGGAGTAGCTGATTACAGTGAGTGTCAGGAATCTGAGTCCACATCGTCTTGACCATCTAGGTGGAACTCTTTATATACCTTATCATCACATAAGATAAAATGTCCAGTATTGTTCGTGGATAAGGTCAGAATGAAACTTGTGACCTACTAAGTTGGGGCTTGGTATATCTTGTCACGTGTCCTGTTGTCATCTGCACATTTCTATCTTCTGTGTATCCCTGTCAGTCTATAGGAGCAGAACAGGTTGTGAAATATCAGATATAGGAGGCCTGCAATTAGGCCTTAGCAGCTGTAAGGCTTGGTTTTGTTACGTGACCAGGTGCGTGCAAATTTTTGGGCTCCCCATATGTAATCTTTGGCCTTTGGCAGTTCAGCTGCTCCCAGGTTACACAAAGGTGGCTTGTGAGCCTGCTGTAAAATCTGGTGGTTTGACAGGTGTCAGTACCATAAGAGTCAGTAATGAGACCAATTCTGACCTTCATGAGAGGCTTGAGGATGCTGCCTGTGGAATCAGACCACAGAGTTTGGTTGTAATATTGCCTTGGTATGTCATGTGGGAAAGGTCCAGTACCACTGAGATTTTCAATGCGAAGGGAAAAAAGTCCCTTCTAGTTTGAGCAAAGAACAGTCCTTGAGCTTCCATAGAGGTTTTTCCGTGTACAGTTGACTCACTAAAAAGAAAAGAACAATGTGGTTTTTTGGCCATGGCTGCCATACCGAGTCATGAATCCATTGTCCAGAGTTGGTCCACCAGCTGGTCTTATTGGCAGGAATAAAAATTAATTTCAGGTTCTTTTGCATGATCTAGATGTTGACATAATCAACAAACAATGATTAGTTAATGTGGCCAGGGTTTGGAAAAATGGTTTAAGGGGTGTCAGGTCTGTGCATAATGTGCTGAGGAAACAGTAAGAGTTAATAAGTGAGACCCTGTTTGAAAGACAACCCATAGTGGAGGATCAGAGGGAAAGTAGGATAGATTGAGACAATCAATCTCCAGTCCGCCTTTTTTTTTTTAAGATTTTATTTTTAATAATCTCTACACCCAACTTGGGGCTCGAACTCACAAGAGTCACATGCTTTGCCGACTGAGCCAGCCAGGCACCCCTCCAATCAGCCTTTTTAAAAATGGCTAAAGAAAGGGGAGGCTTTGTTAAAAGGAAGATTTTTTTTCTCTTTTTATTTCCCTCTGGGAGTAGGGAGACCCAATGGGGGAGAAAATAGGTGGAAGTGAAGTTTCTTGATCTGTGATCTTGAGAAAAGCTGTCTACTTCATGATTTTGTCTGCTTCTGGGACCTGGGAATTTGCCGGGGAAATCCTCACTTGAAGTTCACCTTAGGGGTGGTCTTTCTTTTTTTTTTTTTTTTTTTTAAGATTTCATTTATTTATTCCACAGAGATAGAGACAGCCAGCGAGAGAGGGAACACAAGCAGGGGGAGTGGGAGAGGAAGAAGCAGGCTCATAGCAGAAGAGCCTGATGTGGGGCTCGATCCCATAACGTTGGGATCACGCCCTGAGCCGAAGGCAGACGCTTAACTGCTGTGCCACCCAGGCGCCCCAGGGGTGGTCTTTCAATTGTCCTGGGAGTGCTGATCCTGGTCTAACTTGGCAGGGCTTGTGTGAATCCAGAAGGAGTTTTTTTTATTTTGATAGTGGTGTGAGTGGTTAGTAGTACTTCAAAAAGGTCTTCTCAGTAAGGTGATAATGTGTGCTTTCCTCTAAAATCATTGATGTACATCTAACCTTCTGGTCAAAAGGAATGGCAAAACTTGCCAGTCAGCAGAGGCCATGCCATTTTTACCTGTTGATGATATGCTCCACTTATACTAGTTAGGTCTTGTGTATAGCTGGTCATAGTGACATGGAGAGCAAAGGCAAAAGAATTGTAGATAAAATTAAATCTCTTTACAACTTGTAGTCCATTGACAAATACATGAGGCAGGCAGAGTAGGACATTCCTCAAGGAAGGCGCAACTGCTGTAAGGTTAATGCTTTGCTAGAGGCAAAAAGCAACCTTGGCTTGACATTAGCCCGACCTCCAGGATCCTGTAAGTCTTCTTTAATATATGAAAATCCTTTTGGAAACTTCCTTTATCTCTCCCCCTCCCAAGTTAAAGTGTACAATCAGTTGCTGTTCACAGTCACATTGCAGCTGTTTTTTGTCCATGGGTCCTGTCCCCTGCTATAATAAAAACACCTTTTTGCACTGTCTCAAGAATTCTTTCTTGACCATTCACTCTGGTCCACATCACATCAGTAGCATCAAATTTTTCACTTATGCCCCTATAGTGTCCACTCAATCCGAGAATAGAAGGTTTAGAGATGCCAGTAGGAATAAGGTGACCAAACATTATTTCAAAAGATGTTATGTTTTCTATTTGGAGTATTCCAGATGTTGTAAGGGCCAGAAGTAATGTTCCTGGCTATTAAATCCCAATTTCTTGACAGATTTTTCCTAAAGTCCTCTTGATGTCTCGATCTTTACGTTCTGTTTGCCCTGAGGATTAGGGATGGAACGGAGTGTGAAGTTTTAATGAGTACCCCAAAGTTTTTGCAAGCAAGTGGTTAAGTTCTGCTGTAAAATTAGTTCCTTCATCTGACCCAATCCATAAAGGAATGCCAAAACAAGCAATACTTGCAGTTATTAATTCTTCACTGCTGTTGTGGCGTTGGTACTTCTGGCTGGGTAACATTCAGTCCACCCATTAAAGGTACAGCCAATAACCAAATAGTGGGAATAGCTTGACATGGAGATAAATCAATGGAATCCACTTCGGGGTTCCACAAGCGGCAACGTGGGCCTTGGAGGATTTCCTGAGGTATGTTGGTTTCCTCCAGAAATTTGGTGAGATTTATAAGTAGTACACTGGGAGATAATTTTGGTCAGAAATTTTGTGGATGCCAGGGAAGAACCAATCATCTTTTAGTTCCTTAACGACCTCCCATCTACCCATATGTCCCATCTGATGGGAGACAAGTGTAAGACAAAAGGTCAAAAGAAAGGGGGCCACAGGAAGTCTATTTGACCCAGTGTATAATCTGTCTAATCATTTGGCACCCTTTTGTATCCATTTGTCTTTTTCAAGATTCTGGGGTATTTGCCTGTTTAGTTGATACTATCAGTCAGGGATAAAGGCTTTATAAATTGGGTTGAAAAAGGAAAGGGGTTCTATTTCAGGCTGCATATTAAGCAGCTTTGTCAGCCTTGTTATTCCCTTGAGATACTGTATCTGTCTCCTTATATGGCTGCACAGCAAACAATAACAATTTTAGCAGGAAAGTGAATAGCTTGTATACGACAGCAATTATATGCCCATTGGCAAGAGAAATACCAGCAGAGGTTAAGAAGCCACAGGATTGTGGCAGCAGCCTGACGGGCTCCAAAACCATGTCCAGAGTTGGTGTAAATTGTGGCAGTTTTTCCTTTTGCCAGTGTTTAGGCTCCGGTAAGAGCTGTATGTTTAGCAGCTTGGGCTGAGAGTGTGCCTCAAGGGTTTCACGTGGGGAAACTGTGGCCAGTTATTATGTTTCCCCAGAAATTTCCTCTGTAGGAACAATCACAAAATAGAACGTAAGTCTGGGTTGTGTAAAGGGGTATCTAAGAGATCCTCTCGTGGCTTTGAGACAATATATATATTTGCAAAATAATCCTGTGAAACGGAGTAGTGGTACTGTCCATTATTAAGGAAGGGATGATCGAGTAGTCAGATTTAAATGTTACAGCAAAGGAAGATGAAAGAGAAGTCAGGTAATAAGGGCCTATTCATGGGTGATTTGCCACCAGGCGGAGAGGTTGTCTTATGAACTTAGAGCAGACATAGCACAAGGAACATAAAGTTTGAGTGGGGAGCCTGATCTAAGGGCACTGGCTCCGTTTGGGAGGCAGCGGGCCTAGTGCACACGAGGGCATGCCTGCCATCCCAGGACCCGACCCACAGGAAGGACTTAACTGTGAGGCAGAGGTATTCCTGGAAATCCCAGCGCGATCTCAGTATTTCCATAACAATATAGGTGAAAAGTTTTGTCAGAATTCGGTAAGCCAAGAATTATGGGTGTGGACAGTGCTAATTTTAGCCTTTAAAGGAGGTGAAGGAGGGCCGGGAAATGGGCTCAGAAGCGGTATTTGGGAGGGTTGCAAGGGCAGCCAAGTTAGGAATTCATTTGCAGCAGTAGCCAGCTACCTCTAGAAATGTCTGTAGCTGTTTTTTTCATTTGTGGGAGAGGGGTAGGCAAAACTGACTAATGGCATTTGGGAGTGAGCTTTTGAATGCGTTGAGATATCTCCTGTCCTAAGTAGGTAACAGTTGTTTGTACCCCTTTAAGTTTAGATTAAGAGGCCTTAGGGCCTCTTTCAGCTCCTCTAAGAGCACACTGCTTAGTTTGGCTACGAGGTAAAAGATCATCTACACACTGAACAAGAGTAGAGCCTTAGAATCTAAGTTGGCTTTACGGACTTCAGAAAATATTGAGAGAGACTTGCAATATCCCTGAGGCATACCAGTCTATGTTAATTGTCTCCCTCTAAATGTGAATGAAAGAGGAATTGTAAATCAGGGTACAATGGAATTGAAAGCTGAGCAGAGGTTAATTACTGTAAATCAGGCTGTGTCAGCAGGAATTGAGATAAGAATGGTAGTGGAGGAGCACCTGGGTGGCTCAGTGAGTTAAGCTTAGGACTTTGGTTTCAGGCTCAGGTCAAGATCTCAGGTTTGTAGGATTGAGCCCCACATCGGGCTCTGAGCTCAGCGCAGAGTCTGCTGGAGATTATCTCCTTCTCCCTCTCCCTCTCCCTCTGCTCTTCCTCCTGCTCCAGCTCTCTCTAAAATAAATCTTAAAAAAAAAAAAAAAAAGAATGGTAGCTGAATTAGGGACTATGGGGTGGTGAGGAATTACAAAACCATTAATGGCTCTCAGATCTTATACAAATCAATAGATTTGATCCAGTCTGAATCAAATTTTCCTTTCTTTACTGTTAAGATTGCAGTGTTAACAGAGCTAGGAAGTAAAGAATACCCTGCTGTAAAAGAGAGTAGGTTCAATGCCTGGCTGTGCACTTGTGGGGGTGGCACTGGGCTACTGATGGGAGAAGTTTATTCCTTTTCCAGGTACTGTGCACAACTTGTGTTACTGTTAACAATCCAATCTCATTTGCATGTGAGGCCCCGGCACTAGTTGGGACATCTTCTAAAGTTGCATCCTCTTCAGAAGATTTTCAGTTGAGATGGGTGTCCATTAGGGGAAATAAGAAGTTTGCGGTTTGATCTGGGGTCTGGAAAATAAAAACACCTTTCTCATTACATTGTACCGTGGCATTAAATTCACACAGTAAATCTCTACCTAAAAGATTTGCTAGTGAGGAGTCAGAAACTAGAAAGGCATGATGGATGTTAAGAGGGCCTAAGGGTATTGGGATGGCCTGGGATATAGACAATGAAATGGGTTGACCAGAGACTGAAAGCTTGAATAGAATCAGAGGTGATAGAGATCCGTCCTCTAAACAGAGGGTAAAGTCAAACCAGTGTCAATTTTAAGAACCAGTTCCTGATCCTCTACTGTGAGTTTGATGGTGAGCTCTGGGGTGCACTTGGGGATTCGTTGACCCTATCAATCAGGGGCGTATTAGCCCACAGAAGGGAGAATGCGGTGAACCCTCTGAGGGTGCTGGGGTCTAGGGAGGTTGTTTTTTAAGCTTTACTTTTTTTTTCTTTCTTTTTTTTTTTTACAGCCATTAGAAATGGAAAACAGGAATACTCACAACAGGAAATCACTATGCCTGAAGAACTAGTTCACACCAGAGTTTTCTCCTGCTAATTTAAATTTGGAAAAGGAAAAACATGAGGAGAGACTCTTACCACTTTTGCTTTGATTGGATCTTACAGGTAGAGACTCAGGAGACGGACTGGTACAAATTTTTACCTTGTGTCGGCTTATGTCAGAGGTCCCATTGATATGAAGTGTTGGGATCCAGGAGTGAACGGTCAAGAAAGAATTCTTGAGATGCCTTTGGTGCAAAAAAAGGTAGTTGTATTAAAGCACAGGGACAGGACCGTGGGCAGAAAGAGCTGCATTGAGGTTGTGAGGAGTGACTGATTATATACTTCCAAGTTGGCAGGGGGTTAGGGATAGCCTAAGTCCCCAAGGAATTTGGAAGTGAGGTTTCCAGGACCTCAAGAGCCTAGCAGCTGTTAGGATAAGGTCATTTACTACTGTCTGGTAAAACCTTATTCGTGAGACCCTTCAGATGTATATCAGTGGGCCGTATGTTTGGAGGATAATTGCTAACATATATCCTGGGGGTGGGGAGTAGAGATAAAGGAGGTTTCCAAAGGGATTTTTATATGTTAAAGAACACTTACAGGAACCTGAAGATCCCGCTAATGTCAAGCTAAGGTTGCCTTTTGCCTTTAGCCAGGTATTAACACTGAGGCAGTTGAGTTCCTGGAGGAAGGTCACTCTGCCTGTCCTAAGTATTTGTCAATGGGCTGTAAGTTATAAGGAAATTTGATTTTTTTCTATATTTCTTTTGCCTTGTTCTCCGCATCACTAGGATCTCTCAGCCGCAGCAGCCCTGGAGTGAGCAGTGTCTAACCAGTGACATCCCATCCTTGTCAGCAGAACTGTAGGTGAGAAAGAATTCTGCTCTACCTTCCTTATTTGGGTCTCTAGCAGGGCCTAAAAATTAAATTGACATAAGACAGATTAATAGGAGAAAAGCACACAAGTTTTATTATTATTATTATTATTATTATTATTATTATTATTATTATTTTACATGTACATAAGAACCTTCACAAGAGAATGAAGACTCACAGAAGTGACCAGAACAGAAAGCTTTTATACCTTTTAGACAAAGAACCAAAGGAGACAAAGGGGTTTGGGCCAGGGGGAGTAAATTGTGGAGAAATAACTAGGAAGATAAGCATTAGTGTAACAAGGTTGGTTTGTACAGATTTCTGAGCCTGATTCCCCATCTCTGGTGATAAGACTGTTTTTCTTCCTCCTGGTAGAGGGAGGGCACCTTTTCCATGGGAGTTTTACCTCCTGTCAGGAAGAATTAAGGAAGGTCAGAGTGCCCCTCTTGCCCCTGCTGTTTCTCAAGCTCCTTTAACTTTAAATAATCAATATGCCAAAGCAGCATATTTTGGGGTGATATGCTCTGCACTCCTTCACTATACTGCCTGGATTTTCCCTGGTAGCTCCAGTTTAAATATTTTCTCCCTTGTCACATTATGAATCTTGGATGGTTCAGAACACACAGGTATGTATTAGTGGTTCTTTTAGTGCGATACGAATGAAGATACGACTGGGTACCACTAAATCTTCATAAAACCTCTTTGAAGCTGTGATTACTCCGTTTTACAGAATTTGAAAATGAGACACAAAAGGAGTACATAGTCTAAGGTTACTAAAAAAATTTATAAAGCCTAAAATTGATTCCAAATCCAGCATTTTTAACGCTGCTTTACGGATGCCCACCCTTGCTTGAATTTACCTCCAAATCTGTTACCCGATAACGGTGACAAAGACAATATACTACCTTACAGAAAAATACCATTGTCCTTTTTTTTTTTTTTTTAAAGATTTTATTTATTTATTTGACAGAGATAGAGACAGCCAGCAAGAGAGGGAACACAAGCAGGGGGAATGGGAGAGGAAGAAGCAGGCTTCCAGCAGAGGAGCCTGATGTGGGACTTGATCCTATAACGCCGGGATCACGCCCTGAGCTGAAGGCAGACGCTTAACCGCTGTGCCACCCAGACGCCCCTACCATTGTCCTTTTGTTTGTAGATTCTGGGAATGAGAAGACCATTTCCTGAAAATTAGCTAGCCTAGATTATAGTCAGGTAGTAGATTGGAAAAGGCCCTGATCATAAGTGACACAGAAGCTTTGCAAAAATTAGTGGAGGCAAGTCAACTATTGCCCATGCAAATGATGGAAGCATTCTTCTCAGGGGCAAGGTTGAAAATCAGTTGCTTCTAATTATTGAAATAGGATCAATAAAAATTATTGAAATTATTAGAAATAGCCTGACATAAACTGAACAAGTTCTGAAATGGTTTTAAACTTGTCTTTGGCAAAGAGTCACATGCTCGTCTGTGAGAAGGTATTGGTACTAGAGTCTGATCTCTTGAATCAGGAAGGTCTGTCACATTTGGGAGAGCGATTAATGCAAACAGGGAGGGGTCATTTGGACTAAATTCATTTGAAAGAGCCTGTCACCTCTTCCGGCTTCACCCCTGTTAAAATTCCAGTAATTCTTGATTATTCCACATGACAGAAATGAATATGGAGTATGTGGTGAAATTTGCTATGTCCTTAAATTAAAAGCAATTTAATTTCAAAGAAAGTACTTTACTGAAATCCTGGTACACTACTAGTGAGGTAGGAGCTCAGCATTTTCCCCACCCCCTTAAACCTTTCTGCCTGATACGTCCAAGTGAAAAAGATGTACCAGTAACCACAGAATGAGTTATTACGCTGCAACCGTGATCCAGCACATTCAAAATACTGTCAACATAGTTAATCTGACTGGAGCTAGGGTAGAGAAGATAGTGTATGAGAATGCCGTAACAATCAGATCAAGGATAGCTGTTTTTAGGAAGGCATTCCAAACTTCTGAAGTTCAAGTGCAGTAAGTTCTTAAGAGGAAGGTGATAAATTATGCTTTAACCTAAGGTGATAATGCAGATTTCTTCAGGCAGCTGTCGAGTTAGTATGTCCATATGATAAATTACCCTTGTGATCATTCTAGGAATTAAACTATATAGAGTAACCTCTCCAGCGGGGGTGGGGGGGGGACTTTGCTAATTTTCATCTGAAAACATGGGTTTTTCTTAAGTTATCCCTTTCTTATCTTCATTCCATTTTTGTCTCCTTTCCAAATTGAATGAGTGTTCCAGTAATGCTGCTGATTGGTACGGCAAGTTATTTCTCTGTCTTCTGGGAATTTTAGCCGTTTGGTTTTTTTCTCTTCCATCATCACTGCTGTATACTTCTATTATAGTTTCCTTTGAGAATTGAGCCATCATCGTAGCTAATTGCTATTTGTTGTAGCTTCCCCTTTATCTTCATCTTGGCCTACAGCAGCTGCCATCCATGTATCCCACCATTAATCTGTCTCCACCCTACTCAGCCAGCCTTGTGCCCAACAGACACCCTTTGCTCCAGCCACATTGTCGTCTTCCATCTTTCTCATGGAAACTGTTCTCCTCTTGGCCTTTGGACTTTTTGGTGCATGTTGTTCTCATTAACCTGTAATGCTTCCCCACCCATCCTAATTCCACCATTCCTTTTTCAATTCAAATGCAAACTTCATAAAGTTTCCCTCTAGAATTCACATTGATCTCTCCAGTCTCAGTATTTCTAACATACCGATTGTGAAAACTTCACATTTAATTTGTCTCCACCTATTTTGTATACCAAGCTTTCTTCTTGGGGAGAGTGTTATCTTCTCAAGATCAAGGCACTGAAGTATTTGCTTCCATACTTTTCTTTTCTGCATTATTTGTTACCCTCTGCATTGTATAGCAGCCACCTATTGATGAGGCTCTCTCCTGGGCTGGTCATTTTTGAAAATTTTTCTACCTTCAACTCAAAAAACACCAAAATTTTCTTGACATTATCTGGCACATTGGCTTGCTTTATAGCACAATGTTATGTAAGTTTCTTCCCCTATTAGAGTATTAAGTAAGTATCCTTTAGAAGAGAAACTATACTTTTACCATCTTTGTAGCTTCCACAGTCCCCCAAACAGTACCTTGAACACAGAAACCATTAAATATTTATTTAATTATATTTTGTTGTATTCTGCAACCACTAATATAATCCTGGTCAAAAAAATACTTGTTGAGTTACCTCTGTTGTAACATAATAGTATAATGACACCACTAAAATATGTCGCTACTGATCTACTATTCTCAGTGGGGATACTTTATTTTTTTTTTTAGTGGGGATACTTTCTGAGTTTTTTTTTTTTTTTTTCAAGTACTAGTAATAGATATGCACTAACCCATTACCCCCTTTTGGATTTCTTGTCTTTGATTTCAGTAAATATTCTTTGAATGCCTGCTGTCAGGCACTGTCTCAGGAGCCACAGGGGGGTGGTGCAATAGTCATTCAGTTCCTTAGAGGTACTGACTGAGGACCTTTAACAGAGCAGCGGCATGCTCACACACTCTGTCCCAGAGCCCTGAGGTTCTGCACCATGGTTTTGGTGTTAGGAAGGCTAAGCAGGGTTGGCTTTTGAATAAACTACTTACCCTGTTCCACCTACACACATGTGCACACTTCAACCATAAAAACTCAGTTTTATTTAAATTTTAGGGTTTCATAAAAGATCTCATTTCAAAATAAAGAAGGAATTCTGCTGCTTTTTTTTTTTTTTTTAAGATTATTTATTTATTTGACACAGAGAGAGAGACAGCCAGCGAGAGAGGGAACACAAGCAGGGGGAGTGGGAGAGGAAAAAGCAGGCTCCCAGCCGAGGAGACTGATGTGGGGCTCTATCCCAGAACGCCGGGATCACGCCCTGAGCCGAAGGCAGACGCTCAATGACTGAGCCACCCAGGCGCCCCTGCTGCTTTTTAAAGTTTAAAAACAACTTCAGTAGGGCCAGACTTAAATTGGTAATCATAGATGACAAAGATGTTGAAATCTACAGTCTTGAAATCTCATTACGCTAATCAACTGAGTGACCAACCTGTTTTTGTTTTATTAAAAGGTGTTGGACAGTCATTGAGGGTGGAGATTGACGGGTAGGTCAACATGAAAAGTCTTCTCTCATAAAATTATATAATAGGCATCCAAGAGTAGACATGATGACCTTAACATAGGCATGAATAGAATAACAGTGTTAAGTAAATGGATGCCAAGGTGATAACTGCTATATATAAGATGTTAACCAGAATTAGACTTATTTTATAAATATGAAAAATGTCAACATATTAACAGCAGTTATCTCTGGAAGATGGGATTACAGATCATTTTATTCTTTGTGCTTTTTCCTATTTTCCAAATTTTCTCAGTACAAATGCATTACAAGTTGGGAGGAGAGTTTTTTGAAAACAAGCAATTTAAAAAATAAGAGTCTACACCAAAGTTATTATTTAACTGCTTCTTTTCTTTCTTTCTTTCTTTTTTTTTTTTTTTTAAGATTTTATTTATTTATTTGTCACAGAGAGAGAGCACAAGCAGGGGGAGTGGCAGGCAGAGGAAGAAGCAAGGTTCCCTGCTGAGGAGGGAGGGCTCCATCCCAGGACCCTGGGATCATGACCTGAGCCAAAGGCAGACACTTACCCGACTGAGCCACCCAGGCACCCCTGTTTAACTGTTTCTAACACCAGATCATAAGCACCCGGCACATAACTGTTAGGGGTTTATAATGACTTACAATAGTGCTTTTCAAACTACATTTCATGGAGTTCTGTGATTCCTCAGAGGCTGACATGAAGTGGAAGAGCTAGATGCAGGGAATGAGGCTTCAAGCCCCTACTGGAGAAGGTCAGCTTTTATGTTCAGATCTATAAATATGCCCTGTTAGAAAACAGATTTACTTTTTTTCTGCTCTGGTGAGAGCTGTGTCAAAGTCACCTTGGGAGACCCATGTTTAAATTGGTGGAGTAGGCCACGCCAAGCCTCCAGAAACATTGAAAAATAAGCAGAAACTATTTGAAGCAAGTTTGTCAGAACCCTGGGAAATAGTGAAAGGGTTACAGCAACCAAGCAAATGCTGAATCAAAATACATGAAGAAGATAAGGACAGAATTAAAGGGAGAAACAGGCTGTTCTATGGTAATAGAAACTTCCATACCCTACTTTCAATAATGGGTAAAACATCTAGACAGAAGATCAGTAAGAAAATCGAGGTCTTGGGGCACCTGGCTGGCTCAGCCTGTTAAGCATCTGACTCTTGATTTCTTCTTGGGTTATGGTCTCGGGATCATGAGACTGAGCCCTGTGTTGGGCTCCGAGCTCAGTGTGGAGTCTTCCTTAGAGTCTCTCTCCCTTTCCATCTGCCCCAACCCCATTCATTCTCTTTCCCTAAAATAAATGAATAAAATATTAAAAAAGAAAGAAAATCAAGATTTTGAACAACATAAATCATAAATCAGCATATGGGATACTCCACCCAACTATACTACATCAGTTGGTAACCCAGGCAGAGTAAAATAGTGTATTGGCTTTAGAAAATGGGAAGGATGAGTTCATGAAGTTTTCAACATTGCCAAGTCACAAAGTAATCCTACACAAATTCCAGCTCAAAATAAATGAGGAGGCTGTTGCTGGTTTCATAATGCTCATTCAATTGCATTATTCTGCCCTTCCTAAGCTAGCAACTTGGAGCCTCCATAGAATGTACTACTTAGGCACTTTATATCACAAATCCCAGAAAGTCACTAAATGTAACTCCAGGGCTATTTTAATACTGTCTTGGGTCCTAGGATCCAAACCCAGGGCTCTTACTCTACTGACTATCCTACAAGGCATACTTAGAATGGCACGTTCCCTCACTTCTTCCAGGTTGTTGCTCAAACATCGCCTACTCAGGTTGCATCCTTGAATACCCCATTTAAAATTGTGCCCCCAGTGTTACCCCTGGCACTTCCCATCTCTCTTCCTGGCTTTATTTTCTCCATCGCATTTATACCATCTAATGTACCATATATTTTACTTCTTGTATATTATCTATATCCCTTCCATGAAGACAGGGATTTTTTATTTTGTTTTGTTCACTGTTGGATCTCTAATAGCTAGGTCAGCACCCTCATATAATAAAAGTTCAATAAATATTTGCTGAATGATATTTTGGAAGAAAATTTACTTACATAACCACATTAAATTAAATTGAATCTGGACTCCAGAACACACAGACTCTAGAACCAGACTGCTTGGGTTCAAATCCTTGTATAGCCACTTACTGGCTGTTCTTCTTGGCCAAGTTATATAACCACTCTCTGCCTCAGTTTCCTCATCTGTAAAATGAGGGTAGTAATACTAATTCTTATTGTTCAGAGTTGTGAGGATTAACGTGAGCGGATACATTTTTTTAGAAGATTTTATTTATTTATTTGTCACAGAGAGAGAGAGGGACAGCATAAGCAGGGGAAGTGGCAGGCAGAGGGAAAAGCAGGCTCTCTGCTGAGCAGGGAACTCAACGCAGGACTCTGGGACTCTATCTCAGGACCCTGGGATCATGACCTGAGCCAAAGGCAGATGCTTAACCAACTGAGCCGCCCAGGTGTCCCAACGTGAGCTGATTTTTATAAAGCACTTTGAACAATATCTAGCATATTGTAAGCACCATTAGGTGTTAACTTGTAGTGGTAGTAAGAGTTGCATTGAACTGCATCTGAATTAGTGCCGTGTTCTGTGCATAAAACATTTGTTTGTTTAGATTTTACAGTTTCCTCTTTGTATTTTGGAACAAATTTGTAGTTTGAAGATTTTGTAGGTCCTGGGAACTAGCCTTTTCATGTCTGGTTACAGATGAAAATAAGAATAAAAAGAATCTCAAATGAAAATTAGGCATCTTGGAATTCTGGAAAGGCCATTTAATCAGGCATTTTAGGAAAAAAGAAGCCAATGGTAGATATAATTCAAGCTATTATCTGCGTCTGTGAAAGGCTGCACCACTTCTCTGTAACATGTACCACCATTGTTTGTACTTGTTCAATATCGGTGTTCTACCATTAGATTCTGACCTTCAAAGCTAGTTTGAAAGCTCCATGGGAACAAAATAGATTTGTCTTGTTCATCACTAAAACTCATGTCACATCTGTCACATGGTAGGTGCTTAATTCATATTTGGCTGAAGAAATATGTACTCTTGGCCATCCAGGATCCAAGGAAGCTATGGTGAACAAGTTATACTTTTATCCACCAGAAGCAAGAATTTATTATTTCTGCATCTAAGAACCTACATTCACACTCTTTTCTTCTATCCAGTTCTTTACTGGAACTCAATCATGACCCCCTTTATCTGATGGCCTCTGTAGTCTGCCTTCTTCCTCTGTGCCTTTGAACTTTTGTCCATCGTTACTAGCTGATGACTTTTTCCGTGTGTTGAAGTCAAATTTCCAAGAGAGAGACCGTAACTGGTTTAATTAATTAGTATTATTGGTCTTAGACAATATTCTAATATTATAAGCTGCTCTCAAGTATTCTAGATTGACTGCCCTTGGATCAAGAGGCCTAATCGATATGGCTAGGGTAGTGGTGATCTGGTTCAGAATATGGTTATCTGGGTAAAAGGAATAACTAAGGCAGATTCCCTCAGTACAGCTTCTGTATATAAGGTCTCAGAATACAGGATGCTGAAGGCTGGCTTGCTGAGGCTGAGGCTGTTCAGCATGCCCCATTTATTCATTCGATTACAATTACTAATGTTTACTTTGTGTTAAAGGGGTATTGTGGGGACGGGGTAGAGATGGAACACTCCATCCTAGCTCTCCTAGACCTCACAGACTAGTGGAAACAGTCAAGCAAATTGCATACAGAATAATGGTATGATATTGGTGAGCTCATTGTGCTATGGAAACACAGAATGAACAGCCAGTGGGGACTGGGAGTGTGAAATAAGCTCCATCTGCACTCAGGTTTTTCTGTTCTAAGGATGTGTTGAAGAGAAGTCCTGTGTCACATTTATATCCTTTGATAACCCTTGTTATCTTGATATCTTGTATAAAAAATTATCTAAAGCAAAACCAAGAAATGGTATTAAGTGTAATTCTTCACCTAAAGGACTTTTGTTTTTGGTTTTATTTTTAATTTTATTTTAGTAATCTCTACACCCAATGTGGGGCTCAAACTCATGACCCCAAGATCAAGAGTTGCATACCCTTCCTACTGAGCCCGCCAGGCACCCTGGACTTTTGTTTTTGAATGAAGCAACAGAGTCTTTGGCTCTCAGCTATTTTTCTCCAGGGAGTGTAGTAAGTGTGTCAGAATTGTTTGAAAATAACCAGTTATAGCCCAGTAATCTGAGAGATGTGTCCATACACTGGGCTGAGATCCGGGGAGAACTTCCTCGTCCTCCTCCTGATTTCAGATTTCTGTTAGTCTTCTCCCTTCACAGCAGCCCTAACCAGTAATTACTGGACAGGTATTTAAGTTCCCTCTTTTTTTTTTTTAATTTGAGTATAGTTGACACACAATGCTACATTAATTTCAGGTATACAACTTAGTGATTTGACAAGTTTATACATAATGCTAAATTCTCTCTTTTCTTACTGGTAATCTAGATATTGCAGGAGGGAGGGCTTGTGGTAACCTTTCATTCTGATAGAATTCTTAGTGGGGGTAGATATTCTATGATGAGAAGCCCCCAGAACACTACTCTTTATTGGTGAGTATTAATTTTCTCCATGTCCCCTAACTTTCTTCATCTTCTGCCACTGCCTTGCTTTCTCTTTTTTTTTCCAATCAATTCTCCAGTAATGCCTGCTTCACCCAATAGCCTGAATGTGGGTCATTGGGCCTGACGGTCATAGATAAATACTGCCTTACACTTGAGCATACACTGAATATAAAAGTGTAACTCTACCCCTCAATGACCAGTATTAAAGATGATGATGATAATCTAGGTATTCTGATCAGACCTAAGATGAACCTGGGAATTTGAATTCATTCGATGAAGTTCTTAATGACCTAAATATCTCTACTAGTGGTGTTCATCCTTCAACATTTGATTTCTGGCATATAGTTACTTTCTAAAAATTGTGGTTCTTTGTTGAATCAAGGAAAGCAGTTGTCAGGGATTGTTCAGGGGGATAGAAAAGGTCTGTCTTTGTTATTACTTTAGTTTGAAACTTGGAACTGTGGAAGCACTTAATAATTATTGTTTTTAGCTGCAAAATATGTTCACTCAAACCATTCTGGATCACCCTTTGGACACTGAAATGCAAAGACCCTGCATTGGAAGTCTTTGAAAGAGTTCATGCCATTGACCAGTAGATGGCCGTCTTATACTATAGTTCAGAGAGAGCAAGTAGCAGAAGGTAAACATTTCATAAATTGTTTCAAGTATGCATCCGCAGTTCCCTTCCTCCCCCACTCATCCCCCTCAAAACCCCTCCCACTTACTTTCTACCGCAGACAACTATCTTACCCACCCAATCACCTCTCTTTAGGTTCCCAGGGATCTCTTGTTGCCAGTCTCTATTTGCTCACAGGAACTTTTAGACTTATTCTTCGTCAGCTCGTAGAAGCAAGGCCAGCTACATAATTTGCAGGGCCCATGTAAAATGAAAATGTGGGCTTCTTGTTCAAAATTTATTGAGAGTCTTAAGACAGTAACAGCAGCACGTTAAACCAAACACAAAGGCCCTTCTGAGCCCGCACAGGGCGTACGTGCAGGAAACCAGCTATGCTTTTACAAACTTAAAAGATCTCTTTCTCTGCCCACTCCTCCCTCTGTTATTGCAGTGCTGTCCTGTGACACACACCAAAGGGCTAGTCAAAGGAAGAATCACTGAATGTTATTCAGACATCATAGAATTTTCTTTTTTTTAAAGTAGGCTCCACACACAGCATGGAGCCCAATGGGCTTGAATTCACAATCCTGAGATCAAGACCTGAGCTGAAATCAAGAGTCAGTTGCGTAACCAACTGAGCCATCCAGGAGCCCCCAGGCATCGTAGAATCTTAGCACTGTGAGAGAATTAGAGATCATCTAGTCCAATTGCCTTATTTTAGAGATGACTAAACTAGGGCACCTGGCTGGCTCAGTCAGTAGAGCATATTGAACCGGGAGAGCGAGGTTCTTGTCTCACGGAGCGGAAGAATGAATCTCTCGGAAAGGAGAGTGAGTAAAGCGATAGAAGTTTATTAAGCAAGGATACAGAAAAAGCTCTCAGGAGTGAGAGGGGTCCCGACAGGGTTGCCACTAAGGGCTTTTAGGGATGGTCGTTTATAGAAAGCTAACCAGGGAACTTAAGTCTGTTTAACATCTCTATTGGTAGCACCACTGAGTAAGGAGAGGCTAGTGATAACACCTTCAATGGCTTACTTCCTTTTTAGGGTCCGGTAATTCTTGGTTAGTCACAAGGAGCTGTTATAACAAGACCTCACCTCTGACACCTAGGACAGGATGGTCTGGTTTGTTCCCTTATCTCTGGTTTTCTTTCATCTTCCACATTTTTAATTTTGTGAGCCTGATCCCATGGCCCCGTACCTATCTCTAGGTACCTAGCCCAGCCTGTCCCTTACTCAGTATGACTCTTGATCTAGGGGTCGTGAGTTCAAGCCCCACATTGGGCATAGAGCCTACTTAAAACAAAACAAAACAAAACAAAACAAAACAAAACAAAACAAAACAAAACAAAACAAAACATTGTACTCAATTCTGAAGAGATGAAGTGGTTCACCCAAAGTCCCCAGCTAGTTATATCACAGACTTGACCAGAACTAAGAGTTCTCACCTGCCAGGCCAACACTCACCCTACCACATAGGCTTGGTGAGGGATATTTTGAGAAAACAGTTGTCCTGTTTATTGAATCAGGACTACTTTGTTCTGTTTCTACAAGAGAAGGGTGCAGGTTCGTATTAGATTTATTGAATACCAGCTATATGCTAGGCACCGTGTTAAACGTTTTATATATTATGCCTCAATTAAAAACAATTGCAGGAAATCATTACCATTTTCCTCATTTTTCACGTAAGAAAAATTGATGCTCAAAACTTGACTTTTAGTAAGTAGGAAGACAAGAGTTTAAGCAAGTCTGTAGGATTCCAAATCCATTTTTTTTTTACCACATCATTCCCGAGTTCTAGGAACAGAGTCAGCCTGTATTTCCTGAACCTTGCCCCCATCCCATTTTTGGTCAGCTCTAGATGATCTTGGGGACTCTAGCTAGACTTTCTGTGTTCTTCAACTTTATTCAGTTTGCTCCTGCTTTAGGGCCTTTGCTCCAGGGGGTTTCCTGCACTTGGGATTATTCCCCTGGACAATCCATGAAAACAGGAATGCATGTCAGCTAAATAGGAGACTGATCATGGGCCACTGTAAGGAGATAGGCTTTTTTCTCTGAATGAAATGAGAGACACTGCAGTGTTTTGTCAGAGTGACATGATCTGATTTAGATTTTTAAAGGATCCTTCTGGCTGCTTTGTTGAAAAGACACTAAGGGGGTAAGGAAGGGAAGGTAGAAGTTGGGAGGCTTTTTAAGGGAGTTACATTAATCCAGGGGAAAGATAATGGTGATTCAGACCAACGCAATAGCAGTGCAAGTGATGGGGAAGGCTTGGCTTCTGGAGTTATACATGTATTTACGTATTATAATTTTAACTTTGTGTTATGGAAATTTTCACATATATACAAACGTAGGGAGAAAAATATAATGAATTCCCATATTCCTACTAGGCACCCAATGAAACTATGGGGTGTTAGGTACTTTCCAACAGCTGTACAATTGTTAACTTGTAACCAATCTTGTTGAACATATTATACCCCCCTCCCTTGTCTCCCCAACCCTATATTAGGGAAGAAGCAATTTGAAGCAAATCCCAGGCATCATATTTCATGTGTAAATATTTCAGCTTTTACCACTCCAACTACTTCTGACTGCCCTTCTTTTTGCTTTCTGCTTGATCGTTCTTTTGCATACTCATGACTTTTTACTTACTGTCTGCCCTCTTTGTCCTCTTTAAACCTTTTTCATTCCTACCAATTGCAAATTTTGTATTCTCAAATTCAGACTCCCTAAAGAAAGGAAGGTTCTTTCTTTTTCTTTCTTTCTTCCTTTCTTTCTTTCTTTCTTTCTTTCTTTCTTTCTTTCTTTCTTTCTTTCTCTCTCTCTCTCTCTCTCTCTCTCTCTCTCTCTCTCTCTTTTTATGTAAGCTCTATGCCCAACATGGGGCTTGAACTCACGACCCCACAAGTTGCGTGCACTACTGACTGAGCCAGCTAGGGACCCCAAGAGAGGTTCTTCTAGGTTCAGTTAGTTGTATTCTTCTCTCTGTACAGAGGTTATAAACTGGCCAAATTATGATAGATTGGCTGTTCTAGAGTCTGGCCCCCTCTTGGTCAGTCAAGTTGGCATAATATTAAGGTCAGTTTTTCAAAGAGGAGTGATGGCAATGGCACTCCATTAACAAATGATAGGCAGATCTCTAATAAATAGTGGAAATGTAATACTGGAAAGGATATAAATTGTGAAAAAATGTGAGCCTGCAATAAAGCTAGAAATTGGTTAGTACCTGGGGTGCCTGGGTGGCACAGTGGTTAAGCGTCTGCCTTCGGCTCAGGGCATGATCCCGGCGTTATGGGATCAAGCCCCACATCAGGCTCCTCCGCTATGAGCCTGCTTCTTCCTCTCCCACTCCCCCTGCTTGTGTTCCCTCTCTCGCTGGCTGTCTCTGTCTCTGTCGAATAAATAAATAAAATCTTAAAAAAAAAAACAAAATTGGTTAGTACCTAACCACTTAATTGCCATTATTTTACCATCTGACTTGACTCATTTAGAGGGCTATTCTTGGGTGCCACTAAGGAATTAAGGGGCATTTTTTTAAGGTGTTTTTGTTTATAATAGGCTGAGTAATAGTGTAGATCATAATGTACTGGATTGAAAGTCAAAAGGTATATTTAATTCCTGTGTGCATTATGGACTCTGTACAACATTAGACAAACTAATAAACTTCTTTGTGCCTTGGCTTTTCTACTTTCAAATGAGATTAATACCTGCCCTTTTCCTAATTCACATATATAGACAAGTAAAATTAGAGAGATAAAAGTACTTTGAACTTTTATTTTTTTAAAGTGAAAATCTAAGTAATTGCTATTTTCTATGTGAAGTTTTTAATGCAGTTATAAAATGAACAGTGGATTTCAGTTCTTACTTTTGCAAAGGATTGCATATTCTCTAATGTATTTCTTTTCATCACATACTCAAATGTTTTTCTTCCCACACTGTACTGTATCGGCCATATGTATGTACCACTTAGAACAGTGCCTGATAGTGGGTAAGAACTATATAAATATTAGCTGTTACCTTCATCAGTGTGAAAAAGAAGTAGTCAAAACAAAAGTTCATAGAGTTAAATGCTGATTAAGTTGACTCCCCTCTCCACCCCGTAATACCCACCTTCTCAAAATGTAATTGCTTGAAGTATATAACATAGCACACCGTGTAAGAATATGAAGAAAATAAAACTTTTGGGACCCTAGCCAATTGTTAGAATGAGTGTTTATGAAAAAAAGGGGGAGGAGGTGACAATTGAAGGTGACACTTTGGGTATCTGATAGCCCAGTGGTTCTCAAAGACTGCTTTGTTCTCAAAGACCCCAAGAACCACTTGAGAGTTTTCTGAAATCTCTGGTTCCATTTGCATAGATTCTATCTAGTGGCTTAACAGTAGAGATCAGGAAAGCAAAAAAAAAAAAAAAAAAGTTAAGTTTCTCTGGTGATCCTGATTCTTAGCCAGGTCTGGGAATCACTAGTGTACAAAAATATAATAGAATTCTTTAACTTAGTACATCATTTATTTCATATCATTTTATTCCAAGCGGTATTTATGGGGAAATACACATATCGACACCCAGAGAAGGGGATTAGGAAGGTATCTATCAAAATCAGAATGGTGATTGTCTCTGTATTGTAGGTTTATAGAAATATTTATTTTGCAATTGCTTTTCTTATTTCTGAGTTCTGGTTGAGCATATGTTATTTTTGTAATAATAGATGTTTCTAAGGAAAATATTTACAACCAGTGCAAGATTTGTTTTTATTGAGGTATAATTGGCATACAATATCCTATTAGTTTAAAGTATACATTGTAGTGATTCTGTACTTTTTATACCTTATGAAATGATCCCCATAGTAAGTCTAGTTAGTGTCACCATACAAAGTTAATACAGTATTATTGACTATATTCCCTTTGTGTACATTACATTCTTATGACATTTATTTTATAACTGGTAGTTTGTCCCTGTTAATTCCCTTTACCTATTTTGCCCACCCCTCAACACCTCCCCACTCTGGTAACCAACAGCTTATTTCCCGTATCTATGACTGTTTCTGTTTGTTTTATATGTTTGTTTGTTCTATTTCTTAGATTCCACATATAAGTGAAATCATATGGTATTTGTCTTCCTCTGTCTGACTGATTTCATTTAGCATAATATCCATCTATGTCACAAATTACACGATTTCATTATTTTTTATAGCTGAGTAATATTCCACTCTGTTTGTGTGTGTGTGTGTGTGTGTGTGTGTGTGCGCGTGCGCGCACACTCACGCATGCCACATCTTATTTATCCATTCATCTATTGATAGGTTGTTTCCATATCTTGATTATTGTAAATAAGGCTGCAGTGAATGTGGAGGTGTCTATATCGCTTCAAATTGGTGTTTTTATTTTCTTCGGATAAAAACCAAGAAGTGGAATTGCCAAATCATATGGTAGCTCTAGTTTTAATTTTTGAGGGGAACCTCCATGCTCTTTTCTACAGTAGCTGCACCAATTTACATTCCCACCAACAGTGTACGGGGATTCCCTTTTCTCTACATCCCTGCTAACACTTATTTTTTGTCTTTTGAGTAATAACCGATCTGACAGGTGTGAGGTAAAATTGTGGTTGATTTGCAGTTCCCTGATTTGCATTTTCCTGATGTTGAGCATCTTTTCATGTGCCTATTGGCCATCTGTAAGTCTTCCTTGGAAAAATCTCTATTCAATTTCTCTGCCCAATTTTAAATCAGGTTGTTTGGGGTTTTTTTTTCTTTTATATTAAGTTGCATAAACCATATACATTTTGAATATTAATCCCTTATCAGATGTATGACTTGCAGATATCGTCTCCCATTCAATAGATGGCCTTTTCATTTTGTTGATGGTTTCCTTCTCTGTGCAAAAGCTTTTTACTTTGATATAATCCCATTTGTTTATTTTAGCTTTTGTTGCTTTTCCCCGAGGAAACCAGTCCAAAAATATATATATATTGCTAAGACCAATGTCAAAGGGTTTCCAACCTATGTTTTCTTCTAGGAGTTTTATGGTTTCAGGTCTTGCATTCAAGTCTTTCATACATGGTGTGAGATAGTGGTCCAGTTTCATTCTTTTGCATGTAGCTGTCCAGTTTTCCCAACACCATTTATTGAAGAGACTGTCTTTCCCCATTGTATTGTCCTTGCCTACTTTGTCGTAGATTAATTGACGATATAAGCATGGGTTTATTTCTGGGCTCTCTAGTCTATTCCATTAATCTATGTGTCTATTTTTGTGGCAGTACCATAGTGTTTTGATTACTATAGCTTTGTAGTATAGTTTGAAGTCAGGGAGCATGATACCTCCAGCTTTTGATACCTCAAAATTACTTTGGCTATTTGGGGTCTTCGTCATTTCAAATAAATTTTAGGATTTTTTTGTTTTAGTTCTATGAAAAATGCCCTTGCTATTTTAATTGGGATTGCTTTGAATCTGTAAATTTCTTTGGGTAGTATGAACATTTAAAGAATATTAATTCTTCCAATCTATGAGCAGTGTGTATCTTTCCATTTGTTTGAGTCAGCTTCAATTTCTTTCGTCAGTGTCTTATAGTTTTCAGAGTACAGGTCTTTCACCTATTTGGTTAAATTTATTCATAGGTATTTTATTCTCTTTGATGCAATTGTAAATGGATTGTTTATTTCCCTTTCTGACAGCTTGTTAGTGTATAGAAATGCAACCAATTTCTATATATTAATTTTGTATCCTGCAAGTATACTGAATTCATTTATTAGCTCCATTAGTGTTTAGGATTTTCTGTATATGGTATCATGTCATCTGTAAATAGGGACAGTTTTACTTCTTCCTTTCCAATTTAGATGCCTTTTATTTCTTTTTCTGACCTAATTGCTGTAGCTAGGATTTTCAATACTATGTTGTATAAAAGTGGTAAGAGTAGTCATCCTTGCCTTATTCCTGATCTTAGAGCAAAAGCTTTCAGCTTTTCTCTGTTAAATATAATGTTGTGGGTTTGTCATATATGGCCTTTATCATGTTTAGATACATTTCTTCTATACCCACTTCAAGAGTATTTATCATAAATGGATGCTGAATTTTGTCAAATGCTTTTCTACATCAATTAAGATGATCATATGATTTTTATCCTTTATTTTGTTACTGTACTGTATCATGTTGATTGATTTAAGGAAGTTGAACCATCCTTGTATCCCTGGAATAAATCCCACTTGATTGTGGTATAGGATCCTAATTCAACAATTTAGTTTGCTAGTGTTTTGTTGAGGATTTTTACGTATGTGTCCTTTAAGGAATATATGCCTATAATTTTCTTCGTTTCTTGTGTCTGGTTCTGGTATTGGGTAATGCTGCCTTTGTAAAATGAGTTTGGAAGCATTCATTCCTCTTCAATTTTTTTGGAATAATTTGAGAAAGATAGGTACTAACTCTTTTTTTAAATGTTTGGTAGAACTTACCTGTGATGACATCTGGTTCTGGACTTTTGTTTGTTGGGAGTTTTTAAATTACTGATTCAATTTCATTACTTGTAATCAGTCTACTCAAGTTTTCTGTGCCTTTATGATTCGGTCTTGCAAGGTTGTGTATTTCAAGGAATTTATTCATTTCTTCTAGGTTTTCCATTTTGTTGATGTATAATTGTTCACAGTATTCTCTTGTGATCCTTTATATTTCTGTGGTGTCAGTTGTGACTTCTCTTTCATTTCTGATTTTATTTGGGCCCTCTATCTCTTTTCTTGATGACACTGGCTAGAGATTTATTGATTTTGTTTCTCTTTTCAAAGAACCAGTTTTCAGTTTCATTGATCATTTCAAAATTTTTTTTTTTAGTCTCTATTTCATTTATTTCCACTCTGATCTTTTTTATTTCCTTCTTTCTGCTAACTTTGGGCTTTGTTATCTCTATTCTTTTTCTAGTTCATTTCAGTATGAAGTCAGATTGTTTATTTGGGGGTTTTTTTTGTTTGTTTCCTGAGGTAGGCCTGTCTCACTATGAACTTCCTTCTTAGAATTGCTTTTTGCTGTGTCCCACAGATTTTGAAACATTGTGTTTCTCTTTTCAAGGTATTTTTTATTCTCTTTTTTTCTTCAGGGAACCACTGATTGTTTAGCAGCATGTTGTTAGTCTCCACATGTTTGTGTTTTTTTCCAGTTTTCTTCTTGAATTCATTTCTAGTATTATGTTGTGGCCAGAAAAGATGCTTGCCATGGTTTCCATCTTCTTGATTTTATTGAGACTTGTCTTATGGCCTAACATGTGGTGGATCCTGGAGAATATTCTATGTACACTTGAAAAGAATGTATATTCTGTAGTTTTTAAATGAAGTGTTCTGTAGAGAACTGTAAAGTCCTTCTGATCAAGTGTATTGTTTTAGGCCACTGTTTCCTTATTGATTTTTTTTCTTTTTTTGGCTTGGGTGATCTATGTATTGATGGAAGTGGGGTGTTAAAGTCCCTTACTATTATTGTATTACTGTCAGTTTCTCTATGTCTGTTAATATTAGCTTTATATATTTAGGTGCTCCTATTTGGATGCATTAATATCTACAAATTAATTGATTCTTGGATTGACCCCTTTGTTATTATGTAATGTCCTTCTTAGTCTTTTGTGACTGTCTTTTGTTTTAAAGTCTATTTTATCTCTGGGGTGCCTGGGTGGCTCAGCTGGTTAAGCATCTACCTTCAGCTCAGGTCATGATCCTGGAGTCCTGAGTTGGAGCCCCACATTGGGCTCCCTGCTCAGCAGGGAGCCTGCTTCTCCCTTTCCCTCTGCCCCTCCCCATGCTACTTCTCTCTCTCTCTCTCTCTCTCTCTCTCGCATGCGTGCACACACACATGCGCTCTCTCTCTCAAAAAAAAAGTACATTTTAAAAATAAAGTCTATTTTATTTGATATGAGTATTGCTACTCTTTCTTTTCATTTCCATTTCCATGGCATATCTGTTTCCATCTCTTCACTTCCAGCCTGTGTGTGTCTTAGATCTAAAGTGAGTCTCTTGTAGGCATAATACTGGTGGTCTTCTATTTTTATCCATTCATCCAACCTATGTCATTAATTGGCACATTTAGTCCAGTTATATTTAAAGTAATTATTGATAGGTATGTACTTATTGCCATTTTGTTAATTGTTTTCTGGTTATTTTTGTAGTTCTTCTCTGTTTATTTCTTCTTCTCTTTGTCTTCTGCCCTGTAGTTTGATGGTTTTCTTTAGTGTTATGTTTGGGTTCTTTTCTCTTTATTTTTTGTGTATCTATTGTAGGTTTTCAGCTTATGGTTACCATGAGGTTTATCTATCTTGATTTATTTATATAGTAGTTTATTTTAAGCTGATAGTCACCTAAGTTTGAATGAATCTAAAAGTGCTACATTTTGAACCTCTCCCCATGTTTTGTTTTTGATGTCATATTTTATATCTTTTTATTTTGTGTATTTTTTAACTACTTAGGTAGTTATAGTTAATTTTTACTATTTTTCGTTTTTAACCTCATATGAGCTTTTAAGTGGCTGATCCACTGCCTTGACTATATATTTGCTTTACAAGTGAGATTTTTTTCTTTTCTGTATTTTCTTATTTCTAGTTATGGCATTTTCTTTTCCAATTAAAAAAGATCGTTTAACAATTCTTGTAAGGCTGGTTTAGTGGTGATGATGACCTCCTTTAGTTTTCACTTGTCTGGGAAACTCTTTATCTCCCCTTTAATTCTAAATGATAGCCTTGTAGGGTAGAGTATTCTGGGTTGTAAGTTTTTCCCTTTTAGCACTTTAAATATATCCTGCCACTCCCTTTTGGCCTGCAAAGTTTCTGCTGAAAAATCACGACCATATAAGATTTTAAAGACCCCATGCAGTCTGTCATTTTAGTTTACCAAATGTGGAGAACAAAAACAAAAACAAAACAACCATGTAGTCTATCAATGCGTATGTCACGTAGCTTTTTTTTTTTTTTTTTTTAAGGAGAAGCTACTTCTAAAGCAATGTGGAAACAAAGTTGATTCATCTGTGTTAAAAAAGTCACAAATTCTTTTAGAACACCAATACAGCTATAATGTACATCTTAGGGAATGTAAAACAAATTAAATCCGAATTAGCTTTTACTTATTTTGCCTTGGTAAGATTAGAAATGTGACTCACTGGTTATGTTTACAAAAGGGCTAATCAGGAAGAGAAAAACAGTTTTAGTACAATATAGATTTCCCATTCAATTTGTGTTCTGGGCTGTGTTCCAAGAACAAAGCTCATTCCTTTTTGAAGATCCTCTTGGCTTCTACTCCTTCATACATGTAAATCTGAAAGGTGTTAACAAACATAGAAGAATTTGCCATTAAGATTTAAGGCTCAATTAAGAAAAATATTAGTATTATTATAGCTTTGAAATGATTATAGTTTTTTTTTCTTAGTTCTTGATAGCAACATTTTATACAGATACAGGATATACCCACTTAAAAACACATTTTTTGGTTTTTTAGTCACTTACATTTTTAGTTAAAATAAGTAAGATTTATGAGAAAAGTAATACTTTATTTGTTGAAGATGTAACTCAGCAATCACAAATACAAAATTATTATTATGTAATTATTGTTTTCTTTAGGAAATAGCTATGATCTTTTCAACACTCACCTGAACCAGTTCACCACCTGTAATTTCTCGGGTAGTATTCAGTTCATTTCCATTGTCTTTCCGTTTGAATTTTCCAACAAGTTTATTTCCTTCTAGGTTCCAACTACCCTATAAATGTAAAATAATAATAATAAATAATAATAATAACAGCTTTTTTTAGGGTCTTCCATATGTCAGGCACTGTTCTGAGTTTTATAGATCTACTTCTTCAGTCTTCATAATGACCTTATGAAGTAGATATTACTGTCTCCATTTTATGGTTGAGAAAACTGAGACACAATAATTCACCTAAAGTCATAGAGCCAGGATTCAACCTGGGCTTTTAGGGCTCTAGGGTATATGCTGGTAACCCTTATGCTTGTCTCACTCAATTGTTTCCAAATGTTAAATTTTAAGGTAGATGAGCAATGCTTCCCTTTTCTAAATCTTTCATGTTAAAAAGAGTATCCTAAATTTAGTCATGGTTCAAGTTAGTTTCATGGAAGGCTAACAACTCTGTGTATGTTTTAATTTTATAATTGTTGTAATAATTTAAAAGTGGCCATTGGGATGCCTGGCTGGCTTAGTTGATGGAGCAGGCAATTTTGATCTTGTGTTGTGGGTTCAAACCCCATGTTGTGTGTAGAGGTTGCTTACAAATAAAATCTGTAAATACATAAATAAACAAATATAAAAATGGCCGTAATTAATAAAATATTTGACAGTTTGTCATTACAAACATATAACTAGAAAATCCTGAGGACAAAAAAGATTTTAAAAAATCAGTTGAAAAATATGACTACCTAAAATTTTTTATCTTAAACATTAAAAGATATATTCCCAATGACCTATAATTTAGCATGCATCAGACTTTTCCATTTGGTCACTCATTCATTAACTAATTTATTCATTTATCTTATTATTTCACTGTATTTATTATATGACTATTATGTTTAAGTTTGATAAATCTAAAAGCTTTTGCTGCTATCAGGTATGTAAAATTGAAAACACTGATCTTTTGCTTTCTTTATGAATAATAGGTCTATACTTAATCATCCAAAAGATGTTTTTCTAATTCTTATTGTTCAATCCAGATTATTTACAGATATATGAAAATAAAAACATTAGATTTAAATATCCTGCCAATTTGTGTAATATATAATGTGGATACACTCTATTGGCTGCTTCAGTAAATGAAGGAGGCTTAACAATAAACTATCCAGTGACAGAAAACAGATTATTTTAGTATTGTGTAGAAAAATCAAGAATGCATTGCTTGTAAAAAGTATCTTACGGTGAGTTCAGTTCCGTCTGCTAGGCTGTAGTTAAAAGTGACACCAAGCTCAAAAACAATTTCAATGGTACGAAAAGTGCTTGATTCTTTGACAGTGAATTTATTTCCTTCTTGTGTAATTGTCAGTTTCAGATTGTCATGAGCTGCAAGCTTCCTTTTCACCATATTAACACCTGCAAAGCAAAAGATGTTGGAGAAAATAAAGTCAAAATGGCATAGAAAGTATTTATCTCAATAAGTTCTGTTTTATTTGTTTATGTACATTTTGAGGGTGGGAAGGAAAACCTGATACATTGCCTTTGCACAAGAGCATTCAGATTGCCTCTTACAGAAAAAATTCAAGCTTAGTTAGATCAAGAGTAGTAATTCAAGCTATTTTTCCAAAACTTATGAAAAATTAAATGAAAAACAGAATTGTAGAATCTTAGAACGGAGTAATTTTAATACAATCATCAAACTTTTGCTTCATCGTTAAGTAAACTAAATCCCAGAAATGTCAAACAAAGGATTAAATATATTAATATATTTATAAGGAAATTTAATTCTGCATAAATATTTTTAAACATTTTTTTACTTTTCATAATGGCTTTAAAATTTTGAACTTCATAATTCTCTTTGCTTTTTGTGGCATTTCTGACTATCACAAAAATGAGAAAATTGGCAAGTATTGCTGTCAAATTCATTATCGTAAGAATGTGCAAATCCCATAAATTTCAACATGGAATTCTGGAACTATAGAATATAATTGATCCAAATTTTCTTTTTGGGGAATGACTCCAATTTGCGCATCTCATGCAGTGTATGAGCTGCCAGAGTATTGGAATAGATATTAAAGTTAGTTAAGTTAAAACCCTCATAGAAACTACATGGAATCATGAGATTATTCCCAAAATTTTATGTCAGAGGAAATGAGAATTAAGTCTAATATATTTAGAGCTGTGAATTATGATAGAACTTTTTTTTCTACTACTTTACTATATGATCTTTGTTTTTCCATCTCCTAGAATTCAACGTTTTAAAGTTTTGAAGTTTCCATTATTCATTGTCCTTTTTTACTCTCTAAACCAAAAAAAAAAAAAAAAAAAGTCAGTTTTCAGTGATACAGATAAAATCGGCAGTTGAAGAGTAAATGAATCATACCTGGATCTTTTTTGTTACAGAGAACTCAAAGAATCTTTTCTCCCGCTAGTGAAATTGTGTAGTTTTCCTAATATAAGAAGTGAGAATATTGTTTTCCCTACTCTGAGCCTCACACATTCTCACCACCAGAACAGGAGACATTCCCTAAGCCCTGAGGTTTAGAAGGAATTAGAAAGAAAAATGTCTGTGAGGAACGAAATAACAACCCACTGAAGAATTAAGCCCTTACCCATTTTTTCCATGAACTTGTCATAGTTCTCATTCCGGTCTATCTTCCAAGTACCATCAAAAGCCATGATCTCTAGTTGAGTCAGCCTCTAAGCAATCAGAGATTCAGGTCTGTCCTTAGGAGACAATTTATTCTATTTCTTATCTTAGAACCAACTTCATACTGTGATGTGGAAGTTTAAAGTTTAAAAGGTCACTTAACTACACTAATGCCCAGCCATTGTAGTTTATCGTTCTATAAATTTCTTAGTTCCTTTCCTGAAATTGAACTGAATTACAGTTGACCCTTGAACAACGTGGGTTTGAATTGTATGGATCCACTTATATATGAATTTTTTTCTAAAAATACGGTAAAATATTGTATATGTATTTGCTCTTACTTATTTTTGAAATATTCTCTCTAGCTTACTTTAGTGTAAAAATACAGTATGTAATACATATGACATACAGAATATGTATTAATTGACTGTTTATGTTATCAGGAAGACTTCCGGTCAACAGTGGACTATCAGTGTTTAGTTTTTGAGGAGTCAAAAGTTATACAAGGATTTTTGACTGCATGTGGGGGTTGGTGCCCCTGACCCCCCCATGTTGTTCAGGAGTCAACTATAAAACATGGTAAACAATACCTATTCTATCTCAAACTACAACTTGTGAGTACATTTATTTCAAGGACTAGAATGCATACTCTCTTAAAATAGGTTTTCTGCTTATAAGTTCAAAGTGCACACTACATTGGAGGTAACACAATTTAGAGCATATATCAAATAACATCTGGGAAATGAGACTATTAATGACCTATCCCTTTTTTACAATAGCAATTACCTTGTAAAGTAAGATTTTATGACCAAATATAAATAAAAAGTTAAAGTTAATATGATATTGAGACTGAAGATTTACTTATTTTACTAATATGTTCTTTTGCATTGTGCTTTTGGGTTGCCAGGAGTTTGGTAAATATCCTGACACCTGGTACAGTGCATGACACATAAGTGCTCACTAGGTTTGTGTTTTGGTCTAGAATGGTGATAGGCCACTGAGAAAAATTTTAAGAGGTAGAAATGTAGCTAGACAACCCGAAAACTTCCATTAGAGAAACAATCAGTTTTAAACATCTGCCATGTACACAGAAAACAAAAGGCAGGTATCAGCTATGCCATTAATTAAAACCGTTCCTTTTTTTACTCCTATTCCCTCTCATCCCCGATCCTGGTGCAATGCAATCAGAAGCTAAAACTCAATATGTATGTGGGACGAGGCTATGTAGGATAGCTAAAAAGGTAAAAAGACAAGGAGGTCGCCATATCTCTCCCTTTCCCCATTGCAGGCTTTCAGCCTGGAGCAGGACTGAGCTGGTGGAGGTAATACATTAACTTGCTATGAAGTGCAGAGTTTTGATTATTAACTAGTCTGAATATATCACTTGCTCAAAAGAGACCATTATTGTGAATAAATGTGACCAAAGAAACTCTTATTAACTCAAGGTCAGTAGAGAAGCTAAAAAGCATGCCCAACATTTCATTAGGGTTAGAGGAAGGATGTATCTAACACATTTGAGCAGGAAACTGGGGGATAGAATTAAGTTTTTAATTTTTTTATAAGTAGGCTCCATGCTGGGCATGAACTCACAGGGCTTGAACTCATGGCCCTGAGATCAAGACCTGAGCTGAGATCGAGAGTCAGATGCCTCTTGATCAAGCCACCCAGGCACCTCTAGTTTTTAATTTTGATTGTATCCATTGGGCATACTTTTTCAGTGGAGTTGCCCACTTAATATTTTATCAAGTAAGCACATTAAAAAGCAAACTACCTTCTACTAACTCCATTATTTCATTAAAAGAGAAAAAGGGGGGGCGCCTGGGTGGCACAGCAGTTAAGCGTCTGCCTTCGGCTCAGGGCGTGATCCCGGCTTTATGGGATCGATCCCCACATCAGGCTCCTCCGCTATGAGCCTGCTTCTTCCTCTCCCACTCCGCCTGCTTGTGTTCCCTCTCTTGCTGGCTGTCTCTATCTCTGTCGAATAAATAAATAAAATCTTTAAAAAAAAAAAAGAGAGAAAAAGGCATCAGAACATGGGAGGAGAGAAGGGTTATAATTTTAGAATAATAGAAGTCCTTTACATTTGTAACTAACTTTATGGAAAAAAAATTATTACCTTGTCTTTGTTTTTCTCCCTTTTATCAAAGATAATGAAAACCTCATCATTTGGGAACAATTACCCTAGTATACTTTCAATTTGAGAACAGTAGAAAAGTTCATGGTTACCCTAAAGCCAAGGACTGGTCTCTCAGTTAATCCACCACTACTTTTGGGCATTTGTGAATTTAGAAGGCCATGAACGATAATCGCTCCAGTATTTCTTTCTAGATTAGAAATATGGTACAGTAAAATGAAGCTGTAGTTTAGAAACAAAAAGACTTGAGTTTCAATACTGCCTACAACACCCATTACTGTACAGAACTTTGATGAGATTACTCTACCTCTCTGAGCCTCAGTTTCCTTATCTATAAAATGAAGATAATAATAAAACTTAATACATAGGGTTTTATGAACAAATTACATAAAGCACACATGCGAGCAAAACTTCAAGTAAACATCAGGTTCTCAGTAAATCTTTCTATCCTCATTCTCTGAGAAAGAAACTCCAGCAGTAATAATAAACTTTTAGATAGATCCTAGGTCTCAAACTACTTTAGTTTTTTTGTAAATGAAATCCATGTCCTTCTGTCATTTATTAGAAAGCCACCTAAAAGTTGTTTAGATATTTCATGACTTATACTCGTGGTTAACTTGGGACTAGGTATGACTTGGAATTGCTTGTTAAGGATAGCATGATGCTGTAGCTCCCTCTAGGAATATATCTGTCTACTCTGTAATCTCATGACTGAAATAAAATTGCCTGCCCCAGTTAGGAAGGTGGGGAGGAAGAAACAAAATGGCTTCTCGCCATTGTTCACCTGACAGTGCCTTCCGAATGTGGTCTTGTCTCCTGGCCACCTCGAGCCTCTCAGGAGGTGCAGAGTAGGATAAGGTAAGCAAATAGCACTTGGACTCATGCCAGCCCACTAACAAAATGGACAGGTTAAACTTTGCAGTCTTCCATTTATCAGTGGCAATATCCTAATTTAAAGTCAGTTAGGAGTCCCTATTGTCCGTAGACAATCCACCGTTGGATTTTTTTAAATGACTAGATCAAATTTTTAACACTATACTTTTCCTTTTTCAGCTTCCACACTCTGTAGCTTCTCAATTCTTACCACTCACCTGGACCCCACCTAGAAAAGATTATATAGAACCTATAGACCAGGGGCACCTGGGTGCCTCGGCCGTTAAGCGTCTGCCTTCGGCTCAGGTCATGATCCTAGGGTCCTGGGATCGAGCCCCGCATTGGGCTCCTTGCTCTGCTGGGAGCGTGCTTCTCCCTCTCCAACTACCACTGCTTGTGTTCCCTCTCTCACTGTCTCTGTCAAAAAAAAAAAAAAAAAAAAAAGAACCTGTAGACCAAGTTCCTTGCAGACCTCTCCTACTGATGATACAATTGGACCACCCAGCTGAGGGCTGACCCAGTTCTTTGTTTTCTTCTCTGATAAAGCTGGAAGACTTAGGGTCCTGCAGCTTGCGTGAGTGGGTGGATCGGGTATGTGTGTGCCTGTGGTTGCAGATGCTTTCTCTCTCTCTCTCTCTCTCTCTCTCTCTCTCTCTCGGCTCATAGTCCATGTGAGCATGGAGTGGTATGGAAGAAGTGGAAATCAGCAGAAGCTCCTGGTGATCCCTATCCCATTCCTGCAGGGGATTGTACAAACTACATTCCTAACATGGCTTACAAGGCCCCTACTCGTATCTCCAGTCTCTTGCCCTTCCTTACGGTGTCCTCCAAAGTCTAAACACTCTAAACCTCTTTCACTCTCCCATCTCCTGAATGTACATGCTTTCTCTTGCTTTAGGTCCCAGCTTGGTCATTGACTGCTCTGAGAAGCCTGTCCTGAACTACCAAGGGTGGGTCAGGTAAGCCTACTTCTCCCAAATGTAGTGACCTTCTAAAGATCTCATAAAAGTGATAAAAGACAAAAACAGCCGATTCATGATAGCCAAAGAAATAATATCATCATGAAGACCAGAGACATCATGAGGAAGGGCAGTACAATGTTTCAAGCTCATCTCAAAGAAATAGCTTTCTAGAGATCATGAAATCCTTTCACCGCATCGCAGAGTAGGAGGGAACG
This sequence comes from Ursus americanus, assembly GCF_024610735.1. NCBI lineage: Eukaryota > Metazoa > Chordata > Mammalia > Carnivora > Ursidae > Ursus > Ursus americanus. The sequence goes on from NC_142139.1 coordinate 13,508,340, forward strand.
TTTTTCTAGAGTATTTAAAAATATATCATTTATGGAAAACAGTATTTTCAGGCCTTTTCTAATCACTTCTGAATTTCAATCCCAACTTGTTTAACTTTTACATGTCAGAGAAAACTAGTGGTCTCTATCAGGCCCCTGTAAGAGAAGAATTTGAGGTACCAATGCAAGGAGCAACAGGAAGCTTTAAGATTACCATCCAATTCCTAGCAGCGAATGGGGAATGAGAAAGAATTCTAGTGTTTGCCTACAGAGACCACTTCATTCTATTTTAACTGTAATCCTCTAAATTTTAGAAATAGTAAGACCTGTTAAATTATGTCTTAGACTTTGCACCTGCCATGGATGGTTGGTTTTCTTCTGAACTGTAGAATTATAGCAGTGTATAGCAGGACGTCTGCCATATAATGGCCAGTGTGGCTTGCTGATTGTCCTTAATAACAGGACAGCCATTTATGTGATCCACATGTATCAGTTGAATGATCTTGAGTGAAGGATTTATAACTCTTTCATCTTCTCCTTCTTTGTAACCTAGGTCTATCCCCAAAATGATGAGTCTCTCTCAAGCAATTTGGATGGAATGTCGTTTATCTCCTATGCTTCTCATGCCACAGATAGTGGAAGACGGGTTTGCATTATCTCAGCTCTCCGTTGCCCCATCCAAACCATTATGTTTCTGCCCCCCCTCCTTTTTAAAGAAAGTCTTTTCTTTTGAGACCATTTTCTTTTGGCTGTCACCTTCCAGCCTACTTCATCATAGTTATCTGTCATTTACCTCATCTATCATTATATCATTATCTACCATCTGTCCCCATCTGACATTGCTATCTACCATCTATCACCGAAGATCTTGGCAGCTGGCTCTTCATCATCCTCTATGTCCTGCCATCATCCTGGGTGACCTCAAAGTCCACGTAGATAAGTCATTTGTCCCTCTGGCCTCACAGTTCTTTAACTCCTCATCTCTAGTAACCTTTACTTCTGTTACACTTTATCCATTTACATACAGGGCTGTAAGCTGTGATTTGTGTTCTCTAGAGTTTTACTTCTGTAAAATTTAACATGGGACTTTCTGACCACAGCTCTCCATCCTCTCAGCTTCTTTATTTTCTCCCATATCTCGGGAGAAAATGTGGCTTGAAGAGAACATCAGTCAGTTCCCTTTATTTTCTCCCACATTGGAACCCCCCTGGTTTCTTTACATTCTGCAATCAATATCCTATTGCCAATAAAAAAAAACCCTCTTGCACATTTCCCCTTCACAAACCCCTGTGCTATTACACATGTGTGCTTTCCATTCTATATATTCCATTATATCTATCTATCTATCTATCTATCTATCTATCTATCTCACATCTTCTTTATCCATTTATCATTCGATGGACACTTGGGCTGCTTCCCTATCTTGGCTACTGTAAATAATGCTGCAGTAAACATTTCTTTCTTTTTTTAAAAGATTTTTTTAAGGTAATCTCTACACCCAATGTGAGTCTCAAACTCACAACCCCAAGGTCAAGAGTCACATGTTCTACCAACTGAGCCAGCCAGGTGCCCCTCATATGGCATTTCTATTTTTAACTTTTGAGGAACCCCCATACTATTTTCCACAAGAGCTGCACCAATTTACATTCTCCCCAACAATGCACAAGGGTTCTTTTTTCTCTATATCCTCACCAACACTTGTTATTCCTTGTCTTTTTGATACTCGCCATTCTGTCAGGTATGTGGTGATATCTCATTGTGGTTTTGATTTGCATTTCCATGATGATTAGGGATGTTGAACATCTTTTCATGTGTCTGTTGGCCATCTTCTTCTTTAGAAAAATGTCTCTTCAGGTCCTCTGTCCATTTTAATTGGGTTATTTGTTTTTTTGGTGTTGGATTTAATCATTTTCCTATACTCTTCTTCCCTTGCCTTCAGCAGATGACTTACACATTACTCACAGGGGAAATAAATCATCAAATAATAATTCCTTCAATTTCTGCCTTCTCATTTTCAACATTACCTGTTATCACTTTCTTTACTCCTATAAATTCTTTTACCCACTTATTTACTCAACAAAAATTAGAATTCCTACTGTGACCTAGGCACTATGCTAAAGTATAGAAGAAGAATGAATACATACAGTTTCAGTCAAGAGGAAGCAAGGCTTAAAATTATAACTGAGGGGGCGCCTGGGTGGCACAGCGGTTGGGCGACTGCCTTTGGCTCAGGGCGTGATCCCGGCGTTATGGGATTGAGCCCCACATCAGGCTCCTCCGCTATGAGCCTGCTTCTTCCTCTCCCACTCCCCCTGCTTGTGTTCCCTCTCTCGCTGGCTGTCTCTGTCTCTGTCAAATAAATAAAATCTTAAAAAAAAAAAATTATAACTGAGGCACCTGCGAAGACTTTTCCCCCCTGCATCTTCATACTTGCACCTCTCTTTCTCTTTTATTTATTAAGCTGAGGTGGGATCTTTTCTCCTTCATATCAAGATGGTCAAGTCTTTCCCATTTTAAGAAATGAAAAGACTCTCTGGATTCTTTTGATGTTTCTAGAAACTATTCAGTCTTTCTCCTTCCCTTTAGAGCCAGGCTTCCTGAGACAATAATCTTATACTTGTCTCTGCATTCTTCTCTTCTATTAGTGCCTCAGTCTACTACAATACCAGCTTTCATATTCACCAGTCCGCTGAAACTACTCGCTGAGGTCATAGATGAATTTTTTGTTGCCAAACACTATGCACACATCTTGGCCTTTATTTTATGTCACTGAAGCATTCCAGAGCATTGACTCTTCTCCCCTTTGAAATTTCTCCTTTTCTTTTCCTGACTTGATTCTTTCTTGACATTCAACTTACTTCTCTGAATACTCCTTTTTAGGCTCTTCCCATGGGCAATTGTTCCTCATTTGACACCTTATATTTAAAGTTGTACCTTAAGATCTCTTTTCATTGCAGTCTACCTGGGCCATCTTTTTCTTTCCCATGTTTTCAGTTTTCATCTATGTGATTCCAGACTTCAGAGCTACAACTCAGATCTCTCTCCTACCAGGTACCTATTCCGTACCGGGTTTCTCTACCTGCGTGCTTTATCAGCACCTCAAACTCTACACAACCAGAAAGCAGCTTAACTTTTCACTCAGCCTGTTCTCTCCTGTTCTATTTCCTGTATCAGTGATTGATTCTGCCATTCTAGGGATAATTCTAACATCTTTCCTATCCTTTATTCTTGGTTTTCCATTTTATCAACAAAACAACTTTTACTCCCTTATATCACTTAAATATATTCCCTCTTTGTATTTTCTAGTAGTCACCAACACTCACCTAGATTGCTATAATAATCTAAATGGTGTTCCCCTCCTCCTGTCTCTCAGAATCCATTTTGTCTGGAGAATTATCTTCATAGAATGCACATGTGACCATGTCTTTGCATATTAGCATTCAATAATTCCTTATTGGCATCAGCATAAAATTCTATATTCCTTACCTCTCCTATTCACCCCACTCTACTCTTCCCCTATCCAAGGTGCTCTGATCTCTCCCATCTCTATATTTTTGTCCATCTTCTTAACTCTGCATGTAAATCCCAGCCCTTACCCCATGCTCTCCCTGCCTAACACCCACTTAGGCTTTCAGAGTCAGCTCGGCGTCACCTATCCAACAAACTGCCTTCCCTTCCTCCTTCCTGCTGGCCTGGGCTAAATCTTCTTTGCCTGTGCTTCAGTATTGCCATCAGAACCCTTTTACACTTATTGTATTGATTGTAGTGTCTGTTAACCTTTTGTTTCTTCTGAGAGATTTTCAGATTTGAGGGCAGAGATAATTCAAAATAGGTACAAAATATGTACAAAGTAAGCTTGTGTATCCTAATTAAAGCCTTTGTTGCCTGTTTAGAAGTGCCATTTGTTTCCTAGTCTGGGTTCAGCATGTGGGTGTTTGACCAGCAAACAGGTTGTTTAATAATGAACAGTACCCCACTGCCTTCTAATTTGATACTAGGGTCATGGGCTTACCCACTGTAATATTTTGACTCCCTGCCTATTTTGCAGCCTAATTGAGGAGCCTCCATCTTGAGGCTTTCTGAAGGAAAGTTAATTGCTGATCATAGGCTCCAAAGCTATCTGGTTGGCAGAATACTACAACGGACTTTGGCTCCTTGATGGAATGAAGCAAACTTTTATCTCAGAGTGAAAGAATAATATTGCCAAAGTGTTACTTTTTCGGCATGGCAGAAGTAATCCTGTAGAAATCAAGGAAATGTTACCAGTGTTAGGAAAAGCATCAGTCGGCATCACTATACCATAGCTTTACATCCTTGCTACAGAGAAACACGCTTAGTGGGAAGACTATCATGACTGTATATGTCACTGTAGAAAATTTTGAAAATACAGCTAAGCACAAAGGAAAGTAAAAATTACTCAAGGTCTTATCTCCCAAAGTAGTCAGTAGCATTTATATATATGTATTTATATACATATATACATATATAATGAAATATATAACTATATATTACATGTATTATATATTACATATAATTATATATATTTATATACACACCATTTATATAAAATAAGCATGTTACACAAATAGGTGAGCTTATACTATTATCTTACAAATCTTTAAAAATTAAGAATCTTATCAAAATTTTTCCATTTCATTAAATATTCCTCTACATCATTAAGAAATTTTAAAAACTTATTTATTTATTTATTTATCTATCTATCTATCTATCTATCTATCTATCTATCTATCTATCTATCTCAGTTGGGAGCAGAGGGAGAGGGAGAAAGAGAATCTTAAGCAGCCTCCACACCCAGCACAGAGCCCAGTGTGGGCTCAATCTCACAACCCTGAGATCATGATCTGAGCCAAATCAAGAGTCGGATACTTAACCGACTGAGCCACCCAGGTGCCCCAAGAAATTTTTTTAAAATTATAGGTTAAGGAGCAGTCAATGCAGATAACTTAGAAAGGAGAAAAAGGCATTAAAAAAAATCAAGGACTTATAATCCCGCCAAAGGTACGTAATTAATGTAATGTTTATGGCCAATTCATCTAGTTTCAAGTATGCTTGAATACAGACACGTGTGTGTGTGTGTATGTATTTACGTATTTCTATGTACTCATATGTGTATATATGTACACATAGGAATGTGTATGTGTATACTCCTATAAGTTGGTGTGTGCATAGAGACCCATGCACATATCTTCATTTGATCAAAATTTGTATTTTAAAAGGCTTCATTTGGCACCAAATATAGGAGGGATTTGAGGGACTCATCTGGAAGAAAAGGTAAATTAAATACTACTATAACCTTGCTGAGAAATGAGAACTGAAAATAAGATGGTGAAAGTGAGACCAGAGAAAAGAGAACCACAGCGACGTGGGAATGCCCTAGACGGCTGTTAGACTAGATTAGCAGATGAGACAGCAGATGCCAGCTGTGCCAGATGTGTGTGCTATCTCCCAAGGGCATCAGGGCAGTCTTCTCTTTTCAGTGAGTTAATCTATATGGAAGACCAACCTTTGAATTACAGATAAAGTCCCTAAACAACATCAGTCAGTCAGACATTGAAATTTGCCCCCAATGAATGTTTGTTCCCTTTTCAATAGGCATTTGCTTCTTAAATCATCTCACTGTTAAAGAAACAGATTAATTTAAGTAGAATCAGTCTCCTTAATAAATTGGCCTTTTACAATCTGTTTGTTTATGCATCCATTCATTCCTCTACTTATCCTTCTGTAACGGTAGGTTGAGTGAGCATAATTTATGTAGTTTAACTAAAATGCAAGTTTATTTTTGTCTTAATCTTTCACTGGGAGAAGTTTTTTCCCCCAATCCTGCTTAAAAAACTAGGCAGTCCCTAGTTTTTTCTGCCCATTCAAAGAATAAAGTGTTCTATCAGGGCCTCGAATCAGACAGCTCCAGGGGGCACTATTTGCATTATAATCTTTGTAAATGAGTCTCCTGGAGTTTAGCTCCAGTAGATTCTAATGGGAATTGTGCCCCTGGAGTTCTGCAACAGGACCTTGCCTCCTAAGGCCAAGTTCATATCAAAATCATAGTTTTAATTCAGTATTTAGGAATGTTTTATCTAACATATTAAAGAATACTTTACTCTTTATTCAAAGTTGAGACTTCTCTACACTCTACCTTCATTCCAGGGCCTGGCTGTAGGCAAGCCAGCAGTCGTGGGGGGAGAGTCTGCCATAAACCTTCTTGCTTCTGACTTCTAGGGTTGGGGAGCAGAATGGAAGGTAGAGAGAGGGAGGGCCCCTTTTATTGCCCTGGCTCTCAGTCTAACTCTCCAGACGTAGCAGTGCCTCATCCTCAGAGCCCCTCAGCTTCTGCCCTGCCAGCTACTAGGTCGTCTTCAGTCCTCTCAGACCATCCTCTTGGACAGGATACCTTTTTAAATGACCCCAGGATAATATTCCTACCATTAGTTTTCATCTAGTTCCTAGAATTCCCATACTTTCGACCACTATGAGAGAGAAGAGTGCAGTACCTTCCTAGTCACCCGCCTCTATCCTGCTGTCATAGGCTGCTTTAGCAGGCACAGGTGATGGGCTGACCCTCACTCAGGACTGGGAGGGGTGAGGCCCTTGCCTTAAGAGCAAAACTAAAGGGGATCCCAAAAAACTCAGCACACTGAAGATAAATAATATTTTAGTGAAACATTTAAAAAAATAAATCTTAATGGAAACAAATATGATGGGCAAGATATCAAAATTTTATTTTTTTAAGATTTTATTTATTTATTTGAGAGAGAGATAGCAAGAGAGAGAGCAGGAGCGAAGGGGGGAGGAGAGGGAGAAGCAGGCTCCCTGCGGAGCAGGGAACCCATCTAGGGGCTCGATCCAGGACCCTGGGATCATGACCTGACCCGAGGGCAGACACTTACCCAACTGAGCCACTCAGGCACCCCAAGATATCAAAATTTTAAATAAAGACAGACTTAGTGCAGGAGATAGTTCTTTGACTGTCTTGAGGTACATTGCAAACAATTCTTTTCATTGTTCACCCACAGCACATCTATCTTTCCAAAGAAATAGTCCTCAAAAAAAAAAAAATTCTCTCAATTGCCATCATCTTTTATACCTATATTGAAATTTGGGCTCTGTGGCTTAAGAGTTCCCTTTGAAATGTATTTTGTGTATTGTTGTATTGGTCAAAATTTCCAATTTAAATTACAGTTATCCATCTGTCATCCATCTGTTTACCCATCAACCCATCAACCCATCCATTCATTTGCTGGGGTTGTGTATGAAGGAGAATAAAGACGACCTTTGGGGTGCCTGGCTGGTTCAGTCAGAAGAGCATGCGACTCGATCTTGGGTCATGAGTTCAAGCCCCACGTTGGGTGTAGAGATTATTTAAATAAATAAAACTTTTTTTTAATTTAAAAAAGGACCATCTTCAAAAGCTAATGACTAATCCATTCTAAGAGATGGTTAAATGAATGACTGTGAAATGGAAATATTTACAGTTACAAAGGGAATACTAAGTTGGTCTGCCTCACCAAGTGGGCCCTGAACCCATATTGATGTGTAAAATTAAAGGGAGTCACAGTGCATTTTAGTCTCCTATTAAAGATGTCCCCTAAAACATGCCTGTTACTAACTCCTCTATTCTGCTTACATCCCCACCTCTACAGAGTCAGTTCTTATGAGCTCCTGTGAAACAGCGCGCTCCATAATTTCTCGTCAGTTTGTTGTGAGTGTAAGTAGAGACTCACCTTCAGAGGTAGAATGATGAGCCTGTATTGTTCAGAGGAAAATTAAGGACCTTCAAGCTAGTAAATTGTCAGTTCCTTTGTCAAGAGTGCTTTCAAATGTTTTAACATAGTGGATTAAGTTAAACTTTGTGTCAAAGAATACAGGTATGTGTCATTGTAGGCACTGAGATTTTTTCGAAACCTATTTTCAAAGGTTTTTTTGTTTGTTTGTTTGTTTTTAAGCTGACGTATTAAAGGGGTAATTTAGTCAATAATATGTGTTGTCTATATAGCTGGCTTCCTACAGAGCTATTGGCTCCAGTGATTTTGAGTAGTCGGAAAGAATTCTCTAAAATCAATGAAGGCACCTTTTGGCCTGTTTGTGTAACCTGGCACAAATTAGTAAGCTCCCCGCTGGAGTCCAACTGCAGCGTACGGTCCAGTAACATCCAGGGGTCAGCTATTGTTCCCTGGGTCCGTTAAATGCCCCTGCTCCATTAAGCACAGCCTAAAATGCATCTGGCTCAATAAACAAAGCTGTAATATGCTAGCCACAGAAAAGAGGATTTTATAGAACTGTTCCTGCTTGGAATAGCATAATCGGAAATTGAATTAATTATGTTCCAAAAAGTTGTCTTAGCCCATGGCATATGAGTTCTAAAACCCCAAAATGCCAAAATCTTACTATGTAAAAATGATCCATACAATACAAAAACAGACACATAAATTGAATTGAATTTCACAACATGTTGTTTTCCTAAAATACACTGTCTAAAGAGTTCTTGCAAATCAGTTCCTGCTGTTTTATACATGACGATATTTACACTGAATTACAACAGCCCTCCTGCAGCGGAGGCCAGCTTGTTCGGAGAGTGAATTAGGGCCCAATGACACCAGGGACTCTCTGGCCCCATTGCTGCAAGTGAGCAGAAGGTCAGTGAAACTGAAGCATATTATGAAGTTCACATTTCTAACAAACATCTTCCAAAGAATAAAATGGGAATTCAAGAAACATGTACAAGTTCACTTAATATTCTTAATTAACATAGCATAGATATGAAAGAATACATCCCACATACATAGTACAAAGGATAAGCAAATCCCATTTTAGCCTTTCCTAGTTTATTTTTTATTTTTATTTTTTTAAATATTTTATTTATTTATCAGAGAGAAAGAGTGCATGCACAAGCAGGGGAGCTGCAGGCAGAGGGAGAAGCAGGCTCCCCACTGAGCAGGGAGCTGGATGCGGATGCGGGGCTCCATCCCAGGACCCTGGGATCATAGCCTGAGCCGAAGGTAGACACTTAACCGACTGAGCCACCCAGACGTCCCTAGCCACCCCTAGTTTAAAAAGTAGAATAGTGCTGTAGGAGGTTTACCTCCTTAGTGCTCACTATTCCCAAAAGCACTAAGGGCTCTCTGCCTTAAGCATCTGAGATGCTTTGCCTGCAGGCTTTCCTCTGGTCAAGAACCATGCTGAGCCCCTGCAAGCAGGGCATGCGGGATGTGCCAGGGAATGAAGCCATCAGGAGCAACCCTCATGTAATAATGGGCAGGAGCTGGTAGATAGATATCTAAATTTCTTTGTCCCTCAGGTAGGATGACTTTGACACTATTCTCTACGGTGTTCAAGAGGTCCCCATTGAGGGGCGCCTGGGTGGCTCAGTCGTTAAGCGTCTGCCTTCGGCTCAGGGCGTCATCCCGGCGTTATGGGATCGAGCCCCACATCAGGCTCTTCCGCTATGAGCCTGCTTCTTCCTCTCCCACTCCCCCTGCTTGTGTTCTCTCTCTCTCGCTGGCTGTCTCTATCTCTGTCAAATAAATAAATAAAATCTTTAAAAAAAAAAAAAAAGAGGTCCCCATTGATTTTGAGCCTCGGTTGCTCACGGTAATAATCTGCTTGTAACTTACCCTGTGTAGACTTCCTTTCTTTTCCTTCCCTTCCCATTTGACTTCTCCCCTCCCTTACTAGTATCTGCAGGGATAACTTCCTACTTATACTCAAATTCTCACATCAGTGTTTGCTTCTAGGGACTCTAACGATTGGCAGTACTCTTGCAGCTCCTTATTTTTGTCCGCAATTTTAACTCTGTTTCTCTCCAACCAAGCGTAATTACTGCTTTGATATTTTATGTTTATCATTGCTTTGCCTTTTTAATGGTTTATTAGATATATTAAAGATATTAGTAACTGGCAATACATTTTTAGGATTTTTTATTTTGAACTGAACAAATTTATTTCATGCTGTATACATCCTTCTATGATTTTTAAAGAACTAACCATTATGTTTCTAAGACTCATCCATGACTTAACTTTTTGTTGCTATGTCAATAAAGCTATGAATATTTCTGCGCACTGCTCCTGTTACACATGTCAAGAGTTTACCTAGAAGTGAAATTACTGAGTAATAGACTCTGTACATCTTCATTTTTTTTAAGTCACATTTCCTAGTAAAGACAGTAGTTCTAATACATTTGTCTAATTTTGTTTCCTTTAAGAATCTAACGCTTTTAAAAAGGCAAAAAATCCACAGATATGGAGAAAAGCGAAGATGAGACAATATCAATAAAATGTTTAAGTCTGAAAAGTAGATGGATGAATGGTAAATTGCTTGGTAGAACTGAGAAAGCCAAACCTAAGTCAGGGTAAGGGATGATGGGAAGGAATCAGAGAACCAACTTAATTTATGCTGCGGAATCTTCCAAAGGCCCCCTAATTGGTGCCTCTGGAAGATGGGATTAAAGGAGCTAGCTGAAATATAGTGAATTGATTGAAAGTGTTTAAAGAAGCAGTTAAATTCTCAATCGCCTTCTCTTCTTCCATGAGCAATTGTCCCTCACAGCCAGCGAATTATTCTCCAGAGAAGCTAACACAGAACTGACTGAGGAAAAATAGACACAGCTGAAGACACAAATACTGTGAAGAAACAGGAAGATTAATTGAATGTGTGCCTACTAAATATTGAGAGATCCACCCTATTCACTTTTTAGGACACTGGCAGCCAGACCTTTACTCTCTATCTACAAAATTTTAGAAGAGTCTTCTCTGGAGTATCTGACCAGCCCATGGAGAAAGACCTGAAGAAAATGTCATTGCACTTTCCCCAAAAAATGGCCCGCCTAGATCACCCAGAGGGAAGTTCACAGTTGACAAGCTCACCGGGCCTTTAGTCACAGACCTTGAAAAATGAACATTTAATTAAGGAGACATTTGAGAAAAGAAATCTCTAATATGAAAGAAGGAGAGCAAAACAAATGGATGAAATTCTTTTAGACCTATGTGGAAAGAATAAAACCTCAAAAATAAAAGTTGGAGCGTAACTATCATTAATAGTTTCAGAAATGTAAAAGGATATATTTCTTTGGAACAAAAATAGGATGCCATGAGAATTGAACAGAGAACCAGAAACCGCTCTTAGAAACTAAAAATATGATGGAAGAAATGAAATACTTAATAAAAGAGTTGGGTGATAAAGAAACATCCCAGAAAATATATTAAGAAGAGAAAGAAAAGGAAATTAGAGGAACAGTCCAGGAGTCATAACATTTGAGAAATAGAAATTCAGAATGTGAAGAACGGAAGGCAGGAAGCCATGCAGCATGTAAGTCACAAGAAAATTCCCCAAACTGAAAGGTGATATTTTTCACATTGAATGGGACCACCAAGGGCTTAGTACAATGGGTGAAAATAGGACCACACTCAGTCACAAAGTGAAATTTCATATATGTGGGGGAAAAGAAATAATTTTAGAAATTTCTGTGATTCTGGGGGGCAGGGTGAGGTGTCAAGGACAGGTGACGTACACATCATAATCATTATGGGTTTAAATTTCTCAACAGCATACTGGAAGTAAGATGATCAAGGAGCATTGCCTTCAAAATATAAAGGAAATTGTTGCTTATTTTTCTAATCTAGAATTCTATCCAAGCTATCAACTGAGTATTACGATAGACTACAGATGTTTTCCGGTTAGACATGTCTCAAAAAATTTATCTCATTAACATCTTTTCTGAGAAGCTGCTGGAGGACAAAATGTGCATATAAAACTTGGATTTAGAAAAACCCTTAAGACAGATTTAAAAAATAGGGAGAAAAATAATACCAAATAACTTTTCAAAGTGGTGTATCAATGTACCCTCCCTAAACAGTGTATATAAGAGTGCCTTAGGTCATGTCTTCATCAATAATTATTTTTCCTTTAAAAATTTGATAGAACTCATTTTGTAAATCTGAGCCTGACAGATCCTTTTTTCTTCTTTATGGGAAAAGTTTTAAAAGAGCAATTTAATTCCTTTAATTATAATAATATATATAAGGATATAGTATAATATAGTATATATAATACATATCATGTAATATGTATATTATATATAATACTGTAATTTTTTACTATTACGAATATTATACATATTTTATATTTTTTGAGTCAGTTTCAATCAATTATTTCTAGATGTTTTTCTTTTGTCTGTTACCAAACTTTTTTCACTGATATATATAATCTATCTGTTTTGGTTTTGTCTCCTCTTCATTTTATTTTCTTGGTCATTAAACATGAAATATTTAATCAAACTCACTAATAACTTTGAAAAATGCTAATTTAAATAAGAATGAAATGAAATGTTCTTTCCTCCAAATGTGTCTTCTTCATTTTATATGTTGTAGGTCACACCTAAATGTCTGTTTTTCCTCTGAACTTAATGACTCTAAGAAATTTTATATATATTAAGTGTGTATGTATGCATATACAGCTCTTACTACAGAAGTAATTTATGTTTATTGTGGAAAATCAGAAAATGCAGATAAGCAAAAAAGGAGACAAGAAACTTCAATTAATCCCTTCATTTAGGAATTGCCACTATTCACATTTATTTTAGGTTGGGTTCCCTGAAAGACAGACTTGAAGACAGATGGCTCAGTGCAGCTCACTGAGGAGCGCGCCTGGGAAAACCCCTGTGAGTGAGTGGAGGCAGCAGGACTAGGCCGTGGGGATTAGCTGGTCTGCTCCGCCGTAGCAACCAAGTCCTTAACCAGTCCTCTGAGGAAGTCGAACTGGAAGAGCCCTGCAGAGTTGTACCTCACTCAGACAAGGGGGTTGGGTCTTTGCTCTGAACCCTCATTGCCCAGGGACAGGACACAGGGTGCCCCTGGAGAGAAGGCGTAACCCTGAGCCAGGTAGCTCCCTTGGCCCAGCTGTGAGCTGACACTGTCAGCAGCCAACAGTCCCGACAGCTTGGACAGTGCAGCCTTTGTGTTTGGTGTGGCATGTGTAGGGCTTGGTGTGAAGGTGGCTACGGTGAGAGGTGAATCTTGTCAGTACACCACAGCAACCACTAAAATCTACCTCTTGCACTGCCTGAATCAACTCGCTTAATATAAGTTTACTTCATCTGGGAACAGTTCCTCTGGGATTCTGATTGGTCTCTTTTTTCTGGGGAAAAGTAGATTAGTGGGATGAGCTATTAGCCCCAGGAAGGCAGCTATACTTGGGGTAACAACTGAGTTTATAATCTCTCTCTTCTGTTTCCCATTCTAGAATTGCCTTGCCTTAGGGCCTTTCCCTGAGGAGCCTGGGACTCTGGCTCACACTGTACTTAATTCATTTTCTTCTAAAATTTGGCAAAGAAATACTAAAAGACACTCCAGTGGATCATTTGGGTACCAAACTGATTTTTTCCTGCTCCCACAGTGTAAGACCAACCCTATCTTCTGATACTCTGTCATTAATTATTCCTGCCAGGATGGTGACTTCTTTCCTTGTCTATTGGCCTCTTGGGAAATAGGATTTCCTAACTCATAGAGGCCAGAGCTGGGGTGGGAAGTGGTCGCAACAGGGCAGCTTTTCCTTTTACTCTTTATTTCTCAGACCCCTGTATGCTGCGTGTTGAAGCTAGAGCACCATATGCTGGTCATTTCTGAGTGTCCTACATCCTGGAGGCTGTGCCCTGCTCTAGCAGTGTGTGCACACAGCCATTCCTTAGGCAAACTTCCTAAGTTAGATTGGATGACCGAATGCCCAGAGTAAAATCAGCTCACACAGATGAGAGTAAGTGTTCCTTCCTAGGTCCAGGCCATGACAGAACACCCTGAGCCGTCTACAAATGCTCTCCTGTTCCATTCCAGATGGTTTGCTCTGCCTGGCAAGTAGCAGCCTGAGTTAGTCTAGCTGCCCAGGAACCCTGCCCTGGTATGGAGGAATGGATTCTGACGTGGAATTGTCCTGGCAAATAGCTTGTAAAAAGAAGGATGTAATTGTAGCCGGTAAATACAAAGGGAAATATCAGTTAATACCTCACTATTCTATCATAATTACAATCCCTACTGGGGAATAATAAATTATATGTTCCAAAAAAAAAATGATATATTCCAAGAAGAAAGGAGTCTGTTTCTGAAAGAGTCTATTTCTGAAATAACTTGAAAGAACCTCTTTCAAGTTATTTCCTAACTTGAAAATGGGAATACAAACTTCAGAGAAGACTGTTCTGACTTAGATAGCCTAATGAATGATTAACTGGCTGAAATATCATTGATGGTTATGGCTGTGTTGTATATCAAGCTTGTTTAGGGCAAATAAAAGAGCACTTAGAGGATTATGCTGGAATAAGCAGATTGCAGCAAATGCTATTTGTTCTCCTTTGCAATAAAACGTTCACCTCAGCCTTTTTTTTTCTCATGTAAGAGATAACAACAAAAAAAAAATGATGGCTTTCTGTTTAATTGGTGTGTGTGGGGGGTAACATGGAAGAAGGAGGTCTGGAAGGAGAAAGAGGAATAGATAGAATAAGTAAGGATCATCCATGAGAAAAACTCCCGGCTCAGTTGTCCTCTGACCTCCGTCCCCTTGCTTGGTGGTGGGACAAGTGTATACTGATTCTCCCTCAGGACAGCATAATTAGGATGTATGTTTGCAGGCCAACAGAGATGGCACAGGTGATGTCCACATGTGATCTCCATTGATCTAGGGGCAACAGCTCACACAGGAAGGCCTGAAGTGACCTTTGCTCAGAGACAGATGGTGAGCCCATTGGGCCCCTTCTGCTGTGACAGCACTGCAGTGAGGAGAGCAGAGACTTTGCAGCCAGAACAGAGTTCATATTCTGGCTCTGCCAACTGCAAGCTGTGTGATTTTGAGTAACTAACCTAACTTTCTCTGCTTTGTTTTCTTGTCTGAAAAATGGGGATAAAATGATCTACTTCATGAGATCGTTGTAGGGATAAAACGAGTTAGTGTATAGAAAAGACCTGGCACATAGTTCCTGGTCAATAAATGTTCCCCTCCTTCCCTCCACTCTGCTAGAAGGCCTTGCTGCAATGCAGAGAATTGTCCTCTGGTAATTCTATAGAAAAGTCTTCTGTAGGCATGAAATCACCTGCTAGTTGTGTCTGGGACACAGGCTTTTGTGGGCCGACTAAGGTGCAGGGCTCAGGGCAGAAGGATGTTTCACTGTACCTGTGGCGGGACAGTCGTCAGGGTCTCTTCCTTGGCCAGAGTAGAGCTCTTTCCCTGAAGAGTTGGAATCACCCCATTCCCATCTGGAGTGTACCCCAGGTTTTGAAGAAGCTCCAAGATAGAGCAGCAAGGAAGATCTAAGGCTGAACAGGGGATCAACCTTACCCCAGATTTTGGGTTTTGATGAAAGCACCATTATCCTCACCTCTCCTAAATCTCCTTGAAATGCTTACTGTCTGTGATAGAACAGACTGCTCTTCCTCATGGACGCTTTTTTGCCTGTCTTCCCCAGGGCCTCTTTCAAAGCTGGACTGATCCCTTGGTTCTGATAATGAGCAGTGATTGTTGGGCCTCTGGTGTGGCAACCTGCCGGAATCTTTGCCCTCCCAAACTGCTCCTGGATGTTGATTCAACTCATCAGGACATAGATGATAAATCAGAACAAGAACCTTTGCCCTTACTCCCAGATCTAGAAACAATTTGGTGAATTACCAGTAAGCAGTATTTATAACATATAAAATGTCAGCTCTCCCTTTGCCCCTCTCGGCTTAGGGCATGCCACATCCAATTTGTCTTTGTTCCAACTGTGAGAGGACTTAATTTCGTCATTCTGGCCTGCTGCAATTAAGTGTTCTCCAAGCATATGATCTATGAGGAGGAGGAAGACGACCGATAACGGATCTGATCTTTCAAGGTCCTGCTTAAGCAACTGTAGATAATATAGAATGAGAGGAAATTCTGGAAGCTATTATTTTATTTGTTTATTTATTTATTTACCCCACAACTTATTTTTTTGTTTTAATTTCAGTGCAGTTAACATACAGAGTTGTATTAGTTTCGGGCATATCATATAGCGATTCAACACTTCCATATATTCCTCAGTGCTCGTCAAGATGAGTGTGTCTTGGTCCCCGTCACTTATTTCACCTATCCCGCCACCGACCTCCTTTCTAGTAACCAGCTGTTTGTTCTCTAGAGTTAAGAGTCTGTTTTTTTATTTGTCTCTCCCTCTTTTGTTCCTTTGCTCATTTGTTTTGTTTCTTAAATTGTATGTATGAGTGAAATCATATGGTATTTGTCTTTTTCTGACTGGCTTATTTCACTTAATATTATACTCTCTAGATCCATCCATGTTATTGCAAATGGCAAGATTTCATTCGTTTTATGGCTGAGTACTATTCCATTGTATATGTATACCACATCAAAATAAAAAGCTTCTGCACAGCAAAAGAAAAAACCAACACAACTAAAAGACAACCCACTGAAAAGGAGAAGATATGTGCAAATGACACATCCAATAACGGGTTAGTAACCAAAATACGTAAAGAGCTTATACAACTCAATATCCAAAAAACAAATAATCCAGTTAAAAAATGAGCAGAAAGCATGAAGACATTTCTCCAAAGAAGACATCCAGATGGCCAACAGACCCATGAAAAGATGTTCAACATCACTCAGCATCAGAGAAATGCAAATCAGAACCACATGAGATACCACCTCACAGCTGTCAGAATGGCTAAAATAAAAAACTCAAGAAACAAATGTTGGTGAGGATGGGGAGGAAAAAAAGGAAGTCTTGTTCGCTGTTGGTGGGAATGCAAACCAGTGTAGCCACTGTGGAAGACAGTACGGGGGTTTCTCAAAAAGTTAAAAATAGGACTATCCTACAGTCCAGGAATTTGTACTACCGGATAGTTACCCAAAGAATAAAAAATTTGAAAGCATGTATGCACCCCCATGTTTATTGCAGCATTATTTAAAATAGACTATGAAAGCAGCCCAAGTGGCCATCAATAAATGATTGGAAATCATCATTATTATCCTATGTCTGTCTCTGTTGAAATTCGACCTTTTACTTCTCTCTTTCCTCTGTAGATGGAATATATTATACTTTTGTTGACATGAAAAATCCAAATAACTAGAGAGAGAGCAAAGTTTTCAATGAGTTTGCTCTCTATTAGAGAGACTTCTAGAAGTCTCTCAATAAAGTGTTAATCTCTGAATCATTACTTAAATGGCTTTGTGTGGCTAGGCCTTTACTCTCGAGATTGTAAGCAGAAGAAAAGAGCAGTGTTTAGATCAGTAGTTCTCAAACTTCAGTGTCCATCAGAATAACCTGGAGGACTTAAAAGAAACTCATCTCGCTCAGCCGGACCCTCAGCAGATCTGCATTTTCAACAGGTGCGGCTGGTGTCACTGGTCCAGGAACCACACTTTGAAAATTACCAATTTACATAATAAAAGCCTGACCGTTAGGAACTGCTAGAGAGCAGAACTCTTTTGTAATGCAAAGTATGGCAGATGTGATGGGGGGAGACTTGGGTTCCGGCGGCAATTCCGCAGACTACCAGTGGTGAAGCCACTGAGTCTTTGAGACTCAGTTTCATCACCAGAAAGTCAGGAATGAGAATAATGCCTGTATCACAGAATTGCAGGCAAGATGAGATAAAGTCACGTGTGTGTGAAAGAGTGTGGTAAACGGCAAAGCACAATCTAAGCTTAACTCATTCTGGATATGCTTTCAATAGTCAGGTTTTCTCTTCTTGAGAATCAAAGCTTTTATTTTAACTTCTGGGATAGAAATCTTTCGCCATTGTCATCATCCTGATAATGGTAACAACAATTGTGGTCTTCTAGTCTCCTAGTGTACTTTCTATGCTGGGCACTTAACACATTTTGTTTATATCTTCCAAAAACCTCATAAAATCTATTTTAGCATATACATTTTTGCTTACCTAAAAGGAATATAGACAGAATTTACATTTCTTTTTTGAAGATGGAGGCAGAGGCCACAATGTAAGCCGTGCATGCAGCCAAAAGCTCAAAAAGGTGAGGAAATGGCCATTAGAAGGACTGCAGCTGTGCTGACCCATTGTAGACTTTTGATCTCCTGTTTTAAATCCATACGTTTGTGGTAATTTCTTATACCAGCGATAGGAAACTAATACAATGACTTTTCAAGGAATATTTTAGAAAATTGACTGCAAAAGAGATGTTGACATATTTCACTGTCCAGTTAGTACATGTGAAAATCAGTTCCCACCGGTAGTGTCCGGGTACTGTCTCCCTGTTCAGGTTCCGGAACCATCTGTTTGTGTTTTTCATTGTCAAATGTGCTCCTCCTGAACTTCATAAGCTCCCTGAGAGAAAAAAAGAGCAGCTCGCTTATACTCACAATGCTGGGGCTCTTTGTAACCTGTTTGTTGTATGAAAATAGTACCTTGTTGCTTTTGCAGTTCCCTGATACCATTTATTTATATTGGTTATATTATTACTTCCCACTGCCACATCCATTGTACTGCCTGTGATTCCTGTCAACGAGCCGACGACCATCAGGTGATGATCAGCATAAATGCGAGTCTTAGAATCAGCAGAAGAAAAATATGAATGATAGTTTCTGGTCTTGTTAAATTTGCTTTTCAGAATTTGGTAATGCAAAATAGGACAACATATCTCACAACTATGCTTTTCTTGAACTCTTTAGGCCATATTTACTGCATTCCTCCCTAAAATGGGATCTCCTTCAATGTTGACTTCGCTCCCGCCTCCTATACAGCCACTAGCAGGTGCGTAAGAAGAATGTTCTGACTTCTACATTACGTCTCTCGAGCGGCCTATGACAGACTCGGGAAAGCAGATTTACCACATTGATCAGAAGCAGGAGAGGCCATTGATTGAAAAGGCCCATTGATATTGCAGAACAACAGTCTAGAAATACCTTACAGGAGACGGGCATAGCGCTCTGAGAAAACCTTGTGATGCTGGCTGGTGTGGAGCTTTGTGGAGATGGTTAGGTAAATAAGGTGTTTGAAGAAAATGTATAGGTTGGAGAACATGCCATGGTTATATGGGCTTGCTAACATTCCCTGCCTCAACCCCACCCCTTCAGAAGGTTAGATCTTGAGACAGGACACATATCCAGACACTTAACTAGGATTTTCGACTTATATTGGATCAGGATTAGAAAGGTAAAGAAAAGAAACAAATCCCCAGCATTCACTGCTTTTTATTAGATGTACTTCACCCATTTAAGGGCTGTGGAGTGATGTGGCTGTCACCCTCCAATTGGGTATCTGAGTTGTGTTAGAGGCGGAACAAGAGGCTAAGGGTATTGTTTTAGGGGTGTTCCTTCGTTTGGAAATACAAGAATGAGGTATTAATGATTTCTTCTAACAGCCTCTATCAAAGAGCTCTATTGTGTGAATTTCTTGGGGATCTGATCCTAGTCTTGTGGCTTCTGACTTCATGCACTTTGAATTGCTTCCTCGTGTGTTTTGCAATGATGAATTATGAATTTGTCTTAGTGGCATAATTTCTATAGAAATTTTATGGGTCTATTTGGGGTTATGTTCTTCCAAAGACATTTTACCTTTGCTTTTGTCAGGTGTCCAGGGATATTATTGGCCTGAGATTTCTTCTGTGATTACAATCTAACTTGGGTAGTCCTGGGTCATATTCAAACATCAAATCTGTGTTAATGAAGATGGACCCAATGTTATTATTAGCCCAGATTAAGACAAGCATGCTTCCTTTGTTTTCCTGTGTCTCCGAGTGGATTTCTTCTGCCCCCCCTTAACCCCCTCACCCCTCATCTTAATGTTTGTTGAGGGCATAACTCTTCAAAGATTTCAGCCTTAACTTGGAGAGCCAGTACCCAAATACCCTGTTTTCTGCTTGGGTGGGTATTAAACCCCCTTCATGATTTGGTCTGCGAATATTCCTAGGTCTGACATAGTATCAGTTCACATGCTGACTGATTTTTCAATTAGCTTTATTTTGGCCTCTGGGGAGTTCTCTTTCTTAAGAGTTCAAATATACATTTATTAAAGCACATTTGCTTTATTTATACATTTATAAATATTTTTTTTATTTTAATGTTTTTTTATTATATTATGTTAGTCACCATACAGTACATCCCCGGAATACATTTATAAATATTTATGTATTATATATAATATTTATATTTAAGTACTATATTAATACTTTATAAATAATTTTAATCTTCATCATTCATAATTATAAAACTAATAAGTATTTAAATAAATAGTGGGAAGACTTTCAACTTCTCTAGTCTGCTACTTTTAGATTTTCACACATATTGTTTCTTCTGCCTGAAATGTTCTTCTTCCTTTTCACATGGCTAAACCAGATATCACACCCTTAAGGAAGCCAACTGTGAACCCTCAGGTTGGAAGTAAGTACCCTCCACTCCTCACCCTCAATGCACGGACAGATATAACTCCCTTGTATGTAGCCTGCACTGGGCTAGAAGCTCTGTGAGGCCATGCTTGTTTAGTTTACTCCAGCTGGATACGTAGTAGAGAATCACTATTTGTGAATGAATGAACATCTTCTGCTGACCTTTGTTTGCTTATTTATTATTTTTATTTTTTTAAATTGTTTATTTAAATTCAATTTAGTTAACATGTAGTGTATTATTAGTTTCAGGAGTAGAATTTAGTGACTCATCATTTGCATATGACAGCCAGTGCTCATTACATCCCTTGTCCTCCTTAATGCCCATCACCCAATTATCCCATCCCGCCACCCACTTCCCCTCCAGGAACGCTGTTTGTCCCCTATAGCTAAGAGTCTTTTACGGTTTGCCTCCCTCTCTGTTTTTATCTTATTTTTCCTTTCCTTCCCCTATGTTCATCTGTTTTGTTTCTTAAACTGCACATGAGTGAAATCATATGGTATTTGTCTTTCTCTGACTGACTTATTTCACTTGGCATAAATGAAATAAGCTCCATCCACATCATTTCAAAGAGCAAGGTTTCACTTTTGTGATGGCTGAGTAGCATCCGTCGTATTTATACACCACATCTTTATCCAGTCATCTGTTGATGGACATCTGGGCTCTTTCCATATTTTAGCTATTGTGGACATTGCTGCTGTAAACATTGGGGGGGGTGTGTGCCCGTTTGAATCACTGTGCTTGTAACCTTTGGATAAATACCTGGAAGTGCAATTGCTAGGTTGTAGGGTAATTGTATTTTTAACTTTTTGAGGAGCCTCCATACTGTTTTCCAGAGCGGCTGCACCAGCTGGCGAGGATGAGGGGAAAGGAGCACTCCCTTAACACTTGTTGGTGGAAATGCAAACTGTTGCTTATTTTTAAGTGTAAATCTTATCTTCTCTGTAACATCACTGGCCTCTAGCCTTCATGAATTTTCCTTGGTTTGTAGCAATATGGCAAAACTCCCACTTGGAGTAATGGCACTAATGATTATCAATTTATTAATGAAAGTCTGATAGCTAACTTAATTTTCCCAGGAGAAAACAAATATTTTTTCCTAAGAAATTGTTTTGTTCAGCTTGTTTTTTCATCTTGAATTTCACCTCTTGTCCAACTGAGAATTTCTAAAAATTCTGTATTAATTTTTGTTTCCCTTCACTGGAATTACTTTCCCCTTTCTTTATTAAAAAAATTCAACTTTATGTCAGGTGGCAAAGTATGGAAATCTATTCTTTACTCAATATTTGTTGTTGGGTACCTTCAAAGTACAAGAAAGATGCAGAGATGCTGGTAGCTTAGGAGGGCTGTGTGATTATTACAGGTGTTCTTAGGGCCACAGGAGATTCAAATGTGTTTGAAGGCCTAGGGGACGGAGCTAGAATAGGAAAAAGAGAAACAGGGATTTCAAGAAAGAGGGAATAATGATAGGACACAGTCTTCCCTTCATCACCCAAAGAATTTATAACTTATGCTAACTGATTGAGTAGAGCACCCCTAGAAACTACTCCTATTGGCTTGTGTGCACAGGTGACAGAAAGAGTGTGAGCGAGCCCTTGTAGCTGAGGCAGTTGCTGACCATTTTATGCCTTTCCTCCTTGCGCTAGGCAGATCGGTGAGACCAGAGAATTCCTGAATTTCAGAGAGTGGGTTGGTAAAGGGTGAAGCTTGTTTCTTTCTTTTTCTAAATTAATTTTTAAAGATTTTATTTATTTGTCAGAGAGATAGAGAGGGCATGAGTGGTGGGAACCTGCAGGCAGAGGGAGAAGCAGGCTCTCTGCTGAGCAGGGAGTCCAAAGTGGCACTCGATCCCAAGACCCAGGGATCATGACCTAAGCCGAAGGCGGATGCCTAACCAACTGAGCCACCCAGGAGTCCCTGAGAAGCTTGTTTCTCACAGGCGTATGTTAGATCGGTGTTAGATAAAGCCTACAAACACTCCTATTGGGTAAGGAGAAACAGTGATAAGAAGTGAAACACGGTTTTAAAAGTAATGAATATTGGAGATATAAAGGTTGAAAGCTATTGTGACAGTATGTTTATTGCTTCCCCCCCTGCCATTTGGCCATGCAAACTTGTCCCTTACATGGCAATTTAGAAAGAGGAATCCTAAAAAGTGCCGTTGGGATTGCTGTCTGATGATTGAGAAAGTCAACTTAGTTCCTGTATATTTTACACACACACACACACACACACACACACACACACACACACACACTCTCTTAAAATGATGCAAGCCAGAGAGAAAAATCATGCATGCCATTTAATTCGATTTCTTTTGGTTTCAAATAATTACTTTGATTCCATTCATAACTTTTGTGAACGTTTATTTTGAAAAAGTGGTTTGTGAACTGGAAACATAGTTCTTTGTTTGCCAAGGCTGAGTGTAGCTTACAATCAGAGACTATTCTCTGTAAGTTCAAAGAGTTTAATTTAATGTCCTGTACCTTAAAAATAGAAAATCATATCCTGACATTTGCATATATCAAACATAGGAATCCCTGTTTGCTGAGAAAGCAGCACAGCTAATGCAAGAACGTGAATTCAAGAGAGTTGTCAAATGCTTCCTTTTTCTACAAAAAGGGGTGATGTCTCCGTGGATGGAATCTTGAGTCTATCAGAGACTTCAGATGATCAGTTATTGTTTGGAGAACATCTTAATGAAATGATCATCGATCAAAGAGCAGTAAGCAAGAATTAATTCTCTATTGATTATTTCCATTTTGCTTTTCTTTAGCTAGTAAAAATTTTTTAAAAAGCAGTTTTATTCATTGTAGCCAGTGGGGGATTACTTCTTTAAATAATCAGAAACTCTGGCTCCCCCTAGTGGTCAGGAGATCTAAACTACTGTTTTACGTGAGCTTTCATTTCGTTTTTGTCTTTAGTTTTGTGAATTAGGCATAGCCTAAATATTCTGTTCCACGTGAAGAGGGCTTGTCTAGTGGCAAGACTAAATGGTGAATCAAAAATTCGGAATTTAATGATACCTCCACGCCTCTACATTACCAGTGCGGAAGCATGGCGGTATCGGGTTCTGTGAAGGCCTGACATCAGCTATGATCAGATGAACTCCAGGAATGTTAACAGTAAAAACCCAAACAAAAGCAAATCTGCCAGGTAAGGGAAATTTTACCTCTCATGCTTCTAGATAGCCCATTTGATCCACTAAGAATGGTTTTAAGACCTTTTGCAATTAAAATTCAAAAAGAGAATTAAATGGAATAAATACCTGCTTTGAAACTAGACTGGTCTGGGCTTGAATCCAGCTCATGCCCTTTGGCAAGTATGGAACTCCTATGCCTTAGCTCGTCCTGCAACAGGAGACCAGTAATAATCACCCTCCATGGAGCTGTTAGGAACTTGAAGTGAAGAAGGTATGGAAAATGTTGCCCTCAGATTTGTAGCAAAGGATGTTAATACAAAGAAGACTCTTACTGAGAGGAGTCTTGGTTAAGGAAAGGACTTGATTAAATCACATTTTTTCAGCTAATATGACCACAGGTTAGCTTGCCTAAAGTCTCTCAAACCACAGGGCCCATTCTCCCTGCCTAAAATTCCCCTAATAATCACACAAGACTCATACCTACTTGTTCATTCTTTTTATTTTTACAAAGCATAGCAAAATGAGTAAACAACTGACAGGTGAAGAGTTTGCACAACAGAAGACCACCCTGACCATCTCTTGATTTTATGGGGAATCATAGGTGGGGAAGGTGTTCCTTTAAAGTGATTTTGTCATAGAAGAGTCATCGGAAATGGTTCTCATGGTGGGGGAGAGGAAAGACAAGAAATCAACATTCACAATTATTTAAAAGGACTTAAAAGCTAAACATAATATACATAGTAACTCCTTTATCCTAGTACAAAAATAGTGCCAGAAACTATATATTTGTTCAAATATATTGAAAAAGGTATAAGAATACAAATAGATATCAACAGTGGCTAGTGATGATTCATAAGGTTTTCTTTTCTTAAACTGTAATAGAAATTTATATTTTCAACTATTTACACTGCTTTCAACAACATTTATTAAGACACGTTTACACAGGCTTTTGAGAAACATATGGAAGGGTGAAGTGAGCTTTAATACTTTCTTCCTTGCCCCCTGTAGGGGAGCAGAAGGGGTCCAAAACTGTGCACAATTTAACAATCTAAAAGAACTCTGAGTAATCTCTACCTGCCTAGCATATGGAAAAAAACTCTATATAGTGGAACACATGACTCCTTACATAATGTGTTCTTTAAGCTATCAATAGGCTAAATGATTCATACTTGTAAGAAGACAGGATATTCACTGATGAATTCTTAGTAAATTCCAGGTAAAGAAGGTCCTTGGGGGGAAAAAAAGAAGGCCCTTGGAAAACTGTATATAATACATATATTATAGATGACAATGCAAGTGATATAATGTACCCTATATTTTCAGGTTCAGTTGGCAGGGTCAGAATCTGGTAAGTCTCTTATCTAGCCGTTTTCGCAGACTGTGGGCTCCTTGAGGTCACTGCTCTGTCTCCGCGGTGGAGCACAGTGCCTGGCAGGTCGCAGGGACTCAATAAAGGGTGGACTGTCGCATGTCTGATACTGAGCAATTCAATTATACCACCTGATTTCAACTACAGTCGTTCACAGGAGAGGAACAGCAATTATACCCTTCCCTCCTCTCATCTTAAAATCAATCGTGTAAACAAAACAAAACAGAACAAAACAACAGCACTGCTTGTGATGACCTATCAAGTGTTAGGAGTAAAATCTGGTGAAAAACAGAAATATTGAAAATCAAATTGGAGTAGGTCTAACATTTGTGCTCTATGCTGAAAGTAAAGGCACTTTACTGCTACGTAAGAATAGATCTGTTTCCTCCCAGAACCCAAGATTTCCAGTATATTTTCACACACTTTCTAATCTCAGTACTCTTATCTAAGGAAACTATTCTTCACAATTAAGAAATCAGTGGTGACAACATCACTTTCCAGAGTTTGTACCTTGAGGCAAGGTACTCAAAATCTCATACTCACTAGTGATCTGCATGAGAAACCAAATAAATGTATTGTCTTTTTTTCATTCTTCAAAGCATAGGAAGTGACATGTGGGATTAGATACCGTGTTCTGTAGCCCAATATCCCGCTTCTGACAGTGGTCTCCAGGGCCCATTAGGGCTGACGCAGTGGCTGCCTTCTGTGACATCCTCCTCGAAGACAGAGGCTTGGCCCAAACAGAGGTTAAGTGACTCACACATGTTCACACAGGACTGTGACTGGTGAGGGCCAATCCTGTGAAAAATATAAGGCCGGGCAATTTTATACACATTTTTTAACAACTTAGTAAAATAGTGGGCACTTTTTGGGCTGAAAATTGAAATCAATGGCATGTCATTCAGCTATAACTATAACAACTTTAATCTAGAAAAAGAACAACTTCTTACTGGTTATGGGTAACATAAATATAGAGCAGGGGAAAAAGGACTATAAATATATTTTTTCCAACTTGGTAAGATACTGGAAAAAAAATATTCACATAAGAACAAAAGCTTTGATTTGTGCCCATGTACCAGATAATCTATGTATGGAATGATTTTCCTTAAAAGTAAAAATTATTTGAAGCAACTAACTGGTCCTTAAGAAGCACTCTTCTTCCGTAAGAACTAAAACTTCCAACAATATAGGCATGGTGCTACCCAACTTCTTTTAATTGCTAAACTAGTAAAGTAAAATAAACCATTATCTAAAGGTAAACCAAACAATTTCTAATCTACATATTATCTTCTTGCTTGTTAAAATGACACACAGACAAAACCTCCATACATCTCAGTGACCTATTAGATGGGTCTAGACAAACTACTAAAGTATATGATTACAGATTTTAGCATAACTGCTAAATCACAAGGTGTATGATAAAAAGGTTACTAAAGACTGCTATTCTTGAAACAGTTTTTCTATACTAAGGAATTACGCATGCATGTATAGGTGTACACCAGTATATAGATACGGCATTTTAGTGACAGCTTGTGTAATTTACACACCAGTGCCACCAAGAGGCAACTTTATAGATCTCACCTACATGACATCAAATAAAAATCAAGTAACATCCTGAAAATACAAGTATTACAACAATTATACATACAGCAACAGTTGGTAAATTCCTAGACTCGCCTTTACCACTGTAAAGTAATGGCAATGCAATTTGTTTTGCTTTTTTTTTTTTTTACCTGAATGGTAAGAATAAAATCACCTTATGTAAGATTCACTCAGAATTTTAAAAACGTAATGAATATGTTGAATTTTAGGCAGTTTAGGGAAAAAACAATATGAATGGGAAACAATGTGTTTAGTGGAAGTTACTTTGAGGATGCTGCACCGTGTCCCCAAGAGATTTTCTTCCCAGTTTAGTGACGGAAACTCAGAAACTTTTTTTCGTGGTTAACAAATCAGACAAACGCCTCTCTTCCTACTTTCCCTGAGTCTAAGCATTCCCATATGTTTGGGACAGATTTTTGCTTCCTGCTCGATTTGGTATCTCCTCCTCCAATAATGAATAAATGTGTATTCATGGTACACAGGATCAGTGGGAACCCACTCAAATGGGCTCAAATCTAAGAGAATGTTAACATTTTCTAAATGTGCTAAAAGCTCTGAGAAGTAAATACGAATACCTATCAGCCCAGGGTCAGCATTCAGTGCACACACCCACACTTCTGTGACTCTGAGTCCACTAGTCCTATAAACTGAAATAGGGCGGTTACTTAAATGCAAACTCAGTACTCTTAAGTGTTATTCGGGCCTCAGCTTTCTTACCTTTCTGCTTCCTCAATTTAATTTTTGACCCCAGTATCAAGGATAGCTCTGTGCTATTTATACAATTAAAACTATTCTCTATATTTCCTTTGACAAAGAA
Source organism: Ursus americanus (assembly GCF_024610735.1). Taxonomy (NCBI): domain Eukaryota; kingdom Metazoa; phylum Chordata; class Mammalia; order Carnivora; family Ursidae; genus Ursus; species Ursus americanus. The sequence goes on from NC_142139.1 coordinate 13,535,611, forward strand.
AAATAATGATTCATTTTACCTTTTATCTGCAGTCATATCTCACCTCAGGTCAGTGCTCCAATTATCACTTTTATTCTCCGTTTTCTGTCGAGACTTACACTGTTCACTTATAAACTATGATTTGTAAGGAAAACGATAAGGAAGTTATTTTAAAAAGGAAGTTCAATGTTCTAAACACTGACTCTCAGAAGAATCTTCCAACAGAATGTTTCCCTTCACTGACAGATAGACATGGCCATTCCATTTCTCGATCACACCCATCCCTCAGCAAAGTCAATGACAGGAAGTCTGTGAAATCGGTGTCTTCTCCTAAGGTTTCCCCCGCTCCATCAGATAGGGTAAACGGAAACGATTTTACGGGTAATCTTTGGATAGACGTATGTACTGAAATGAAAGAGTTCTCCCCTTCCTGCTCACTAACAAAAACAGCAAATCAATTAAACTATACCTTTTCTTTACAATACTGCCTGATAGTTCTTGCCATTAGTTTCAGAGTTTTAACTTTTTTTGTTAAGGTAATACATTGTTGACAGATATTATCCTTTCCCCTTAAAATCCACTAGGCCAGCACTTTTCTCTTTCCAATGAAGGTTTTAAATGTCACAGAATACATTCAATTTGCTCCTAGACTATTTTTGAGAATGGAAAGATTCCAAACATTCTTTAAAAGATTGGCAATTCAGAAAACACAAAAACAATTATTTAAAATCCCCAAGCAAAAACCAAAAAACAAAACCCCCCAAGCCCAAAAAACAACAACAAAAAACAAGTCAGTGCAAGAATTTTCACTTGCACTTTGCAGTACACAAAATATCACAAACAGAGCTCTTATCTGTGTACTAGGAGTGAGTGGGTGTCGTTGAGAAACTCAGATCAGTGGCATGAAACAAATATACAGAAAATAGGTAAGAGTCCCCTAAAAACATTTCATGCTGTGCTCTTAAAAGTTGTGCAAAAATAAAAATACAGCAGTGGCAAAGTATACACTCGATCTGTACAGTGTATAGCAAAACTAGACATACTGCCGAATACACCGTCTGTAAACTTGAATTCGGCGCGAACGGGCCGCTCAGTTCCGCTTGGCCTGACTGCTCTCCCCGTTAATCAGCGTTTTCTCCTGCTGTTCTGCAAGAGCCTGCCATTTTTGCCTGTTCTTTCGGCAGCCATCCAGCAAAGGGAAACAGTCCTCTGATACATGCGTCAGGGCCTTAAGAGGGAAAAAGAGAGCAAACAACTAGAAAGCATCCAGAAGATAAGCCCTCTTCCCCAGGCCTATCCCTAAGGGCCACAATCTACACTCATTTCACCAGCAGGCCCACTGTTGGGCTTTCACAAGGTGTGTGAACGAATATGCAGATCATTTATGATTGATCTCTCTTAATTTGTACAGACAAGGAGTATGTGCTGAGAGAGCATACACACACACTCAAAGTAACCTTATTGAGTTATGATAGAGACAGATCTGTATGGAACCCGCTTTGCGGGGAAACAGTAAGTTTTGCTTTTTGGTAGTACAGATGGCTCTCCCGAAGTGTGACTGTATCGGGAATGGTGTCGTTTTTGTGTTTTTCTATAAAGTAGTTTTATACAATGTACTTAAATAGACTTGTATCCAAGATCATAATAAAGATTAATTTATAATTCTCTATGGTATTATTATGTACCAATTATAGTACCATACGTATTTAGATACAAAAATGTTCACTGCAGGTTTCTTTGTAATAGAGAAACTCTGAAAATAACTTTAAATACCCACCAACAGGGTTGGGTATACTATGTTACTATTTTGCATCCTTTAAAAATATCACAGAAACACATGACATGGAAAAATATACATTATGATGTATTATGAATTACAAGAAAGCAAATTTGTTAAGTGGAAGAATATGACAATTTCATAAAGCATATACACGAATATATTTACAGTAGTTGCCTGAGTAGTGGAATTATAATTCTCTGAGTTTTGTACAATGAGAACATTATTATTTCTGTAATAACTAATAGTAAAAGTACATATCAATATTACTTAGAATTTAACAGCAGATCCGAATGAAGTAAATCCTTGCACACATATGAAATGTAGGATAAAACAGTTACCGAATTGTGAAATGTCTGGATTAGAAGATTCTAGGGTTTCTTTGAGTCTTGACATTCTGTGATAGCTCTATGATAAATGCGGTTTTCCTAAATAATTAAAACTTAAGAGAGTTTCCTATTTAAACTTTTAAAACAAGGCTATTGTCTACTTTCTGTACTTTGGGCATAAGCATCTAAACCAGCAAACTGGATGTTTTAGGGAGAATATCCTTACCTAAAAAATCAAAATCCCAAGCCAGCAGGTATAAGGAAGTGGGAACTTGTAATATTTGTCCAACTATCTCCTTTACATCCTCATAAAAACTTTAACGATATTAAAGCTACACCATACGATGAGAAAAGGTTGGACAACTTTTTTCTTTATTTAGGCCTCAACTTAAAAGAATATGCTGACAGAGTGTGCACAGCATCCGTCCTGAAGTAACACTGGCATATAATGCTTTTTAGTGTTCCTACATCAGTCTGCTAGGGCCTAGCTCAGAGCAGGCACTCAACAGATCAAAGTTCTTGAGAAAGATCCAATATAAAATGTGTTCCTTATTCAATGCAAACAGCATGTTCATCAGCAAAAAAAGAAGAGAAAAGAAAAGCCTAGAGTTAATCGCTTCAATTTACTTGAGGTTTTAATTCATAACACAGTTCTTAAGTTTAGCAAGTCTAGTGTGTTCATATAAATACCTCATATAGTTGCAAGCAGATGGCATCTATGAACCCAACTTGCATACTTGGGATTTTGTTTTTCTTCTCCCTGTTCATTAGATCCTGAAAAGACAAACACAGAAACAGACACACACACACACACACACACACACCTGCATTTACTTAAAGAACACAATGCAAGTTGTCTCCAAAAACATGAATCACTGGGTTAGCTGAGGAAGGCCAGATACTTGCCTGTCTCCTCCCCCCGCAAGTCTCCTGCACTCCCTGCCAGCACCGGGCTCGGGGAGGCCCCGATCCTCACTGCCTTGTTCATCCTGGCTGACTTTTCCCACACTAGCCTCGGAACTGATCACTAATCTAGAGTCAACCACTGACCCAGAGCTGACCACCGACGTGTATTTGGAGAACACACAGCTTTGAATCGTCTATTGATGTGGAGTCGCGCAGCCTCAGCTTTGTGGAAGAAGCCACCGAGGCCACAGCTGATTACAATTCAGTTCATGCAGCGAGCTTTCTGAGTGACGATTATGCAGATGTCACTCCGCTTACTCCCAGGAGGTCATGGCTGGAGCACCAGACGAGCCCAGCACTGCCATGGGAAGCAATGAGTCTGTCTCAGTGCTTGTTTAAATGAAGCAAATTCCCCATTAGCTGGGATCCTCACTCTGCGACCCACCACTTTTGAGGAGGATTCTGAGCCTCTGAATGAGCCTACCATTACGTTAGAGGACGCCGAGCTGTTGTGAAAGGCTAGTGAGACACGGGATGTGCCCAGCTGAGGCTAGAGAGCTGAGTGGACGGAACTGCACACAGAGGGGAGGTCATGACCATGTCCCATTTAATATGGGCTTAATAAATGTCCATTTGAATTGAAAAAAAAGAAGACTCTATGCTTCATTTTCAGGAAAAACTCATTCCAAAAAAGCCAGAAGTGGTTTGAGAAGAATCTTTTTCTTGTTTGTGAGATCCATACTCTACGTAAAAAAGGTGGTATGTATCAAAAACCTTTAAAAAATCTGTGCCCTTCAACACAGCAATTCTGGGAATTTATCCTAACAAGATAATGAAAAAGGCACAGAAAACATTAGCAACATAGACATTTATCAAAGTGCTACTGGTCATAGTGAACACTGCAGACATGACACCAAAGGAAGTAGGCAAACTATAGTTCTGTCTATTTCATGTGATCATTGTAAATAATACACATAGAAGCATTAGGACCAAAATAGCTTACGTATTTAAATAGAAAAAACAAATTACAAAAAAGTAGGTACAATATGATGACCCATAGAGTCTTTTTGTCTTATTTGCTTATGTTTTTTTTTTTTAGGATTTTATTTATTTATTTGACAGAGAGAGAGAGCACGCACAAGCAGGGAAAGCAGCAGAGGGAGAGGGAGAAGCAGGCTCCCCGCCGAGCAGGTAGCCTGATGCAGGACTCGATCCCAGGCAAAGCCAGACCGCTTAACGACTGAGCCCAAGGCAGATACTTAATGACTGAGCCACCCAGGTGTCCCTGCTTATGTTTTCTGTAATAAACACATATAATTCTTTTAATGAGAAAAATGTTTTAAAAACTAAAATGAAAATAAATTGTGTTCCTAAGATCCCATAGAAAGTATAAGAAGTCTACACTAAACAAGTGTCTTTGAATAATTCCTACCAACAAGGTCTCATACTTACAGCAGGCTCTATGTTGAGTTCTTTTCTCTCTCTGTCTCCTTGGTCAAAAAATTCAGTCGCTACAAGTTCTGCTATCTGAAATAAATAACCGATTAAGTTTTGGCAATTAAAAGCATTTAAGTCTGTAAAGTAGAGACTTTGAATAAAGATAATAATATCCATCAAAGCTAGCTTTCAACCACATCAGTAAAATGATAATAAAACAATAATGGGTAATAGAAATTATATTTTGTTTGCTTTTAAATATGTGCCTAATCACAAAGGCTAGACTTTATAACCTGTAATTAGGCGGAAAAAGCAACACATGGGGAAAAGGCAGTGTGTGCCCATCTGTATGCACGATCAATGAGGTATTTGTTAAGCACCTGTTACACCAGGTGCTGTGGAAAACAGTATCAACACAGGGGTGTATATGGTGATTGATGGATATGCCTTTTAAATTTATTTTAATCTCCATGTTCCTCCTCTTTTCAAAAATTTTCCTTTGGAGCCCCTGTTCCTTTAAATTGAGGTACTCAGAAAGCTCAATATGGGCACCAGTTTTGTTCATTACTACCAGGTTGCTCATTATTTTTAAGCCCTTTTAGAGGATGGAGCTAGGACGCAACAGAAATTCATACAACATTTCAGTTCAAATTCAGGACTACGACATTTCTGCCCAACCTATCCACCTTTACCTTTCTACTTCGCTGACGATCCTGGCTCTCAACAATATCAATACAATTTTTTATTTGCTTTTATCCCACATCATCTACAACAGTGATTGAATATCTATGCAAAATTACCACTAATAATAAGAGTACTGAAAACAGTTTTAAAGCCTTTTTTGGTAATTCCTGTTTGTTTTTAGTGTACATCCCATTAGAGATACATGGTCAAATTGTTGTTTTAATGTCACTTGGAATGAAATATTCCTTTCAGTATGGCTTTGCAACCAAAATCAGGTTTGTTTCACTTTACTTTCAAGGCTTAGGAATACTTAAAATTCAGTGTTATAATTTTAAAAATGATTTACATGGTTCCAAAGTTACATCTACAAAAGCAGTACACTCAGCAACTCTAGCTTCGATTTCTTTTCCCTAAGTCCCTCCTTCCCTTATTGGGAATCATTAGCTTTTTTTTGGTTAATCCTGGGTTTTTAAATATATGAAGCAAATATGTACATTTATTCATATTTTACCCTTTTCTTAGATAAATGGTAGAGTATAATATACTTTTTTCTCTACCTTGCTTTTTTCAGTTAAAAATACATTCTTGTAATCACTCCATAGTAGGATACAAATAATCCTCATTTCTTTTTACAAAGCTGCATAGAACTCACTGTGTAAATGTACTATAAATTATTCAATCAGTGCCCTGCTGATGAATATTTGGGTTACTTCCGGCCTTTGCCATTATAGAAAGCACTAAAGTGAATACCCTGGTATAAATATCTTTTTATATTTTTTCCAGCATATCTTTGGGATAAAATTCCTAGAATTAATGGTACATGAATATGTGTATTTATAAACTTCCGAAGAGTTATAATATTTTGCATTCCTTGTTTTTCCTCAACTTCCCCAACAGACTATATCCTAAAACCTTTGGATTTTGCCAACTCAACAAGTGAGAAATGGTATCTCAGTGTTGTTTTTTTTTGAGGAAGTAGAATTAACATACTGTGAATCACAGAGATCGTGAGTTCACCGTATTGACAAATGCATATAACCATGTAGCAAATACGCCGCCCGAGATACAGACTCCGTTTATCGCCCTTATGACCTTTCTCAGTCAGTTCCTGCCCCTTCTTTCCTCCCTCCCCTCACAATCACTATTTTATTTCTTTCACCAGAGATTAGTTTTGCCTAGTCTAGAACTTCATGTAAATGGAATCACAGGTCGTATTCTTTTGTGTCCGGCTTCTTTTGCTCAGTATAGTGTGTATGAGACTCGTCCCGGTTGTTGCACGTGTCGGTGGTGAGTTTCTTTTTATTGCTGAGCGGCACCCCACTGTATAAGGAATATACTACAATATGTTTAGCTATCCTCCTGCTGATCGATGTTTGGGTTGTTTCTAGTCCTGACTACAGTAATCTCCCTTACCCCCAGTTTTGCTTGTCATGGTTTCAGTTACGCGGGGTTAACCCCAGTCCAGAAGCAGATGTTCCTCCATCTGATATAGGGTCAGAAACTCACCAGTAGCCTAACGCTACATCCCAATGCCTCTGTCATGCACCCCACTACCTATCAACTTTATTATCTCCCATCATCACAAGAAGGCGGGAGAGTGCAATATAATAAGAGACAGACAGGCCCCACATTCACATAACTTTTAGTATAGTATATTGTTAGAATTGTTCTATTATTAGTTATTGTTGTTAATCTCTTACTGTGCCTAATTTATAAATTAAACTTTATCACAGGTATGTATATTTTTATATAGGAAAAACCATAGTATATAGAAGGGTTCAGTCCTCTCTGTGGTTTCAGACATCCCCTGGGGGTCTTGGAACGTGTCTGCCACAGATAATACTACTGTATTAGGAATACAGCTGTTACGAGATTCTATACAAGCTTTTTTGGGTCAGTCAAGTTTTATTTGCATTTTTGCTTATGAATGAGGTTCTGAGGACCTTTGCAAATGAGTAAGAGCCATTCATATTTCATCAACTTTTTGTTCAATTTTTTGGCCCATTTTTCTGTAGGGTTGTCCTTTTTCTTCTCTATTTTTTACCAGTTCTTTAATATTGGGGTATTAACTATGAAATATAAGTTGCAAATATTTTTACCAGTTTCTCATTGACTTTTACTTTGCTTATAGTGTCTTTTCCCATGCAAAAGTTTATTTTTTTCATTTTTATGTAATCAAATTTATCTTTTCCGTTGTTTCTGCATACTGAGCCATAGTTAGGCAAGTTTTCTCACTCCAAAGTTATAGAAGAATCCACAGATGTTTTTATTTAGTACTTCTATGGTTTAATTCTCTACATTGAACTTTATGCTCCATTTGGAATTTAAGTATGCAAAGCACATCCAATTTTGTTTTTTGCCATCTGGTTATGGAAGATGGGAAAGTCACCCTAAGATTATTTCGTAAAAAGTCTCTCTTTTCCCCACAGTTATTTGAAATGCTATCTTTATTATATACTAAATGTTCTATGCAATTCTCAATGCTCTATTGTGTTCCACTGGTCTGTCACCAATACCAAACTATTTTAATTATACAGGCTTTATAGTATTGCTTTTTATGTCTGGACCCCAACCTCATGGAATCTGATTAAGAAGATAGGATAAATGAAAAGACAAATTCCCTCTTCCATCCTCTTCCCTATTTGGAAATGTGCAGATAGTCCCATTTATGACGGAGCAGGACAGTCTGCGAAGACCACCTTTCCCGAGTGCTTGCAGCACGTCAGCTTTGGCATGTGGAGAGTACATTTCTGGTCTTGTTTCCTCAGCATGTGTGTTTCATGAGATGAACCTGTCACTGGGCTCCATGACCATGCAGCTCAGAGCCCTGACCAGCAGCAGACTGTCTTGGGTAGTGCATTTAGGATTAAAAACGCAGTTGCAAAAAACAAAAACACAATAGACACATCATTGTATGTACAGCCATCCCTTTATGTACAGCAGGACCTTTACTGGCCCTGCAAAATATTACGGCAGTTACTTATTTAGAGAGAAGGATATATTTCTAGCCTCCTCGCCACAGGCCCTGATCACATCCTTCCTGACACCTTACATCAACATTTCCTATATTTATAAGCCCCAGGAAATGTTTAAGTTCTACTCATTAATGCCTACTTAGAGCTGAGGCATGCCTCGTAGGCTAACCATAAAGAAAAATCATAAAAAGAAAAATAATTTGCTGCTTCTATTTTTCAAGGTTATTTTAAAAAATGTGCTAAAAACATTTCTAAGTGAGCCAGAAGCGGTACTGGAATTAAAGATTATCAACAGCTACATTTTTGCTGTGTTAATACAGATGCTCTCTTTCTTAGTACATCGTATAAATATTAGTACATGCTAAGGACTCTTCTAAAAAAGAAAACCTATTTATGTCCAATTATCTGCTTTTTATACCACTTAAAAACTAGATAAAAAGTTCCACAAATACTTCCGAGGCTACCTTTAGAATACAGACTTTTCTTACTTTGACTTTTTAGTCCCTGCTTTTACTGTCAGCAAGCAACATACCCGTTGTTGAATAGGCCAGGGTTTGGTAATGGCAGAGAGATCACAAGCTGTCATCAGCATCGCTCTGTTAAGGGAAAAAGAAGCCCAATGCTATGAGTTACTTTTTATGCAATTATATACTCTCAGTAAATAGTTAACTGGTAAAAAGGTTAAATTAAAGTCCCCTAAGCTATGAAGACGGCAGCTTATAAAGACTAAAGAAACCGAAACAATTTCTACGGAAGTGTGGCTGATTCAATGACAGCAGAGTGTCACTGTTTTGGTTGCCCACACAACTGCTGGAATTTGCCCTAAAACTGCCTCATTTAGCTCCAGATTGGCACAGGGAGAGAAATTACTAAATTACAAAAACTCGCGTGCTATTACTATTTTTTTCACCTTGGTATTCCATTCTCAGTGATAGTAAGATCAAAACACATTGGTTACTAATAATTAGCCATTAAAGGATAACATCAGATACCCTATTGATAGAATCCCCAGGAGAGCAAGAATTACGTCGAGTCATCCTAATGCTGAACTCAGCACATGTAGTGACTTCTAGGTGAAAAGCTCTGACTTACAAACAGTATCTGCCAGAGAAAGAGGGAAATGAGAGGACAATGTCTGTCTTTCTGTTGGTGAGAGCAGTGAGAACCCTGCTGGACTCGGGCGTCGATGGCAAGGTGCTCTAGAACTCAACAGCGTAGCTACCGTGTGACAGCGCCTCTGTGCTTGGCGCAGTGTTTTCCCGGGTTGGACCCAGGTGCCTGTGTGTAATAATTTTGTCTGAAGGAACAGGCAGAAAGGCCATCACTGTAACATAGAAACACTTGTGGTGAGGGACTGTATCCCTCGTCCCTGCAGGAAACCCAACCTAAAAGCACGTTCTCCTTAAGTGTGTAAGGCACAAAGTGCGTTTCTGCTGCGCCTCGACCTCTTCCACCAACTCCTGGAGAAGCAAGCACACCAGAGATATTTTTAATCACCGTGTAAACCCATTGTCATGAAGGACGTCGAGGCTTGCCAGTATAAACTGCCTGCCCCAAAGAAGACCGTGCCCCTCGGTGAGCTTCTCTAGAATCTGAAAACATGAGTGCGCACGGCGACACTGAGCTCTGGGACCGTCAGGACTTCTCCGCAAGCAGTCCCTCGGGTAGGACGCAGGACGGAGCATCGGGGCCAGGCGCAGACTTGGAACTGCGGTTGGATTTCTTTTTTGTTATTGGGATAAACTGTTCACTAACTACAGGAGCATGTCTATACTTTTCTTTTTTGTTTTTTGTTTTAAAGATTTTTATTTTTAAGTAATCTCTACACCCAACGTGGGGCTTGAACTTACAACCCCGGGATCAAGAGTCCTGCTCTACCCGCTGAGCCAGCCAGGCGCCCCCACAGGTCTCTGCTTTTCGAAGGCACTGTTATGAGACACATTCTGAGGCTATGAAGTCAAGCATGATTATGAAGAACAGAACAGACAGCCGGGTATGTGTGTGTTGTTTCCTTAAAATTTGCATCTTCGTTTGCATGCTAAGTAGTAGCGATCCATTTAAAGAACAGCACTCTCCTTGGTGTTCTGAGTCCTTCTTTTCTTTATGACTGACGGGAACACTAACCGCGAAGGGATGCTATCTGCAGCTGGGGGGGACGGGGGGGGGGGGGACGGGGGGGACGGGGGGGGGACAGGGGGACAGGGGAGGGAAATGGAAATCTTGACGCTCTGATCGTGCTACTCCGTCATCACTCAAAAGAAGTAAATACTTCACAACCACCTTCTTGCTCCCACAGTCTTTGGGAGGCTATTTTCAGTTATTCCGTTACGAAGAACTGGGCACATGAGCGAGGAGACCTTATAGCTTTGCACTGATATTCTACCATATTGTAAAGGTCCTTCTAGGACAAAGGAGTGATTTATTCCCTTGCATTGGCAAATGCATTTCTTTTCAAATAAATATTCATATTCAGCCCTTTATACAACACTCTCGAGAATTCTAACAGCCTCTAAGATCATCACATTGTAACAAATAATTGCAATAAAATCTGACAGTGATAACATTAGCTGGGTAGCAACACTTCAGCTTTAAGGACAGTAACCCTACTTACAAAAACAACTCTTTGTGATGAGGATCTTCCAAGTTGAATTGATTTTTTTTTATAAGTTCAAAAAATTCTCCTCGTCTCCTTGAAAATAAAGAAAAATATTTGGTAGTTATGATGAGTCCCCAGGCTCTTATTTCTTTGGTTCACAAAGACTCATAGAGTAAATTTCTTTGGAAAAAAAATCTCTAATAGTTTTTTCCCATCTTAGAATCCAATATAGAAATCATCATTTAAAAAGCTAAAAATATCTCACTTTTCTCCCTTCTACATTTTCTTTGGGTAAAATGGATTACTTTTAAATTTAAATTATTTTAAAATGGTTAACTACAGATCACAAATAATGGTAATTTCAATTCTGAAACATGAGTTTCAGAAAATGAAACAATAGGAGTTAAAAATTTGATGCCAAGAATGACTTAAGAAATTTTAAGTGTATGGCATAATCAGATCTATATAGCTTCAGTTTAATTTCACTTATCTTACACATTATGGTATAGGGTAGAAAATGTTCGTAGTAATTACTCTACGTCACTATAAAGTGGCAAAGGCCTTCTGAAGCAAAGACCAAGTGAAGTGTACTCTAATATTCACTCAGTGTAGAGTGAATACCTCCTATGTGCCCAGCGCCGTTAAGCATCTTGGGAAGTTATAAAGCATGAGTCCTTTTGACAGTATTTGAAATCTAGTTGGAGACACAAAACAAACATAAGAAAAACGTATAAAACAAAATTGACTGTATGTGATTTGAGTACCAAAAATGAAAAACAGGTTTCATAAGGGTTCAGAGGTGAGACCCGTGTGTCTTGGAAAGGCTGGGAAGTCTTTGTGGTTACAGATACTTTTAAATTCTTGGTAATCTGATAATCTTTATTCTGCAATCATTTTAAATAAACTGAAATTTGCTGCGTTTTCTTTTATCCTCATTAACTTCAAAGTGTTCCAAAATCCAATGATGTGGACCCTTTAGGATGTGGTTACTCTCAGATGTACAAGAGTGGGTATCTGGCATGTGTTTCTCTGTGTCTACTGTGTTTGTGTTTACTTCTCATCTGAGTGGTTAAAGCCCTGGATGTGAATCGTTGTGCAGAGGGAGACAGGGTTGTTTGTGCTTCAGGGGAACCCCATGAGTGTGACCACCAGACTCCCCTCACTCCTACACGTGCAGCAAAGATCTCAGTCTGCGTGTGGGAAACTAATGCCAAGGGCAGCAAAGGCTTTCCCGTATTTAGAAAGGCAGTTTAATTATGGGCAAATGCATACACACGTGACAAATACTCCTCTAATGTACACTTTAATTTTTGAGTCCATAGCTTCACTAATTAAAGTTCTACATTAATACTCTTCTGCCAGAATCAAATAAAAAGAAACAAGATTTACTCGTCTGACACTTGGCTCCTTTTCCTGCCCACCTAGGCTTAGATGACCGTATGAAGGAACCGTAACGTGGTCAGAAGCTGGGGGAGTGAAGGAAAGGAGGACAAGTAAATGGGCTATATAACCTTTAGGTTGCACAGCCTAGCTTGGAATGACCTTGGGATGGTTATCTACCGTGTGCAGAGCTTCAGAGACATAGTAGTAGATCGACAGCTCAAATAACTCCATATTCTGTAACTTCTAGCATTAGGGGATATAAGTCAAGTAGAGTAGACTGTTATAGCTTTTATATAGTAGACTTTTCTAGCTTCCTTTAAGAAACTGCTCCATAGTTTGAAAAACAAGACATTTGACTTACTTGCCAGGACATTTGTCTTTATAATCTAAAAATTTCCCAACGTGCATTTTAAAAGTTTGAAACAATGCAAACACTTCCAAGACCTATTCATCTCAGAATATTTCTTAAAACTTACTTAATGTACAGTGCTAGGTCTGTAGCTAAAATAGCTTGCTTGATCATTTTCAACGTGGTCTTATATTCTTCAATGGAGAGGCCACTGAGAATCTGATTGCCCTTTATAAAAAAGAAAACCATCATTAGCACTCCACCTGGAGAAGCTGCTGACAAGAACAAAATCTGAAGACACAGTGACATATCTTAAACACACACCTAGTGTTCTGAACTCATGAATACAGAGGACACCTGCTTACTTAGAGTAAATGCCACGAAAGGATGTTTGGCCTCTGCGCTCCCACCCCTACCACCTCGTTCGATAAGAAAAGACAGCTTCATAATGGTGCATCTACCTACGCGTGCATGTTTTTCCAAATCTTATACTCCTTGGGCCTTAGTCCAGGCCTAAAATCTAATAACTATATATCCTTGTCCTTTGGGCAGGTTAATTGTTACAATACAACAGCACGAGAAACCTTTGAAAAATCAAAGCCATTATTAATGGACATGAGGAACGGAGCAGTGAAACTTTTAAACAATTGATTATTAAAGAAATCAGTTCTCTGTGGTTTTTGTAATAAATCAAAAACATTTTTTGGTGCAAATTTATATAATTTAACTTAACCTCGAGAACAGCGTGTATTCTTTAGGAACACGCCAATATGGATGCGTACAAGGCATGAACCAAAGGCGTGCTTACTGGTGATAAAAAGCAAGCATGGGTTGAAATGCCTGTAAGAAATATTGAAAAGGTGCCTAATCCAGGGGTAAATAATGGAAAATTTTTGCTATATAACCATTTTTTAAATTTCTTGTCTGTAATTTAAAGCATAGTGGTTCTCTCATCTTGAACTATGGAAAACATTCCTTGGGTACTCAGCATATACTCAAAATAATATCTGTCAATTAAGTCAGATGTGCTTCCTAAATCTCAGGTCCAAGAAAAAAACCCAGAGGTGTAAGAATAAGACCTGGAGACAAAGGATTTGTTCTGAAGACAGGGAAACTGCTGAGTGCAGGCGGCCAGGGCCAAAACACTGGTTCGAGAGTAACTAGATGCCGACATGTGTGGCGTGTATCTAATTAATGAATCTGATTGTAACCATACACATTGTTTATATATATATATATATACACACACACACACACACACACACACACACACACACACATATGTATATATATATATATATATATTTAAGATTTTATTTATTATTTGACAGAGAGAGAGAGAATGACAGTGAGAGAGGGAACACGAGCAGGGGGAGTGGGAGAGGGAGAAGCAGGCCTCCCGCTAAGCAGGGAGCCTGATGCAAGGCTCCATCCCAGGACCCTGGGATCATGACCTGAGCCAAAGGCAGATGCTTAACCACTGAGCCACCCAGGCGCCCCTACACATTGTTTTCAAATATGAAATCATTTTAGATTCTAGGCCAGAAAGAAAACTATTTAGAAAACAACTCCTGATACTTGTATTTATTTTAAAATAAAACAACTTCAAATAGAAAAGGAAATATCTTTCCTATTTTTATTTTCCCTTCCAAAAACAGAGACTGTAAATTCTTATGTTTTGGTGCTTACAAAGTCAAAATATATACGTGGTCTTATAATTTGAGGCTGGCCATTTATACAACTGAATATCTTGTAAGTAATAACATATTACTTAGTAAATTATGTTATTTAATAACATGGGTACCTTTGATAGGGATACTGTTAAATATGCTTTAGAAAAAGGTTAGCATATTTTCTTTCTTTAAGACTGAACAGAATATTAAATGAAAGTTTAATATTTTTAAATGAGGCACATAGATAGCAAATCCCAAGGAAAATACAGATGTTTCTACTAGCACACAATATATGATTCCTGGAAAGTCTCCATTCTGAAACACTACACACCAAAAACGACATGGTTTGTGGGACAAATAGTGCTGGGGCAGATCACATGGAACCCGTGCGACTTTATAACCAGAGCACAAAGCAGATTGAAGGCTGGTGCAGCTGGAGGTAACCTGGACGGCCCAGGCTGGCCAGTCCGGAGGCCCTCTGCGAACAGTCAAGACACACAAAACAGGGGAGTGGAAAGGCTGGTGTGCGGGGGCCGGAGACAGCGCGGATGGGACTGGATCACGGAGGCAGCGGGGCTGCTTAGGCGGGCACTGGAGGAAAAGCAACCGCCCACGAGCCTAAAGAGAGCGTTCAAAGCAAGGGAGCCCTCCTCGGGGGCAAGGGACCACTTTCAACATTCTTTGAAATAGGACAGAAAGGGTTCATGAACAAAAGCCAAGGGGCGGGATTTTTTTCTTTCTTGCTGAAGGTCAAAATTCAACTCCCCTAATTCTGGTACCTTACCCAAGAATGTGTGTAGGAAATACAACTTGAACACTGATGCTAACGTCATTCAAGCACCAATCACATGAGAATTAATTCATATTAAACAATCATATACGTTAGCAGTCTGTATGACAATCTGTATGCTGGTTGTGTAACTAACTCTTAACCCCTTGCCCGCAGTGAGATGTTTAGGGAGAGGTGAGATCGTGTTCCCCGTCACCTCAAGTAAGAGAGGAGCATGAAGTCCCTACCTATGTCTCCTGTGGTGTAGTGGCTGTGGGAGGGGCCACAGTGGTCTCGTGTCTAATTCCTGTCTGGAAAATCGAAAAGGCAAGACACAGGCTAACTAGCTGCTCTGAAAAAAACAAAACAAGACAAAAACTAGCTGCTCTGACTTCAGCAGCAAAGGAGAGGTTACTACTATATGGGATGGCTGGCATGCTCCGAGTTTTGGAGGCAGGGGGTTGCCTTCCGCCCTTTTTCAAGAGGACCTCAAAGAAGGCTAAAGAACCTTAGTAAGAAAGGAGCCCAGAGTGAGCAATCCGATTTTCAGGAGCTTAGGAAGGAGCCATAAATAAAGTAGCAGAGATGGTCATTCATATTCAAGAAACATCTGGTAGAAAAACCCCACAAGGAGGACGCCTGGCAGGGACCACGAACTTACCCACAAGAAAATAACTTGGTTTAAACACCTACCAGGTACAAAGAGCGAGACACTCCTAACAGTACCAGTCTATTGAGAATGTTCTTGCTCCTTTTCTTACCTATTTCCTCTCCCTACTCTGGAGGGGTAGGAAACCACATGGGCGTTTAGGAATGAGGAAGAATTTAGAAAAAAACACAAGGTAGGCATGAAAGAAGCCAACCAGAGCAGGAAGGGGAGAACCTGAAACTTTAAACCAAATCTAGAAGCCAGACTGTTACACAGGACTGAACATTTTGGTTTCTAGATTGAGACCTGTATACTATATTCTGGAACTTAAGGTAATTAGAAGGCTTTTACTTAAAAAGAATGACCAGAAACCGGGGTGCCTGGGTGGTTCAGTCGGTTAAGCATCTGCCTTTGACTCAGGTCATGATCCCGGGGTCCTGGATCAAGCCCCATAACAGGCTCCCTGCTCGGTGGGGCGTCTGCTTCTCCCTCTGCCCCGTACCCCACTCATGTTCTCTCTCTCTCTCTCAAATAAATAAATAAAATCTTTAAAAAAAAAAAAAACTTCTCTCCCTCTGGCCCTCTCCACTCGCTCTCTCTCTCTCACTCTCTCTCTAAAAAAAAAAAAAAGAAAGAAAAAAGAATGACCAGACACGTTACGGGCCTCCCAAGTTTTGCTCTAGGTCTCAGAGAAGAACTAGTCCCAGTGAACAAGCATAAAAAGATGGAGGTAAAATTGCTTCAAGATTATATACCGTGTATTGTGTTTGTTCCACATAATAGTTACAAACTTTCACTTTTTTCTGATTATAAAGGTAATACATGCATATAGCAGATAGTGTAAATAATGAACCAATTAAAATGAGAACATAAAAAGGATTATAACATAAGTGGACAAAGACACCCTCTGTTAATGTTTTGGTGTACGTTATTTTATTTCCCTTCACATAAATTTATCTAGCGTGGCATATCATAGGCTTTTTTTACACTGATAAATATTCATTTAACCAAACTGTTGAATAGCTCTATTCCTTAACATCACAGTTTGTGAGTGGTCAGAAGATTCAATAAAAAGAGGAACAGGCATGGTTTTGTGAAAGCAAACCTTTGAGAGCTGTATAAAACACTTCATTTGACAAAAAAAAAAAAAAAGAATTAACTGCGAGCCACAAAATACTAGTTTTGTTTGTTTGTTTCTAGTTTGCAAAACCAAACAGACGTGAGCAACCAGATATCCTTTATCAGGCAACATTTAGACAGTCTTGGCTGTCTGGAGAAGCGAGGCTGGGAAGATCTCAAATGTTTTGGCTTTGCCTTCCTTACCCAAAAAGGAATAAAGCATGCTCAAGAATTTATGATGCTGGGAATAAATCCAAAACTTAAAAATAAAACTGAATTTATAAAGCTCTCGTTTAAAATTCCCCAACCATAAAGTAGGTACTTACTGGACTATTAAGGATCATCAGGCACTGGTCAAAATGGTGGTGCTCCATGATTGAATGGCAGTAGAGCTGAGCGAGGGGGTGCTCACTTCTGAAAAACATTTTGTTGAAGAGAGAAAAACAGCTTAAAAAATCATCCATTTCCCCCATATGTCAGTTTATTAGTGTCTCCTTACTGCTGGTTAAAAAAGAGGCTACTGCACAAAATTAACCAAACTAACAATTTTCTCTCCTTTTGCTGAGGAGAAGAGTGAGTTAATCTCCGGGGAATACAGAGTCAAGCTGTTTTCAAATACCAGTGTAATTAGCGCCAGGTCAAAGTCTGAGCAATTTCACTGCTTTTAATATTGACAAAATAGTAGAAGGAATAAGGACGAAGGACTAATTCCCCTAAACATGAAAAAAAAAATCTCTGAAATACTTGTACCAATTATATTTTTCAATTTCAAAACTGCGATGAATTTAAAATCTGAATCAAACGTCAATGCCAGTCTTTCCTCTGAAAGCAGGCTGAAGGTCTGCGTGTTCACGCGTGCCTACATGCCCGGGAAGGGCGGACTGCGATGGAAGGATCGGCGCGAGCGCTGGAAGGCACGGAAGAGGGGCAGGGTCTGTGCACATCCCCCTTTGAAGGGAGGAAGGAGAGAGCTGATGAGTCAGGGATCCGGGTTATTTCAGGGTACGATATCCCGCGAGCTCGTTAATTTGAACTTGGGGAAAACGTTTGGTGGAGACCATTTGGCTGAGTGAAGGGAGTGGGAAGGATATTCTGCTCAGTTCATTATACGTTAACAGGCAGTCACAAATCATGTTCGAAAGCATGACAAGCACAGTCCTCCGTCTCCTATTTCTCGTGACCCTTCACGTGTGAATATGAAGCACAATTTTCACTCCTTTTTCTTTAAAGGAAAGAGTTCCTGCAAGTCTCTGTTCCTAAAATTTATAGGACAGGGGTTTATGAGTTTGTAAAGTACAACACAAGTGTTGGGTAATATGGCCGATTTGTTATTTCTTTATACTACTATATGAATCAGTAATTTACGTCATCATTTAATTTGAAGATACAGAAGCTGCCCAACACTGAAGGAACAGAACACAGGAAGAAACTGAGTAGCGTAAGAGATGCTTAAGGGAAAACAAAAACAATAAAAGGGAAATAAAGGGAAGAGAACGGGGAATCTCATCTATTCCTGTTTCATCTACCGTTGATACTGCTGACCCCCCAACCTCCATTTTTTGTGCTGTTGCAACCTTTCCCAAGTTAACTCCTGCCCGCCTGTCTTTGCTCCTTCCACGTTTAGTGAGTTGTGTGATGGACAAGAGACGGTGCTTACCATCGGACAACGGGAAGGCAACGGATGGAGTAAAATGAGCAGATTGATAAAAAAAGATAAATTTGCTGGAATCAAAACTAGAGACTGCTGGAGGTTAGGTAGGAGACTACTGGGAAGCTAGCAGTCCCAGTTCTAGTGACGTTGGTACGAGAGAGCCCAGACTAGGGTGACAGAATCCCACATAGAGAGAAGTGGAGTTATCTGAAGGCTATTTAGGAGGTAGGAGCTGGCAATGAATCCTGCTGTGGGGACCTGGCTGGGATGTTCCTGGGGGGAAGTATGCATGCCAAGTGTCTGCCTTGTCATTTACTGACAGAGGGAAACAGGGAGAAGATGATTAGGGATGGGAGGTGAAGGAGGGGAAGATGTCTAGTTGAGCGCTGCATCCGTTGATTTTAAGGTGCCTGAGGTCCACCAAGTGGATATAACCGCCTGTCCTCGGGTCTGGGCTGGAGGGGCAGCCTCGGAACACATCAACGCGCAGATGGGAATAATAATAATCCACACCACGGGAGTGGAGCAGGCGCTGCTGAGTACCGGAGGGCCCGGGGTGCACAGAATGAAGGCCTCCCTCCTGGATTCTGCCTCTACTTTGGCCAGAGCCTTTCCTCCCCGTTCAGACGAGCTATGCTGACATCAGCTTCAACAGGACAACTGCAGCCTTCCCCACGCCCTTCACTTAGATAAGGAAAAGCTTCTAGAATATCTCTTTATTTTCATTTATGTAAAAAATTCAAGGATATTCGTTTAATATCCATTTTGTTCTGCCAGTCGTTAGCGGTTTATACATCTGCTACCTTGTTAGACTGTAACCTCCCGAGCGTGGTCAGATCTGTTTCCCTAATGATAATCATTACCCTTGACTGAGAGCCGCGAACATGTCAGGCACCGGGCTAAGCAGTTTAGAGTTAATTTTTCTTTAATATGGGACATTTCCGTTCTCCACATCAAAATCCTCAGCGCACCTCTGACTCCAGCCACTGGTGCATTGCCGAGTTTTGCGCTCCCTGTGCCATTCCCCAGACTCCCTGCGGGGGTCAGTGAGAGGCACTTGGAGGCCTGGCGCCCCCCAGCGTGAGGCCCTCTCCCCTCCCGCAGCTCTGCCCTCACAGCTGGTGCCCACGGGAGCTCTCTTGCTGCACGCCCGCGGGTCGAGCTGGGGGTACGGAGGAGTTAAAGCCCATGGAGGTCATCTTTTTTTTTTTTTAATGATTTTTTATTATATTATGTTAGTCACCATACAGTACATCCCCGGTTTCCGATGTAAAGTTCATGATTCATTAGTTGTGTATAACACCCAGTGCACCATGCAATACGTGCCCTCCTTACTACCCATCACCAGTCTATCCCATTCCCCCACCCCCCTCCCCTCTGAGGCCCTCAGTTTGTTTCTCAGTCCATATCCCTTTCTTCTCCTACCGATCTTCCTAGTTCTTATGTTCCATAGATGAGAGAAACCATATGATAATTGTCTTTCTCTGCTTGACTTATTTCACTTAGCATTATCCATGGAGGTCATCTTTTGACTAACGGGGGGACAGCCGCCCCTCCCGCTTTGTCCCTGTCCATTTCTGAACAGTTCTGCGTCTCATTTCCTAAGACTTCTCCAAAGCACCTGGCAGGACGGGGCACCAGCGGCCTGTACGGTGGGCGGCTGGTAGCTCCTCCTTCCCTTGGCTTCTCCTTCTTCCCTGTTTCCCACGCGCCGGCCTGCGTTCCTGCTCCCCCTGCTCCCCGGGATCACGCGCACCGCTAAGCCGTGTGCACACCAGCCTTCGCGCACCGCTAAGCCGTGTGCACACCAGCCTTCGCGCACTGCTAAACCGTGTGCACACCAGCCTTCGCAGGCTGTGCGTCCGGGGGTCCCAGGCTGAGGACTCTCTGAAACAGGCATTGCAGACTTTATCCTTTAGACAACCAAGAGTTCAGAGGGATTCTCTGACTTGCTCCGGGTCACTGTAAATGGCAGAGCTGGGATTCAAACACATCCCCGCAGCACGGCCCGCTGGCCCACGACCCCGCGGCACTTGGCGCACGGCCACCGCCCACGGACCAGAAACGCAAGCATGTTTAACATGCGGAGCGCACCTGACATCTTCAGACAGCAGAAAGGGCTGTTTCATATTAGAGAAACTTCTTGGGTTGTGGGACAGATGAATGCAAATTATGTGTGTTTGTCTTTACTTACATTCTAAAAATACGGATTTACAAATCAGTAAAAGGGGGACAAATGCCCCAGGTTTCCTGTTTACAAAAATACTCGTGGACACCCATGTATTCTACATTCCGTTGCTTTTCACTCTTTCAAACACAAGGCTGTGTTGCTTCTTTCTATGAGATCCTGTCGGAGGGACTCACGTAAGCCCCTACTGCCACCGAATTTTATGCCCACACTGAAGTCAATGAGCGGGCTGGACTGTACGCCCTCTTGCATTTTCCTTTTGTCCTGCACTCGTTTGCCCATCTCTGAGAGTAGCTAGGATGCCAGCGCCCAAATGAGAACGACGTTCTAGAAACAGCCTCAGAAATCAATAGAAAATGTAAGCTCTGTTGAGAAAAACAATGCCTGCTACCCCAGTATTCCTTTTTACAGACGCTTAACAGCCGTCCTTGATTCTGCTTCTCCCCAATGTGTTCGGCTCTGAGCCCGGATCGCCTCACTACTCTTCCTAAGCCATGTCAACCCCACTGATTCCTTACTCCCCACTTTCTGTCCAGATCATCACTGCTGTATTTGAGCAGTTGGGGGTTATTTTACCTTCACATTCTCTGTGATCACATTAGATGCCACAGATGTTCAAGCTGATGACTCACTTGGCCTTTTGACCCTGGTTCTTCGACCGCCTTGACCCTGATAGTCTCTCTTCCCGTCAACAGTACTTACGCACCTCTTTGTTGGACAGCTGCTAGGTGCTGCTAGACGCGGTATTTTTGCTGCTGCCTGCTCCATGTCCCACCACAGCACCAAGCAAGATCGTGAATTCCTATATGTCCTTAATACCACCCCCCTTTGAAAATGCTAAAACCAGGGCACCTGGGTGGCTCAGTTGGTTAAGCGCCTGCCTTTGGCTCAGGTCATGATCCCAGGGTCCTGAGATCGAGTCCCGCATCGGGCTCCCTGCTCAGTGGGGAGTCTGCTTCTCTCTCTGCACCTCCCCCTGCTTGTACTCTCTCTCTCTCACTCTCTTTCTCTCAAATATATAAATAAAATCTCAAAAAAAAAAAAAAAAGGAAATGCTTAAAGCTGGAGGGCATTTACTCTGTGCCAGGTACTGCTCCAAGTCCTTTACATTTATTTATACTCCTTAATCCTCGTTAAAACAAAACAAAACAAACTGCAAGACAGATACTGTCATTATTCCATTGCACAGAGAAGGAAATCGAGAGAGGGATGTTACAGGACTCGCTCAAGATCAGATGGGATCACCGTTTGCTTTTGCACCCAGGCATCTGGCTCGAGTTGGCCCTTAAGCACCGCAACCATCATAGCCTAAGAACTACCTGAACGCATGTATATAAAGTACTAAAAAGAGTTCTAATGCCACATGGTAAGGGCCATATTAAGTGTTAACTTCTGTTGTTGTTGTTGTTGTTGTTATTATTATTATTATTATTAGCTAGTGACATTAGGACTCCTTGAACTTATTATTATTATTATTATTAGCTAGTGACATTAGGACTCCTTGAACTTATTATTATTATTATTATTAGCTAGTGACATTAGGACTCCTTGAACTTGCACTTTTTGCATACTGAGACTCCAGTCTCTCAAGCCCTCCATCCTCGTTGGCAATGATCTCATTCCTGGCTAGTGTAGACTCCACCCAGTTGAACTTTACAACTCGTGTTTCCTGTACGTCTCTACTGCCCTGTTGAGGCCCTGAGAGCCTGCTGACCATCTCCTGCCGCCACGCCAGGCCAGGACTCCAGCTCACTGCCGTTCCGCTACTAGAGCGGAGACCAGGGGACAGACCCAGGACAAAGACAGGGTCTGATTATGGTTACCAGGAAATTCTTTCATTTGATTTAACGGGAACTGAATCTTGAAAAAAGAAAGAAAAAAAAAAAACCGTTCCTTTGATCATTTTACCTCTTCTAACTACCATCCTATTTATTATTTTCTCCTCATGGTCAACACTCCTCTCCCTTCTGTCCTTCTCGTCCCTTCCTCCCTAAATACACACACACACACACACACGCACGCACGCACGCACGCACACACTTCCCAGCTCCTCCATTTTCATCAATGGCTCCTTCACTGTTTCAGTTTCTTGGGCCACGAGTCATGATTTCCCCCTTCCTTCATGCATATAAGCACCTGTTGACTATTAAATGGAAAAACATTTCTCCCTCCATCTCTTCCTCTCCGTAGCCAGTATGTGATTGTCACCAAGTACGCGGCTACTGTAACAGCCCCCAGCTGAACTCTGTGCTTCTAATTACTACCCACTGCACCTTGCATCGGACTTCCAGCCTTTCCTTCCTAAACAAGGTCTTTATTGCCCACTGCAACGGCTCCTCGTTTCTTCATTCTACCACACCTCCAGCTCGCTGCTTAGTTTTCTAGCTCTCCCTGCAAGGGGCCTCTAACTTCTCCTTGTTCGTCCTCTTACTCTCCATCCCGAGTCAGTGAGCCTTCGGACTCTGCACAGGCCAGCCATAGTATTCTCACATCCCATGAGCGTGCCCGCCGACCTCGGAGTGTTTCTGGGATATCTTCATCCTCTCTCTTCCCCAAATCCTACCCACTTCTTAGGATCCACTTTGTCTCACGTGGTCCATTAAGACTGAAGATGGACGGCGTGGGTCTTGACCCATCTCCTTCTCTGCTGAAAACGTACAGTCCACATTACTAAACAACTCAGGAATTACTGGGTACTTTCTCATATCGATCACCACTATTTCATGAGACTACAAAAATTACTTAATAACAGGAACCACATTTTATACTTTATAGCTCTCTTTCTGTCTAACAAAGTGCCAGGCCCTAGTAACTGCCCATTAGCCGGCTGCCTACAATGTAGGACACTTTCACTCTATTCTTTATAAAATACCAAACTCGAATCTAACCGAATAAATGCATCCACAGTGTCTTCTCACATTGACCGCAGGCCTACTGCAAGAGGTTTCTCAACATGAGCCGAGTGTCACACTGCGCTTTCTCTAGCAGGTGTCTGTGACATTTTGTCCCCATGACTGCCTGTTTTTAAAATAAGAATTTAATATCTATCTGAAACCACTCTTTGTTTTCCCACCCAAATGGGAGAAGAAAGCCCAGCAGTGAACTCTTCCTCCAAATATTTCACTGGCACCCTTGAAGTACTCCTCATAATGGCAGTTTTCCTGATCAAGGAAGCCATCAAAAGACCGAATAATGGATCAAAACATCGTTTCCTATACATCTTACTTCAATTAATTTTCTGAAAAGATGTTCAAGAAGAATGAATGACAGGAGAAGTTCAGTTTCTAACTTTGCTACCACACGAGTACTTTTCATCTTTTTGATAGATTAGTTTCATTTCTGTGCCTTCTTTGATTATGATGGGTTTCCTCACGTCGTGTTTGAATACTGACGAGGTTGGACACTGTATACCTTTTTACAAGTTAGCTCTTTATATGGGAATGTTTACGGTTCTCTTATTCCCCCAAGAGCTCCCTGGTTAAGAAAATCCTCCTCAAGAATCACTCACTTACCACTAAGGAAAGAAAAAAAAAAAGAAACATCCCTGGAAAATTCTTGGTTTCCTCTCCTCAAACCACAGAGATGTAGGAAGAAATAAAAATCTCTGAAACTCCTTAAACTTTTTTTCTTAAAGTTATTCTTACTTGGTGGAAGTCTGCTTTGTGGTGTGTGTGAAGGCAAGATTCTGCAGTCTATGAATTTTTCCCAGGACTTTTTTTTTTTTGAAGAGAAGATGACGTTTCTCCAGATGTTTTTCCGGGTGATTATTTTTAAATAAACAAAGGAAAAAATAGCTGAGTGTTTTTTCACTCTAAAGCAGGGCAACATGGCATCTGAGAGCCAACCACACGCTAACAGTACGATGTGCAGCTTTGGCTTTGAGGTGCAGAGGCGACACCGCACCGCTGGTGTGGATCGTTCGCTGTGCTCAACCCGCGCTAACCATCTTTTCATGTCCTTGCTCCCCCTGTGTCAACATGGGGCTCCGGAGCACGATCACATGGCGGAGCACAGAGGACAAAGGACAGGGCATCCAGTCTCTTCTCCAAACCGTGTCCTCTTTCAGTTTGGATCGTAAAGAGGAAAGAGCCAGTCTTTGACACCTGGGCAAGGTTTGCAATCTTCTCCCATCACAGGTCAGCAGAGGACACAGTGGCCACATCACTACAATTGTTGTTACATCAAGTTTTCTGTTTATTTAGATAAAGGGAATGCACTTCAAGAGCTCCCTGAAATTCCCTCCAGATACCAGACATCTGGAATTTCCTTAAGAGGTCTATCCATGAGTTGCTTCACTTGCAGACCTAAAAACGTGCTCAGTAATAAGATCTTGCCATTAAGATGTAGGCTTTTCAACTACGTTGCTACAAGTAAATAAACATGTCCCAGGGGCTCAAAAATCTGATGAAAAGTGATGTCACCTTTATCATCTCATTTGTCCTTGCAAATGTCACTTAAGGATGGCCCTGGAGGGGGGCGCCTGGGTGGCACAGCAGTTAAGCATCTGCCTTCAGCTCAGGGTGTGATCCCGGCGTTATGGGATCGAGCCCCACATCAGGCTCCTCCGCTATGAGCCTGCTTCTTCCTCTCCCACTCCCCTGCTGTGTTCCCTCTCTCGCTGGCTGTCTCTATCTCTGTCAAATAAATAGATAAAATATTAAAAAAAAAAAAAAAAGGATGGCCCTGGAGGGAGCCTGAAACACCTGTCTCAAGAATCAGTGTCTACTCTCAAAACGTCCAAAAGGCAGGCTTCTGGTGTTGATAGGACTCTCACTAGCTTCTGCTGCTGAGACTTAACCCTGGAATATGCACCACGCATCCTATCTGGCACCGATACGCGTTAGCTCTTAAAACCTACATCAACCCTACGAGGTACGTAAGCTCTTATCTCCAAGCTACAGACCAGGAAATTGAAGCACAGAGAAATAAGCTCCTTTGCCCAAGGTCGCAGGGGAACCGTGTGGCAAAGGTAGGATGTGAATCCTGTCTGGCGGCAGCCCCAACGTGCCAACCCTGCACTACACTGCCTTCATGAAGACCAAAAGCTTCCTTCTACTGAGTGCTTACTAAGTACTTCAGATCGAACTAAGCACTTTTCAAATAGTAGCTTCTCTATTTCAGGGTAAAATTCTATCTTTTTTGAACTAGTTTTAATATATTGTTTTCTAATGAAGCTCTGAAGCTGGGTATACATAAACTAAAGCAAGACTCTTGGTAATTATCTAGTGAAATAAGATTCTCAACGTAAGATTTTCTGAACTTCAGGCCAGAAATGTTACCAACACAATATTGGATTTGGATTTTTTTTTTTCCATTTCCCTTAAGTAAAACCAGAGTATGTTAGGGGCCTTGATCAATTGAAATCTGGTACCATGAAATTTTGCTGTGGCTTTTACTTTAAAAAAGACAGCCCTAGGGGCTCCTGAGGTGGCTCAGTTGGTTAAGCATCTGCCTCCTACTCAGGTCATGATCTCATGGGTCCTGGGATCAGGCCCAAGTCCAGCCGAGTTGGGGGGGGGTCCCTGCTCAGCAGGGAGCCTGCTTCTCCCTCTCCTTCTGCCACTCCCCGCTGTTCGTGCTCTCTCTTGAGCACTCATGCTCTCTCCCAAATAAATAAATAAATAAAATCTTTAAAAAAATACATTACTTAATTAAAAAAGACAGCCCTACAACTTAAAAGACACCTTTTCTTCTTTAGCTGGGGAAAGGCGCCTTACCGCTGGATGTAGGAGTTATTCACACCGCGGTGGTCCAAGTCGTGGCTGAGCGCGGCAATCAGCAGGGCAAGGGTCTCCAGGTCAGTGAGTCTGCTCTGCAGGGCCAAGGATGTCGCGGAAAGAAAGACAGGGACAACTTGGTGAAGTTCATGATTCTACCACGACTTTCCCCAATCGTGTGTGTGTTTCTCTGAGTGCTTTCCACGTGTGCTTCTTCAGGGTCACAAAGGACTCACGCTAGCATCCTGTTCTGCGGGGACTCGGAGCTGCTTTGGCTTCAGAAGGGCATTACTGTAAATGCCACTTATCGACAGAAAAGCTGAAGTGCCTCAACCACTACTCTGTCCACCTACGGCAAAGAGCATTAGCTCTTCGTGATCCACATACATGTGGAATCGGCAAAATAAACTTGAACTAACTGCTGGCCCTCTGCCTTCTAGTCCCTGCGTATTCTGCCGGCCTCGCTCTCGGCTGCTAGCCGCTCGAGCCTTAAGGAGCAGAGGCGGTGGGAACATTAAGCGAAACAATACACAGGGAAGAGGATTAGAAATGAAAATGTGGCTTTACGAAGTTGCACAATATGTTCCAAAGCCAAACAGAGGTTATTTTTGTAACAGCTGCCATTTGTATTATTTATCCTACTGGTCGCCTTCCTCAGTAAGAAAACAAGTAGAAACCATGATCGGCTCCACTCTGCTGGACCCTCAACACTGCACGTAGTATGTTTATGACATTAGACAAAATTATCATTTTGTTGTTCTTCATGGAAAGCAAGGACAGTCTTCAGCGGTATAATCCCGATGACCTTTCCACAGCCCAAAATAAGCTGATCCGATTTTTTATAAATGTTTGCTATGGCAGGGAAATACTACTATGGTATTTCATATGGCCTCTTGGACAAGAATCCCCTCTTTTAGCTCTAGCCAGTTAAAATGTGCTCCCTATGGAAACAGAGACAGAGAACAACATTTTTAGAATTTCCTTTTTTTTTTTTTAAAGGGCATGGAAGCTCTGAATTTAAAACAGTTATGTGATGGATGCCTGGAATCACTTACCTAGAATAACTAGTCGATTCCCACTGAAGTTAGAATCTAAGGGCAGAGATAAGGATAAAATCTGGCCTGGAAAGGAACGAATTACTTGAACTTTTCTGCACTGATCTCCCTTGTACACAGTCTCTGGTCGATGTATATGACATTAAAACCCTTCCCATGAAATACCACTTATAAAATGTAACCGAGTGCTCCGGAGAAAATGCAAGAGAAGTCTGGACTTATCTGTGAAGCCACTTGAATGGTTTTCGAGGAATTCTACTACGGGGCAGGTTGAACGGGAACATGAGAAATTTGATACTTTTTCTTATGCTGTAGAAAATTCCTCTGGAGGAAGTATTTGTCCAAAGACTATTAAATTTAATATGAAGTTATTTTAAAGATTTTAAAAAATATGCCATATATACCACATAGGAAAGGAAATCAATAACTAAGTATTTTGCCACGCTAGTGTTCTTCAATTAACAAGATGTCACTTATTTTGTAAGTGGCAACAAATACTATTCCAATCATCATTAGTGCACATTAAAAAATACTTGAAAGAATATGCTGTGAATTTTACTACCAAAGCCAGAAGAGGTCTTAAATATAAAAACGGCTCTAAAAAGTACCTGAATCTTGCCTGCTTTTAGAGCAGCGAACATGCACTGAGCTGTATTAAAGGCGTGTCTCCAGTTATGATAGGCAACATTCTTCCGGTAATTCTTCTTAACGCTTAAAATCCACCTGCAAAGAACCTTTAGGAAATAAAGCATAAGTAGTAACAATACTTGCTAACATTTATCACATATTTACTATGTTCCAGGCACTGTACAAAGCCTTTACCTCTAACCCTCAGGACTCTGGGGGAGGCACTACTACTCTGATAATTTTACAGATGAGCAGACGGACATTCAGAGTGGTAACTCGCCCAAGGTCACGTTGCTCGTAAAGGGAGGGGCTAAAATTCGAACTTGAACAGTTTGACCTCGGAGCCCACCACGTGGACCACCATGCTAACTAAACGAGATGTAAAATTCAAGAGAGCCCTAAGGAAGGTATTTTTGCGTGGGTAGGGAGGGCACTGCCTAGCTTTTTAAAGGATGTTGTGTCCATGTGCCATCAATCAGGAGAGTCCAAGTAGTCAACTGTGAATGGATTCACTTTTAGACAGTCATGGAAATAGCCACTCTCAAGTTCTTCCCATGCTTCCAGCTTTTAGTTCTGCAAAGGTACTGGGTACAAGACTGTGCGGGTGGGTTGGGGGCTGAGACGGAGAGCGCATGGTCAAGCACAGAATGGAGCTCCCAAGTCCTGAGGCATCAGCAGGTCTTCGGCCCTTTTAAACTACGCTTAACTATTCAGGCAGAGTTATTGCTTGGTTGCCAAGAAGTAATTTTTAAAAATATATATGCAAAAGAAAGCCCTGGGGTCCCTATGAAAAAGATTTATTTTAAAAGATGGAAAAAAAAAAAGACAGACTTCAGAAAATCTCAAAAGCTGGGTTTAATTCAACTTCTAAGCAGTGTATTCAATAAAATCCTCAGAGACTCATGGGCCCTAAGCACGGTTATTTTTCGTGTTAGCATCAGAGTCTGCCTCTCTTCAATTCTGAATGATTTACTATACTTTGGGGGATCTGTAAAAACAAATATGTGCTTCCTCCTACGGATATCACTGGAGATGCTTCGAACACAAAGAGCACTGCCCTGGGGTTTGGAAAAAGTACCAGGGAAAGAATGTTGCTCTAACAGTATCCAACACAGAATGATTGGCTGCAGAAGCAGGCTGAAAACAAGGTTACTTCTTTGTTGGTAGAAATTGCTTATACAGGATTTGGTAGAAAATCAGTGCTTTCATAACCCTCCTTTTCTCTTCAGGTCTTTTTGTTCCTGTTCTGTAATGCAGTCCACAGGGAATTCTGATAACAAGCAACCCTAATGTCCCCTAGCTCTTGCGGCTCCAAATCACCCTATTTAGCAGAGGATTTCTGCGTGCCTAAGACTGACACGCGTTAATCCCAAATAGACTGCAGTTTCTTTCATCATGACCCTTTCTGAACAACATCAGCTAGAAAGGTGATAGTTTCATCTCATTGGCAGAATTTAAGTAAGAGCTCTAAACTTGCTTTGATATGCTGAGAAACTATAAAGTGTTCTAGAAAATTACTGGTGATGAATTAAAGAATCGAGGAGAATAAGCATGAAAGTTCAGAAATTTAACCCACGAGTATATCTCTTTACTATTCATAAATCTGTAGGTATAATTAAAAATACACATATATCACATAATATTAAATAATGACCAAAATGACTCTATGAAACATTAATTCCTGATGGACTATTCTATCATACTTCTAATAAGATGGGCCTAAGAGAACTGGGTAATCCAATGGATACAGTAGTTAGGAACGAGATTTAAGTACAGTTTTGGATTCTATTATCAGGACAGTCTTTTAAAAACATTTTTTTTTTGGTATAGTTAACACATAATGTTACATTAGTTTCAGGTACACAACACAGTGATTCAACTTCTCTCTACATCATGCTGTGCTCACCACAAGTGTAATTACTATCTGTCACCACACAACCTTAATACCGTATCATTGACTATATTCCCTATGCTGTTCCTTTCATTCCTGTGACTTATTCATTCCATAAGTGGAGGCCTGTATCTCACACTCCCCTTCGCCCATCTTGCCCATCCCCCCAACCCCCTCCTCTCTGGCAGCCATCAGTTTGTTCTGTGTATTTATAGGTCTATCAGGATGTTAACGGCATTTAGGAAAATCATGGTCAGATCTGCTCAGTGCTTGGTGGATATGCCTGGCGTGTTCCAATCTGCACTACGGTCTTTTGCACGGGATTACTGAGTAATCAGGTGCAGTGTGGATGACCCTAGGGAGCAAGTTCATGGCATTGATCAGACTCCAACCACGGCGAAGGCTTCCTGAGTGGCAGACTCGAGATGCTCTGGGAGAAAGAGAAGAACCAGAAAACAGCCCAGTTTCTGCCCTCAAGAATCTCAATCAGTAGTGAAAATAGTAAAAGTGCACCTATAAAGGAAATAAGTAAAATCGAGACCACAAATTGTCAACAGTGTCCCAAGAGAAAAGTGTGCTGTGGCAGGAGTGGAGCAGCCTTGCAAGTGGGGCAGTCCATTCAGGAGAGGAAGGACGTGTGAAAGACAGAAGGTGAAAATAAGCACAGCACATGCAGATTGGTTCAAGTAGAGTCAAGAGTCTGTTTCATAGGTCAGCAAGAGCAATGACTGCCATGTTTATAGGAGAGTAACTCAAGATTTGGAAGCCAAGAAGGGACATGAAGATTTGACAGACCTTTCAGTCGGAAAGATTCTTTGTTGGGCCAGCTTCACGATGCCAACATCCTCTCCAGCAATAACGTTTTAATTTTATTACCCTAAAATTATACTGACAATAATATCTGAAATAAACACGACAGGAGAGTCACTAGGGCAGGAAGGCTAATCAGAATGACTGTGATATTCAAGTTAATGCTGGCCAGCGTCAGGAATAGCAGTTATTCAAACAGAAAAGGAGAGTAAACGAATGAGATATTGAAGAAAAATATCTGCCTAGTGAGCAAGAATTCAAGAAAGGGTAAGAGAAAAGATTACTAAAGAAATTCTGTGTGACTGGGGCGCGGGGGGGGGGCTCAATCGGTTCAGTGTCTGCCTTCGGCTCAGGTCATGAGCCCCAAGTCTGGCTCCTGCTCAGTGGGGAGTCTGCTTCTCTCTCTCCTCTGCCCTTCCCCCAGCTCGTACATGCATGCTCTCTCTCAAATAAACAAATCAAATCTTAAAAACAAAAAAAGAAATTCTGAGTGACTATCATCATATCCAGCACTCACATGCTATCTGCAAACTTACAGGTGTTTCAGAAACAAGAAATAAATCAACTTATAACAACTTCATAAGTAGGTGTAAGGATCAGATTCCTTTGGCCTGGCTGGGCCCTTTCCACAGAATCATTGCTAGTTTAACGTATGGGAAATCGCAGGGATTTGAAATGCTGCCTTACTTTTTAAGGTCATGTAACTAGCAAGAAGCAGAACGGAGATTCACATTTAGAACTGGCTCTAAATGAGGTCTTTAGTCCATTAATAGAAAAGGCTTTTAAAAATGAGCCCTATAACCTACAGTAGAGAAATCTAATGGGGTGATAAAATAAACAGCAGAACGTCATAGGACACAGGAGTATAGGTATATACACACGCATTCAGACAGACAGTCACATCGATGCGTGTGTCATTCTCCCAAGACTGCCACTGGGGAAGTCATACCATGATCCCAATGAACAGACTGTGAAACTGAGAACTTGAGAGATTGATTGCTTAAGGAATTAAGAGCTAATGACTAGAAGAGCTATAACTCACAATCCATGATCTTTCTACTCTGCCCACGCTCTCTGAATTTCCAACAGAGGCAATACCAACCAGAGAACTGTTCTTGAGAGCTTCTTGAAATAATCAAATGACATCATGTCCTTTAATCAGCATGGCTCTAAGAAGAGTGGGGTAGTATTAGAGTCCACAGACAGTCATTCTTGGTTTTCACCCAAGAGACATATAAACTTTGGCTAAATTTAAGAAAGAATACCCCAAGAACACCATTGATGGCACTGTAATAACCTAGCTGTATTAGCCCTTCCTTTTCATTCCTAACTGTGAGGCTTTTGAGAGCAGGGACAACTCTTTGCTGAAATGAAGACTTAGCACGGTGCTGGGTACACTGTATATATTAATAAAGTTTCATTTTATGAAGTCGTGGATTGCTAAATAGTAGAGGCCTTCAAGGTATTTAAATTTTCAGGCAGGAAATCTGTATAAGAAAACTAGAAATTTGACTGACCAGAAAAAAATTAACTTCAAAGGCAAATTACTACATTTTTTCCCCCAAACAATCCTTTTTCTTCTCCCTTATTCTTAGATGCTATACCCATAGCTATTCCCTGCTCTCTCCACACGGGTATTAGAAGATACTGATTGAAGTCTTGCTGTTTTCTGAGAGCTGAATAAGGTAATCAACAGGGGTTAATATCAGTTTTCATCCTCGCCCCATGTGGGTAACCCCTGTTCAAACCCCAAGCTTGGCCTCCCATCAAGCACCTGTACTCCCTCATTTCCAAAGGAGATCGCTTTGTTTTGGTCCTTCTCCTCACTGTGTTGTCATAACCTCTGTGATCGGAGCAGGTTACTTCCCTGTTTACAACCCCTCAGTGACTCACCATTGTTTTCAGGATAAAATCCAAATTCCTCTGAATAGCTTACAGGGTTATACACGATTTGCTTTTACCTTCCTCTCCACTTGCGTCCCTTGCTTCCCTCACTCCCTGCACCAGGGCTCCGCAGCCCCAGGCCCACTCTCGCATCCTGCCTTTGCACACCCTGCTCCCGCCAGCGGGAGTACATTCCCCTGTTCTTCGACTTGCTGCTTGACAAATAGTAAGAACCCAATAAAAATCTTTTTAGGGTTGATCATTTTTCTTTAAAAATCTCAGGTAGGCATTAGGTGACAGTGTATTGATTAATTCATTCTTACACACACACTCTCTCTCCAAAGGACACAACTGTATTCCCACCTCGTGTTTCATCTGGAAGTTCTGCACAAGGTTGAGGTCAGTGAACATCCGAATTGTGCACAGCGCCGTTTCTAGGTCAGACAGCTCGAAGTCACTGAAGCCAAAGTCGGTGATTTTAAGCGTCTGAGCAGATGGTACCACAGCGGCCTTGGGGAAAGAGAGAACAAAATGAAGGAGCACAGTTAATTTTATAAAGCAGCAATGATTCACAAAGCTTCCTCACTTCACTACAGGGAAGTGACACATTGTGTTTATTTTTTCTTTTTAATGTATACCCTAGAAATCTTTTGATAAAGGAGCTACTTCTGGGTTTTTTTGTTTGTTTTGTTTTTTTTTAATGAGTCCCTTGGGCGGTAACAAATACGGTTCCAGGTACGGTAGGTGGAGGAGAGAGGGTGGCTGCCCAGAGATTGCACCTAGAACAGTAAGCAGAGCTGACTCCAGGGATCTGGCCCCTTCGTACCTCCCCAGTCTTAGCCATTCAACAGCTACACACTGAGTAACTCTGCGGGACCTATCCCAGTACTACGGGCTGGGAGCAAGACGTGAGCAGGATGGCGATCGTGTTCTAAGTATTTTCTGCTTAACTGGTAAGACAGTCTTACTAAGCAGATACTCCGGCTCTGTTTTTCAGGTACAGACCCGTAAGCACAAAGAGGCTAGCGGCCTTACCCAGAGTAGCCCAGCTGCTTAATAATCCAGGCAGACTATCCTATTTTCCGATTTGACACGATCTCTACTGTGGAGGTGAGCAGAACGCACTTCACCCGAGCCTGATTGTAAGACTCACCTAGGGTGCCCGTTAAAAAAACTCAAGTGATTCTGATTCAGTAAATCTGGGATGGGTCTTGAGAAGTTTTGTCTTCTGGAGGAGAATCTGTTTTTTTAATTAATATCCTTGGTTTTAATTTGATAACCATTTAATTGTAGTAAACACCTGCAATGTCTTCAAATATACCGTGCTCCTTTTCATCACTGTCTGTACCTCCTGCTTCTCCTACAAAGGACCTACTCTCTTTAACTGACCGACTCCTTTAAAGCACAGCTCGCATCCAAAGAAAGGATGAATGCCCTTCAGCGTGGACCCCACCTTGGGAACGTCTGTTCAATTACAGGAAGTTCACTGTAATGTAACTTCCTGTTTATCCGTCTCCTAAGTCCCCTGGGATCTATAGGCAGGACTGTATCTTACACATCCCTGTATCCATCGTGAATACTGATGGATACAGCTTTGATAACTGTCAACATGAACATTTGTTAAATAGTGAGAGGGGAAAATCTTATTCCCTTCACTTAATGTGAGTCATAAGTTCCAGTTTTAGGGTCCCAAAACCACCAAGGAGGGTGAAGCCCACGAACCTGGGTTGGAAAACTAGCAGACCTGGCAAGTGCATTCCAATCTGTTATAACATTTAAAACTGGGAGATTTTAACAACGACATCAAAAAAAAAAAAAAAAAAAAAAAAGGATTTCTGGCTTTTGAGAAATCAGGCCACTTGGAGCCCCAATTCTCATGAAGCAACCCTGGCCAAGGCCAAGGCGCCTGGCCCCGTCGGGCGGCACAGAAGTGTCAGACTTCTCTCTTAGACTTCTTGCCGGGCCCGGTGGGCATCAGAACTTGCAGGAACCCCCACCCCTTTCCCCCTTGACCATTTTCCCTGCCAGCGCTTTAAGTACTTTAGCCATATTGGGCTGCGATTCACCTGATGAAAAGAGGCTTTAACTTGGTGCCAGGCAGAGGGAAGACAAATTAGGAAATCTGAACCCGGCTCCTTTCCTTCAGTGTCTTTTCCTTGACTCCCTCCAAACCCCTTAGTTTTCCTAGGAGTGTCTAGGATACCACTATTCTGCTTTACCTCCATCGTTTCCAAACCAAAAGAGTCCAAAGTAATAAAATCTTACGGAGCAATCCCCGGCTTTCCCCTACCAGTCTTGGGGCACTTGCCCACTCTCCTGCTCTCTTGATCTTCACATTGTACTTACATCTATCGGACACGTTTAAACTTTAAATTAGCGTCACCCTCTCCATAGTCCAGACTAAGACTCTTTCCCCGGGCCCCACATTCACGAGAAAATACGCATTCTGTTAGGATAGTCCCACAGGCTGCTGCGTGGGCTGAAATGGGAAGAGAGGAGGATTTAACATGTTTGGATAAAGGGCTCCATTGTTGACAGCAGCATCGGACATCAGAGCTGGCGGCAGTACAGTGCAGTGCAACCCCGCGGTGCGGAGGTGGGAATGAGCCCACCTTGTAACTCAAAGCAGATTGCAGCTGCTTCCCTTACACGGGCTGCACTCGACAAGAGAACAGATGTTTTTTTTCCTTAGGGCATCGTTATTCTTAGGAAAAAGTTTTCTTTCTTTCCTTCCACAAAGGATATTTTAGACACTACGGGATGAAGACGGCCAACACAGCTTGCGTCTCTCTCCTTGACACTCGAATTCCTAACCTCTCCACGGAGAGAAAACAGTCTTTCCTTGTGCGTGTTCAGTCACCCCGCGCCCCGACTCAGCCTTTCCGCACTGACCCGGGGGGGACGCGCAAATATTTTCCTTTGGAACTTTGTGCTCAGTGACACAGAAGTTCAGAATTCTTGGAACGGATTGCCAGCCAGCCGTGAGCAAGCCACAGGTCATTTACAGCCCTTGTCAACTGCCTCTTCGACCACGGCGAGACAATTCAACTTTCTGTGTGTCTTGAAAGGGCTTGGGATAGAGGTGATTTTAAATAAAACGTATTGCCTGTAATTCTTACCATTTCATAAAACAAAATGGTCTACAGGTGACTCGGGGCAGAGAATAAAGTTTGCGGTATTGCCGGGATAGGTTATGTTTATATAATTCTGGATTTTCACAGCTGCTTCAAGAGACAGTTTGTTTTGCCAGAATTTGTAAAGTGACTTTTTTCTTCAGGGGATAATATAACTTACTGCATGGTGGCACTGAAGACTGACAGAAATAACATACTTTTAAAGATTTTTGTAAAGCAATAAGGCGCTATACAGGTGCGTATGTATTATGGTTGAATGATCCAATTCAACTATGATACCATTGAATCCCACAGAACACCGCTCATTCCCCCACGAGAGAGCATAATGCTTGTGAGTCCTCAGGCAACAGTGTTTAGGTATTTTATTGCTTAATTCAAATATACTTAAGCTCTTCTAGAGTTGGGAGTTTGATTTGTGTCCGATTAACCAAATACGGAATGCAAAAAGGACACGTAAGTGTCTGCCTTCGGCTCGGGTTGTGGTCTCAGGGTCCTGGGATCGAGTCCCACATCGGGCTCCCTGCTCAGCGGAGAGTCTGCTTCTCCCTCTCTATCTCTCTGACCCTCCTCCCCGCTTGTCCCCCCCAGCCCTCTCTCTCTCTCTCTCAAAAAATAAATTAAAAAAAAGTACACAAAGCTCAGTGGATTAAAGATTCAATCTGGCAAACAGGTCAGTAGCATAATCTCATTTTGCTTCTGAGTTCTGTAATTGGATCTGCCACTCAAACTAATGAAGAAACTATTTAGCTTCCATGACACTTTAGAGGAAATTCTTCATTTAAGTCACCTTTTTTAATGACCCTTTATTTCTAATGCTTTGGCCCCTTTTCACCATTTTTGCAAAATTTTTTTAAACACAACCGACTCCGGAAATGAAATTCACTAAGGGTGGAACTAAACAGACCCCTGGGAGTAGGACTGGATTGGGTTAAAGGAAGCAGTGTTCTGTGTTTCCTCCCCCACCACAGTATTCAGAGTTTCTAAAATATTTTAATTTCTTAGCATTCTTAACTCAAAACCAACTATTACATTGATCACAATTAGCTAGATTAACTACCACATTTACATTTCAGCATTAGATAAGGATCATAAAAAGAGTAACTTTAAAGCAAAGTGAAGCACGTGGTAAAAGGTATATTTGTGGGGCACCTGGGTGGCTCAGCCTTTTAAGTAGACAACTCTTGACTTTGGCTCAGGTCACGATCTCAGGGTCATGAGATTGAGCCCCATGTGGGGCTCCACACTGAGCGAGGAATCTGCTTGTCGTCGTTGCTCTCCCTCCCCCTCACCCCTCCCAGCTGCTCTCTCTCATAAATAAATAAATAAATAAATAAATAAATAAATAAATAAATAAAATCTTAAAAAAAGAAAAAGGTATGTTTGCTATGAAGGGTTCTAGTCCCGACATTCCCCTGAATTTATCACCCTCAACAAGATGTTCAACCTCTCTTATTTTCTCACCTGTAAAATGAGGGGGTTGGGTTAGAGTGTCTCTAAGGTTTAATATTCTGAATTTGTGGTATGTTTCTCTCTCTGGCCACAGGACTCCAGGTCCTCTTATTGCCTTCTCACTTTGGAACGAAATCCACGCTGTCGGTGGCATCTGACTCTCAGAGGACTTGCCTGTACGGGGCTCGATCTCCCAATCTCCGTCTCTGACCCTCTCCTCGGTGAAGGGAAACGGGTGGGTGCACCCTAGCTGTTACAGTTCTGTTGTGTTTTTCACGCCTGATTCCACATTCATGTCGCTGTTGGGCTTCCTCACACACAAGAGAAGGGATAGTCCACAACTCCTGGCTAAATAGAGGACCAAAAGCCTCCGTGTGACCGTAGAGGAGGATTAGCCTGGGTAAGTGGTAGCATCCCTACTTACTGCATTAACGCTCTAAATGATAATCTGAGTTTCCTGAAATTGTCATTTGTATTTTTGTGGGGGAGGCTTTGGGAGGAGGTTGATACTTTTGGCATTTGTTTTTTAGGTTCTCTTTCTCACTTCCATGCCTCTTTAGCTGTTTCTCCTCTGCCTCGAATGCAGCCCCCCAAGTTTTCATTTGGCTAGTTCTTTTCTCATCTTTCCCAGCTGCACCAGGGACACATTCACTGGGGTATCCCTTTGGTAGATACTATAACAAGGCTCCATTAGCATCCCCATCAACTTCCTGCTGAGCCTTCATTTTCTGAAGAGTCTAGGAAGCTCAAAAAGATATTTCTCTGACTCCCTCGCAGCTAGGGTTCCAGACTGATTCTGGTTTCTTCAGTGAGGTACAAGTATACTTTGTTTTACTGCGCTTTGCAGATGTCGTTGTTTTTGCTTTTTAAACCAATTGAAGATTTATGGTAATCCTGCATCAAGAAGTCTATTAGCACCATTTTCCAACAGCATTTGCTTACTTTGTGTCTCTATGTCACAATATATTAAACTTTTTCCTTATTATTATATTTGTTATGGTGATCTGTGATAAGTGATCTTTGATGTTGCCACTGTAATTATTTTGGGGCACCACAACCGTGCCCATGTAAGACGGTAAATGTTGTGTGTGTTCTGCAGCTCCACTGACCCGCTGTTCCACCATCTCTCTCCCTCTCCTCAGGCCTCCCTATTCCCGGAAACACAGGCCAAACAGTAATCCTGCAATGGCCTCTAAGTGTCCGAATGAAGGAAGAGTTGTACACCTCTCACTTTAAATCAAAAGGTAGATATGATTAAGTTTAGTAAGGCATGTTGAAACCCAAGACAGGCTGGAAGCTAGACCTCTGACACAAAACAGTTAGCCAAGTTGTGAATGCAAAGGAGAAGTCCTTGAAGGATATTAAAGGTGCTACTCCAGTGAATCCAAATGATAAGAAGGTGAAACAGACTTATTACTGATATGGAGGAAGTTTTAGTGGTCTGGATAGAAGATCAAATCAGCCACAACATTCCCTTAAGCCGAAACTTAATCCAGAGCAGGGCCCTCACTCTCCTCAATTCTCTGAGGGCTGAGAGAGGAGAGGAAGCTGCAGAAAAGTCTGAAGCTAGCAGAGGTCGATTCATGAGGTTTCAGGAAAGAAGCCATCTCCATGACGTAAAAGTCCAAGGTGAGGCAGCAAGGGCTGATGCAGAAGCTGCAGCAAGTTCCCCAGAAGATCGAGCCCAGATCATTCATGAAGAGGTCTACACCAAACTACAGATTTTCAATGTAGACGAAGCACATCTATTGGAAGAAGATGCCATGTAGGACTTTCGCAGCTAGAGAGAAGTCATTTGCAAATATATTCTTCCATTCAGTAGCTTGCCTTTTTGTCTTGGTTTCCTTTGTTATGTAAAACCTTTCTTGTTTGATATAGTCTCATTTGTTTATTTTTGCTTTTGTTGCCCCTGCCTGATGAGACCGATCCAAAACAATTTCGCTAAGATGGATCTCAAAGAGTTTACTGCCTCTGTTTTCTTCTAAGAATTTTACGGTTTTCACTATTACATTTAAGTCTTTAATTCATTTTGAGGTTATTTTTGTATATAGTGTATGAAAGCGGTCCAGTTTCATTCTTTCCCACGTAGCTGTCCAGTTTTCTCAACACCATTTACCGAGAGACTGTCTTTTCACCACTGTGTATTCTTGCCTCCTTTGTTGAAGATTAATTGACCCTATAAGCACCGGCTTATTTCTGGGCTCTCTATTCAGCTGCACGGGTCTCTGTGTCTGTTTTGTGCTAGTACCATAGTGTTTTGATTACCTAGCTTCGTAGTACAGTTCGAAACCAGGGAGTGTGATTCCTCCAGCTTTGTTCTTCCTTCTCAAGACTGCTTTGGATATTCGGGGTCTTTTGTGGTCCCATGCAAATTTTAGTCTTAGTTGTTTGAGTTCTGTGAAAAATGGCCTTGGTATTTTGATAGGGATGGCATTGAATCTACAAATTGCTTTGGTATTAATGGACATTTTAACAATATTGATTCTTCTAATACATAAGCACAGGTAGATTTTTCTATTTATTGGTGCTTTCACTTTCTTTCATCAATGTTTTACAGTTTTCAGAGAACAAGTCTTTTATGTCTTTGGTTAAATTTATTCCTAGGTATTTATTCTTTTTGACGTAATTGTAAATGGGATCGTTTTCTTAATTTCTCTTTCTAGTAGTTTGTTATTAATGTATAGAAATGCCACAGATTTCTGTATATTAATTTTGTATCCTATGACTACTGAATTCATTTATTAGTTCTAAAATTTTTTTGATGGAGTTTTTAGACTTTTCTATATATAGTATCATGTCATCTGCAAATACTGAGTTTTACTTTTCCCTTTCCAATTTGGATACCTTTTCTTTATTTTTCTTTTCATATACAACATCCTAGGTATATACCAGTCTCTATTAAGTTGATGGTCACTAAAGTTCGAGCACATTCTAAAACATTAAATTTTTACTCCACTACCACGTGTTTTGTTTTTGACCTCATATTTTACACGTATTTTGTGTATCCTTTGACTAGTTATTGTAGATGTAGATGATTTTATTACTTTTGTCTTTTAACCTCCGTAATAGTTATATAAGTGGTTGACCCAGTACCTTTACTGTATGTTTACCTATACCAGTGAGATTTTTTTCTTTAATAATTGCCTTATTGCTAATTATGACCTTTCCTTTTCTTTTCTTTTTTTTTTTAAATTTTATTTATTTATTTGACAGAGACAGCCAGCGAGAGAGGGAACACAAGCAGGGGGAGTGGGAGAGGAAGAAGCAGGCTCCTAGCGGAGGAGCCTGATGTGGGGCTCGATCCCGGAACGCCGGGATCACGCCCTGAGCCGAAGGCAGAGCTTAACCGCTGTGCCACCCAGGCGCCCTGACCTTTCCTTTTCTATTTAATGAAGTACCTTTAACATTTCTTGTAAGGCCAGCTTATGGTGATAAACTCCTTTAGCTTTTGCTTGTTGGGGAAACTCCTTATCTCTCCTTCAATTCTGAACGGATAACCTTGCCAGGTCGAGTATTCTTGGTTTCGTGTCTTCCTTTAGTTTGAATATACCGTACCACTCTCTTCTGGCCTATAAAGTTTCTGCTGAAATATCAGCTGACAGTTTTATAGGGGCTCCCTTGTATATATAACTAGTTGTTTTTCTCTTGCTGCTTTTAAGATGATCTCTTTATCTTTAACTTTTGACACTTTGATTATAATGTGTCTTGGTGTGGGTATCTTTGAGTTCATATTTTTGGGGCTCTCTGTACTTCCTGGAGTTGGATGTTTTCTTCCTTCACCAGGTTAGGAAAGTTTCTATGCATTATTTCTTCAAACAGGTTTTCTGTCCCTTTCTTTCTCTCTTCTCCTTCTGGGACCCCTACATGAGTATTAGTATGCTTGATGTTGTCCCTTAAACAATCCTCATTTTTAAAAATTCTCTTTTCTTTTTGCTCTCATTGGGTGATTTCCAACCCCCTGTCTTAAAGAAGTTGATCTGTTTTTCTATGTCAATTAATCTGCTGTTGATAACCTCTAGTGTATTTTTAATTTCAGTTTTTGTATTCTTTCAGCTGATTGGCTCTCTTTTGTATTTTCTCTTTGTTGAGGTTCTCATTGTATTCGTCCATTCTTCTCCCAAGATCAATAAGCATTTTTATGACCATTTCTTTGAACTCTTTACCTGGTAGATTGTTTATCTCCACTTCATTTATTTCTTTTTTGTGGTTTTATCTTGTTCTTTCATTTGGAACACATTCTTCCGCCTCTTCATTTTGCCCGACTCTCTGTTTGCTTCTATGGATTAGGTAGATCAGTTATGTCTCCATGTCTTGAAGGAGTGGCTTTATGTAGGTGTCCTGTGGGACCCTGTATTGCAAACTCCTCTGGTCACCCATCCCCTTTGGGTACGGCAGGGTGGAGGACCACCCACTGGTTGTGGTAGGGTGAGGTTACCTGGGGCAGTGCCATTGTCACTGGGGCCACCCATCAGGTGTGGCGGGGTAGAGCCACTTGGGAGGAGCACAGGCCAGGGTGGGTGGACTGCGTGGGGCAAGTCTGCAGGGAACTACCAGGGCAGGGCAAGCGGTGCTAGCACTTCAGATGGAGAGTGTCAGAAATGGCACCTGCTAGGTAAGGCAACTACTCAGGGCAGCAAGGTAAACGGGAGTGGAAAAAAATGGCATCCACCAGTACTTCTATCCCTAGAGAAAGTTCCAACAGATCCCCAAATTAGTTCCATGCCCCAAATTTAGTCAATTAAATTAGTTAATGAATCTCATTCACATGTAACCCAGGCACTTTTCAAACTGTTGCCTCCACTCTGGGACTCAGAGCAAGTGAGACTGTGCACATGCCCTTTAATTAAGAGCAGAATCTTGGTTTCCTACTGTCCTCTGGCTCTCCTGAACTTAAGCCCCACCGGTTTGCAAAGCCAGATGTTATGGGAGCTCATCTTCCCAGGGCAGGTTTCCTGGGTCAGAGAGCCAGATGTGCAGGTTGGACCCCTTCTTGCTCAGAGAGCGCCTTGGCCATCGTGATAGCCTCCCCGCGTGGGCTGCCTTGCTGGGGCTGAGGCTCCTGAGGCAACTGCATCTCTGCTGCCCCTGGTTATCTTGATGTGACTTTCTCTTTATAGCTTTAGTTCCATCAAGTCTTAGTTCTGCTAATCTTCAAGCCGTTCTCAGACATAGTTGTTTGACATGTAGTTGTAGTTCTGCTGTCTCTACGGAAGGCAGTGAGCTCTGGATCTCGACTGCAAATCCAAACATCTGATTTCTTGAAGCATTAATGTAGCCAAAACCTAGATGCATGTTGCTGAATTACAGT
The DNA here is from genome assembly GCF_024610735.1 of Ursus americanus. Taxonomy (NCBI): domain Eukaryota; kingdom Metazoa; phylum Chordata; class Mammalia; order Carnivora; family Ursidae; genus Ursus; species Ursus americanus. Next base: position 13,577,950 of record NC_142139.1, read on the forward strand.
GTAGGATGAAATCACAGACTTGCCACATCTCTTACATGAAACACTACACACGTCCCAGACCATTCCTTCTAGAATGCCTCTATATTATATAATTTCACAATGCTGTACACTTCAAAGTTACAGCTTTTTGTTTCTGGCTATAATCATATAATATTGTATAATTATTGTACATATTGTATATAGTCCTTCACTATTCAAGCTCTAAGAGGGTAGAGACTTACTATTTACTGTCATGTGGGGCATCTAATATAATGCCCACACAGAGTAGGAGGTAAATATAAGCGCATAAATGAAATCTTTTTGTGATCATCAAGCATCTAACTAGTTCTCCATAATATTAAATTTAATTAATTTGGCAAAGAGTTATAATACAAATGTTAACACTAATAATGAACCATGTTGTGTCAGAAACAACAGATATATGCTTTCTTACCCTATAGATCAATTATTAATGTTATTTGCTTTAAGAAATTCTAGATATATGTTGAATCCCTTTCATCTGCAAAATAAATATTTCATTACTGTAATTTAAAAAAATCAGCTTCAGTTTGTCTTAAGTCTCATTGAAGTTGATTCATTCACTTCCAAGAACACTGGAAACTCAGGATGGGAAAGCAATGGCCCAAATCCACATTTTAGCAACTCTGGCAAGAAGTTACCTAAAACGGTCACTTCTAGATTACTCCCTTCAAGTAGAGAACTGGTTAAACCTTATAAACAAAGGTTTACATTTGTTCTTAACGACACAGGGTCCTTTTGTCTTCCAGATTTTCCACCTACCTGTTCCACTTAGACTAATTTTTAAAAAAATGAGGGTATACATCCTTGAAGTGCACATTATTAGAATGGCTCAGGCAAAAAGACATGGAACATGACAGGACACATCAAGATCTTGAGGCTGCTACTACTAGATTCTGAGAACTGATTTTCCTCCCACTGTCAGCACTGCTAACAATAACTAATACTGGGGACACATGTACCAGGAACTCCAGTCACTACAACTCCGCAAGGTAAATTCTTTTATTATCCTCTTTTTATAGATAAAGAAACTGACACACAAAGAAGTCACTGATTTGCCTGAGATCACGGAGCTGGAAGTTGAAGTTAGCTCTTCTCCAGACCCATGCGGCTTTATCTATTTCATCAACTAATAAATTATTTCTAACTTCATAATCATTTTAAGGAATAAAGAATGCAAAATCTGGTTGAATATTGAAGAAGCTTGAGTTGTGTTATTTCATGCTAGAGTATAGGCTCTCTAAAAGTTAAATTTTCCAGAATCAACTGATTGATTGATTCACTCGATCATTTGACAAGATATGTAACCCAGGTTCTTGTTAAGCGATCACTAAATTTGGTGATGATGATGATGATGATGGCTCAAGAGCAGGCTGGTGGAGAAGATACACACATAATTGAAATACAGAGTTTTTAAAGAGCAATGGCACAAGTATGTTAGTAGTTTGCACATGACCCATAACAACACAATGATAGAGAATATAAGTACACATTTAACTACTTTTTTTAGTCACTTGTGATGGTTAATTTTTTGTCTCAATTTGACTGGACAGAAGGTGCCCAAATTAAACATTATTTCTGGGTACGTCTGTGAAAGTATTTCTGGATGAGATTAGCATTGAATTAGTGGGCTCAGTAGACTGCCCTTCCCAGTATGGGTTTCCAGTTTAGGGCCTGAATAGAACAAAAGATGGAGGAAGGAGAATGCACCCCTTTTTGGTTCCTATGGATTTGGGGTATCTCATCTCATTTTCTCATCAGCTACTCTGTCCTCAGGGCCGTTAGACTCAAACTGAATTATACAACTGGTTTTCCTGGGTCTCCAGCCTTGCAGACAACAGACTTCTGGATTTCTCAGCCCCCATTAATTGTGTGAGCCAATTCCTCAGAATAAATCTCTCACCTCCTGGTTCTGTTTCTCTGGAGAACACTGGCTAATATAGTCACATATTTTTGTAAAGTCAAAGAGAATATATCCTGAGCATTATCAGTGCCTTACATAAGACAAATGACAGACTTTTTTTTATTCAACTATTTCTTATTATGAAGGCTTTCACACAAGTGTAGAGGGTACCTCTTTGTTTACTTAATAGAAAAATAAAACTTTATAGGAAATAAACTATTTGTAAAGTGTATAGTCTCCTTGAAGCCCAAAAAGCATGTGTCCATGGAAAAATAATACACTTGGGTAAGGTAAATAAAAGAATCATTTAAAAATTATTGAGTTTCTTATTTTTGGTGGATGCCTCATGAAAAAGGTTTATATTTAGCCTGTGGCAAAGTCTCTGGTAACCTCAGAAGAAAATAAAGACATGTGGCTACATGGCTACACAATTCGCTCAACTGTATAATTTTTATACAAAAAAGGTCACACTGCTATCAAAGGCATTCTACCTGCCTTGGGTCTGAAGTATCAAATCTCAAGAGCAAAAATAAAAATTATGAAAACGACTCCTAATAGCCAACTGTTAAGAAAAGGCTCCTTATTCAGAAAGTTATTTATTAAAATAAGTTTGAATAGAAGAGCAGATACTGAACTTGGTCTTCCATAAAAGTCAAATTCTTCCAATTTGCCTCCATGCTTTATAAAGGCATTTTGTTACATTACTCCTGATGTTTATTCATATAAATATTAGGAGGAAAAGAGATTTTCCTCAATGATCCATTCTTCAAGGAAATTATTTTCAGGGATAAAATTAATGTAAGATATCTGATGAGTTTATTGGGAGCAACAAGGAGGCAACCTCACTCAGGGGTTTTAAGCTCCGCCTATCAGTCCCTGATCCCTACCCCCCAACTGGGGGGGGGCACCATTTTACACGAGCAGAGCAGTTTGGTTTCCAGGTCTTTGAATAAAGCCGTCTGACAGCCGTCGCATTATACTTTATAGAAGTCTAATGCCTCTCTTCCCTACTTTTAACATGCACAGAAAATATGTTCTTAAAGAAAAGAATCCACACCACCTACAAGCCTGTTAGAATTTATCTTTCTCTAAGAGGGAAGTGAATCCAAATGCATAGGAGAAAGAAATCTACTTATACAAAGGGAGGTGAATATTCAAAGAACCAAATCTTACAGAGAATAAAGACGTGAATAAGGCACAGCAGGACCAGATTAGCATATTTTCTTTAATAACTACATCAACACGTTTTAAGATTTTTCCTTCTTTCTAACATTATATAAACGTACTCTTTTAAACCTCAATAGCAAAGAGGGGCGCCTGGGTGGCACAGCGGTTAAAGCGTCTGCCTTCGGCTCAGGGCGTGATCCCGGCATTGTGGGATCGAGCCCCACATCAGGCTCCTCTGCTATGAGCCTGCCTCTTCCTCTCCCACTCCCCCTGCTTGTGTTCCCTCTCTCGCTGGCTGTCTCTATCTCTGTCGAATAAATAAATAAAAAATCTTTAAAAAAAAAAAAAAAAAAAAAAAAAAAAAAAAAAAACCTCAATAGCAAAGAGGCACAGAGTGTAACAAATAATGAGCACGCAGTTTTCAAACCACGTAAAGATGGCGCATGACAATGTCAAGATTCTGACAAAATGGATATACGCGTATAAGTAAAACCTTCAAGGTAAATGTATGACTGCAGTTAGGAATAATAAACGCAGATCTGGCTAACAGCTAGTTGGTATATAAGCAGTTCAAGAACGGCGCCACGATACTTTGGAGCTAAGATTACCGTTGGACGTAATCCACCAGGAAAATCAAAAGCAGAAAAGATAAGATCAGCTTGCCAAAGGAAAGCAGGAAGAATCAAACAGAATCTAGTGAGTCTTGCCAATGTGGAAAAGATATAGCCCAGTTAATGGTAGAGACACCTATAAAAATGAATGTATCGACCCATGGTGTACAGGAAGTCCAAAGGACCAAGATGGCTTCAGGGTGATTCTAGCACCTGTTTGAGGAAGAGGGCGCCTAACTGGTTGCCCTAGGTTACTATAGTTCAGTGACACTGGGTATCGAGATCATAACGTCAACTCTTCTTTGTTAGTATCGGCTCAGAATTTTCCATTTATAACTTGACTAACCACATACAGATTTTACACAAAAGTGAGGGAACGTGATGATCACCTTGACACAAGGAACTGGATCGACACTCTGACGCTGACTGAGGCATCAGAGATCTGGGTCAGGGAGCTGGCTCTGCCCTTTCCTGCTGTCACCTGCAGCAGGAACGCACATGCCTGGTCAAGAGAGTTCATGTGAAGTTTCTGGCTCTGCAAGATTAAGGTCAAGATGAAATAAATTCTGTCCTAGCAAATCCTGCCTAAGAGGTCAGCTTCTTCCTCTTTCACTAGTTTGATGCCAAACACCTTTTAGGATACAAAAGGGTCTGTTTGCTTTTAGATACATTACGCGTGATTACAGAAATCGCCATAAAGGAGAAGCTCTACGGACTGAACTGAAAAGCACCGACTCCACGATAAAACTGAGAAGCTTATTTAAAAAAAACTAAACTCTAGGGGCGCCTGGGTGGCACAGCGGTTGGGCGTCTGCCTTCGGCTCAGGGCGTGATCCCGGCGATATGGGATCGAGCCCCACATTGGGCTCCTCCGCTGGGAGCCTGCTTCTTCCTCTCCCACTCCCCCTGCTTGTGTTCCCTCTCTCGCTGGCTGTCTCTATCTCTGTCGAATAAATAAATAAAATCTTAAAAAAAAATAAACTAAACTCTAATACATATTTATTTACTGCCCCTCTAATGAGAGAGGAAAGCAGAAAAGGCCATCAGTCAATCAAATATTCAGTTAGTGGAAATAAATATTGATTACCTTCTGATTATCTTAACTAATAATTTTCTAATAACCATAACCAGGTAGCTGGGGTCCATTTATTTTTATGTGAACAACTTGTGATTAAAGACCGTTAAATGGGATATGGTAGAAGGCTTAGCTGAAGGCCCTATTTCTGCTATCCCCAATTTTAAGTCAAGAGAAATTAGATTAAAAACTCAAGTAAAACAAGGGAAAAAAATAAGGGTTCTGAGTTTCCTATCAACTTTGTTATACTTCTGTTGTAATTAGAGAACTTTTCTGGACATAGGCATAAATATTTAGCATCCTGAAGTATATTACTTAACTCAAGAACTAATTTGTAAAAATAAAAGTTAAGAATACAGTAGACAACTTTTCGATTCACTTTAGGTTTTGAATGGAGATAAATCATCAGTATATGACAAAGGCAGCAACTTTGGTAGTCACTGGATAATGCAGACACCTGTGCAGGTGTGGCTGTAAAGGAATTTTTATTAGGTTGCTAGAAAACCAGCACTGAATTCAGTTGCTGAATTTCAACCAATTTAAATAAAGTACTTGACCTACAAGCTTATAACCCTAAATTTCTCAATGCAGCTGCCAGAAATCGATTTTCCAAATGAAACAACAGATGGTTTTGAACAATACTGCAATATGGCAATTTTCAGTTACTCCGAAGGGTTTTTCTCTTGTTAAAATTATAAAAATAATTGAGAAAATAACTTTCAAATTTTTCTGAAGGACTGTTATTTTCAAAGGGAAAAGCAAAGTTTAATAACCTAAGTGACTTTTCTAGCCTTACCTTTCGACATGGCTCTATTTGCTAGTTTTTATTTATCTAAAACAACACATGGCAGAGTGTAACCTTGGCCTCATTTTAGAACTAATTTAATACTCCCGCGGTGCCTGCAAGCTCTTCAACATGTATCTTTCCATGTGATAATTTCCCACTCACAGTATGCCTTCAGTTCAAACCTTCATCATTCCGGGCAGATTAGACAAACGGGCCAATTAAGCCTGATGTGAAAGATATTTAAAACCTATAAACCTTTGTAAATAATTGAAAAACTGCTCATTCCTTCGAATACCATCGTCAACAAAATAAATACAGCCCACATAGCCTCCAAATAAGGCTAGCCCCAAAAGAAGAAGCTTAACCTTTCAGGAAAAATCACCTCAAGTTCCTTAAACTGTTCTTGGCAAATGACTCCACTTCCGACTCACTGATTTAATTGAGAACGTCTGTAAGTTCTCATCCTTCCTTCCTTCCAGCTCATTGCCTCTCCAGCGCTGTGCAACGGGGTGTGGGCTCTGGATGTGGGCTGCCTGGATTTAGTACTGGCACCACCATCACCCAGGAGATCCTGAGATCCTCTCAACCTCAAATTCCTCAAATTCCAGATGCTAAGGGGTACTGACTTCATGGGGTTGCTGCGGACTAAACACACTTAGTTGACACACGGAAAGAACTTCACAGATGCCAGGTATATGGTGAGTGCTCAATAAATGTAGCTATTATTATTACTATTATTATTATCATCCCTTCCCTCTTGTCTCGCTCAATGCCTGGGCTGCTCCAAGGTCTACCTAGATCTCTTCCCTGCCTTGTACTCACTCGCTCCCCTGCCTTCGCCCTCTGTCCAAGACCATGCTGGTTCTCCAGCTTGTGAGCAATCCCCGCACACAACGACAAAGCAAACCAAAACAAAACACTTCACACTGTTCAGCCAACACCCTTTATAACTACTTCTCCACTCCCTTTTACACAAAACTTACCTTTTAAAACTAGGCTATGATTCATTTCCTCCATTTTGTCACCATTCACTCTTACCTCTGGCAGTTTTACACCTAAAGCCACTTTCTCAACAATCACATGATCACAGAGTCCAGCAGCCTTTTCTCAGTCCTATTTCTGAAACTTCCTACCACTGATGGGCCCTCCTTCCTCTTTGAAACTGGTCCCTTTGCCTTCTGTGCCACTGCCCCATCCTAAATCTTCCTTCCTGCTTACCTACCACTTCTCTACCTCACTCCTCTGGGATCTTTTCCTACTCCTTCCATTGAAACCCAGTTTCCCAAGAGTTTTGCTCTCAGTCTTCCATACCCTCTCCCAACTGCCCCACTCCCATGGGACTCCCCCAAACCCTATGGCAGGACCTCCAAATCACCACCTCTGGTTCAGCCCCTCCTCCCCACTCTAGTCCTGCCTCCACTGACTGTTGAAGACGTCCATCTGGTGGGTCCACCAGCCCCTCACACTTACCATGTTTTAAGTCAAATCTACCAGTTTCCCTTCTTAATATTTCCACTTTCGTCAGTTAATGGCACCATCATTCTTTGACTTACGAAGGTCAAAGCATTTCAGTCATCTTTAATCTTCTCTCTCCCTAACAGCTCATAACAGACAGCACTCGGTCTGTGTGTGAGTGCTGGAACTAGACCATATGAGTTTGTATCCTGGCTTCCCCACTTTCTGCCAGTGTGACCTTGAGCAAGTCACTTGGCTTCTCTAGCTTCAGGGTGGCCTTCATAACACAGCTGTACAGATTACATAAGGAAATGTACATAAGGCCACAGAGGGTTGGCATTTGGCCAGCTATGATGACGACGACAATGAAAGAGAACCTCAATCATCTGTTCACACCCTTCTCATTCTTTACAGACTTGTCACATTTCATGTAGACCTTCTCCATGTTGTCCCAAGTAACTTTCAACTCAGAAGGCCACTTGCCTTTGTTGTCAATGTGTAAGTGCCTCAAATTTTCATTAATCTCAACCAAGACCTAGAACATTTAACATTCTACTTACATATTGGTACGTTTTTTTCTCTTACCATACTAAATAAAAAATGTAATGAGAATTCAGGAACTGACCTTATTTGAAAATTTCAAATAACATTCCATAAGCCATATGGTCAGACATTAAAATCACTCTCAAGTCTGATAATGCCGAGCAGGTTATCGGCAACAAACTACAAAATCTTTGTTGTCATTACCCCAACCAAGCCACCACCTCGTGGTCACCTGTCCACATTTCCCCAGGAACTGAAATGTAAGTTTAGTTCAGGGCTAAGAAAGATGTAACATTACTGGGAAAAAAAATCAGAATCATATTAAGTCAGTATATTGTCTTTTGCTTTGTATCATCAGTGACTTTGTGGCCCTACAAGAAAGTAGAATTGATTAAATATTTTTACAAATGTCCATCTAAATATTTACCACATTTAATTCAACGGGACCATTGCTATTATAAGCAGTTATCCTAAGAGAACCATGTTTATGTATTACTTAGATGTCAGCACTCAGTCACTTTTACAAAGACAGAGGAGAATTACCGCTAAGGACTGGAGCTCTCTTGTTTCCTCCTCTGCTGCTGAAGCATGATAGGACAGAACCTACAGGGCAGGAAACAAAGGAAAACAGGTTATCCGAGAGAGGACTACCGAAGGCACTCTGACAGCCTCAAGCTTGAGATTCTGCTAAAACTTCCTAGAGACAGAACTAGACGCCTGAGAACGTCAAATCATGTTTCCTGCTTTCTTGAACAGACAGAAAAATCCCAGATTTCGATTCAATTGCGTGTTTTGGAAGACAAAAAGTTATATTACACTCCCTATATTCAGAGAACGTCTTGTCACTTTATCCTGACACCACTGATACAAAGAGCACATTATTAATCAGCCATGCTACCTGCTCAAACTGGGCAGAAAATTTATTTTGCACTGCTTTTTTTCTTTTTGTACTGCTTTTTAAAAAATAATAGTGACTTTTAATTTTACCTGTGTACAGAATTAAGAAAAAAATCTTTGCATACACTGACATTTTAACGTTTAACATTGATATTTGGAAAGAAAGCAGTCTAGAAGTGGCCTGCAGATGAGGCCAATGACCAGTGTAGAATTTCATAAAGAAAAATTGCATGGCTGGAATGTAATGTCATACAGATTCAGGGATCTCTTTCCACTCCTAGGTCAAGAGCTGAGAAGCGTAGCACTGGCCTATAAATCCCTCCGTTAACATCTGAGGACACCGAGGCACAGGCATTCTCATGACTTGGTGGCAACCCCATACTTAGTGAGAGGACAGGGAGGCCTGGGACCCTGCTTTCAACTCCTACTCTAGTATGCTTTCTGTTACCCTGTAGAGTTAAAAAGACAGGCTTACTATTTTCTTATACCTTAATGTAAGAATCATTAATTCCCAATTTTGAAAGTAATAACTTCAGGGTAATGGGATAATATTTTCGACATTCTTTTGAACAGAGGGAGTGGTCATATTTAAAATGTCTACCATATTTAAAAAATTTTTTTTGAAAGTTCATTTTTGACAGAGACAACCTAGATTTACTAAAACCCCCAAAGATTTTAGCATGATTGATAAGAAGGTAAGCCATTTTCAGATTTTAAGTGGGGAATTGAGTAATTGAGCAGCCTGAACTAGTTTTCCTTGAACCAGTCTTTAAAACTTTAAACAATTCAAAATCTAAAATGGCATATATGTCTCTTATCTTGTGATTCAGAACATTTATAATACCACGCTCTACTGGATATGTCTTTGTATTTGAACCATTAAGCACTAGGAAACCCCAGGAAACTGGGAGCTGCTGTCTTCTGCTCACATGAAATCAATGGGTCATGGTGGCTAATGGATCGCTGTTGGGACCACAGAGCTAGTTTGTTGAGGAAAGCGAAGACTGTGGCCATGCACTAGTCTAATATAAAGAATTGCAACACAACACAGATGAATGAACACCAGAATAACATGCCATTCTAAATTTTTTAAAAAAAAGAGATTTTGGGGCGCCTGGGTGGCACAGCGGTTAAGCGTCTGCCTTCGGCTCAGGGCGTGATCCTGGCGTTACGGGATCGAGCCCCACATCAGGCTCCTCCGCAAGGAGCCTGCTTCTTCCTCTCCCACTCCCCCTGCTTGTGTTCCCTCTCTCGCTGGCTGTCTCTATCTCTGTCGAATAAATAAATAAAATCTTTAAAAAAAAAAAAAAAAATAAATAAATAAATAAAAAAAAGAGATTTTGTCTCACTGAAAAAAATAGCACCTTACTCATAGGGTCGTAAGGATTAATTTTGTTAATACAGGCATACCTCAGAGATACTGCGAGTTTGTTTCCAGACCACTGCAATAAAGCCAATATTGTAATAGAGTGAGTCAAATGAATTTTTTGGTTTCCCAGTGCACGTAAAAGTTAGTTGACACTATACTCTAGTATGTTAAGTGTGCAATAGCATTATGTCTAAAAAAACCAATGTAATACCTTATTTAAAAAATACTTCATTGCTTAAAAAAAAAATGTAACCCATCACCTGAACTTCCAACATGTCCTAATCACTATCACAGAACACCACAGCAAACATAATAATAATGAAAAAGCTTGAACTACTGTGAGAATTACCAAAATGCAACACAGAGACACGAAGTGAGCAAATGCTGTTGGCAAAATGATGCCGACAGACTTGCTCAACATAGGGTCGCCACAGACCGTCAGTGTGTGAAAAATGCAGTATCTCTGATGGGCGAAAAGGCAAAGCACCATAAAACGAGGTATGTCTGTACCTGTGAGCATTAGGACACAGAGCAAGCGCATTTGATAAAGGTTTGCTATTACTATCATTGTTGTTTTATTGTCACGCTAATGATCATGGCTTCCAGGTCAAAATAATTCACCATCATAAGAAAACCTGAGGAGTTTGTGTCCCTGGCTTTTATCCAGTGCCTCATAAGGACAGGAAAATCTTTCTCAAGGTTAAACTTGTGAGCATAGACAGGACTTCCCATAGTGAATTGAAAAAAAAATAGATGTATGCTAAGTAAAAGCCTAATTACTCATATATTTAACTAAAGTAAAACTACAGTGTAAAAATAAATCTCAACCAGGAAAATGTTCAAAGATTTTGAACTAAATTATATAACGTCTGGGATTTGCGTCAAAATAATCAATGGATGAAAGCGGAAGAAGAGTGCAGAGAAGCAAGCAAGCATATGCAGGAATGAGATCGGCCATGGGTCAATAATTATTAAAGATGGCTAATGAGTACATGGGTGCTCACTAAGCTATTCTCTCCACTTCTGTATATGCCTGCAATTTTCCATGATAAAAAGTTTTACAAAAAGAGATAATTTCTAATTGATAACTGGCTTAGATTCAATTCAGTACAAAGCCATGGAAACTATTAAAAATTTGATTAAAAATTATATAAACACACATACATGTCTACACATGTATATACATGTGTGAAACTGCATGTGCACATATACTGTATAAATGTAACTTCAGGTATGTGTGTGCATATGTACACATATGCATATATTCGTGTGTATATATGTACATGTACATATACATACGTTTGTGTGTATTTGAAAAATATTTCCACTGGCTTATAATCCAGATCTCTTACATGATACTATGGCAATGCTATTCGTGTTACATATTCATTTCAGAAAGTAAAATATACCATCTTGGTTACTAGTAAATTTTTACTTACAATGCATATCTTTCGAGCTATGTATTTTTTTAGAGGACTGGAGGAAAAGTTACCATAATCCAAACACTGATACCCACTGATCTCAATCAACTAAATAAGAGGAGGCACTCAAATATATTTCACACCAGTGTGTGAATAAGTAGAGACATTTGTCCCTCTGAAGTCTATTTCCCTAAACTAATGTAAGAAATTTCTGTGTTATACAAAGGGAACACTTTCAGGCAGTTTGCAGAATTCATCTGGAAAGGGCTGGTAGTCCCACGTGGGAGGGAGCCTGAGGTCAGTGTCCAAGTCAGTGGTTCATGAGCTGCCTGCACATTCGGAATCACTTGGGGGGGGGGTGCTCTGGAATAACATAGATCCCCAGCCTCTACCCAAGACTTAGGAGTCAGGATTTTCAGAAGTGGGATCCTTCAATCTGTCATTTAGGGTTTCTGTTTTTGTCTTTTTAAGATGCGTGACTACAACTGTTCACAAGAAGATGGGAGGCTCAGGCAGTGGAAAAGGGACAGGTTGCAGTGACAGCAGACGTCTCTGTGACTGGATTCTTAAGGTCAAAGGAATAAAGGGACAACCAGCCCGAGTTCTGGTTTGGTCATATGACCTTTGATAAGTTTCTACAATATTCTGGGTCTCAGTTTCCTTAACTGTTTAAATGAGGAACTAAGGATTCAGTCTGATTCTCTGAGGAGACAGTGACCCCACAAATGGTTCCGGGGGAAAGGGCAGAAGCTGAGTGTGTGGCCACAGAGACCGAGAGGGACCCGCACGCGCCAGCCCACCTCCAGTGTGACCATTTGCTTGGCCATGGCTCTCTCCACTGCTTCATACATCTGTGTGTTCTGGATCCCCAAGCCACAAAAGATGACAAAAGCCTCCAGAAACTGTTCGTCATTTCGGTTGAAAGGCTTAACCTTGCCAGTATTCTCCTCCATCTTATTAACAAGTTGACAAACCCCTGTAACAATCCAAGAAATTTGAGTAAATATTATTAATTATTATAGTTTTTATTGACTTTAACACACACCCCCCAAAGATTGTCTTATACTTTCCTCTTAGGTATGCTTGGAATCTCCAAAGAGGCAAACAGATCCTCACAAATATAAGCTAGAGAAGTAAACTGAATTAATTTACATGAGAACTTGGTTTTACACAGTCCTAAATGTATGTTGCCTGTGTTCAAAAAAAAATCCTAGAGTACTATTTTCTTCCAGACTCGGTCACAAGTTTTAGATCACTTGAGTCCCCAAAGACAATCTGTCCTTTGGAGACTAATTGGATTTTTGTATACTTGCCAAGAGAACAATTTTGATGCACATCAGAATTTTGGGTCACACAGACTGCCTTTCCTGACTGAGAAACCAGAAGTTAAAAAACACAATTACATACAAAATAGGATGCAGAGAACAGACAGTTCACATAGACAGCCTCAAATTTCAAATAAGCACCTCTGCATCCAGGAGAATCCTATTTGCAGACAGCTTTTGATACTGCAAATAAAAATGACTGTTTAGAAAGAAAAGCAGAACTAACCTCCTAAATCCTGGCTTCTCTTAGAAGGTCAAACATACAGTCAATATAAATGGAAACTTACATCAACATTATGATAAATCCTTACTGAACTAGTTCCACAGGATTCTGAGCCTAGTGGCCTCTCTTTGAAGGGTTTGGTGACCTCCTACCTCTGGGTTTAACAAGTGTTGTTAAATCTTTATTTCTTCTGTCTCTAAATATATAATGACAGAGTTCCGTCGTGTGCCCACTGAGGGGCAGGTATTGTGCTAAAATCTTCAGGACACACATGATCTCTAGGCCTTCTGATCTACGCTGTGAGGTAGGGGTGACCCTCCCCATTTTACAGATGGAAAAACTGAGTCCCAGAAAGGTCAAGTCATTATGCTTAGATCCAAAATTCAAACGCCAGCTCGGGCCAGTCCCCAAGGCCACAGTTGCCCACGTGCTGCTGCTCTGTGCCCTTGTACCTCCTTCCGGTCACTGCTGGCAGTCCCCTGACTGTATCTCCCTTGCTCACACCTTGGCCTATGCTTTTCCACCGGCCTCCACTGCTCCCCCCAGGCTCTTTCCTGTGAGCAGTGGACACCTCAATTTCCTTCACCATAGCTCCTGGAGGCAGCCCACCGCCCAGCCGAAGCTGGCACTTCTCTTATCTTTGCCCTTAAGATGATCACTCGGTATGTGTCCTTCTCCGATCGGCTTCTTTCACTAAATTCCACTCCTGAAACCAATGCTCACACTATATGTGAACTAACTAGAATTTACATAAAAATTTGGAGAGAAAAAAAAATGATAGCTCGGTGTATCATGGCAGATTTTATTTCTGGGTCTCTTTCTAGGCTGTACGTATCTTGGGCCTAGAGATTTTATTTTATCAGTTCCACTGTCTCAGCTAGCAAAATGCCTGGTCTATAGCAGGAACTCGAAAAATGTTAACTGAGCTAATGAAAGAATGCAGGACTGCGGCTCTGACCCAAACTACTTTCCCATGAAGACTACAGTCTGTTATCTCTTATTTTTCCCAGAGCACAAAAGGATTTCATGGGGTCCACAGTGATACATGCTTGCACTTTAAGTCCCTTTATCGCCATCGATGTGCAATTTATTTTTAACCCTACAAATTAACCGCGCTCTCATTTCTGCTCATTGTTGTTTGTTTGTGGGAGGTTTTCTACGTTAGACAGGAAAGACATCCTCATCTATCTGGATTAGTACCGTACGGATTACTTCTCTAACACTTAATTCCATTATCAAGAAATACTTTAAACGAAACATAATGAATTTGGACACTGCCAGAAAAACCATAATTCAATGGCAATCGGCATGATCTTAAAAGCACAAGTCCCATGTATATGGTACAACACAGGGGTTCTGTCCCCCAGCCTTCGTGAATCACCAAATTACACACGTGGAACTGCTGCTCTTGGATCTGGCTAGCACCCAAATCACATTTTCTTGAGAGTCACGTGTTTCATGCCTTAATCCTCACATCACAAATGTAATCACCTTTAATTTTGACTGAAGTTGTCTCCTCTCTGATGGCCACTTTTCATAAACAAGATTTTTCTTTTTAACACTTCATAATAATTACTGTACGTCCGGAAAGGAAAAGGCAACGGGAAGGGGCTGAGACGTGGCTGTCAGGCAGGCTCCTGGGCTTCTGACCTCACTAAGTACCTCTCCTGCACGTCCGCTCCAATCTAGGCCTTAGGCAAAAGTCACTGAATGTGCATTAAGAAATATTACTGAATACCTCTGGAATTCAAAGATATCGAAATGAATGTGAAATGTACCAATACCAGGAGTTGGCTGTCACAACCATAGCTCAGAGCAGAACAGCTGAAGTGTGTTGGCATTACAATCCACCAATCTAGATACGTATGTGTAGACAGAGCTAAGTTCAGTGCAAGGAAAAGGGGTGAAGACTAATTATCCATTTAAGCATATAATTTAATGCTCCTTTGAAAGCAGAATGGACAGTCATACTTCTATAGCATTCACGATCATCCTGCTGATTTCTCTATAGTCTATCAAACAAAAATACCCAAGTTAAAAAAAAAAAAGCTATGAAGAAGAAGGTTTATAACAAACAAACAGGAGAAAATATAAAGCCTGGACACATTTACAGAAGGGTTTTCAGAACTTCATTAATTACTGCAAGAGTGAATAAGAGTACAATAATGAACTTTAAAACGCACTTGAGATGCCACATCTACCAGCAATCCACATAAAATCAGAATCACTTCTCTATAAAAACAAAGTATTTAATGCAGAACCCAAAATAAAACGAAACCACTCAGCAACAATCGATTAATATATACAATCATAGAAGAAAATACTCAAAAGCATTAGGCGAAAACCAAGAGCGAGCAGTCAGTAAAGTATCAGTGTCACTGAGTATTAGGGGAGCACACCAAGTACTCGCACTGACGTAGCTTCGTGTGGTCATCACAGCAGCTCTGAGAGCTACGCCGCCACCTATGGCATCTCTAGCAATTACGCTGAAGGGACTGGATGGCTTCTCAAATCACCCAATTATGCTTCCTTCTCTGTAATTCCAGGGATCAGACGTTGTTACCAACCACAGTTTCCCCCTGGCTTTTTGCCAGAGCAGGGGGTAAGTAAGCTCTCAGATCCTGTTTGTGGTCTCATGTACTCGCTACCATACAGTGTGGACTCCGACACCAGCATCCTGTCTTGCTAATACGTAAGACCAGCCCTGATCACCAATCTTGCGAATACTTTTTTTTGCACTTGTCATTTGTCAGTTATCTTAATTTGAGGTTTTCTGTTGTACAGCGTCTTGCTTTTAAGAGAAGCGTCCCCATTTTAAGATTATATATGAACCTGTATTTTCCCCTAGTACTTTTATAGATTCATCGTATCACATTTAATTTTTTTTTTTAAAGATTTTATTTATTTATTCGACAGAGAGAGACAGCCAGCGAGAGAGGGAACACAAGCAGGGGGAGTGGGAGAGGAAGAAGCAGGCTCATAGCGGAAGAGCCTGATGTGGGACTCGATCCCAGAATGCCGGGATCACGCCCTGAGCTGAAGGCATCCGCTTAACTGCTGTGCCACCCAGGCGCCCCCACATTTAATTTTTTAATTCAACTTAATATTTTTCCCCAAGTTGTTACTAGATTCTTAAAATACTTGAATAGCTATCCCTTTTCCAATGATTTGAATTGACACCTTAAATACTAAAGTCATACTTTTTTTTACTAGGTACTTTTTCACATTTTAATATTTTTGAAATCAGTTTGCATCCTAATCAAATGCTTGTCATAGTTTAATTGAAATCATTTTTTTCTTTCTTGGAAGTACAGAAAGTGAAGTCTTTCCACCAATTTCTTTTTTTTTTTTTAAAGATTTTATTTATTTATTTGACAGAGATAGAGACAGCCAGCGAGAGAGGGAACACAAGCAGGGGGAGTGGGAGAGGAAGAAGCAGGCTCATAGCAGAGGAGCCTGATGTGGGGCTCGATCCCATAACACCAGGATCACGCCCTGAGCCGAAGGCAGACGCTTAACCACTGTGCCACCCAGGCGCCCCTTTCCACCAATTTCTAAGGTCATCTTAGAAACAATGAGCTATTGGGGCGCCTGCGTGGCTCAGTCGTTAAGTGTCTGCCTTTGGCTCAGAGCGTGATCCTGGATCCCTGGGATCGAGTTCCGCATCAGGCTCCTCCGCTCAGAGCCTGCTTCTTCCTCTCCCACTCCCCCTGCTTGTGTTCCCTCTCTCACTGTCTCTCTCTCTATCAAATAAATAAATAAAATCTTAAAAAAAAAGAAACAATGAACTATTATATACAATAACACTAATACACATATGTACTAGACTTGGATCTGCATTTAGACTTTCTATTGTATTCCATCCATCTTTCCATCCTTTCTGGCACACATATGATACTTTTTTTATAAAAATATTTTATTTATTTGGCAGAGAGAGCAAAAGAGCACAAGCAGGGGGAGCAGCAGGAGAGGGAGAAGAAAACTCCCTGCTGAGCAGGGAGCCCGATGTGGGACTTGATCCTAGGACCCTGGGATCATGACCTGAGCCGAAGGCAGATGCTTAATTAACCGACTGAGTCCCCCAGGCTCATCCACATATGATACTTTTAATTATGTTACTTTTACAGGATTATTTTAATTTCTGACAGAGCAAACCTCTATCAATCAACTCTGATTCTTTTCATATGTGATTCTTCCAGATGAGTTTTATAAATGTTGGTCAGGAATTACCCTTCCCTCTGAAAAAAACTCTTATGAGGATATGTATTAAAATTGATATAAATCTTACAGAATAGGTTCTTATCATTGGGAAATGTTATGTCCCTTCACTTATTAAAGATTTTTAAGGTACGAGAATATTATAGTTTTCCTCATAAAGATGCTACATATTTCTGGGCTACATTTATTCTTTGCTACTATTATAAATGGGATTTTTTTCTATTATTATTTTCAAATAAATTTGTCTTGGCATAAATTAAAGTTAATTCTTTTTAATAATCTGATAACCAGGAACTTTTAGAACTCTCTGTAGAGATGTATTTTCAGCTGATTCCACTGGGCTTTCCACCTCATAATCTTATCATCTGGAAGTTTTTTTTAATTTTGCCTTTTCTTTTTCTGTATCTCACATTGTTTCATCTCCTCCCCTCTGATTGCTTTGGTTAGAATTTCCTTTGGGCAATAATTTTTTTGTTTTTGTTTTTTATTTTAATGACTTTAAAAATAACTTTCTCAATTACTTCTATGAAAAATTTAAAACTTGAATTAGTATTGGTTATTACCAATTTTTTTTTAAAGATTTTATTTATTTATTTGACAGAGAGAGAGACAGCCAGCGAGAGAGGGAACACAGCAGGGGGAGTGGGAGAGGAAGAAGCAGGCTCATGGCGGAGGAGCCTGATGTGGGGCTCGATCCCGTAACGCCGGGATCACGCCCTGAGCCGAAGGCAGATGCCTAACCGCTGTGCCACCCAGGCGCCCCATGGTTATTACCAATTTTTATGGAATTTCTCCATTTCATCAAAATGTATTACCTTTTTGGTATACTGTACTACCTAACATCTTTTAAAATTTCTTCTCTATCTATAATTACATTTCTTTTCTCATTCCCACTTGTGTATTTCTTATTATCCTCTTTACCTGTGTTGCCAGTTTATTGTTATTGTGTTCTCTCATTATCTTTTCTTCACTATCCCTTCCCCATTTCATAAACTTGTAATTTCAATTGCTTTTCTCTGCTTTCAATTTATTCATTTATTGGGCGGCAGCATAGAAGGTGAGAAAGAGAGGTGCTGTTTTTCTAATGTCTTCACAGTTGAACGCTTCCATTAATTTTATTTTTTCTTAATTCAGAAATGACTGCTTTGTGTTGTATGTGCGTATATCATCAATTTTTGTAAGTTTCTGATGGATATTTGACAGGAGTTTGAATTTGTAAATTATGAAATATAAACATAAATCTGTAGTTGCTAATTAAATCCACTTCATTTTTTATATTAATTAATTCTAATGTTCCCTTAATTTTTCCTGTACTTTTAACCTTTAACCCTCTGAGATGTGCACCAAAGACTCCCACTATGACTACCAGTTTGTCCATTTCTCCCTGTGTTTTTAATAGCTTTGGCTTTTATATATCAATGATGTTAGTTTAGTAGAAGCATTTATGACAATTATACTTTCTTAGTGGATTTTAACTTTCATCAGAGCAAAGCATCCCTTTACATTATGTTTTTACCTTAAATTAGACTTTCTCTGATATTAATATTCATCTCTATTCAAATATTGCCCATTTTATGTAAAATGTGTTTTTACGAATGGTATATACCTCATATCTTACAGAAATCCCCTCATTATTTCTAGTCTAGTATAGGTAAGCTTCTGTTTTCCAATACTACTGTGAAGTTTTTCTTACTATTTTTTTAATCAATTCTTGAAACTGTAATTCTTTTTTTCTTTTTAAATTATTTTTTACTTAAATTCAATTAATTAACATATAAGGTATTATTGGTTTCAGAGGTAGAGGTCATTGATTCATCAGTCTTATATAATACCCAGTGCTCATTACATCACATGCCTTCCTTAATGTCCATCATCCAGTTACCCCATCCCCCCCAGCCCCCTCCCCTCCGGCAACCCTCAGTTTGTTTCCTAAAGTTAAGAGTCTCTCATGGTTTATATTTATTTTTATTCTATATATTTTCACTTTTATAATTTTAACCTTACTTCCCTAATTTTATTTTTTTCTCATTTTCTTCCAGTTATTATTGCGCCTACGGTCTTATTGCCTGGAGCCTGCTATAACTAAGCATCATTTACAATTCTCTGGGGAAAAAAACCAGGTACTTTCAGCATTATAAGCAATGTGTACCACGGATGACTGCGGTTTAATTACGCTTGCGTTAGAACATCCTAGCAAGTATTTTTATAAACAAATGAGCAGTTAGTGATATTGCCAAACGGCAACATTTAATATGAAAAAGTGAAGTAGGGTCAAATTTAAACCTATAATTTTAGAATATTTATCTATGTCTTAAAATCAAATTGCAACACATAGATGAGCAGCAAATTAGGACAGTAGTCAATTTAGAACATACATTCAGTGAGAAATACAGTCGAGCCATGAACAACATGGATTAGAACTACGAGGGTTCGCTTACATGTGGATTTTTTTTTATAAATATAGTACAGTACTGTAAATGTGGATTTTTAAAAATAAATACAGTACAGTACTGTAAGTGTATTTTCTCCTTATGATTTTCTTAGTAACATTTTCTTTTCTCTAGCTTACTTTATTGTAAGAAAGCAATACATAATATATATAACATAGAAAATAAGTGTTAATCAATTGTTTCTGTTACTGGGAAGATTTTCAGTCAACTGTAGGCTACTAGCAGTTAGGTTCTGGAGGATTTAAAAGTCATACATGGATTTTAGACTGCATGGGGGGTGTCAGTGCACCTCACCTCAATATTGTTCAAGAGTCCGATGTACATATTTCTCATACTTCACTGTCAAGCAATGTGTGATATAACACCATAATTTTTGTTATACTTTTTTGTTAACTAAGAGAAGAAAATATAAGTTATTTAAAGTGGAGATGTTCTCAACGTTTTGTTGTTTTTTGTTTTGGTTGGGAATGGGACTAATCTCTTCAAATTCTGTCCTGAAATTGGCATGGAAAATCAGAATAAGAATTTCTAGTAAATACGATTTGGGAAAAAGGCATATTTAGCCTAATAAATAGGGGAAATAATTGGTTAAAATAAATGAATGTTGAATGAGAAAAATATTTCCTTAACGGCATTGGAAGCAAAACTCTGGAAACACTCTGAATTAGCCAGAGCACTAAGAAAACATTTGATATGAAACAATACCTCGGGGAATACAACAGGCCCCATACTGGTCTAATGTCTATAATTTCATCTAAATGTCAGTAATGGAAAAATGGGAGGGGGAAGGAAGATTACAAAAAACACATGGGTCTGTCTGCCTTTCTGCATGTAACTCCATGGGGATTCTCTATTAGAATTACATAACAGACGAATCTGGCCTGTGCTATGTAAGAAAAATTATCTACAGCCATGACATTTTCCACGCTGCATCTGTGGACACAAAACACAGGCGAGAATTCAAATTTTCTGTTTTGTCACACTTTTAAAGAGCAGGGAGCTCTGGAGAGGTTTCTTCTTGTACTTGGAATCAGCGTGAGCCCCCCCAAGCCCCCATTTTTTCCCTTTCTTTTTATTAATAGGGAATTTTTCCTCTCCGAAAATAACATTTGCTTACTTTTGGCTCTGTTATCAAGTAGGGTGACACGAAATGCAGGCCGAGTCTGATTACTTCAATGAGTTTTTTTTTTCTGCTCACTTGAAGGAAACATGGCAGGGTCATAGCTTATGAATTTTGAGCAGATCTGAAAGGTTATTTAGTTCACCTCTGCAGAGATGAGTCATGTGCTCATAATGTTTTAAAGGGTTAAAGGAAGAGTGGAGCCAAATGGACACCGGGAGTCCACTCCCCACCTGGGGCTGTTTGCACTTCACTGAACCAGCTCGTCATTTGCGTCAAGTGATGACAAAACCTGATATATAACTTCCTCCAGCAACTCCCCATTCCCCATTATTATTCCAAAGAGATCCTGCTGAGGAAAAGCAAAGATGTGACCTGATGTGGCAAGGGGCAACTCAGTCCTCCTTATGAAATCTCATGAGGGAAGAATGTATCTCCTTCTGGAATTTCATTTCACATTTTCAAAGGTGAGAGGCAGCTTTGTAGTAAGTCCTCATGCTTATATCAAAAAGCATTAAAAATATATTTATAATGTATATTTCTAATGTAGTTTTCACCTTGCATTCCCTAGCAAATAAAATTTTATAACATAACATTTCCTTGGGATCATATTGTAAGGCACCCAGGTCAGTTTCCTTTTTGCTAATGTTAGCAAATCGATGGGTGATGATCTTGAAAAGCAAACCCCCACACCATGTATTTGTCAGCCTCTACTCTTCTGAGAGCTGTGAAGAGTGCAGGTGACCAAAGAGCTGGGCCAAGAGTCGCCAGGCTGGTTTCTGAGGGACTTTACGAGGCAATTCACCAGGGTCAGGATCTGACTCCTTGCCTTGTAGGCTTAGAAACTAGATGACCATGGCTGAAGACAGAGCCATCTCTCTGGGGTAGAGTCACAGTCACTGAGTTCACAAGACTGCTAGCTAACACCAGAATAGTCACGGATAGCACGAAACAGATCCGTCCCAGGGAACAGGAGCACCCGAAACTCCAGCCCACTGCCTCAAGTCCAGTTCACAGATTTCTCAGAAGAAACAACTGTCAAAGCTATCAATGTATTTTTGAGTACATGAATAATACATTCTCCTCCTAGGAGTTAAGCTACCTTGGGAAAATATAATCAGAACAAGGGAAGTCAGATTGGTGGGATGCTTAATGGCATACCCTGGTCATGCATCTCACAGGAAGGAAGCACACCAGCAAAGCTACTAGAATAGTCGACCGCGACAACCTGCTCCACCCACTGCCCCCTAAGCACTGGTCTCACCACATGGTCAGAACACTCTACCCACACTGATACAACTTAACTACATCTGTCTCCACTTAAGGGGCAAAGATTCCCTGACCCCTGAACAGAGCCTCAATACGTATTTTCAATATTTGCCTTTTTTTTTCTATTTTCTATTTCATTATAATACCTCCCTTCCCTGACTTTCCGACTGATCTCCTCCTTCGATAAAGTTACAGTTAAGCCCTGCAACCTGGAAACTACTCAGACTTCTTAAGGTAAATTTATATTTCTAAGCCTCACTTCATTAGGGTTTCTATATAAAAGTTTAGCCTTTAGAAGGTCTTCATATTTCCTTTATTTCCAAGTTCTCGGGACAATGTTAACAGTTCAGACTACTTTCACAGGTCAATCATGCATGACTGGCATATAAAACCTCGTACTTTCTGTACTACTCTTACCATAACCTGCAACGCCAAGAAACAAATATGTCCATAACAGGTTAACACCATTCCATATTTCCTGAGGATGCATTCTCCCAACATTCCTGAAGTAGACGTTTTTCTATTACCTTAATATAAGAATGTAAGCTCCCTGAGGGTGGGGATTTCCACTTTGCTCACCAATTTATTCCAGATCACTAGAACACTGGAGTGTTCAATAAATATTTTTGAAAGAATGAATATAATCTAAAATGTAAACCCTGTATTTAAAAAAATCAGAAGAAATTAGACTCTTCAAAACAAGGCACATTATCAACTTGATGTCTCTCAGTCTACAAACTTTGCAACATATCATTCTTCAACAAAAATCCTGTTGAAAAGCATTATAATAATCACTAAGATACATTATAGTTAAGATATTTAACAATGCCTGTTAACATTTATCAATATGAAATTATTTCAAAGTTCTTTTATTATTTCAATTTTTATCTTTTTTGACACATTTTATTTCCCAAAATTACACTTGAAGGAAAGAAGTTTCTGGGAATACATTTTTTTCTTTAATAAGTGCAGATTAGAGAGTAGTAAAAAGCTTTACCTATCACTTTATTCTTCTTTCCATTTTTTATAGGCGTACAAAGCAAACTTCTAATGCATTGCTGGTTGACATTTCCTGTGTTTTCATTCTAAACAAAAACAAAAATAAAACAAAGCAGGTACAAATTATGAAGAGACTGATTTGCCCACTAGGTGCTATGTAAGCTGGATCAGACATCTGAAACCACTAACATATTCATTCATCTTTTATTAGCTAGAGATAACGTCAGAATGCAGAAAATGTACAAATTATAATGAAGTTCACATTAACGCAATATGCAGCAATTAGTCTTTACATTATTAAAAGTAATAAATATCCTATATATTTCTTTTTTTTTTTTCATTCTAAACTTTCCAAGCAGCTTTTGGTAATATTGAGCAAACTATTTATGCAATTATTTACTATACCGGTATAGAAGATGTCTCAATAATTTAACAAGACGGGCAGGATCCTTAAAGCATTACCCTACCTCGGATACCACAAGCTGCAAACTTGTCTTTCTTTAGGACTGCCACTGTTTCTATTGCCCATATTGCTCAAGTTCTAAAGAGGTCTTCTAGATACTCAAATAACCAAATCAAGGAAGCTGCCTCAAAGTGCAATGCTTTTCCAGAGATGAGAGAAAACACTAGCATTCAAAGTTTTCAATGCCTGAGAAACTGATCTTTGTAACTTCGCGGTCAAAGAAAACGTACTCCTTTCTCCACAGAGCTACTCACGGCAGTAGATTACCAGTTATAGAAGTTCAAGCCGTGTGGCACTTAGTTTTTGAGGATAAACTCAAGAACTCGTGCAACACTAGGTGAGGAACGTCATTGACATTAAGTAGGTCATAGCTACATTTCCTCAAAATTAGCTTATGATAACTCATTATTACACCTTATAAAGCTGAAAAGTACAAGGAAAAATACTCGAGTACAGCTGACCACCCCTCAACAGATGTTACGAGCTATTTTATTTTCCTTCCTCAGATCGGGGAAAGCACAGTTCACTCTGAAATATAGCCAGTTCTCGGCCAGGCCTTCAGCTGAGGAGTCCCTAGAAGGATGGATCTGATGGGAAAACAGTGTTTGGGCTCCAAGTTTACAATTGGTTTACTTACTGTCCAGGGAAATCTTTTGTCCTTACTGACATCTGGGATGTTAAGTGGTTCCATAGTATTTTTGACATACTGAGCATACATGTAGTTGATTCTGTTTGCATCACGTTCCCTGTGGAAAAAACAGACATGAGTTCTTTCTGTGCAGTGAAAAAACATGGGCAAAACGAAGTTCAGTAAATGATAATAAGAGATACACATCAGTCTTAAATTATAGGGTAAAGTGTGTATCTTTATTGGAAAATGTACTTTAAATATGATGAGTTGTAACTCTGTAGTTACTATAATTTAAATGTTTTGAAAAGACAAAGACCCACAGTTTTTCAGCTGTCTAAAACAAGTTTTAAGATGCAGTTAAGTAATGCTACTACCACTATTAATGGGCATGTTGATTTTTGTGCCATTTGTGTAAAATCTGTATGAGTTTTCCCTCATGTCTTCTTTTTTCATCAGATTATAGAATGACTAGGGTCTAGTGCCTGTTTTACTTCCTCGATTATTTACTTTATCCACCACAATAATCATTTACACATTTCAAACCGAGGGGAAAATCAAGCATGCCTGGAAGAATTTTATTAAGCTTTTTCCCTCTTCTTTTTTCTGCTTTGAGATACTTTATGATGCTTTTTTAAATGAAAAAATGTATCTTTTTCAAAAAACTTTCTTGAGCTTACAATATCTTCCCCAGTTTTTTCCCTGTTTCTTGCTTGAAAGGCTGAATATTAAAGATTAATCGGATGTCAGAGGGTACATAAGCACAATGCCAGGGCCGCAGCTGGGAAAACAAGATAGAACATGTTTTTACATCAGGAAACTTTACATGGTCCCTAGTGATGGGGATGAATTGGGCAAAGAGTGTCAGGTTGTGGAAATTACTCAAATTATAAGGCTATGCCTATCTTGATTGTAATATCACTAACTGAAGAAAAAGGAGAGGCTAATAGTGAGAGATATTTCAAAATAAAATACATGCCTCAGGAAAAATGTCCACTTGTTCTAAGTTCTCCAAGTTGCAATATTTTCCCTATCTTCCAACCTTCCTCCCCCACCTGACCAAACTGCCTCTTGGGACGGCGCTCTTGAGCGGTACTGATTCCACCAAGACTCTGGAAGTCTGTGGCCTCGTTCCTGGCCAAGATATTTCAGCCTGTCCTTTCTTCGCTGCACATTTTAGTTTCAGTGTAATTTGGTCAAATTGGGTGAAATCTGACCCCGTGCCCAGTATTGTATATAAGTGAAAAAGAATAAAAAGCAAACGGTGATAGTCACATAGGAGCAGATAAATTCCAGAATGGACATTTCCTGAGATGACACTAATCATCCACGAAGGTGTGCGGATGACCCAACAAATCAAAGGGACGTGGCTCCGCTTTCACACATTATCTGGGCGGCATCCCAAGAAAAAGTTATGAGACAAGTGCGGGATTTAGGTTAATAAAACAATTTTTTTAAAAGATTTTATTTATTTATTTATTTGACAGAGAGAGACAGCCAGCGAGAGAGGGAACACAAGCAGGGGGAGTGGGAGAGGAAGAAGCAGGCTCATAGCGGAGGAGCCTGATGCGGGGCTCGATCCCAGAACGCCGGGATCACGCCCTGAGCCGAAGGCAGACGCTTAACGACTGAGCCACCTAGGCGCCCCTAATAAAACAATTTTTAAAACTATTCATAGATAGCTAAAGTCTCAGGAAAAAGAAAATAAGTTTTAATAAAAACAAGAAAAATGAAATGGTGGTTATGAGGAGAAAGAAGATGCCCCTGTCCAAATCTTTTTTAAAATAAGAACAACAACACTATTAATGACTTTTATTATTCTTATCACCATCATTATGTTAACAGTGGGAGCCAGATGAAACCCAAAATAGTTAAGGGACTTGCCAGAGATCCTAAGATCAGACCTACAGGCATTCACATAGAGAAGGAGAAGTAATTTAAATTACTTTTCAATCAATAGAAATCAAATTCTTTTTTCTTAATTTCCTGAAAATTTTCAGTTTTCCTAACGGTGACTTTAATGAAAAATGAGTATTAAGATTTATTAAGTTACGTGATACCATTTTGTTTCTTACTCTCTAAGAAATACTGGTAAATTCTTAGTTCCCACACTCAATAGACACAGATTGAGTGCCAGCTCCATGAGAGGCACCCTTAGTGTCACATGGGAGACAAGCAGATGCAGGTCAGTAGCTGTCACAAGGCGCTTACAATCGAGCAGAGGCCAGGACACAGCACCGCGAATCCGTTCGGTTGCACGTCCTGTTTGGGTAGAGTCCAATGGCAGAGGCTGTCCCTCCATAACTCTCCTCTGTTCCTCTTTACCTGGACACACAGCCGCCCAGAAGAAACGCTAGTTGCCCAGCCACCCTAGTGGTTTGGCATCATGTAAGTTCTAGTCAATAGATGCAAGAAGAAATATGGCTGCTTCTAGAAACCTCAGGTACGAGAAAGCTGGTGCATGCTGCCTTTTCTTTTACTGGCCACCCCCGCCCCCCACCCTTACCCCCATTTAAAACATGGATATGATGAGAGGAGCTGCATCCCTGACACCGAAGGCAAGGGCCATAGCCTACAGAAGGGGAGTAGAAAGCCCCAAGGTGCCTGGGGCCCCGAGGCCTTTGCGGAGCACAGCTGCAGCACCTGGGCTGCTGACCTCTGGGCTTTTAGAGGAGAGAGTAATTATACTGCCTCCTGGTTTATTTAAGCTACTTTCGTTTGGGGCTTTTATGATTTGCAGTCAAGCCTAATTCTAGCTAATGCAGTTGGTAAAATGCAAGCACCACACAAGTGGAGAAGATCGATGGGTAAGACCCACATGGAGTGGGTTAGGGAAGAGGCAGCATTAGAGAAATGTGTAAAGGCTGGATTAAGATTTAAGAATGTGGAGAAACACATCAGGGATGAAAGGGAGGGTGTTCCAGCAGGAAAAAGAAAACCTCAGCATAAAACATGTCTCCGAAATGTAAGAGTTCTATCTATGGGTATTTGGGAAGCATGAAATAGTTAGACCGTTAGGAATAAAGTGATGGTTTCAGGCTGAAGATGTTAGGCGAGGGCAGATAGTGGATTACTCTGAAAGAACAATGCAAAGAAGAGGGATCTCATTTTTAAAACAGCAGCAGTATTACGGTGGCCTTAAGCACGTGCCTCTCAGAGCTCCAGCTGCAGGAAGCATAAGTGACCGATGTCTCTGGCTGTTGTGTCCTAGATCCCGGGACCACGGAGGCACTGGGGCCACGCCCCCCGCTGCTGCTTCTAGATGAAGACTGAGCCCAGCAGGCATATGAAGCCAGGCCCATTTCTGCGAAACCTGGGATTCTTCCGACAGAGGACCGGCTAGAGGACTCCCCAGAAGTCTTGCCAGATTTTCCTCAAAACTGCGCAGCTGTCCAGGACACATCTACAAAACACTCCCTTCTTCACCCGCCTGCACTCTCTCGCTCTCGCTCTCTCTGAGTGTAGTTGACACACAATGTTAACACTAGTCTCAGGTGTACAACATAGGACTCAGCAGCTCTGTATGCTATGCTGTGCTCACCACCAGCGTAGCTGCCGTCTGTCACCAGAGGCGCTACTAAGTACCAGTGACTACACTCCCTACGCTGGACCTTTCATCCACATGACTTACTCACTCCCTAACTGCAAGCCTGTGGCTCCCGCTGCCCTGCACCTCTTTGGCCCATCCCGCCACTCCCCTGCTATTCCCTCTTTTCTCTCTAGGTCAGACTTGTGTGGGGGTCCAGAGGTCTCCTAGCTCTGTCCCCTTTTATCCTCACGGGGGATTTCCCCTAATACATTTCTTGCACATTTAATTCAGTCTTGGCATTTGCTTCTTGGAGGACTTGGACTTTTTGCACAGTGGCTATCAGCGGGATGTATATGAGTATATCCTTGGGAAGACAGGGACATGGAGCTGGGGCTCACTGGGACACTTCTGTGCTTTAGAACTAAATGGAATCACTGCAGGCTATGTAAACAAAGACAGAAAAAAACACATCAGAGACATGGAAATAACAGCCAACACTGACTGAGTGCTTACTACGTGCCAGAAATTTTCTGGAGCATTTTGTGTGCATGATCTCATTTAGTCCTTACTACAATCCTGCTCTCAGTATCCCCGTTTTACAGATGAAGAAATTGAGGCTTCGGGAGGTTAATTCATTTACAAAATGCCCCACAGCTAGCAAGTGGTGGAACTTAAATTTCAATCAGTCTGACTTAAGAGGCTACACTCTTTTTTCTACTCAGTATGTAGTTTTTTAAAGTAGTAAAAAACCTTTTTACTACTTTTTACAGTGTTACCAGTATACATTTTCCAAGAAAGTGAGCTTAAGGAATTAATTCTATGCATTTGTCATTTTATGATAAAAACATGCATTTATAAATTAACATCAAGTTAACTGACATGGAATAACAGCAGTAAAATGTCATTTTTTTCCTTCTAATTGGGTGGCTCTTATGAATTGAAGCACAGAAATTCCAAAACCTCTTACCATCTGGAAATGAGCTAGCTTCCCTTCTGAAATTTATAGGCAACCCAAGTCCCCAACGCCTTTCTGTGCTTTATCTCCCTGACAATATGATTCTGATGATCAAGGATAATGTTCACCCTGAATATTTATTTTTTAGTTTTACACTTAACATTGCAAATCTGTCTTCAATGTGTTATTTTGATTTATAAAGGATAATTAGTGGGTTGGTTGGACAAATACCAAATGAGCCATGCTTTTCAACTGAAATGACTGGTCTAAAAGAACGATTTGCTTACTGCTGACATCATAAAATTGCCTAGCATTTCATCTCGTGGGAGAGTGTTTGGATTGGCAAAGTGTTTAAGAATGAGCATCGGAGAGTCCTGAATTCTATCAATAAACCATTTTAGCAATGTAATAAAGAGTCTGCTGGTGAAGTGTCAATATCAGTTTAGTCTTTTGTCAAAATGCTGAAGTCACTACACATCATTTTTAATTCAGACGTGTGGCAAAATTAGGCCTAATATCTAATTTTTATTAAAATAATAAAAATATTTACATCAATTAAAGGCCTTTTATTGTATCATTAGTATAAAGGCTAACTTTAAAATGTTTAGCTGATACAAGGCATTAGTGAATACTTTTCAATACTGTAAAATTAGTTAATGAATCAGTTAAAATGATCCATTAAATTACTCTCTTTTAAGGTAATCATACTGACCTATTTATCCTTTATAAAAATATCTTTATACTAAGACTATCTTGGAGTGATTAAAAAAATAAATGGAAAAATACCTTCCATTTTGTCTACAGAGAGGGAACACGGTATTCATCAGAAATAAATCAAGACTACATTTTTTTAAATGCATATTTACCAGTAGAGGTCACTATCATACCAAATGGGCTTGTTTAGCTACCGTTAGAAATTAGAGGACCAGGCTGAATTTGTAATAAAATCAAAATGCCAATACATAAAATGTAATTATACAGACTTATGCTGCTGTACATATATTCAAAGTTAAATCTAGATAACTCATCATTTTATACTTTTTCTTGATCTTACTTTTTTAATTCAAGTATAATATGATATTATATTAGTTTCAGGTGTACAATATAATGATTCAACAATTCCATAAGCTTCTCAGTGCTCACTAATATAAGTGCACTTCTAATCCCTCTTATCTATTTCACCCATCCCCTCACCCACCTCCCCTCTGGCAACCAGCAATTTATTCTCTGTATTTAAGAATCTGTTTTCTGGTTTGTCTCTTTTCTATTTTGTTTGTTCATTTGTTTCTCAAATTCCATATATGGTCATTTTATATCATTTATGTCATATATGTTATTTTCATATCATTTATATCATATATTATTCCATCATTTTATACTTTTAATATATAGTATCATATCTATGGATATATGTAAACACATTAAATATATATGTCTATATTTATACATGTAGCAATTCATTATGCAATCTGAAAAGTAAAAGACTCAAATATTTGCAGGTGTCTTATCTAAAAGCTTTCTAAAACATTCTTTATAAAAAGCAACAAAAATGTCATAGCATCATAAAATCAAAATTATACTAATGTTCTTCCTAGGAATAAGAAACTTAATTACTCACGTAGGCAGGAGACACCAGCATTTAAAGCGGATACACACATACTCACCAGGACATGGGTTTATCACATATTCAAAAAGGACTCGATACAAACTAAAACTAAATGTCCAATATGCCAGAAAATACAATGGCACACAGAGGGACTCAGAAAAGAATACACATGGAAATGGGACAGATACTTGTCATGACCAGCAATGCCGAGAGGGAAGCAGGGGTCAGCTACTCAATTTTAACTTTGTGAACGAAAAACTCCAGGTAGAAAAAAATCTCTAGCGATAACATGGTTTATCTACTTTTGACTACGCACACCAGGCCCACATCAGCAAAAAAGGCCTAAGTCAGGTGTACCAGAGTCAAATGAATTCCCCATCTGCCCCCAAGTTACAACTGCACCTTTGCTAATTCCTCAAATTCTTTTAATCAGAGAAAATGTATTTCATTGTATCAGACTGTTGAAATATAGTCTAGAAGTAAAGAGTCTTGATTTACACAGAATCACTTAACCAATTAAACGTTAAGTCACCGTGGTCAACACTACCTCCATCTGGTTGAGGGAAGACATAAGAGGCTAGGGCACATGAGAGAGGACGAGGGGAAGAAGAAGAGGATGGAAGACAGGTCTGCAGACCTCACACTGATCCTGGGGTCCGTCTTAAGAGGGTTCGAGCAAAACCAGGCTGTGCACTTCAGTATTCTGTTCTTGAAGGTAGCTGTAAACTCAGGCAATTGTGCTTTGCAATTCTGCTTTACATGATCTAAGAGATGATTTTCATTTTGTTTCCAATTTTTTATTACAAACACTTTCTTCTAATTTCTTATGAACATTTTGAAATATACAAGAAAGTGGAAAGTAAAATGAATATCCTACTTTAGATTCAACAATTTTTACCTATTTGTTTTATCTACATATGTTTGTGTGAATATACTTATTTGTTTAAATACATGAAATTTAGATATATTTACTTAGTTATCTTTGGCTGAACCATTTTAAAGTAAGGTGCAGACATCCTAATATTTCATCCTTAAATACACAAGCATGAATCTCCTAAAAATAAAAAGTTTCCTACTAACCACAGTATCTTCCTATTTCCAAAGAAAAGTAACAGTAGTTCCCCATCAACTATCTGCTACCCAATCCATATTAAGATTTCCAATTGTTCTCAAAAACTGTTCATTGGTAGTTGTTTTAATGAGAATCCAACCAAGATTTATGCATTGCGTTTGCCTGTTGTGTCCAAGACAGTTCTTCCTTCCATTTTGTTCAAATGACATTGATTTTTTTAAAAGACCAGGCCAGTTATCTTACAGGATGCTCTATAGCTTAGATTTGGACAGAGGTTATTTTTATTTTTTTTATTTTTTATTTTTATTTTTTAAGATTTTATTTATTTATGTGATAGCCAGCGAGAGAGGGAACACAGCAGGGGAGTGGGAGAGGCAGAAGCAGGTTCCCAGCGGAGGAGCCTGATGTGGGACTCGATCCTGAAACGCCGGGATCACGCCCTGAGCTAAAGGCAGACGCCTAACACCACATTACCCAGGCGCCCCTGGACAGAGGTTATTTTTAAAGCACCACCACCAAAGAGCTTGGTTACTGAGGACTGTACTAATTGCAACACCACCCACTAAATGAAAGAATGTTCCAATAGGTCAACTGTAGTGAAAAAAAAAATGAAACTTTAATATCAAATAGTAAAGTTAAGACAATGCCCTATTTCCATGATCATATGAAGCTTTTAGATATAACATCAATAATCAGGGATAAAATAATTTGAGACAAGTGATTTTAGGAAGTGAAATAATTTGAAACAAATGAACAATGAAAATTATGATAAACAGCACTAGACCCAAGAATTCCTGCCACTTTATCCTGGCAGACTTGCCTTCTTTAGAATATCCTATCACTTAAGCAAACAACACCAGTTTCTTGCTAAGGGTGAAAAGGGAATCTGAGAAAGAACATTTGGTAGTTTACTCTAAATCCTTTTCAAAGTTCTTCAAAAAGCACAAAGAAAATTGGGGCAATGATATGTCTAACCTCAATCATATCAATACTTTCTATTATCTAAGTGATAATTAACAACAAAAAATTAATACAAATTTTTGAGTTACAAAAAACATCATAAAGAAATGAACTGCAATAGAGATCTGGTTTGATTCTAGCCATTGGGTATATATATTGGTGTGACTGGGATCATAAGCTTCCTTCTATTATTAATTAAATTCCCATGGCTGATTCTAAATCACAGCAGACTCAAAGAGAAGTTTGTTCAGAAGCCTATCAAATTTCCAGTGACGGTCCAATATTCAACAAAACATAAAACTGCAATACAGACTTACGGATCTTAAGTGAGCCAGTTCACAAAAATAACATACCCAGGCCTATCCTAATTTGGACACCATTCACTACATTAGGAATTCTCCTATAGGTCAACTGTAGGGGAAAAAACCCTGGAACTCTGTCATCAAATACTAAAGTATTTTCACAAATAAAATTATTGAACGTCGGAAGAAGCAGCCTGTAGCTTCTATGTCTTAAATTAAACAGGTCATGAAATAACCCTTTAGCCAGCATTACATATACTGGCTTAAACAATGTGGGGGTTAGGAGTGCCAACACCCCACATAGTCAAAAATCCACATCCAACTTTTGACTCCCCCAAAACTTAACCAATAGCCTACTGTTGACCAGAAGCCTTACCGATAACATGTTCAGTCCACAGACATATATTCTGTATGCTATATGAATTATATACTGTATTCTTACAATAAAGTAGGCTAGAGAAAAGAAAATGTTACTAAGAAAATCATTTAAGGAAGAGAAAATACATCCATAATAATGTACTATATTTATCCAAAAAAACCCATCTCTCAGTGAACCCACACAGCTCCAATCATGTTGTTCAAGGGTCAGCTTACTTGTGATAAAGACAGAGAGTGAGTTATTTTACCTTGTTAAAGTATCTGGCGATTTTTCTAATTCCTCACACTCCATGTGAAACACACTAGAAAAAGAATCCTGAAAACAGAGAGACAACAAAGACTGAGAAGTAAGTTTGACACTGTAATGATATCTATCTAGTCGCACGCATGCAAGTCGGTGGAACTGACGGGAGACATCAATACTTGTGATATTTTTTTGAACTTATTCTCAGACTAAACTGACACAAGTTAC
The DNA here is from genome assembly GCF_024610735.1 of Ursus americanus. Lineage (NCBI taxonomy): Eukaryota > Metazoa > Chordata > Mammalia > Carnivora > Ursidae > Ursus > Ursus americanus. The sequence continues at coordinate 13,611,165 of NC_142139.1, forward strand.
TCACTGCCTGACAGCCTCAAGTCAGCCATGTTCTCAATGTTTCTGATATTCACTGGCAAAAATGCTCATTTGCGTATTACTTGGGTTTTGTTTTTCTAGCAGGTGTTAATGAATATGTCAGCTTCAAACTTTCTCCGTATTTATTCAAAATCCTCATGTTTTAGCTTTTATGCATACACTGATAGCTGTTGTTAGATCTTTTTAAAGACATGCAATTCAGTAATATTTTATGAATATTTAATGGAAATAATTGTGAAGATTTTAGCAACATAGAGAAGTACTTTGGAAATCACATTAAAAACCAGAATACATATTCATACCCATGCTGTATTTACAACTGAATAAAGAATTGGAGGGAAACACAGAAATAAAACAATGATACTAGTTTAATTTGGGGAGGGAAGAACAGAGGACTGTATTTTTCTCGCTTACATTTGGATTTTTGCTCATGTCGTTGAAATAATTTTAATCAAAAAGTTAAAATATAAATGAACATCAAGTCACTTGATTCCTAAACCTAACAAATTAAGTTGTTAAAAAGTGAGCACAATATATCGATGGGCATATTGCTGAGCTGTACTTCGAAGCACCAATGGCCCAAGTCAGCCGCTGCCGTGATAGATGTCAACTAGTAAAAGCATGACCTGAATGCTAATTAAAGTGATATTTAAGTTGTCTAAAAAAGGAGTGCCTTACATATAACTTTCAAAAATTAAATGCTAAAGAACAGGTCACAGAGCAAAAATTGTAAATTGACTTACTGCGTTAATGAATTCTGACCTGAACTTTAAAAGGATAGCTACTCGTAATCATCTCCATATTAGGGACTTTACAACCAATTGAAAATATGAAATAATAACTCTAAGAATACTGATTACCTTATAGCACGGTATAGTCTCATTTGATATCCAGTTAATGAGAATGAGACGCATACACACACAGAAAATGACGGAGATAAGGTTGAGTCACATACTAACAGTCTTACTATTGAAAACAATTTTAAAAATTTTAATGTATTATGTATCTTTTATTATTCTACTTCCCCAAAACCCATCAATTCGAATATCATATATGGATTACAGCTGACCACACAAGTGGTGGTGATCCCCACTCTCTTTCCTAACCCATCAAGGAAGAGCCTATTCTCAGGGTCTAAAGAAAAAAGAAAATAAACAATAACATCAAAAGAAATATCCCAGGAACAGTGGTTCATTGGTTAAAAAGGGAAAGAAACTGCATAAAGGAAAACTGCCTTCGGCTAGGAGCTCTGATACTAACCGAAACCTCAACTGGCCTGTCTAGAAGGAACCAGCACTCAATGAGAACACTCCATCTTTCCACACACATGGGTTTCTTTATGTTACACATCAATGGACTGAAATCCACCAATTAAAACAGTGTGTGGTTTAAGTTTGTGGTTTTCCATTGTTGGTAAAGGATTAAGGACTAATAGGCACCTTCAATAATACTGCCTCTATTGGTTTCTAAACAATTTCTGATAAAAGAAAATGTTATACCCAACCCATTCAGAATGGGGGTTTATTTATTCTTGGCAACCAGGGCACCACTATTCCTGACCACAACAGCTCTGCATACTGTAATGACAAGGTATTACTCCGTCAAGGTACTGCAGACAAAAACAGCACACAGGACATTCCCAAGGTAACCACTTAGGGAGGGATGCAAAGGTGAAGGCATCCTCCAACCTCACCTCTGCCCCCTTTCAACCAGAACAGCTCATACACTGATTGGTTTTGCATAAACAACTGTATACAGTCGGGGATTCAGAGAGATCTGAGGCTAACATGAGGTTTAAAAGCAGCGCTTTAAGGAATATAACTTCTGTCTTTCTAAAAATAAAAAAGTCATACTCTGTACTCACGGAGCAATCTTCATCCACTATGAAAATGGTGCATTTCTGCACCTGCATGAAAGAGATAATAGTGGCAGCTATTTTCTTTAGAATTACTTCTAATGATTGTTGTTCTTCAAAAATTAAGCTAGCAAGGTCAAGCAGCACCTAGAGAGGAAAATTTAGAACTTATTACTTAATAATTATTTGTAATTATTAAAGCAATACAATCATTTATATAGTTTATAAGTTGTTTATTTATAATCTAACACGTTACCAGCAAATTTGCATTCAGGTATTAAATATGTAAGTCTCTATTTACTAACAGAGCTTCTGTACTGATGTCAGTACAGTGGTCACAATCACAGACTCTAAAACCAGCATCATCCGTTTTTAATCCTGCCTTTCCTTTCTGCGAGCTTTGTGATATAGGACCAGCTCCTTAGAAATGGGGATAACAGTACAACTAATACCAAATCGCAGGACTATCGTGAGGACTAAAGAAGCAAACATTCATAAAGCATTCTGAACAGCGTCTGATGCATAAAATACACTGACATTGTTGTTGTTCCCAACTTCTAAGATCAACATTTATCAGCATTTTCACAGAGCACAGTAAATATCACCCAAAACAAAGTTTTAAGAGCTCCTTTTGTGTTTTTCCTGGTAATTTCACTTTCTTTTGAATTCCACAGAATTCAAAAATATTTGTGTGATGAGGAGGAAGAAAGGGTATCACAGAAAACGGACCAGAGGAGACACCCTCCTAGCTGAGGCCTGAGAGATAAGAAGGAATCATTCAGATGAAAGTGGGGAAGGGAAATATTTCCGCCAAAAACAACTGAATTAAGAGAGAAGCAGACTGCGTTTTGATCAAGTTTTAAGAGAGAATCTAGAGCGTAAAGAGGAGAGCTGGAGATGACATGGCAGAGTCGAGTGGAGAAAGAACCTCAGAAGCCCTATGTGTCTTTAGGCAGCTTGGGCTGTGATGGACTGCAGGAAGAAAGTGACAGGCTTGCAGCTGTGCTTGTAGAGACAGGGACCGGATTAATGGGTGGCAAGAACAGAGCTGGAGAACAGGTAGGAAGATACGGCAGTCAAAGGCAATGGAAGATCCGATATCTTAATAGCACAAGTTCTAGAAAGAGAAAATGGAGGGTGGGAGAGAGGGATTATCAAAGAAATAATGAAAAAGAATTATATGAAAAGGCAGGGCTTAAGTCTCCAGATGGAAAGGGATGACCAGGTACCAGCAAGATGAATGAAAAAAAGAGTCATACTATAAAATGAAGTTATAAAAGCAGAGAGAGAAAGGATCTGAAAAGTTTACGGACAAAAGCAAAAAACAAAACAGAAGAAAACATCTACCCAGACCCAAGAATCATAACAACAATGGATGCTAGTCAGAAGACAAAGCACCACTCTAAATTCTGAGAAACTGATTTTTCAATTTGGAATTTTATACCCAGGCAAAGTGGTAGGATGGTACAATAGGCATTTTCATACTATGCAAGGACTCAGAAAACCTACCTGATCAATATGCTTTCTCAAGTAATTATTTGAGAATGTGCTACAATAAAATAAGGACATAAACTGAGAAAGAAGGAGTTATGGGATCCAGTGGATAACCAGTGGAGTCCTCCTGAGAAAGCAGTGAAAGAAAATTCTATGTTGACACCTGTGCAGCAGGCACGGGGAGAAACAGCTTAGTTTGGAAGAGAAACAAAAGAGAACCTCAATTTGGAGACCTTCAAGAAAAAGAACTCAACAGAATGCCTAAATAATGGGGAGTTTGGGGAAAAACCCAATGACCCGAGGCTACACCAGAGCAAATAGTTGAAGGGGGAAAAAAAAACAACAGAATTCAGAAACATGAGGAAAAACTAAAAGTTGTATAACAAATGTAATATGAACAACATTTACATATTATGGTACTTATAAACACTTTATTTTAAATCACACTTTAGAATTAAACTAGACAAAGCTTACTAAAAGCTAACCATGGTTGTAGAACTATATATATATATATATATATATATATATATATATATATATAAAATTGTCATGGGCAACAGGAAAAGTCCAGATGGGAAAAGCAGAGGTAAGGAGCGGCAGTGGCGAAGGAGAGATGAGGCATGCTAAAATCCTCATTTTACAAGGCATGGAATCATGAGATGATGTCTCTAGTTGATAGAGCAAGAACTAAAAGCCTTATTTAATATGACAAATGCAGTCCATTCAGTAACTTAAAACAGACATAATGATATTGGTAGGATGAGGATAATGGCAAGTAAAGAGTGGTATAAATCAAATAAATCCACATCTGTTAAGTTAATGAATATTGTCTAACAGTGTTAAAGTAACAGAGCAAGGAAAATAGAAAATGGAAATAATTATTAAAAGATACAGCTAAAATATTAACTGGATTTTTTAATCATAGACATATATTACTTGGATAAAAATTTAACAAGAAACAATTTCTATACTCTCTCTTTAGTAATCCGACTTGCCTGATTTCTCTTGTTCTCCAGCAGTGACGTCTCATAGAGTTGAGCATTATGAAGAACAATACCACAAAATGCCAAATAAGCAGCAAAGTCCTAGGAAATAGGTAAGACAACAGCCAAATTAAGAACTGTCTACAGAACAGTCTTGTTATATTGCATGAAACACAAAAGGCACCCAAAAATGTTTACAGTTGAAATAAATATTAGAAAGCCAAAGGGTACGTGTTAACTCTGCACGAAATTGAGAACGGATGCAAAGCAAGCGTTAGCTAACTAGCACACCAAGTAGATGGCAAGCATGAACACAGTCTCCTAAAGTCATACATTCGTTACAAGTGAACAAGGAGAAGAGGGAAGGGAGTAGGACACAGATCTCTTTCTAACACCAGAAATCGAAATTCACGCTATGCAAAACTTGGTGTAGTCTCTGAATGATATTAAGAGTTGGATCTGTGCTGAGGCTATATAAATAGCCTGTAACTCATTACTGGGGCAAACGAAAGCTAACACACTTGAGAATATTGGCAATGGTCTCATATAAAGTTGTATAAAATATTAGCTTAAATATGTTTTAACATGGATCTGTCGTCCTCATTATACTATTCTAAGGTGAAACGCTCGCAATTATATTAATTATTGATTAAAATAGGTCTTTCCATGGCAAACTTTATTCACAATCATAGAGTTTTTTTGCCAAGAGATGATACAGCCTGAAAGGGAAATCTTTCAACAGGGGTTTACATTAGTGGGCTACAAACAAATGATCAAATAAAAAGCCAATCTAGAACCATGCTCCCCACCAAATATTCTCAGGTGTCATTAACAGAATAGGAGTCTAGATGTCTAGAACACTGATTTAAAAAGGTACTTTGCTATGTTCTGAAGCAGTTAAGACATGGGGACCCACACAAGTGCCAATACAGCCTACACCACGGAGACAAAAATAACTCTGTCTTGTTTGAATGGCTTCCAAAAGCTCCTACTAATTTTCAGGGGAGTGACTTAAATAGCAACAGGCTTGAATAAGAAGAATTCATTGGGCTCCATGATATACATATAATTACATATTCAAGAAGAGAAATAATAAAACCTACTGACAGAATGAAGTTATAACCAGGTTTAGGGGCTTCCGCCCTTACATGAAAAGCATGTCGATGTGGGGTAGGGGATGTATTCCTTCCGAGCTGGATGAGAAGAGTAATAAAATAATGCTGACTGCTGCTCTTTCTGAAGCTAAATTCACATCACCCAGCCTGAATTCACACCTTGGCGCCCCACCGTCTGAGTGCAAAGCTTATAAAACATTCTGAAATTTGCTTCACCAGGAGGAGTTGCCTCCAATTTTTAGCCAACCTGGAGTGCTGAACATGGAGCAATGTTTTGGGGGTTTTTACTCAGGGTTGAATTTCTTTATAGCAGTGATGAAAGGTAAATGGGATAGTTAAAAGACCGTGTCACCCTCCGGATGGCCCCAACATGCACACAGCCCTGGGGAGGCTTGGCGGCACAGTGAGGAGGGAGTTGGGGGACTTCTGAGGACTGACTCCCACTACTACTCGTCAGCACTGTATTTAGCAGTGATGTATTTAGCAAGACACTTTTGAACATTTCAGATCATTTTAAAGCATAATGGTCTTTCCAATCAACAATTTCAGCTACAGCTAATTCTAGAGGTCTATACACTATAAAGAAAATACATCTTCCTAAATGGACGTCATGTCAGACACAAGTTTTGGTACCTTTTCATCTTTTTCAGTGAATGTCCCACCATTTCCCGATTTCTTGTTGATGGCCTGGGCTACACCAACAACCTGGATTAGGAGAAAAAAGTGGTAGTTTCATTGGCTATAATTATTGGTATAAATTCACCAACATGTGTTTATAAAGGAATTTCTATTGTGCTTTAAAATAACAATAAGCTACGAAACCAAAGCAAAATCCCTAAGCATTTGAACTAGCTCTCTGTCATACATCCTTTTTTGCTCCCAAGAATTCAAATGTTGCCAATTTCTTGGGTCCCACTATTTTTGGTTCTGTGATTTCACCCTGCATTGTGAGAAAAGTTATTCGCAACCACATTTTAAATGAATATTTTTCAAGGTTTTTGGATACAAAATAAACCATCAATTTCTATCACATTCAAATTAAATATATGATAAATATTTTATATTGGCTTTAAATTTAGTATTTCAAATGGGCTAAAAATGCTCTTTTACTAAAAATGAAACAGGACCCAGTGGCCAATTAGGGTGAAAAATAATTCCTAATGTTGTGGGGGTAGTCCAACTTCTCTTGAAGCCTCTGACCTTAAAAATTATTTTACCTTCAATAGATTTGTTTTTGGGAGAGAAGGTTTTCTTGAAAAACCGACACAGGAATTAGCAGGCTGAGTCTTACTTCAAATGGATCAAAGATAAATTATATCTTGAGAAGACTGAACTAAAACTCTGGGAATAGGTTTTGAATTTCCACAAAAGGTTTAGGAACAGTGGAAGAACTTTCTCATCTTTCCGTGTGTTACTTACCTGTTTAGTTCCAACTTCAGTTGGGTTATTTTGTGTTTTAAAGGCCTTCAAAACTTAACTTTTTTCCTCTTTCCTCTTATAAATTCTCCTCTCTCCCTCCTTCTGTGATTTAACATCAGTGCGATAAGCTATTATCCCCTAACTGGTTACACTTTAGGAATATAAAGTCATTGGCTTTGTGTATATGGCCTATCCTTTTTTTTTTCTCAGCTCCTTCTAAGTCCCTTGGCTCTAAGAATAGGATATAAAATTCCCTGCTAAGATAGCAGAAAAGGATGGGGAAATGGAGTCTTGCCTGATGTAGTTTCCTGGTCATCTCAACACCTTTCCTCCATGGCCCATGCAGAGTAAAGGGATGTTTAAAAAAAAAAAAAAAAAAGCAAATTTTCCAATTATCCTGTACCTTTTTAGTTGTCCTTAGTCCAACTTTCCCTTTATTTTTGTACCCTCTTTAGCTCTTGAAAATGGCTAACAGATTTCTAGATGCTCTAATCTCACTGACTAAATGCATAAAAAAACTTTTGTCTAAGGTAAAAAACGTCTGGATTGCGGATAACCATGTTCACTTGAGTATAAGTGACAGGAGGCACCTGAGGGTCACCAGGGTCTGATATAGGGTGGTACCAGTATAACTTGGTTATTTCAAGTGTTCATTCATTTCCCCAACAGATATTGAGGTGCCCACTACGTACTGAGGAGTGATAAAAACGGGGAGAAAGACTACTCTGAAGAAGCTCAGAGTCAGAACAGGCGATACCTACACATACACTTAAAGCACACATCAGTTTGATGGCACAGGTGTCCGCAGCTGCTAAGAGCACAGAAGGGGCCGCATACATGGGTCAAAGAGGCAGCAGCTTCTCAGAAATGATAACATTTGAGTTTTTATTTCTCCTAATAAATGGTTTTATAAAAGAAAGACTTACATTTTAAAGCTTCATTTTAAGAAAGATAAGTTTACAAACAGATGAAAAGACTCTGATGCAAACCTTCTCAGATAATCACACAGTTTAAAAGTATACATTGATGCACTTTGTGCATGTGGAGTGTGTGGGGCAAGTACTAAGCGAAGAAAGTAAAGAGAAAGTTCCTGCTCATTCGAAAATATAAAGACACAAAAAACGAGTTGTTTTTAAAACGGTCACCAATCAAACTGGATTAGCATTTTAGCCGATCATGACATCACCACAAATTGACAGTGAGAGGACAGTTAATTTTCAAGTCTTAAAAGAAAAGAGGAAAATCAGCTGCATTATGTCTTTTCTGAAATCAAGACTAGTAAAAGTGGTCACAATGGTCAGTTTAGATCATTAGAGTCCCTTGAGAATGAGGGCAGAGCCCCCGTGGTCCAAGGCTACAGGCTACAGATACCCTTAACCTAGTCAGTGATCTGCGGACTGCCTGGCATGGGATGGGAGAGCTGGGAGAAGGGGGGGAATGTTTTAGAGGTGGATCAGTGAGCAGAACCAAAGCATGGTCTGTTCCCCGTGGGTCTGCAGCTACTTATCTAAGAAGAGCACTTCAAACAAGGCTCCTTCAGTGACTGCGATGATGTCTTCAGCTCTCCCTTTATTATAAAAAGTTGCATGCCAAGCTCAACTTCGGTTTCAATCTGTGTGTTTGACACTCAGGACCATTTATATGGTAGGCGTTTTTCTAACTATGGGCTAAAAAGTTTTCTCTCTGGTTAAAAGAACAATGTCTTTGAAACCATACTAAATATCAGCCATTATTCACAATTTTCAACCAAACCAACAGTGTTCACACAGGTCAATAACAATTTTCCATCCTGGAATTTTTCTTTTTTTTTTTTTTAAGATTTGATTTATTTACTATTTGAAAGAGAGAGAGAGAGATTGAGAGAATGAGTGGGAGGAGAGGGAGAAGCAGACTCCCTGTGGAGCAGGGAGCCCGATGTGGGACTCGATCGCAGAACCCTGGGATCATGACCTGAGCTGAAGGCAGACGCTTAACCGACTGAGCCACCCAGGCACCCGCGGAATTTCTATTAGATTCATTTTTCAAGCCTGATTATTCCTCCTTCTCCTCCTCCTCCTTTTTTTTTTTTTTTTTAAGAGAGAGAGTGTGAGCTGGAGTGGTGGGGGGGAGGGAGGGCAGAGGAAGAGAGAGAATCTTAAGCAGACTCCATGTTGAGTCCAGAGAATAAGGCAGGGCTCAAACTCACAACCCTGAGATCATAATCTGACATCAAGAGTCAGAGGCTCAACCAACTGAGCCACCCAGGCGCCCTCCTCCTCCTATAAATACTAGTACCTGATGTCCTTCATCTCTTTGAACATACTTAATTTTGCCTGTAAGTTCATCTTTAGCAGGGACTGTTTTCCACAGGAGTCCCATGTTCCCTGAGTCATGAAGGGTCCATGCACAGTGACTTCCTGTTTGTCTTGGCACTATTCTGGGGGTGTGAATTTGAACCCCATACCTATGTATGGCACAGTTTTGTGCTCTTATGGTTCACAGGTGTCTCCTCTTCTCTTACAGCAGCAGGCAGGAGGCAAGCTTCCTTGAGGCTTCTCCTGGCTGTTGGTGGAGTTTGCTAGGTCCAGTTTCATGAATGAAACCATCATTCATCTAGGCTTCACCTCTTGACCCGCCCCCCACTCCCACAGAGTGGATGCATTCCCTAGCCTGCAGATGCTATCCCCAGACATTCATCTCCCTCCTGAATCTCAGATCTCCCTGACCCCATCTGGCCAGTACTCCATGCTCACGTTTCTTATCTGGGGTTCCCCTCCGTTTCTGACACCTGGGGGTTTTCCCTTTCTTGAGCTCATCTGCAATTTGTAAAATTGTTTTTGGTGAAATTTGATCTACTTTTTTGCAGAATTGTGGAGGGGGATTCTTCTGCATCTGTACAGTCTGGCAAACTGACAAGAAGTCTTGTTTATAAGCTTTAAAGCCTACTTTGTAACCCATGAACATCAGATCTTTACTATATTTGGGATTTTTCCCCCTAACGTTAGAGCAAGACATTTACTTTTAGGTAATGTCATGGAATGAGGACTTCCAATGGTGGATTTTTCATTCTTCCTGGTAACCAATTATTTCTCTAATAATTTTACAGATTTCAGAAATTAGAGATTAATTTGTTGAAGAGATGATTAATGAAATAGAATTGGTATTTAAAAAAATAGGCAAGTTCTTCTGAGAGAGCTATTAGACCAAGGAAATATATCCAATATGTACATGTTCCTCTATCCCCAGATGGATGACATTTTAAAGACAGCACTGATAAAAGCAACAGGCAAAACCAGGAGAAAAGGCATAGTGTTTGTCCAAGGTCACAGAATTTAGTAAAAGACCAACAAGAGGTTAATTCTCTGAATTTCAAGGATCCTAAGCAAAACTAGCACCCTCTGTCCTCCTTCTGTTGATTTCCTTCTTCTGTCATCTACTGCTCCTTTAAACAAATTAGCTCTTTGTCTTCAAGCAAAGTAACTGCTAACCCTAGGGTCTTTAAATGTCAGTTTTGAAAGGCAGCTCTGATGGCAAGTATATGTCAGACCTCCTATCTGAGAGGCAAAGCCCCTTAAAGTATTAGCCTCTGCAGCAGAGAGCCCAATCACGCTGCCTACCTGCTGGCTACCTGGACCCTCAAGTGCCTGTACTCCATGTTATTTTTTTAAGCACAAAGAAGCTTCTGTTTTCTATTTTACTGGTACTTTCCACAGCATAAATGGATATTATGTCCTCACAGGGTCAAGTGTTCTTTTAGGAATGCAAAGGGCAAGACTTGACTCTTGCTGAGTGAACAGTGTGGAATGTGACAGCTGGTCAATTCAGGGGCAACTGATCATTGCCACAGTGAGCAATTTCTTCTTCAATTAGCAGCTGCCCCAGACACTTACTGAGGCCATACATCAATCTCAATACACTTCCTCATTGCCAATTCCAGGGGATACTCAGCATGGAAGCTAAAAGCAAGGGAGGAAAAGAACAGACTCTGCAAATCTTAGGTATCCTTCTTTTCCATCCGCGGAATGTCTCTACCTATCAACTGAGCCAAAATCTTATTCACCAAGAAAATGAGAATTTAATATATACAGGAGCCAGTGGAGAAGTCTTCCAAGTGCTCTTTTCAAACTTTCCCATGACTTGATCATTCATTCAACAAAAAATATTGTATTCAATAAACACTGAGTCCCTCATGTATCATTGTTTTAGGCAATGAAGACCCAATAGTGAACAAGACAGATAGAACTCCATGTCCTCATGGCCTGACATTCTAGTCAGAGTGTTAGGCTTGGAAGAGAATCCCACCCCTACACCACCTTCTCCTCCCATTTCACAAGTAAGCAAACTGTAAGTCACAGGGTTGGTATGACCAATCAGGGCTCTCTCACTTTTCTTCCAAATCCTAGGCAATTATCAAAGTATGGCCATAGTCCATGTGGTTGGCAAAATAATGTCCCCCAAAGATGTCCTCATCCTAATCCCTGGAACCTGTGAATATGTTACCTTAAATGGCAAAAGGGAACTTTCCGTTTGCAATTAACTTAAGGATCGGGAGATGGGGAGATTATCCCGAACCATCTGGGCTAGTACAACTGTAATCACAAGAATCCTTAAGAGGGAAAGCAGGAGGAGGCAGAAGAGTCAGAGCCAGAGATTTGAAGATGCTTTGCTGCAGGTTTTGAAGACAGAGGAAGGGGCTGCAGGCCAACGGATGTGGGCAGCCTACAGAAGCTAGAAAAGGCAAGAGAACAGATTCTTCCCTTGAGACTTCACATAGGAACACAGCCCTGCTGCCACCCTGATTTTAGCCTAGTGAGAACTATTTTAGACTCTGGCATCCAAAACTATAAGATAATACATCTGTGTTGTTTTAAGCCATTAGACTTCTGGTAGTCTTTTACAAAGGCAACAAGAAACTAATACATTCCGTTAGAATCATTCTCCATTCCCTTTTCACTTTCCTCACCCCATACTGTATCTTGTTTCACCATTTAAATCCTCACTTTCTTTGAAAGCCCTGACATCTCATTGCTAAATGTTTTTCTGCCTTCAGTTGACCTTTGACACTTAGGCGAAATTTATCTTCTTGGGACACTGCTTTGCACATACAAATTACCTCTTTACTCAAACATTTTAATGTTCCATCCATCTACAGGATAAAATTTGATGACCGATTCTACATCCTCAACTTGAACGAAGATCACTTCAATGGGTCTCTGAATTAGAATGCTACAATGACCTTGTTCACAGCATTCCTTGAAATATTACCTTCCTCTTTCTCTATTGAGGCTGAGTCTACTCAAAGCTTCCCTTCAAACCCCTCTGAAATTCTGTGGGGCAGTCGGGTATGCCATGCATTTCACAATGAGGTATTCTCATTTTTAACCTCATTTCCTCTACTCTCATCCTGGCTCTCCAACTGGATTGTGTTCTAAGGACATGATTTATGTCTATGCCTCGTTGTAGCATTAGTACTTTGCTTTGTCCTGAATGCACTCAATGCTTGATAGATATTTGCTGTCAACGCTAATGGGAGAAGTGAGAGAGGGATCAAATATTTTTTAGGGTGATGTACTCACTTGACAATTCACATTCGAATAATAGTTAATTATATCTGCCCGTTTTCTTTCTCTGCCATTTGCTTGATATCAAGTGATCTCTCCACATCTGAGAACTTTATGTGGCAGTAAGAAGTTTATGCTCGTAATAAGCCTTTTGTTAGGGAGCTGGAACTTAAGAGCCTAGAAGGACTTTGGGAGAGTGGGAAAGAAAAGCTTAAGATTGATCATTTTAACATCTAATTTTAAAAATATGGAAAATCACAGAGAATAAGATAGTAAATATCCTTATCTCTGTCATCTAGAACAGTGGCAGCGTGGGGCTTGTTAACCACGGTGTGTTGGGCCTCACCCCCCCAGTTTCGGATTCAGCAGATCTGGGTTGGGGCCTGAGTATCTGTAGTTCTCAGAGCTCTCAGAGGATGCCACAAGCTGCCAGTCCAGAGACAAAAGACACTCTGAGAACCACTGATAAAGAACTGCTAAGTGTTAATATTTGGGAATGTTTCTTTTTTACAATTAAATTAAGAAAATTAAATTGGACTTTCTCCTTCCAGGCCCATTCTTCGTCCTGCCCCTTCGTCCCCAGAGTCAACCGCTAGCATTGCATTCTTAAGAAATATATGAATCTATAAACAAGACACAGAACTTTCATCTTTCAGAAAGGTGACTCAAATAAAATGACATAATATGCCTAATTTTGCAACCCGTTATTATAGTCAATGTTGTTTTTTGATCAATTTCTATAGATCTGGCTCATTCATTTTATATATAATGATGTATTTCGTGCCAAACTTTATTCACCTAATCCCCAAATGACGGATGTTTGAATTGTTTGCAATTTTTTGCTATTAGAATAAAACCATATGTGATGAACGTTTCTATTGTACACATATGCAAGAGCTTCTTTGGGGAAACCTTCAGAGGGATTACAGAAATTACACCTTTACCAGCAATGCTTAAGAGTTTTTGTTAGTCTTACATTCTAACCAGCACCTAGTATGATCAGGCTTTTAAACCTTGATCCCTCTGATGGCCATAAAACTGTATCTCACTGTTGCTTTAATTTGCATCTTCTTGATTGTCAGAGAGAATGAACAGCTTTTTAATTTTTATTGTCTATACTGGTTCTCTTCTTCTGTGTTGCCTATGTGTATTTTTGCCAATTTTGACCATTTTGCTGTTGTTTGGATTTTATTAATAAATTTGAGAATCAAGGGTTGATTTTTGAAGACTCACTGTACTTGGTTGTGATACATTTTATCCATTTATATGTATAAGTACCACTATGCCTACTATTTCTCTCAAAGGGGTGTTTATGGATCTTCCGAGGTTACAGACAACACAAGTATGAATACAGGAGAAGTGGATGTTTTTAGTTTATTTTCACGTCCTGGGAGGCTAGGAAGAGGCAGCCAAGTTGAAGAGAAGCTTCGAGGAAATTGCAAGATGTAAACAGCAACGCCCTAGGATAAGTGGCATCAGAAATACATGATTAATGGCCAATATCTCTAAGATAGTTAATAAATCTATTCCCAGCCAAAAAAAAAATTCATAATGCTAAAAAGTTTGCCATTTAAAAAAGGAAGAAGGAAGGGCTCACTGTATGACGGGCGCTTTGTATCTGTTAATTCATTTAACCTTTGGCGCAACCCTTTCAGGTAGGTATCACAATTCTCATCTCATCACAGAGGTCGCTGATATTCAGAAAAGTTAAACAGGAGTCCAAGAATGTGCAGACACAGGTGCTCTGCAGGTCTGATCCCAAGCCTACATTCCCCCAGGGGGGAAATGAAACCTGCACTAGTGTAAAACACAGATTCTTAAACACTATTCTTTAAAGGAATCATGAAGACCAAGGATTTCCCAGCACATACAAAGGCTGTATGCAAATCCCATACAGCTGCTTATCTTGTTAATGCATGTATTTTTTAAGATTTTATTTATTTATTTGACAGAGAAGAAGACAGCGAGAGAGAGCACAAGCAGGGGGAGCTGCAGAGGGAGAAGGAGAAGCAGACTCCCCAGCAGGGAGCCAATGCAGGGCTCGATCCCAGGACCCCAGGATTATCACCCGAGTTGAAGGCAGAGACTTAACCAACTGAGCCACCCAGGCACCCCTGTTAAGCATATTATTATCAAAAAGAATGGAACAATTTCAAAATTATAACTTTTAAGAAACAAAGACAAATCCAAAATGGCAGCTAAAATCTTATGATACATCTTTATATCCAAGAATCTCTTACGCAACATAAAAAGGTCCTCTATTTCAGGGATATATAATGTACCCTCAAAAATAAGTAGAATCTTCAAAAACATAAAAAGCAGAATTAATCTACGGTAACAGAAATCAGAAGTGTGTTGCCCAAAGGTTGTGGGTATCTTAATTGGGGTATTATACAGATTGTCATACATTTGTCAAAACTCATCAAATTGGACATTAAGATCTGTGTGCTTCACAGTATATAAAGTTTAACTCAGTTTTCAAAAAGTATTCAAAAGTCTTAAAAGTAAATTCATAATTGCTGATGGCATATGCAAGTGATGGTCCACGTACCGAGTTCCCAGCTGTCCTGGTAACAGTGAAGCAGTTAGAGGCTCTGACCAATTGCTCTGTGCTCTTAGGCAGGGTGCATGTTCTCCAGATTAGGGCCAGGACAAATCCAGCCTCTGGGGGTCAGTAGCTGTCCTGCCCTAGGAACATCCAGCGGGAGTGGTGCCAACCTGAGACTGGGCTCCTTCCAGACAAGGGGATGCTGGGCATAATTCTTGATCCCGGTGTTTATTCTCATCCCTTTGCACACAAAAAAATTCCTCTTCCCTGCCAAATACTAAACTCTCGGCCTCACTAGCTTTTAAGCAATGAGGTGAAGGTCCTAAATCCAGAATCATAGGAACCGTGTGCCTTCTTGTTAGACCTTTCTGTCCCTCAGGATACAGAGGATTCAGTCCTGAGACAGAGCGGAACGTGGCCATTATGCCAAGTCTCCTTCTGTGCCCTTTAAAAACATGCCGGAGACACAAAGGTTACACAGCAGAAAAGAGCCTGCCGTCTTTCCCACGGCAGGGTATGCTCAGCATTTACTGTCATCTAACTTTCCATTCCTCCATGTGTCTGGCCTTGCAGCACTCTATAAAGGGAGGAAAGAGACATTTTTCTGAACCTTCACTAGGTGAAGAGCTCTGTGGTGGGCACTGTCACATTCCTTGCCTCACTAGGACCTTTAAAACCACCCTGTGTGTTTGCATTTCATGTTGAAACTTTACAGATGAGTCACCTAAGGCACAGAGAGGTGAAGAAACTTGCTCAAGGAATTGCCGATCGTAAGCCAGCACGCAAGACTAAGTCATTTTTGCTACAAATTCAGAGCTCTCTCTTTCGAATGGCTTTTGCCTAATTGGAACTAAGTCCAAAGCAGCAAAAAATACTATATACTCAATATATATTATATAACTGTACTTTGTATCAGAATAAACCTAGCACTGTTTGTGCCCACCTTTACACATGACATTGCCAAAAATTACTTCAGAGCCTTGGATCTATTTAATAACTAAGATTTATTTTCAGGGCGGTGTTCTGCATTCTGCCAGGAGCTGGCCTGCGAAGCCCAGGCTTACCCCTGGATGGTGTTGTTGGATTTGGACTCTGTTAAACCAGGATCAAGTCTGTTCCAGCACTGTCTGCACTTATAACAGGTCCCCGTCTCTACAGCTTGCTGAGATACCACGCTCATAGAGCTTCCTAATAATTACAGGGTAAAGTGGCAGGCCCGTCGTGTGCACTAAATACAAACAGACGAGAAATAACGGCAGAAGTGGCAAAAGGCAAGTTTCATGCGTCAAAACACTAAGTAGGCTGAATCTCATTTACAAACGAGAGCTGGCATCAAAGCTTTGGAGAGAACATCTTCATTAGAACCGAACTGAGTGTTCAGGTCAGCGCTGTCGGCCGTACTGGTCCCGCTAACCCTCCTGGCCACGGGAAGCCAGCTATGCGTATGGTTTAGCTCAAGACATCCAGCGCGAAGAACGGGCGTGTGCACTCTGATCATCTTTTTTTTTTTTTTTTTTTTTTTAAGATTTTATTCAACTATTTAACAGAGACAGCCAGCGAGAGAGGCAACACAAGCAGGGGGAGTGCGAGAGGAAGAAGCAGGCTCCCAGCGGAGGAGCCTGATGTGGGGCTCGATCCCAGAACGCCGGGATCACGCCCTGAGCCAAAGGCAGACGCTTAACGACTGCGCCACGCAGGCGCCCCACGTTGATCACCTTTTTGCACATTCGGCAAATCCGTCCCATAGAGAATACAGTCTATTACGTCACCATGGCCAAAACATAATTTTACCTCTAAGTGTCCTCTCCTTCAAATGGAAGATGAGCCCGAGAAGGTAAGCCTGTATGAAAGCTCAGAGGCAGACAGTCTCACTAGCAAAACTCTGAACTGTAGGCGTCACCAGCAAAAAAAAAGGCATGTCCTCCTCCACACAGCTGCGCCAGATAATACACAAAGAAATTAACAGTATTCGGAATCATTGTTTGCCACTCTGTATTTTATTATTATATTATTCCAGTCCATAATACGCATTTTCAAAAACTAAAATAGTAAAAGAGTTGGTTGGTAGCTTTTCAGGCACAACTGTTAATAAAGAGGAAAGAAGGTAATTACTTCACGGTAAGAAAAATGCAGCCTTAGAATAAAGATGATGTGGGTCTAAATCCCAGCTCTGCCACTTAGAAGATATAGAATATTGGGGAATTTCCTGTACCTGACCAAGTCCATATTTCCTCATCTAAAATGGGGATGAGAGGCCTGGGTGGCTCAGTTGGTTAAGTGTCTGCCTTCGGCTCAGGTCATGATCCCTGCTCAGCAGGGAGTCTGCTTCTCCCTCTCACCATCCCCCCCCCGCTTGTGCTCTCTCTCTCAAATAAATAAAATCTTTAAAAATAAAATAAAATGGGGATGATAATACCAACAAAAAGTATTATTACCGATCTCTAAGAATATCAGCCTGAAGCTCCCAGTCCTACTGCTATTTAACATACAGTCTTGATTAAATTTCTACTCAAGATCCCTTAACCTGTCAATCTATTTTGGATACCATGCTTCAAGATGGCAAAGAAAACCTTCTGCAAAAGAAGTTCTTAGGTAAACTAGATGACTGCATACCATAAATGCAATTTAAACATCACCATCTCTGTGAAGCATTCTTGTCTCACCTTGCTCTCATGGAGTGTACAGTCGAGTGAGGAGAAAGAGAAATACTCCAGTGAGTTAACATGTAGTGTGCCAGATGGTTATTAAGTGCTTACATATTATGGAGAAAACAGAGCAGGGATGGAAGTAATGGCCGAAATTCAATAAGGATGGCTAAAGAGAGTCTCACTGAGATGTCATTTGAGTAAAAGCCCAAGGGAGATGAGAGAGTGAACCATGTGGACAACTAGGGCCAGCGGGGTGGGGGGAGACACTTCTAGACAGAGGCAACAGCAAGTGCAAAGGCTCTGGGGCTGGAGCTGACCTGATGTACTGAGAAACGGCAGGACTGCCAGTGTGCCGGAGAGGATAGGGGTGGAATGATAGGAGGTGAGATCAGAGAGGCATCAGGAGCCAGACCATGGGGAATGTTTCTATGGGATGAGGTGGTAGGAGAGAGTTCTGAACAGGGGAGTAATGAGATCTAACGAGTTTTCTAAAATTCGTGTTCAGGATAGACTACAGGGAGGTAAAGGCTTGAAGCAGGGACACTAGCTAGAGGGTTACTATAGTAACTCTGGTGCTGCATACTCGTGGCTTGAACCAGGGTGGTGGGGGTACAGTGCCAGCAGTGAGTGAAGGGAAAGCCAACAGTGTTTACTAATGAATTACAGCTCTCCTGTGCGAGAAAGAAAGAAGGCGGAGATGGCTTCACGGAATCTCGTGTGAAGAGCTGGAATGAGAGAAGTTGTGAAGTGTGGCAGGGGTGAACCCGGAGCAGGTTTGATGGGAGGGAAGATCCGGAGCTTGCTGTCCGATATGTTAAGTTCAAGAGGCCTGTTAGACAGACAGAGGCAGAGAAGTAAGCAGCTGAAAAGAAGAGTCTAAATTGAAGAAACAGTTCACTTGCAATATAAGTCCAGTTGGCATCTAAATGGTACCTAAAGCCATGAGGGTAGATAAAATCACTAAAGGAGTGCATGCAGTCAGAAGAGAGACAAGGGTCCAGGGCCAAGCCGCGTAGCACCGCTGTGAGGAGCGGGCACCAGCCAATGGGGTGGGGAGGCAGCCAGAGGCAGGAGGAGAACTGGGGACACTGAGGTCCTGGAAAGTAGGGGAAAACACTGTCCTGGAGGAGTGACTGATCACCAACAATGTCCCATGCTGCTGACAGGCCTGGCAAGGTGAGACTAAGGAGTGATCACTGGCTCCCTGTGGAAGTCACAGGACACTGCCAAGAGCGGTTTCCACAGAGTGTGAGGGCCAAGTCTTGGATGGAGTACATTCAGGGGAGAGTGGCAGGAAATGGAAAAAGGGACAACTCTTTTCAAAGACCGCTCTGATGGCAATCAGAGAAATGAGGTGGTCTCTGAAAGCAGATGTGTGGTCTGGTGGGTGTTTTGCTTTTAAGATGGGAGAAATAACAGCATATTTGTATGCTGATGAACCCATGTGGTAGAGAGAGAAATGTTGGTGATCCTGCACATGGGGGGCAGGAGGGGACCTGCCAAGATGTGGCTTTGAGTAGGTGACATGGAAAGAGATCCAGTACACAAGTGTGAGACTGACCTTTGCCATTTCATGGCCAGTTTGTCCCTAGAAGTACAAGGGAGACCAGCGTATAGGGACTCAGATGCAGGGGCGGGAAAGGGAGACAGAGTAAGTTCTCTGACAGAAGTATGCTTCTAATGGTTTTCACTGAAATCATAAGCAAGGCCACCAGCTGAAAGTGGGGTGGGGAGGCAGCACTGAGATTCGAGGAGAGAGGAGAAGGTATTCAACAGTAAAAGAACACAGCCAAAAAAGAGAGCTAATTGTTTTGATCCCCACAAACCATTACTTTCTGTTGCATGTTTTACTTTAGGGAATCGCAACAATAGTAAATATTTCCTGAACAAAAAATAAATTCCACACCCCCTCTGCATGGCACTGGAGGGCTCTTCATGATCTCGCCTCTGCCGGCCTGCACAGCTTCGTCTCCAGCTCTTCCCTCCTTCCAGCTTATACTCAAACACTGTGCCAAAGGACTACACACATTCCCTCTGCTTCTTACCCATGAATGGACGTAGAAAACAATGGTGCAGAGAGATCATAAGGATATGCCAGTGAGCGCTTGCTGTGGATATTATGGAACAAAACATTTAAATTACATGCAAACAGTGATCTCATGTAGACCAGCATTTGTGACATAACATTTCAGAAGCTCTTAACGCCTCAATCATTTGCCACAGCCGACGAAGCAGACATCTTCCTCGTTTCTCCTCAGTCTTCCCTTTTTAAAAAAATTTCTGCTTCTTTTCTTCCCTTTAACTCTTGCCAACTGGGCACAGTATACATACCAACCCTCCGCCTTTGTTTAAACCCAGCCTATGTTGCTTCTAGTAGTTCATGTCATTTTTTAATACATGAAAGAGTGAAAAATAATAATTTTAATTAACGAGCAGAATTCCTCTCTTATCATCTGGCCAGTTTTAAGGAAAGAGAATAAAGCCTCAAAGAACTTCTAGTGCTGCTGGTGGTTTCAGAATACCTCCTCAAATTCTTCGATACTTCTCTCTTCAAGAGGTGGAGCCTAATCCCTGCCCCCCCCCCCCCCCCACGAGCCTGGGCTGGCCTCGATGCCCGGCTTCTAAAGCACCGAACACCACCAACTGAAGGTGACCAACTCTGGAGGTTCGGTCAGACAAGGCACTGGGGGCTTCCTCCTTGCTCACTCTCTGCCACACAGTGAGGAAACCGAGCGCCTTGTGGAGAGGCCCACTTGGCCAGGAGCTGAGGCCTCCTACCAACAACCACGTGAGTGAGCTCCCTGGGAAGTGGGTACTCAAGCATGCGTCAGCCCCCCTGCCTGGATCCCGAGTGCTGCCTCCTGCAGGGAACCTGGGGCAGAGCCACTCGGGCCAGAAAGCGGCTCCTGAATTTCTTAACCACACCAACTGTGAGAGAACGTACCGTCTGGTGTTCAAAATCACTATGCTTATGGCAATTTGTCATGTTGAAAAAGACCACGAATACAATACTGACGATCATGAAATAATATGTAATAATCAAACAGATCTGGAATTCTAACTCCAGGTTCCTTTGACTTTATTTCACTGCTATGAAGTGATGCAAAAAAGAAAAACAGGATTCAAAAAATTTTATAAGATCATCTCTTGCTCTTTTTTTTTGGCTTTATTTATTTGAGAGAGAGAGCGCAAGCGTCTGAGTTTGGGGTGGGAGAAAGGGCAGAGAGATAAGCAGCTCCCCCCTGAGCAGGGAGACAAACATTGGCTTAATCCCGGGGTCCCGGGCTCGATCTCAGGTTTCCGTCATGACCTGGGATCATGAACTGAGCTGAAGGCAGGTGCTTAACAGACTGAGCCACCCAGGCACCCCTGTTCTTTGTTCTCTAAATCTTCTTTAATAATAATAAAAAAAAATTAAAAAAATTTTTTTCTTAAGTCTGGACCATTCATTTCCACTCTCTGGTAGTAGAGAAATAAGTAGAGATTTTTAGATGAGGATATAAGAAGGAATACAGAGTACTTTAACAGTTTACATAAAGCATTTTACCTATGTAACTTAGCTCTTAGTAAGTGAACACAGATGTTTGCACCTGTATCTATTGAGAGTAGCAATGTCATTGACAACCACCTTAACTCTTTAAGAATGCATGAAAAAAATGAAAATTATTTAATAATTAAAGATCCATCCAAGGACAGAATTATATAATTCTGGGTTAGATATCCTACAAAGAAATTGTTTATGCTTCTCTGCAACTTGTTCCAGACTCTAATATTCATTATTTAGGGCCTGTATAAAACTTCTCAAAATTAAATTTATAAATGATTACATTAAAAAATGTAATGCATTCCAACAAGTGCTGGAATAGTTATCCTGAAAGTATCAATGAAGATAAACTTCATATTGAATAAAACATAACCTTCAGTCTGAACCAAATTTTCTGAGCATTAAAAATAAGATTTGGGGAAATACAGTCTATGGTGAATGTAACCGTCAGCCTCAAGCAGTCCTGGATCAGCAGCGTTGCCTCAGGGATTTCACCTATTAGCCCTGTGTTTTCCATCTGCTGCTCTTAACAAATGTTTTTTCCTTAGGAAAGTGGTTACCATCTTCTTTGTAAATACACTTGTTTATTATTTAAAGAGCAATGTGGAAAAGCAAAGAGAAGAGATCATCACCATTATGACACCAAGCTCAGAACAAACGGAAACTTTGCGGAGTACTTTTGTTTTGTTTCTAAAAACAAAGCTACGAGAAAGAATATCGCAGGGGAATAAGTGCAATGAACACTTTATAAGTTGTTGGGTTGTGTTTTAAACCACATACCTAGCCAATTCTTTAAGACTAAAATCGATCTAAATCAACTGACAGTCTGCAATTAAACTCTGCTTCTTTTTGTAGCTGTATTTTCATCCGGCCTGACTTAGAACTGAAGAATTATGCGTAAAGCCATAGTGTTTATCTGTTTCAAGCTTACTTGTCAAAGTTAAGCACGAGATCATTGGCAAGCATCTACTCTGTCTCCACCCCCTCATGTAAAGCACGTATGTGCCTCCCTTCGGGCTGTGGGATAAACAGCAAGAATCTGTCAAATGAGACCACAGCTTGCATCTTTCCTCTCTAATTTCTCTAGCTCCCAAAATCCAGTCTTTTCCTTCGAATTGGTGAGTTGAATAATGAACTCATTAAACATTTGTCTTGTTACCATGTACTGATAGTTAATGTCTGGTATACAAGATCTACATCTAGAAATTGAAAAAAAAATTCCGGCAAATATGTTCCTTGCTTCATTTTTTAAATATCCTCACTGCCTAGACCAGGGTTCTACGTATTGCAGTGATTTAATAGTTACTTGTCCAAACAAGAGCCTTCAGAGGGAAAAAATGAGATTACTTTAAAACAAGCAGATAAGGTCATATAACTTAAATTCTAGAAAAATTTATGTTTGCAAATTGCGGCTGGAATTACACATCTGATTCCACTAAAGCTTCATTTTGTGATTTTTAGCAGGCATTAAATTTCTTTGATTCATCAAAGTATTTATCTCATAAAAACTCAAAAGATTAGGTTTTTAAAAGATTTTCAGGTTCATTTTGTTTTGTTTTTTAATGATTCATTTATTTTAGAGAAAGAGTGCACCGTATGCACACGAGCAAGCTGGGGGAGGGGCAGAAGGGTAGGGAGAGAGAGCATCTCAAGCAGACTCTGAGCTGAGTGTGGAGCCTTGACATACGGCTCAATCTCATGACACTGAGATCATTACCTACCCCGAAATCAAGAGTCAGATGCTTAACCGAGTCACCCAGGTGCCCTAAGATCTTCATTTTTTTTTAAAGAAGATAAATTTAGATAGTTAGCTAAAATGCTCCTTCATCACTCTGAAAAAAAGTTATCATGTATCCTCTATTATAACTTATATCCCCATTGAAGGATTATGGGTACATCATGAAGCATGATAAAATCAAGACGCTAAAACAAAAAGAGGAGGAGGGGCGCCTGGGTGGCACAGCGGTTAAGCGTCTGCCTTCGGCTCAGGGCGTAATCCCAGCGTTATGGGATTGAGCCCCACATCAGGCTCCTCTGCTGTGAGCCTGCTTCTTCCTCTCCCACTTCCCCTGCTTGTGTTCCCTCTCTCGCTGGCTGTCTCTATCTCTGTCAAATAAAAAAAAAAAAAAAAAAGAGGAGGAAAATATCTGATTCCAAATTAGATTTCTATTTAGTAACTAGAGTTGACATGCAACCAAGAGAAAACAGGTGTTTCAGCCCAGCCTGAAAGACATTATTGGATGTCACCCAGGGGTGCCTGGGTGTCTCAGTTAGTTAAGCATCTGCCTTCGGCTCAGGTCATGATCCCAGGGTCCTGGGATTGAGTCCCACATTGGGCTCCCTGCTCAGCGGGGAGCCTGCTTCTCCCTCTGCCTCTGCCTCTCCGACTGCTCATGCTCTCTCTCTCTCAAATAAGTAAATAAAATCTTTTTTAAAAAAGGCATTTTTGGGTATAATCTCCAGCTCATATCAATAAGAACTTTTCAAAGAACTTGCATTATTTCACAATAATGCCTCTACTTCACGGTGCAATGCCTACAAATACAAAAGAACACGTATCCCTACCGTGTCATAATGAGCAATACCTCAGGGAAGGGCAGTATTTCAGATATAGGTCACCTGAGTTAGAAAGAGTTGAATTTCCACGCACTTCTTTACGAAACATTAAAGAACTGTCTCATTATAGAAATAACTAATGCCAAGTGACAAAAATAAAAAGTGGTCCAAGTGCCCAAGTCCCAAAAATCAAGCATTAAGTTTGAAAGAAATTTGACAGCAGCCCTAAAAACTCATACATTTGCTGCAGTTTTTCTCATTATGCTTCACGTGCCCAACATGGTTCTTCTCTGGAGCACACTGGCCCAGGTTAATATGAAACACGCTGCTGTAACTCTTTTATCCCTGGTGGAAATTTCCTCCTGTTCACTGCACAGATGCCTCTTAAGATACTATAGAGGATGTGACTCTGATCCCTCTTTCTCTAGCCTTTTTTTTTTTTTAATTTTTTAAAATTAAAGTCTGTCTGCAGAGTGGTTTAAACACTTATCGTTAAAAGTCATCAGAATACAGCCAGGTCTGCTTGTTTTCACCCTCAAGTCTTGCCTCTGCATGGAGCCACACGAAATACCTCAGTGTACCTCCCCCCACCTCCCTCAGCCCCCCAAAAATTTAACTGCGGGGGAAGAGAGTGGATGCAGTCATCAACCACAGCAGAATTTTAAGAAACCCTCCTTCCCATGTTACTATCATATAGCCAGACTGCCTAGTTGTGTTGTTGTGGTTGAACAGTCAACGACATCATTGGTTTACAATATTAGTTTCAGGTGCATGACATAGTGATTTGACAACTACATCCATTATGAAATGCTCACCGCGGTAAATGCAGTTACCATCTGTCACCATACATAGTTATTACAATATTGCTGACTCTATTCCCTATGCTACACTTTTCATCTCTCTTTCTTATTTATTTTATAACTGGAAGTTTCTACCTCCTAATCCCCTTCACCTGTTTTGCCTGTTCCCACCTTCCTCCCTTCTGGCAACTACCAGTTTGTTCTCTGTATTTACTTCTGATTTTTTTGTTTATTTTGTTTTCTAGATTCTGCATATACGTGAAATCAGATGGGATCTGTCTTTTTCCGTCTGACTTCTTTCATTTAGAAGTTGCCTAGATTTGAATCTCAGCTTTGCCAGTTTTTAGTTACGTGACTTTGGGTGAATTCCCTAAATGTTCCACGTCTGTTTCCTCATTTGTTAAGTAGGAACAAATAATGACTACCTCCTATAGCTGCTAGGAAGATGAAATGGATTAATAGGCCAGGCCCTTGGAATAGTTTCCATGGGACAGCAGTTATTTCCAAGGTCCTACCCCACCGTCTTCAAACCACTCTCATATACAGCCTGGGCTGGCTCTCTTCTCTCCCTTGACCCTTCCTCTTCTTGTCTTCATTTATTTTTCTCTAGCCAATAGCTCTTTGACCTTTCCAAAATAAATTATTTTAGCCTCCTCAAGCTTCTCTGGTTTTTTTCCCCCACTTTGCCCATTAACCCCATTCTCCTGGAAGGGAGCAGGAAAGGGAAAGATTGTAAAAACTTACCCGCTACGATTCTTTGAAAAATTTCTGCCGGAGAAGTTTAATGATATCTGTGATTCTCATTCCTAAAAAGGCACTGTTATATCTATTACACTTAAGATTAAAACATTAATGAAAGGACTCCTGAAAAATTTTAATCAGTTGGAATACTTCACAGGAAGAGGAGGGAAATGAGGAGATTATATATTTCACTGAATCTTAAAACTCTTCCTCAATTTCCTGGACTATGTTATAGTTCAGACTGTACTATTCAATATTCAGTTTCTGCATTCAAGCAGGTTTCCAGAGTCAGTGCCTATGTCTTAAGGGGTCATTAAGAAGTTCCAGGACATTTTGTAAACAATCAGTAAAATAAACTATTTACCGATTGTTCATAAATCACACTTCATTTTAGGTTCCCTGGTAATTAGGTGGACTCGGTATTGGCTTACTCAATACAGTTGGAATAACACAAAGGGAAAGCACCAAATCCATTCTGCTTCATTTCTGAGCAAAAGTATTTTTCTTTTTAAATTGAAAGTTAGAGGGTAATGATCAGTTAAGTCAGGGACTGCACTGGTTATCATTTGAGCCTAGATGGCTGGTTATCCTATGGCGCTGAGGACCTCTTCATATAATTTTATCGTGCCTTATCTCTCATAAAAGTTGTTAGTTCTCTGTCTCCCTTTAAAAAATAACATTTATTGATCACTTTCAGCATGCCGGGACTATGGTAAACCCTCAGCATACACGAATGCATCTGTCCTTCACAACAAGGTAGGTCCTTTTATAACACCCAGTTTGCAGATGAGGAAACGGAGGACCAAAGGGATTAACCAATTCCATGCTGGCTACTTATCAATAAGTGGTAAAGACGAGATTCAAGCCCAGAGCGAGCAGTCCTAGCAACTGCTCCCAAAAGCCTTATTTACGCCTCTTCATCTTAATCTCAAAAAGTTTGTGAGAAAAAGAGTACTTCTGTATGTACTCTTTTCTTACCAAAGTAAACACTGCCCTGGGTGTGTCTACATAGCTGTAACTTAGAAATAATTCTGAAAGTTGTATATTGCACCTTCTTGGTGGCCTTCGTTCTTTGTCAGCCAAATAATTTTCTTTTTTCTTTCTTTCTTTCTTTCTTTTTTTTTCTTTTCTTTTCTTTTCTTCTTTTTGTTAACCACAGCAGAGTATGTCTATTCTTCTGCTTCTCTTCATTCCTTTGCTCTGAAGAAAATACTCACAGGAAATAATTTTGAACAGAGTGGTGACAAATGTTGGGGGGGAGGGAGCAGGTGGGAGAAGGTGGAGAATGGGGAGAGTCAGCAAGGCCTTTAAAAATTGGTGTTTGGAAACCCTCCCTTCAGTGACGTGACTAAGTCTCCAGTGAGGTTACTGAAGGCTTCTTTGTCCCATGAAATGCCTGGTGTGAGTGAACTTTTGTGGAGACCAGTGAAGAGCCCTGGCTTCCTATCTACTCATTAGAGGTAAAGCAGAGACAGCAGGAGAGGATGCGGGAACATGGAGGCAGGCGGACCAAGGATGCTCAGGAGCCCAGCAGGAATCTTAGGCGGAGCTCTGGGCAATCGGAATCTGGGACCTGCAGCTGGACCCACTTTAATCGTATCTGGAAGTGAGTGGACAGTCCATGGCTGAGAGTGGGGTTATATATTCATGTAATCAAATTCAACTTATCCAGGGGCGCCTGGGTGGCTTAGTTAAGCATCTGCCTTTGGCACAGGTCATGATCCCAGGATCCTGGATCGAGTTCTGCATCGGTCTCCCTGCTCAGCGGGGAGTCTGCTTCTCCCTCTCCCTCTGCACCTCACCCCCGCTCGTGCTCTCTCTCTCTCTCAAATAAAAAAAAAAAATTCAAATCATTCCCACTAAAACAGCTAGAAGTTTTAAAAACTGATCATACCACATGTTGCCAAGGACATGAAGGAACTGGAACTCATATATTGCAGGTAAGAACGCATACGGTGCAGACACTTTGGGAAAGACTTTGAAGTTTCTTATAAAATTAAACAAACATCTACCATATGACCTAGCAATTCCCCTCCTATATATTTACCCAAGAGAAATGAAAGCATTATGTCCACACAAAGACCCGTACACAAACACTGACAGTGGCTTCTTTCATAACAGTGGCTTGTTTCATAAAACTGGAAACAACTCAAGAGCCTATCCACTGAAGAATGAATGAAAAGTCACACTGGCATATTCACACCATGGAATAAATCACTAGCCAGTAAGAAGGAACACATTACTGACACATGCAACAACATGGCCAAATCTCACAAACATGGTCCTGAGTAAAAGAGGCCAGACACAAGACTACATACAGGAGGCTTTCATTTATATGACATTCTAGAAAAGGCAAAAACAATAGAGACAGAAACAGACTGGTGATTGGTAGGGGTCCGGGGTTGAGGGAGGGTGAAGACGTCGACTGCTAGGGGTACAGGGAAATATCTGAAGCGACAGAAATGTTCTGTATCCTGATTACAGCGGTGGTTACATGACCATGTGCACATTTGTCAGAATTCATCACACTGTCCACTTAAAATGGGTGAATTTTATCCTGTGAAATTATACCTCAAAACAGCTGGGGTTGTTGTTGCTTGTTTAACTTAAATCACCCTCACAGGCTGTCATAAAGAGAGAAACACAAATGTCCTGCGGTTACTCTCTTACAGAAGGGCAATCCCACGCACGTCGCCCTGGTGATTTTGTTGCACATTCTCATGGGTTCCCCCAGTCCCCAGTGTCGGTAAGACTGTTTGCACTGTTTAGAAAGAGAAGTTTAATCAGAGCATGATTCAGGCTGGGTCTCTTGGCCAGTAAGAGGCTGTTTTTCGGGGCACGATTTCACCATACACTTAACTAACTGGAAGCTGAACACTGTCAAGTGCACAGAATCACAGCCTTTGGCTTATAACTAAGGTTACCAGATAGAATACGGGAAGGCTAGTCAGATTTAACTTCAGATGAGTAACAAATAATTTTTAGCATAACTATGTCCCAAATATTGCACGGGGCATGCTTTTAATTTGCTTTATCTGGCAACCTCATCATTTATCCATGGATGGTCTTTTCTATTTTACTTATTCATCCACCTAATTAACTAACCAATGAATTCATTAATCTCATAATCATGTTTTAACTACAGGTATTTTTAATGACTTTGACTCTAACTTTCCCCTTAAAGAACCATGTAGTAACTCTAAGGCACTGAGAATTTATTTTAGACTACTGAGAACGGTCTCATTTAGGATCCTATCAGTCAAATTGTGATCCACAGACTCGGGTGTCAGCATCAACTTGGTGCTTGTTACAAAACAATCCCAGGTCCCACCCAGACCTATGGAATTCAGAAACTGCATTTTTACAAAATCCCCATGCGATTCATGTGCACATTAATGTTTTAGGCACACTGGTTTAGAAGGCTGTGTTTTAGGAAAATTTCCAGGGCATATAGCTGGCTGGAGTGGAGGGAAACTGGCTGCAAATACAGAAACCTCTGACGAAAATATTTCAAAAGGCCAAGCGTTACTAAATATCTGAATTATGACAGTGGGTAAGAAAGGAAAGGAACTGAAGCGAGAAAAACTTCAACAGAAGAAAATCAATGGGACTTTGTAAAGGACTGGATGGAGGAGAGAAAAGAAAGATGTCCGAATGTGAATGTAAGTCAAGTAGAATCCTCCAAGTGCTTCTAGAATCTCTGGCAGTGGTTCTGTGGTTCTCGAACCTAGCTGCATGTTGTAATCACCTGGGAGCTTTGAGATACTGATGCTTGGGTCCCGACTCCAGAGACTATGTTTTAAAGTGAAGCCTGGGCATTAAAATTTCTAAATACTTCCCGGGTGATTACAACATGTGCAGCCAAGGTTAAGATCCCCGGGTATGGGCGCTTTCAATCTATGTGTTTTCACTTAGAGTAGGGATTTTCAACCCTGGCTACACTTCAGAATTATCTGGAGAGCTTTAAAAAAATATACCAGTGTGTACACTCTGTTCTTAGAGTTTCAGATTTAAGTGGTAATATTTTAGAAGTTCCTCAGTTGTTTGTGATGTGCAGCCAGAGTTGAGAGCATTTAACTGAAACATGCAATTTGATTGATAATTTATTAACTTTTTTTTTTTTTCAAATAAGTGTGAATGAAGAGGGAATTCACTGCAAACAGAATCCAAACTTCTAGTTAGGTGAAATATGAGCCCAAACATTTCATTTGCTTGTTATAACTTCACAGTGAAATTTACTTGGAATTAACTACAATTTTCATGTTTTCGAAACTTCATTTTGAATCCCCCCCAAAATCAGCTAATAACACATTGAATAACCATTTAGGAAATGAGCATTATTCAGACACTTCTAATATAATATGAAATAAATTGATACCAGCCACAACCACATCTATGTATCTTGGGATAAAAAAAAGTCTTGGGATGGTGATAGGGGGTGAAGTAAGGAAATGTGTGAAATCTATTTCTAAGTCAAAGTAAAGTCTCTATCAAGATTCAGCCCTATCTAAAGTCTAAATAATCCTATCTAAAGTCTAAAAAAAAAAGAAAAAACAAGCAAAACATTTAGGCACTTTGCAGTTAACTTGTCACTATAGTATTATTTCACAAGTATGCAAAGTAAAACTTTTTTTTCAAAAAGAAAATGTTTCCAAATGACCTTTATAAAATGGAAAATTGGCTTACCTCTTCCCTATGATTCTTAATTGGCATACAAAGAATACTCTGTGTCCTGTAGCCTGTAATTTGGTCAACTTCTGCATTGAACCGAGGATCCTAGTAAGGAAAAAGAAATTCAATTTAATGACTGACCTGTTCAAAGATTGATTTGATTTTTCTGATTTATAAGATTAGAAAAATCTAACCTTCAACTTACCTTATTGCTCTGAATGACAATTTCATCATTGGAAAGACATCAAATCATGTAAGGACATATCATCTTTGACAAAGATAAATTTATGTCTTTTAGTAGCTAGTGTTCATGAGAAACAAAATAATACAGACTCAAACAAACGTTCAGAAATAAAGGAAATTCAGAATATTAATAACCAACTTAGGCAGCATTCCTTAGACTCACGGAAAAGTGGCAGCTCTGCGTCTGTAACACAATTCGCCTGTTCCCGTCGCACTATCGGATTCTTCTGTGCCATCCAAAGGAAAGCGTCTCTGCTCTGAAGCTTTTCCTTATAAAACCTATCCACTCCAAAACAACCTAACACTGACTTTACTTCCCTCGTATGGTTGTTTATATATTACCTCAGTATTCTGTTCTTCTAACCCAGGTGTTCCTAAGAATTTTAAATATTTTCGTGTGTATGCGGGCATAAAAAAGCTGCATGGCCTCAATCAGACTGTAAACAACTCCTTAATCTTTGTGTTTCTTTTCCCTTTTACAAAGGACACCATGCACATCCAATAATCACAAAGGACTTCTGAGAGTTGTGAAGGTTCTAAATGTGGTTTAAAGAAAGAACGGTAGAGGCTATCTTCCCTTGAACTTTAGATTGGGAAGATTAAAGTTAGGTTGCAAACTCTAGGAGGGGCTTTTTTTGGTCCTTCGCTGTATTCCCGATACTAGCACAAGAACTCAAAAGCATTTGTTAAATAAATGAAGAAATTCATTAACAAATGATATCACAGTTATCAAATGTGATTGTTCTTAACTTATTATAGTTTAAAACAAACACTGTAGGTAAGAAGGAAGACGTACTAGAGGAAACGGACAGATACTACTATATGAGATAAGATTAGAATGGAAACAAACATACCAGAACATAAACATTTGAAGGAGTGTTGGTCCCCTCAAAGCAAAAGCCTTGGGAAGTTACATGCTCAACCTAATAATAGCAACACTGTTTTAAAAACTCTGCTTTTGGAATTCCCTTCAGAGAATATGGAATAGCCACACTGGAAAAACCCTCATCTTTGAAGGTCATTTATTTATTTTTTTAATTAGTCCAAAGTCATGCAAAGCCAGAGCTGTGAATGAAGTAAAATGATTACAGTAGATTCCATCAACTGGGATCAGAAATGAGGCCAATTTTCCCAGGAGAGCCAAACTTAGCATTGAAGACAACTTCAAACGAAAAGTTATAAAATGGTGGAAAATCAGTATAAATATTTTATATTATAAATAAATACTACTGCATTTTTGCTTTTTTTTTTTGCAAACATGCTCAAAGTTATATTGAGACAGAGAAAATGCTGG
This sequence comes from Ursus americanus, assembly GCF_024610735.1. Lineage (NCBI taxonomy): Eukaryota > Metazoa > Chordata > Mammalia > Carnivora > Ursidae > Ursus > Ursus americanus. The sequence goes on from NC_142139.1 coordinate 13,642,634, forward strand.
CCGAATATATTTTAAAAAATTGTTCTTAAATAACATACTAAAAAGGAAGATAGGACACTGAATATTGATGAATTAAAGAAGTAAACAATTAATAACTCATATAGTGAATAATTCTACAAGCTAAAAATCAAAATATGAATAAAAACCCATCCTCAGAAATTATTTTGTTAATGAATATTTGAATTACAAGACCAATTTATAAAGAAGAGGACTTAACTATCTTTTTTTTTTTTTAAAGATTTTATTTATCTATTTGACAGAGATAGAGACAGCCAGCGAGAGAGGGAACACAAGCAGGGGGAGTGGGAGAGGAAGAAGCAGGCTCATAGCGGAGGAGCCTGATGTGGGGCTCAATCCCATAACGCTGGGATCACGCCCTGAGCCAAAGGCAGACGCTTAACCGCTGTGCCACCCAGGTGCCCCGAGGACTTAACTATCTAATTAAAGCAATAGAGTTTAACAAACTGAAATTAATAGGGCTTTCACAGCTTTGGGGGGCATACTAGGAATTTAAAATCAACAGCAGCCCTGGATTCCATTTCATTGAAGGAGGTGGGAGTAATGTACGCTTCAAAATCACTGTAGGTGAATTCTGGCATCTCAAAGACTTTTCCTAACAATGCACTCAGTGCAAAGGCAATACACATAAAGAACTTTTAACCATTTTAGGTCCAGGAAACACCAAAGAAAAAATGGAGCAGTACTATTACTGTGATTATTCCTTTCACTGTTTACGAGAACATGACGGTGTTAAAAAAAACAAAAACAAAAAAACCCAAAAAAACATAAGCCTTGGATATCCGCTTGCTAAAATAAAGCAATTGGTACCACACTTGCCCTCCTACTGAAAACTATAAGACTAGACCAAATATATGAGACAACTAAACCACAGACCACGAAAAAGGGAAATACACAGGACAACCACTCTGGCTTTCTTCCTGGGGGCATTTTCCTGCTGGCAAGAAGGCAGGCAATTGCCAAGTGTAGCAATGGTTCCAAATGGTTCCAAATGGAACTGAAAGGAATTCAGGGCTTCTCAGGTGGCTAAAATCTGCAAGGCAAAGTACCTAATAAGAGAGCTATGTTGGGGGATTACGGGGAGAGAGAAAAGGAGTGGCAGAAGACTGAATGGCTGTTCACTTCAAACATGTATGGGGCAAGACTCTAAGAGAACCAGCTAAAAATTGCGTGTTGAAGGCTGAAAGCAGAATGGTGATACCAATTAGGGAAAGGTCTGTAGACACTGGAGTTCCAGCTCAGCCATTCCACTTCAGGCGTTCAGTTGAGACACAGAAAAGCCAGTCCTTAGGAGTAAGGACCATTCCCTAGATTTGAGGGGGGCATTCCCTAAGACCGAATTCAAAATTCACCCGAACGATAACACCAAGCCTGACCAAAAAGAGCTTTCAGTAATTGAGCTGCCTGGAAGAAAAAACGTCAGCCCAATTTTAAAGAAAGACTGTATAAATCCAAATGCCCTGCAAGAAAACCTGTACAATGTCCCGCATACAATCAAAACTCACAACATATGTGAAGAAAACAGGAAATTGCAACCCACAGTGAGGAGAAAAAGTAGTCAATAGAAAATGACCCCAAGATGATTCAGATGTGGAATTAACAGGCAGGTACTTTAAAGCAGCTATTATAAATGTACTTAAGGGTTTAAAAGAAAATGAGGGTAATAATGAACAGATGGGAAACCGTGAAGAACAAAAATTTTTTTTAAAAACCCAAATTGAAACTCCAGGGCTGAAAAGTACAATGTCTAAAATGAGAAGTTCATTGATGGACTTAACAGCACATTAGAAACAACAGAATAAAAGGTCAGTGAACCCGAAGACAGATTGACAGAAAATATTTAATCGGAAAGACTGAGAGGGGAAAAATAACCCTGTAAAAAGTTAGCAGAGTCTTGGTGTTTTTTGGGACAATATCAAGTAGTTTAACATATATATAATTAGAGTGCCAAAGAGAAGAAAGAGAATAGAGTGGAAAAATAAAGACAGAGACCAAAATTTTCCCGAAGTTAGTGAAAACCTTGAACTTACCCATATAGTATGAAAATGATAGATAGCAAGAAACTTATAAGAGGAAAATACAAAGGATAGTGGACTTCTTATGGGAAAAAGGAAGATCAAAAAATGTAGGAAAACTCTTTTAAAATGTTGAAAGAAAACTACCATTAACTGAGAATTGTCTATCCAGCGAAAATATCTTTCAAGAATACAGGCAAAATAAAGGCATTTTCAGATAAACTAAAACTGAATTTGTCACCACCAGGTCTACACTACAAGAAGTGCTAATGGAAATTGTTCAGCCTGAAGGGAAAGCTAACAGAATGTGCACAAAGGGTTCAAGAGCTTGGAACTTGGCTTGAACATATGCACAAATATGTAAAGAATAAGGAAGCCTGGGTCTTCATTTTTGGAGAAGGAACAACCCAATAGAAAAAGAAGGAAGAAAAACAAAATGCACTTTGAGGTGTTAGATTGAAACTGGAGGTATCAGTAAGATTCATCGTTATTAATATAGGAAGTAGATAAAAAATAAATAAAATATAGGCATGTGTGTATTTATATATTTTATTCCTAGCTCTGTCTACTGACATACTGATAGCAAACACATACCACAAGCAATAAATACATCTAGTGCTCACATCTTAGTTTCTATCTTGGTTACCATTCCCTCCAATGAAAGGAACCTGAGTTCCTTGGGAAAAAGAATGATTCTAGGGCTAGGAGGGGGAAAGTATAAGATGGGCATGGAACATATTGTTAAGCCAATTAGAACTTTCAGACCACAAGGAAGTGAGAAAGCCCAGAGTGACAATGACATATGAAAAAGACACAGGAACTTAACCAATCTTATATAATTTGAGAATCTGAATAAATAAAGATAATAACAGATCATAACTCATTACACAAAATAAAAATCCATGAGTCCACAGTGATATAAATGAATGAATGAATGAATGAATGAATGAATCAATCAATCAATCAATCAAGAAGGTAAAGTCTTCTTCCATGGAATGCCAACTACAAAATATAGACGGTATGATGGAGTTAGAAAATCAGTGGACACTTAAACTGGTAAATGTAGGTTCATGAAGAATAGAATATTTACACAATATCAAAGTATCTCACCATAAGATATTTATTGATTACAATAGGAAAATTGTAACTTCATAGTGGAGAAACCTAGTGGACACTGCTAACCAAGTTTTCAGAATTAACATCATCAGCATCAACTTCACATGCTTCCTGATAACATATGCTGAGAATATTATGGGTATTTAATAAAATATATATTTAGTCTTTTTTCCAGGTTCCTGGCACAGCACTCCTAAAACCCTTGTAATTCCATGAGAAACAGGAAAGTCTTTGATAGTCATAGCAAGCCCCTTTCAACCATACTTGACTTCATGCTAATGAGATGAGTAATAGGGTAGTGGGCCCCAGACAGCTTCCAAATGGGGACTGACTACCAGAAAAACCAAACAACTTATTAGAGAGTTAGAACTTTGAGCCCTACCCCTGACCTCTAGAGAATGGAGAAGGGGGTAGAGATTGAAATTAATCATTAATGGCCAACAGATGTAATCAATCATGCCTACATAATGAAACCTTGATTAAAAAGAAACTCAGAACAATGACGTTTGGAGGAGTGTCTGGGTTGGTGAAGATATCTAAGTCTAGGATGGTGGTGCACTCCCTGGAAAGGGCATGGAATTTCTGTCTCCCCCACCTCCCATTCTTTGCCCTAATGCATCTCTTCCATTTAGGTGTTCCTAAATTGTATCAATTATAATAAAACTGTAATTGTAAATATAGTGCTTCCTTAGGGGCCTGGGTGGCTCAGTCGGTTAAGTGTCTGCTTTCAGGTCAGGTCATGATCCCAGGGTGTTGGGATCAGGACCTGCAATGGGCTCCTTGCTCAGCAGGGAGTCTGTTTCTCCTTCTGTCCCTCCCTCACCCCCCACCCCCGCTTGTGCTCATGCAGGCACGTGCTCTATCTTGCAAAAATAAATAAATTTTAAAAATTAAGATAATAAATATATAGTGCTTCCTTGAGTTCTGTGAGTCATTCTAGCAAATTATTGAACCTGTGGAGATAAATGTGAGTAGCCTGGGGACCGTGTTTGTGGCTGGTATCTGAACTGGGAACTGGGGATAATCTAGCGGGACTGAGTCTTTAGATTGTGAAGTCTGTGCTAACTGGTAACAGTATAGTGTCAGAAGGTAGTTACTAGATGCTACTAATAGTTAGCATCAGAATTGAACTGGATTGTAGGACACCCAGCTGGTGTAGAAGTAAAGGACCTACAGTTGTTTGGAAAACCAGACAAGGTCTCAACATTGACATCTGTGGTATTTCTGCCCAAAGTAACCTAACTTGAATCTCCTCAAAAAGCCATTCTACAAAACAACTAGCCTGTACTCTCAAAAATATGTCAAGAAAGATAAAGAACACCAAGAAACTATTCCAAATTTAAAGTAGACTAAAGAGACATGACAAGCTTATGCATTATGTAATTCAGGATTAGATCTTGATCAGAGGAAAAAATAACCATAAAGACCATTAATGGGACAAAAGACTAAATTTGACTATGGACTAATAGGTAATAGCATTGTATCATAAAATTTCCTGATTTTGAAAAATGTATTATAATTGTATAAAAGAATATTGTTAGAAAATATTCACTGACATATTTAGTAAAAATGTTTCCAACTTATTAAGTGGTTCAGAAAAACAGTATGCATATGGACACCTGGGTGGCTCAGTCAGTTGAGTGACAGACTCGAGATTTTGGCTCAGGTCATGAACTCAGGGTCTTGAGATTGAGCCCCTCATCAGGCTCCACACTCAGCATGGAGTCTGCTTGAGATTCTCTCTCTCCCTCTGCCTCTGTCCCTTCCCCTGCTCCCTCTCTCTCTCTCTAAAATAAATAAAATCTTTAAAAAAAAAAAAAGAAGGAAAAATAGTATTCGCATATTACTGACATGCATTGCATATAGAAAAAGAAAATGATAAAGCAAATGGGGCAAAGCACGAACAACTAGAGATTCTGGGTAAAGTATATACAGAAGTTTTTTATACCACTCTTAAAACTTTTCCTTAAGTTTAAAATTGTATAAAAATAAAAATAACAGAAAACAACATAGTAGTCTTGCCAATTTATAGGCTAGTTTTCTTCCACAGAGTGGCATTTTTAAGACAATCCCTAAAGATTTTTAGACCACTGAACAAAGAGAGATATAGCAGTTCCCAAACTATGTTCCATGGGGCACAATTAGATCATGACAGATTAGTAGATTTATCAAGATTAAAACAACTGCTAGTGTTACTTTTTTCTCCTAAAATTCATTTTGGAATTCATTTTATTCATAGGAAATTCATCTGAGAGAGCTCATATTTCTTTAGAAACACATCTTGACAAACTGAGACGTGCAAAATGAGAGATGACAGAGACTCAGTTATCTAGATAAGGAATACAAAAGGAGGAACGAAGTCATCAGGGCAGGAAGAACAGTAGCTACATGGTGAAGGCCGCATGAATGGCAATGAGACCCTTCCCTAAAGGCCTGCAAGTCTTCTCCCTTGAAATCATGGTATACATGGAGTGGCTGTCCTTTGGACACAGAACAGAGGCCTAAGTTTTGCATTCCAGTTGACTTGGGAGAAAGGGGAGTGTTTTGACAATATAAATCCTTTGACAGGACTTCTTGGGGAATCCTAAGGCTTCCGTAATGAAACTAGGTGTTCAAGGCAATCCGTGATGGTCAATCTTAAGTGTAACTTGACTAAGCTAAGGAATCCCCAAATAGCTGGTAAAACATTATTTCTGGGTATGTGTCTAAGGATGTCTCCAAAGAGATTACCATTTGATTCAATAAACTGAGCAAAGATCTTCACCAATGCAGGTTGGCATCATCCAAATCACTGAGGGCCTGAACAGAACAAAAAGGCAAAGGAAGGACAAATTCACTCCCTCTGCTAAAGCTGAAATATCCACCTTCTTCTGCTCACCTGGCCTCCATTGAAGTTCCTGGTTCTCAGGCTTTTGGACTCAAACCCACATCAAACTTACACCATTGGCTGCCCAATTCTCAGACCTTCAGACTCTGAATTACACCACTAGCTTTCCTGGTTGTCCAGCTTGCAGGCAGCAGGCAGACTGTAGAACTTCTATGCCTCCATAATCGTGTGAGTTAATTTCTGTAATAATCCTCTTCTCATATATATATATTTACATATTATATATATTATACATAAATATACACATGCACACATATATTTCTCTGAAGAACCCTAATACACAATCCATTCTAGATACCGGATAGTATCTAGTTTTCATATATAAGGAGAACACCAAACACATTTATACAGTTCTGATTATTATGTGTTAATATCTTATCATCAATAAATGCTGTGCCACATTCAAGAAAGTAACATGAATGATGGGCTGATGCAGGAAGAGATGCTGTGCGATTGAACATCTATATATAGGCAGCAAACACACTCTCACTGGTATTTGTGGTCTGATTGAGAATCCCTGGTTTAACTTGTGGATCTTGTTTTATACTTTAAATACACGAATGTGCTATATTGTTAGTAATAAAATAACTGAATTCTCAGATTTATATCATTCGTTCACAAAGTTTAAAAAGTGAATCAAATGTTGACCACTTCTTACAACTGACTTATCTATGAGGCTATTTTTTCTATTTTTAGCTTCAGTCCAAGCATGATTATATTTCATGGCCACCTCGTGGTTTTCCATTGCTACATTGCAACTGTTCAAGGGTTCTGTGGTCAAACAGGCTTTAAGAAATACTGCTATAAGGTGTCATTTTTACAGATGCATGTTTAAAGAGGTAGGACTCAGACAGCAGAATGCATGTTCCTATTGTGACTCCTTCCACAAAAAGCTATGAGACACGATTTTGATTCTTCGAATTATGGCTGGGGCTGAATAATGAATTATCCATTAGCCAACTGCCTTCCACCATCAACACCAATGTAAACTGTTTGTCACAGATCAACTCCACACCTTCAGAGTGAAATTCCTGGGACACGAATAACTTCTGCTAAGGCCACTATAAACACAGATCAAGGGTGCCAAGGGTGAAGGAGCAACATGCAGAATCCACAGCAAAGAGGTCTCACCCTGGAAGCACTGCAAATCAAGGACATGGGCCTCTTCTAGACAGCAGTACAAGAATTAACTCATTACTAACTCTGAACCAAAAATTATGCTGTCAAAACTTTGAAAATGGTAAGCATATTAAACAAAAATGCATCTAAGTGGAGAAATTCTCAGGGCTGCAGAAACTCAGAACCACACAGACAAATGAAGGCTTTCTCAGCATTCTCAGCAAAGCTGAAGCATATTTATGGTCCTACTGTACTTGGGACTATAGTGCCATTGAAAAGCGGAAACCCAGCTGTCACCTAAGACAGGAAGGGAATTCTGCAAATTTGGCAGCAATCCTTCAGCTGTGTCCTTAATACCCCTCTTGTAGTCTGCTACGGTGTGACGTTACTACAGAGCTCACAGGCGTCACGGAGATAGCTCCAAGGAGAATCAAAGTGGAGTAAACCGCTTGTGTAGAGTGCGTTCTGAAAAGTGTCTCATGATTTCACAGTATTCCTCATATCACAGTATTCCTCTCTAGTGACCGTATTTATTCACCCAGCTTCAAACCCTCAGTCATCCTCAACTCCTCCTTCCCCCTCACTTCCATCGCCTGTTAGCTGCCACCCCTGGCAGACACCCCTTCTTCACTGGAAATCCAGTCCCTTCTTTTGCTCGTTAAGGCCAGTACCCTGGTTCAGGTCCTCGCTTGCTCACACTATTAATAATCTCTCCTCCCAGTGTCTAGTATTTTCATTTTATGACCACTGTACAATTCATCCTGCTAAATCAGTCTAAATCATACCAGTCCCCCCCTTCAAACCATCTCAATCATTCCTCATGGCTCTGGACCGCATACATAGCCCTCAGCCTGGCATTCAAGACTCCAGTAACCTCCAGGCTCTGCCCTCATAGCTCCTCAATGTCTACACTGGCTGTTGTCCACACATGTCCATACAAGCACCACATGGAGTACCAGCCCTGTTGCTTCTTTCAACTTCTCTTTACATCTGGACCTCATCATGCACACAAACCAATCTATGCAAATCTTACCTACTTTCCAGGGTCCATAGCAAGCATTGCTTCCTCAAAGAAACATTTCTCCGCTCCCAAGTAATGTCATCTCCTGCTTCCCTGAACCTACCACATTTTCTTTGGCATTTATTATGATCTGCTTTCTATGCTACTTATCTATCCTATCTACTATATAATTTTTATTCAATCAATATTTATTAAGACTTGACTGGGGTGGCTCAGTTGTTAAGCGTCTGCCTTTGGCTCAGGTCATGAACCCAGGGTCCTGGGATTGAGCCCAGCATCGGGCTCCCTGCTCAGCGGGAAACCTGCTTCTCCCTCTCCGACTCCCCCTGCTTGTATTCCCTCTCTCTCTCTCTGTCTCCCTCTCTCAAATAAATAAAATCTTAAAAAAAAAAAATGAGAGACTTGACTATGTGCCAGGCATTGTATTAGGCATCAGGAATACAGGGGTGAATAAAACAGCAATGACCACTCAACTTACGTAGAGGAGTTGCCAGTTGGGATTACCACAGAACATTTAAGAGTGTACCACATAGCAGGTAGCTAGAACAATTGTTCTATCAAGGTGCTAGAAAATAACCTGATAAACAAAGTGTCATTCGGTTAAGATGCCTTGTTTAAAAACCAAAATTCTGGGGCGCCTGGGTAGCGCAGCGGTTAAGCATCTGCCTTCGGCTCAGGGCGTGATCCCAGCGTTCTGGGTTCGAGCCCCACATCAGGCTCCTCCACTAAGAGCCTGCTTCTTCCTCTCCCACTCCCCCTGCTTGTGTTCCCTCTATTCTCTCTCTGTCAAATAAATAAATAAAATCTTTAAAAAAAAATAAAAATAAAAAAACCAAAATTCTATTAATAAAAAAGATCATTTTAAATGGGAAATCTGAAGAATCATACGGTGTAATCTTTAAGTCCATAATTAAAGACCTACATATAATTATAGCAAAAGTGGAAGAATACCAAATCTTTCCACTGAAATATTTTACGGCAACAATTCCCATTTTTTTTTTTTAAGATTTTATTTATTCGACAGAGATAGAGACAGCCAGCGAGAGAGGGAACACAAACAGGGGGAGTGGGAGAGGAAGAAGCAGGCTCATAGCGGAGGAGCCTGATGTGGGGCTCGATCCCATAACGCCGGGATCACACCCTGAGCTGAAGGCAGATGCTTAACCGCTGTGCCACCCAGGCGCCCCAACAATTCCCATTTATGAAGACATAAATTTATTTAACAAAACAAATGAAAGAAAGGATGAAAAGAAAGAAAATCAGATTTCTGTGTCAATGGGACTTCAAATAAATGAATATAATTAATTTGAATGAATGAACAAATGAATTTGGAAAAAGACTACTGCTTTGGTTTTTTGACAGTTTTTGGACCTAGCATTTTAGAATCTCAGTAAAATCTTTGTTAGTTTCTGTGATAACAGATAAGGATATGTATAGTCAGCGGGTAAAAAGAGAAGAAAATACAACTGTGAATGAGCTATGTTAAATTACCATGAAAGAGAAAAACAACGAGATTTCTCTATCACCCATATTCTTGACTCAAGCACTAGTAAAGAAACTCATTTAAAAGATGGGAAAGTTCTGGGGCGCCTGGGTGGTTCAGTTGGTTAAGGGTCGGACTCTTGGTTTGGGCTCAGGTCATGATCTCAGGGTCATGAGATTGAGCCCTGAGTGGAGCTCCGTACTCAGCACAGAGTCGGCTTGAGACTCTTATGCCCCCCTCCGCCCCGTCTCCTTCCCCCTGCTCACGTTCAGTCTCTCTCAAATAAGTAAATAATATCTTTCTAAAAATAAATTAAAAAAAGATGGGAAAGTTCTGACCATACATACCAGTTTTAAGTAAGTATGCAAATTCCTACATCTCAGTGATCCTATTCGCCCCCCAACCATTCACAGCAGGTGTCCAATGTTCCACCCTTGTTCCACACCCTCTCCTCACCCTGCTCCCCCCCTCAATGATCCCCTATTTACCTCATAAGCATCTTTGATATTCAAGGGCTCACCAAGTGCTGCCACATGCCCCACAATGCCTTTGTTCCATTCTAAGCGGATACAGTTATTTGAAGCTTCCTCCAGTGTTGAACCCTCTGCAACATCAAACAGGCGGCTGATAAGAAACTTATCATTGGAGCTGTCCTCACAGACCAGAAACAGCGAATAGCGATCGGCGGAGATAAGTCCATGAATATGCAAGAAAATTTTGTGACATAAGGCTGTGACATCCAAATGACTAGAAATATCTTTCACTAATTCCAAGAGTCTTGAGCACTGGTCCCCTTCATCATTATCAAACCTTCGGGGGGTTAGAGGCATCTGTTCCTTCTTTTCTGAGTCAGCGAGGAAGCTCACAGTGCCCTCAGAATCCTTGACAACAATGGGTCTAAGAGGCCGGTCAAATTCGGAGGCAGAGATTTTCCTGGTTGGTGTTCCAGGCGCACTGCTATCTGCCCGGGGACTCTGCTGCGAGGGGCAAGAGCAAGATTCTGTGTGGCCTCTGACGCCTTCCTTGCACACAGGGATGGTGTGGACTCTCTCAGCGAACCAGGCATTGACCATTTCTCTGCAGAACAGAATGCAGACATATTAAACATTTAAGAAAGAAAGGTGGTATCCCTGAGAGCAGCTAAAAATTCTCTCACGGCAAACTGATTAGACAATAATTCAGTTTTTTTTAGAAAATAAAAATAAGGTGGTTTATTTAAGACAGTTTTATTTTGAAAAATTGAAAAGAACAATTGCTTCAATGAACATTTTAATAAATAGATTTTCAAGTATCTGATTTACAATGCATAAAGCATCAAGTCTGCTTCTCTCAAAAGCAGTCTGCATTAGCGTAAAAGACACCAAATTTGACAACAGTCTTAGGAAAACATAAATATAAAAACTAATTCCCTGTCTAAAACATACAACTTGTTCTGAAGTTAAATATTTGAAAATTTAAAACAAATATTTATCTAAATTTGGCTAGCTAATAATATGCTTAATTTTAGTTAATTTTACCTATATTGTTATATACAGATTAGATTTAGAAGGGGGGAAATATAAACAATTTGATGTGGTATGTAGAAAGATTATAGACTTCTATAAATATTATCCTAATAATGCTTGTTCAATAATAGTAAAAATTATCTGTTCTTCTAGATTATCTACTCCTGGTATGAAGGAAGAAAATCAAAATGTAAGCGATACCTAATTTTAAAAATGTAGTCCAAGAAAATTTACATTATTTGTTTTTAATGTACCTCTCTGTTAAAGAAATCCACTTGAGCTCAAGGCTTCATGGTGGGTGATTTTTTTAAAACAAAAATCAGATCATACACATCAAGATGATTGTTCAATTCCAATGATTACCCCTGGAAAAAATGTCATCTTATACCAATTCATAGTGTCATTACTTCAGACATTTTTGGAGCTCTTCTTTTGAAACTAACTTCTAAGAAAATTCATAAGGTAAATAGGATATTAGTTTCTCTAAAAGTTAGATCTTGTTTTTCACTTAGCCCTCCTCTCAAAACTAACAAACCCAAAACAAAACAAAACAAAACAAAAAAACCCCACAAAAACACAAAAAAAACCCTAGAGTAATAACGGCTACCTTAATATCTCTTATGCATAAGATCTGACTTTCTCCAAAACTCAAATTCACCTTCAAAAGACAAAAACTTGTTATCACTGACGATATTTAAAAGAATTTGCCCATAATAAAAGCAATGCAATCCCCACTCTACAATGACATATTGATTATTTTCCTAAAAGGCTAGGACAAAAAAAAGTCTGACAATGCACTATTTTGGAGAGTGTTGGTATACAGACACTCTTCAATTTTTTTGGCTATAGTAAATATTGTTACCACTCATTGGAGGTAAACAGGCAACATCTAACAAATTTTAAAATGCATTTATCCTTTGTTCCAGAGATTTTACACATGTGGCAAAGAAAGTGCCAGCATATTTACTGTAGCAGTATTTGTTGTAGCAAAGATAACAAGCTCCCTGTACCACCACTGGAAGGCTGGTTAAATACATAATGATACATTTATACAATTGAAAAACGGTTGTATGTACTGCTGTGAATAATCTCCACAATTCATTAAGTGAAAAAAGAAGAATACAAAGGGAAAAAGAAGAGACTGCCTTATTTCTGAATCTCTACTACGTCTTCTGTTTTTGAGTTATTCCCTTGATTATTTTGTTTTGAACAACAATGTATTATTTCGTAAATATCTATTACTCAGAAATAGTACCAGTCTAGAATAGAAGGGGTAAAAAAAATAATAATAACAGATATTACCAGGACGACCTCAGAATTTCAAGTGTTCGATACAGTTATAAAAGCCTTTCAAAGATTCATTTCAAAAGAAACACTTACATAACTCCCCAAAATTTCAGTAGCAGTGCCAAAGACATTGATGTCAAAAATGCATGTGAAGCTGTCAAAAATGTACAGGAAGTTTCTGAATAAAATTGTTTTGTCAAATGTAGATAGGAAAAAAGTAACTTATGTCTAAATTAACATATTTTATGCGATTTAAAGATATGCACATGTAACTTAAATTGTTAAATCAATATAAAAATAGGCGTTTGAATTATTTCAGCTACCATCCTAAAATTTAGTCCAATTTATTTCTCATCTTCTTATTGGAAAATGGTAACCAACTTTTTTTTAATCAAAATATCTACCTGACAAATCCATAGGATATCGAAACCACTTAAGACACCTTAAAATGGTGAAAACAGAATTCCTAATGGCCTACCCATCATCTTACTCCAATCTCACTCCCTGCCAGTTTTCCTCATATTAATAAAGAGAACCATCACCTCCCTAGTTACTCAAATCAACACCTAGGAATTACTCTAAATTTCTGTTTCCTTCAAATCTCACGTCCAAACCAAGTCCTGTCGATGTCACTCCTTAAACTTTACATCCCCATCTGTTCATTTCTACCTCTTGCATTACATCCTGGTCCAAGTCCACTATGGCCAACAGCCCCCCACTGGTCTCTCCATATTATACTTGCCCCCTTTCGACCCATTCTCCCCACAGCAGCCAAAGCAATCTTTAAACAAAGTACATCTTAACATCAAAATTATCCTACTTGGCTTCTCAATGATCAGAAAACAAAGCCCAAACTCTTTTAATCCCCTACCATAGTTCTACTTGCCCAGGCTGGCCTCCCCGGTGCTCCTCAAGCACCCCAAGCTCTAAGTGCCCCCAGTCCAGAATGTTCTCCCCTCACCTATGTCTGGCTGATCACAGCTTCTACATCTTCCATTCAGACAGGTCTTCCCTGGTCATGCCACCCAGACTGGCCTCTGACACGTGATGTTCTCACCTCCCAGCATCTAAATTCTTATTGCTGGATATTTTTCCTGTTTGTTAATCTGTTGTTTTCTTGCCTGTCTCCTCCAGCCAGATGTAAACGTCATCAGAGCTACTTGTCTGTCTTCGAAAATGCCTGTCTCATAGTCTGTCTACAATAAATAATTCTTGAGTGAAGTGAATGGATCAATAAGTAAGGCTCCTAAATTAACTACACCAAAAGAGAATATCTGAATGCTGGTGTATTTGTTACAGAAAATCAACACTGTGGTTTAACTACTAATATTTTTCACCTCTTGGATGTAAGCCTTACAATTGACTATGGTTAATTTACCCTCATATAACCTGCAGGGCCTACTCTATGTCTTAAATACAGCCAGTGCTTAAAAATTCTTTGTTATATGTTTTTTATTACTGTATTGTCTCACAAGTATTTTGTTTCTAGTTATTTTCTTGGTGAGATGAACTTAATATTAAATTATACAAGAAAAGCAGATCTAGTACATTCACTCATATTAACCACCAGTCATGGGGGAAGGGGATTCTCATGACCACATTATTGATTATCTGAGTCCCTGTAGTTATATGCATATTCAGGAAAACATACATTATCATAATATCAAAACAATCACTTAAGAACCAACCCACAAATAAAATTAAATCGTTTCTCACACTTCTGTCTCTTCAGACATCCCTTGAAGTTTTGCAGTGTGTGACCTGGGTGGCTATATGAAGTGGGCCTTTCCTCTTAAGACTATCAATCCTCTCCTGATAATTTTTTAATACTTCAGTCTCTATACAAATAACCTGTAAATCAAAACTCTCATATAAGATACAGAATTTCTAGAAGTAGATTAATGTTGGAGAACCATTACAATACCCTACAATTTTTTTTATAATTACATTACATTATTACACAATGCCACTGACAATTAAGGGCTATGCCCAATTAAAGACCAGCTAACGAATCAAGAAAGAATCAACAAGGATAAGGACATAACAGATACCTGAAAAGGGAATTTTATTTAAATAACTATATTCAAGATTATGAAATGTCCTTGAAAAAACTGATGAAGCCCTCAAATATTAATTTGAAAAAGGATTTTTTGAAAAGAAAAAGAAGAGACTCTAACCCTGCTGGAAAAGTCAAACATGAAGAAGTAAAGTTAATTGATTGTGGAATAGTTTTGTCAAAAATTGTTTATCTAAAATTTAGAATGGCATTTTCCTTATAATCTAAATTTTATTAAATCTAGGACAAGATTAATTTGCTTCCTTTTTTTTAATTTCTTTTTTTTTATTATGTTATGTTAGTCACCATACAGTACTTCATTAGTTTTTGATGTAGTGTTCCATGATTCATTGTTTGCGTATAACACCCAGTGCTCCATGAAATACATGCCCTCCTTAATACCCATCACTGGGCTAATCCATCCCCCCACCCCCTCCCCCATCCCCTCTAACACCCTCGGTTTGTTTCCTGGAGTCCATAGTCTCTCATGGTTCGTCTCCCTCTCTGATTTCCCTCCCTTCATTTTTCCTTTCCTTCTCCTAATATCCTCCATGGTATTCCTTTTGTTCCACCTGTAAGTGAAACCATATGATAATTGTCTTTCTCTGCTTGACTTATTTCACTTAGCATAATCCCCTCCCGTTCCATCCATGTCGACGCAAATGATGGGTATTCAACCTTTCTGATGGCTGAGTAGATTAATTTACTTTCATAATCTGTGGTTGCATTTTCAAGATAAAGTTCCAATCAAAACCTTTCCACTGATTTTTTCCTCATTTTAATTGGATTCATGTTTAAATACCCTTTTTTTAAAAAATAGAATGAATTATTCTCCTAAGGTAAAGATCTGAGTGTGTCAGGCACTGTGCTGGGCACCAGAGTCCTGAGCTCCCCAGGCAAACCACTCAGTGACTACTCCTCCAAAACTGAAGTTTATGTTGTGTTCAGGAGTTAATTTATATACATATTAGATTTTGCCATCATATGAAGTTCAATGTAAATGCATACAAATGAATAAAGATGGAAAAGATAACTGTGAACATGTCAGATATAAGGGTAAAAAGTACCAGATGGGATTCAAGAAACCTAGATGGTACTTCTGACTGGACAAATCACTCCTGTGGCTAGGACAGGATCTCTATTTTCACTTCTCTTCCTTGATTTTGTGAGATTTTGAAAAGTGCTTACATGAATGATACTGGAAAAAATGGGGGCACCATTTTATTTAAACCTGGTAAGGCAGGCATTAACAATCTTGTTTTCTAAATTATGAAGCTAAATTAAATGGCTGAACCAAAGATATTCTATCTAGTAGCAAAATCAGGGGTCAAATCCAGGTCTCCTTTTCCAAGTCTTATGGCCTGTAAGAATATAAATGTTCCCAGAACATCAACGCTTATCATGAAGGAGGCATTCTGTGACTTCTAGCTGCATCCGAAAAGAGTCAAACTCAAGTTCAAGCATACAAGGCATAGAGAGAATAAGATCACTTACAATAACACATTCTCTAACTTAATTTTTTGCACTCAGATCATAAAAAGATGGCACATTAAGCGGCTGAGGTAAAAACTGTCTCAAAGGACTTGGAGAATAAAGATCCTTAAGGATAGTCTCCTCAAAGAAATCTGACCGAATCCCATGTCTGCCTCTCTGAGACCAGGTCATGTTTTATAAATCTCAAACAATGTCCTGAAAAATAATGTATAATGAATGTGTTCAAGAGAAGAGTCATTCTTAGGGTTGCTAGATTTAGCAAATAAAAATACAGAACACCCAGTTAAAATTGAATTTCGGATAAACATGAATAATTTTTTAGTATACGTGGTATCTGAAATTCAAATTTAACTAGGTATCCTGTATTTCTTCTGACCACACCACTCATTCTATATTCTTTTCCCCAGTTGAAATTGTGGGCAGATAGACATCAAAGAAAAGGTAGGTTCTCTTCAGCATACTGATGAGTTCCAGGCTATCAAATCACTAACATTAATTTTATCATCAAAAGAGCACAAAGGACTACCACACTGTGATCCTGTGCATACTAACCGAACCTTTTGAAAGCGCATAGATTCATAATTTGTAGTATAAAATTCCTCTTTAAACCAAGTTCTTTCATTCTACTCTTAAAGCCACACCATGTATTTAACAGAGAAAAAACAAATTATAATTGACTCATGAAAGAGAGACTGATTAATTGCCAAAAATCTTTGGGACTACAAAGCATCAAGGGGCTAGGTTTTGGGGATTCCTAAATTCTAATCTAATCTAAGCATTCACTACCAATGAATTGTATGCCCAGTTGCAAACATTTTCCTCCTTTGAGTTTCAACTTCATCTTCTATAAAACAGGGAAAATACCACCTGCTCTGACTTCTTGATGAAGTGCAAGGCGCTGTCTTCAGCAGGGTATAAAGTCAAGAATACCAAACAGGCCAACAGAAGGTACTGCCAGTTCCAGCTATAAGACTACACATACGTCTTATATGTATCTACAACTTCTCTGGATGTCAAGTCTTCAGTCGTAAACATGGGCAGCTGTATTAACAGGCCACGAAGACCCCGCCCCCGCCCCAACAACGAAGGCTTACTTTCTCAACAGGCCAATGGTGATCATTAGGTCAGTGAACTCAATGTCTTTTTGCCCCTCCGCTTCCACTTTTTTAAATGGGAGAAGGACCTCCTTACTCCTTCGCTCACTGCGCAGGGCTGATACAGGAGTCAAATTAGAAAATGCTTGTAAAAGCATTTCAAAATCTCCTCCATATATTGAAGATGTTGCTATCTCCCGTACCCTTAGCACTCATTCCAATGGAGGTGCGGGGCTGGGGGGAGAAGCAGTGGGTGTTCGCATCTTCATAAAGTTCTGAGAATCAGAGAAAGGATGAGGGGGGAAAGGTGTTCGTGGTGTACAAACCTACAGGCTGAGCGGGCTAACACGGTCTGGAAACAGGCTGGCTACCGGCATTCTGACGACTCAAAGCCCTCGGCCAAACACATACTACCGAATGCCATTCTTGACAGAATCCCATGAAGTTCCCCCTCCTCCAAAACAATGAGAGTGCCATCAAAACTCTATACAAGTTGCAGCCTAACCATCTGAGTAAAAAGAAGGAGAGAGATGAAAGTTCTGCAAGGTGTTCTGACCCTGTGCTACAAGCACTAATAACTGAGCGACTCTGCTTTCGTGGATAAGCCTGTCCTTGCTAACTGCCGGCAAAGCTGGGAACAATCAAAAGCAGGGGGGGCCCCCTTGAAGTCTTTCAGTTGATTTCCCTTTACAAGGCTGTTAACGAAAGCTAACAGGCCCTAGACACTTGAAGTAAAGCCACGGCCAAGGGAAATGCAGTGAAAAGGGTGCCAAAACTTTATGCTCGATGACAAGACCCTGATGTTTAACATCCCATCCACATCAGTCCTCCTCTCCTTACCAAAATGGGTTTTATGATCCTCCGGTCCCTTATATCCTTCCTTGTTTTATGACACAAAGGATTTCTTACCTCATAAATGAGTTGTATCATACGCCCTTTTTAAACGGGTAAATTCAATTTCGTTTCGTGTTTGTTCGTTTTTAACTTTTACGGTATGTCTTAAAAGAACTAGAGAAAGGCTGGAGGGTAGCACAGTCAATGTTGGGGGTTACCCCTCTCAGGTAACGCAGTGTGAATACCACGCGTGGTCTCAACCTTAGACGCGGCTCGGGCTCACAACGGGACCCCTTCCCACGCTGAGCCAGGAAAGAGCCCAAGAGACCGATAGGAATTAGATGATAGGAAATAAAGCCGAACGACAGTTGTCAAAAACGTGCCACGAGTTGTCATAAACGTGACCTGAATTTGAAATTTCAAATCTTTTTAAATATTAAAGAATCCAATCAGAAGCTTATTATCTTAATGTTCTACTTTAAGGAAGACTCTTACTGCCCAAACTGCTCAGGCAATGGCAATTGGATTTAAAAACCCGTGTCATGCAGAATAATGTTGAACGCATTTGGATTTCACTGAGGTTCTTTATAACATGACCAGCCCTGTACCCTTCGAAATGGTGTTAAGTAGGTGGAGTGCCCTACAAAATTAAATGAGTCCATGAACTCAAAAGGCCAGGAAGCCAGGTCCTAGCAGCTGCTGCAAGAAAAGGCTGAGTTGGATATTTCTAGTTGGACATTTTGCATCTTTAGTAATGCACAGAGGGATGACCAAGTTCATTCATTCGTGAATAATAGAAAAAAAATCAAAAAAATTGGGGGTGGGGGAAAGCTTAGAAGGTGAACAGTCATTTTTTACAATTGTTGTAACAGAGTTTATTTCCTCCAAATTATAAATGTGGCAGAACTCTGTGTACTTGTATTTTTTAAGTATATGAAACGTGTATCATTCTTAAAATGATAGAGTCGACTAACTTAAATGATTTAATTTAATGGTTCAAACCTAGTAATAACTTTTTTATGGATATTTAAATAGATTTAAGTTTGTATACTGAGCGCACTTCACCTTCTTTCTAAAAATACTGTAAGTTGATTAGTAATCCTCATTGAAAAAAATGATCGGTAACTGTAAGGCACGTATGGTATTAAGAATAAAACTTTTCCTCCTTTTCCAATTTCTCATTTTCACACAAGATTATTAGAAACCCATCACAGGAAAGAAAACTACAATTGACAGTTTGTGTTCTAGAAATTTTCCACTAACCTAAACATGTCACGGCTTCCTCCAAATGCCATCTAAAAATATTAAATAGGAAATGCACAAGTATTGGCAGGACAGAGGGATGTAAACTCTTGCATAATATTTCAAATATGGTTAGCAAAAGACACACACACAGATATCTGGGTCCATAAGGACTCCATGCAGCAATAACTTTACTTTCTACCAAAGTTGAAGTGCTCATTCATCTTACAAAATGAATCTTGAAAAAGACAGAACTGCCTTAAAATATGTATTTAATATTCCAGATGTCTTAAAAGTGAAAAATGATTAAAACACTCTGTCTAGGTTTTATACAATATTTCTTGGCATCTAGAAAACTGAGGAGAAAAGAAGAAAAATTTATGAGACAAAGTAAAATTGTGATATAAACACAGGAACTCTCATAAGTTAAAAATACAATTAGATGCAACCTAATTGTAGAGCGACTAAGTTTAATGTGTTTTGTACTCTTACCTAAAATAATATATCAAAGGATAAAAATTCTTTGAAAATATACTGTACTTAGGGTATTTGTGTTCTAATACTAAAAATACAATTGTGATGGCCTAGGACCTAAATATTCAGCCATTCTATTTTAAAATGTCATTGGAGAGTTCCCACTTTTTATACTCTAAAATTATATATGGAAACTAAACCCACTTGGGCAAAGTCTCTAGGCACATCATTTAGTAATGCGCATGTAACTTTAAATGGTCCTAGGAGAAACCTGAACCTTTTCCTGAGTTAGAGTCTACATGACATTAAATCTATGAGCCCTGCTTTGCTTCCTTTACCGCTGACACTAAACTTGGTAGAGCCTGTGGGTAAGGGCCCTCGGGGGGACAGACTTAGGCTTCCACTCCAGAGGTACTTCGTTCAAACAGTAACACCTTAGGTACGGTATTCACTCTCTCCATAGAATGAAGGGTGATAATGATAAACCTTCCTCGGGTTCTTAAGAAAATTAAAGGAGGGGCGCCTGGGTGGCTCAGTAGGTTAAGCAGCTGACTCTTGATTTCGGCTCAGATCATGATCTCAGGGATCGACTGAATCCTGTGTTGGGCTCCATGCTCAGCCGGGAATCTGTTGGAGGATTCTTTCTCTCCTCCCTCCCTCTGCCCACCCACTCGTCCACACCCTCTCTCTCTCTCTTTCTCTATAGTAAATAAATAAATAAATCTTTTTAAAAAATTCAAGGAAAGTATGCATATAAAGCGACAGCATAGAGTCCGGGACACCCAAACCCTATGTCTAATACAGTGTTTAATATACGAGAGTTAATATTTTGAAGTTAATCAAACATTATTAAATGGAGTATATCTTCAAAAGCTATACTTTGTATAGCTTATATTTGTAAAAGCAAAAATAATTTATTCAGTGGGCCTATACAGAATAACTAGATGTTAGCCACTGCTTCTTCTTAAGCTCCTAGTTTAAAAGCGCTAACGTCTTTATAGAAACACTTCTATGAAAAAAATAGTTGGTTTAATGTTAGTATTTTCTCAAATTAGAACTGAAAAAACATTAAGACTCCCTAGACTAATAACTACACTTACGTACGACATAATTTTCTGAATAATATATAAAAACAAAGAGCTGAACATTGAGTTTAGAAAAATAAATGCAAGAACATAACTTGTTTTTCCATTACTACTTAAAAATTAATTTTTTTTGCAAAAATAAATTAAGAGATTTGGGGGTGATTTTTTTTCAAAATATCAAAGATAAAATAAAACTGTCAACAAATGTGAGAAAATATATAACCAATTACCTATAATGAAAACCACAGCAATATTTCATAATAACCATAATTCTAAACTGGAGAATGGTTTTAATACTAGACAAAATAATACTTTAACACTCTGCTACAGATTTGGGGACTAAAGTTGGTCTGTTTTAGTTCCTACCCTAAGCTCAATTGAAGAAATTCTCTAAGTAGCCTGAAGCCTGGGCTTCAAGGACAGCTATGCAGCAAGTCCTTGAGCAGTAACATTGGGGAGATTTGCAGGATGCCTCAGATAAAATGGAGTAAAAAGTTGCAGGCCCTGAGTAATGCACAAAACACAATGCATTCTCATGTTTTTAAGTTTACTATTAAAATGTCACCCTTTTTTCTTTCTCTCCAGTGCTCTTTTTCATAAGTCGTGTGAATTAATCACTTTAAAACCAGAATTAGGAAAAGTGTACTAATTTTCTGTCTGGAAAGGGATGGTTAAAAATTCATATGGAAATCTGCTAAAATTATCTGTAGGAAAAACACAAAAATAACTCACATAAAATAAATATAAAGTTAGACATTTTTCCTGCTCTTAGATCCTAATTTTTTAGTTTTAGTTACACGGTTTGCATAATTTGACGAGGATCCACTACTCATTTTTGGAAAGTAGTTAAAGAAGGAATCTATTCCATCTGAGAATCTGATAATCTGTGCCCTTTGTGAGAATCAAGAATGCTTCCAGCTGGGGTGCCCGGGTGGCTCAGTCAGTTAAACAGCTGCCTTAGGCCGAGGCTGAGGTCAAGATCCTGGTGTCCTGGGATCAGCCCAGGGTTGGGCTCCCTGCTCAGCAGGGAGTCGGCTTCTCCCTCTCCCTCTGCAGCTCCCCCTGCTTGTGTGCGCACGCTCGCGCACGCTCTCTTTCTCTCTCTCTCTCAAATAAATTAAAAAAAAAAAAAAGAATGCTTAGAATTGAAAGAGATTTTTAAACTCACTAATGAATTTCTCTGCCTTGATTCTCTACGCCCTCCCACTTTAAAGCCCAGGGTTATTAATTTGGGCCAATCTCAAAGCTGGGGACAACACAGGGAGGTCTGGGCTCCCATTCCAATTCCCTTTTCAGAACTTCACACAAACCATAAATACTTCTATTCAAATCATTAATTTTCATGTAAAAAATAAGATCTCTTAAAATCTAATAAATCACTGTTCATTTGTTCTAATTCCCACTTACCAGAATAAAAGAATGCTATCAGAATCTGTTATTATATTTAAGGCACTGATGATTCTCAAGGTAAAATAGTACACTACTGAAATTCGCTCTAAAAAAGAGAAGGAACTACGCATTATCTCTTTTAAATTTCTTAAGAACGCTATGAAGTAAATGCTGTCCATTTTACAGAGAAGGCAGGTAAAGCACCCAAGGTCATACTCTTTGAAAGAGATAGTTCTAGGATTAAAGCTAAGATTTTTTCCTACCTAGGGCCCTTAACCACCATCAGTAGAAATCAATATTAAACAGTTCAGAACAATATTAAACAGCTCAAAATACTATATCTTTAGTATTAGAACACAAGCAGTACGTATATAGTAATATGCCCTTGGGAGCACTTGGAAATGTGGGTCATAATGATGGGGGTGCTCTGGCATTTAACGCATGGGGCGCAGGCATGTTAAACATCCTGCAATGTGTTGAACAGCTTCTCATAACAACATAAAAAGGTCATCACTGAATGCTAATAGTATCCCCACCACTTTTCCTTTTTTGGTGGGGGAGAGAGAAAGAGAGAGAGGTGGGGGACGGGGAGAGGGAGAGAGAGACTCTTAAGCAGTTTCCATGCCCAGGACCGAGCCCGACGCAGGCTCGATCTCACGACCCTGAGATCATGACCTGAGCCGAAATCAAGAGCTGGACACTTAACCAACTGAGCCACCCAGGCACCCCCAATAGCATCCCTTTTGAGAAGCATTGGTTTAGATGAAGAAAAAAATGACTATAATAGGCTATTAAATGAAACTGGGGAGATGCGGAGCACTTCCAAGTGATAGCCTCGAATAATCTCTACTCTGAGGTTACAGTGATGACTTCTCCTGGATCTGGCATGGAAAGGAAATGAATGCTCTGCTTAAAGTTATTTAGTATTTCCAAGTTTTCTCCAGCTATGAAAACATCTCAGAAGTTAACTGGGACCAAATATAAATAAAATACAGAATTGCTTCATATGGTTTTACATTCAAATTTGACTGAGAGCCGAAAGAGACATATTCTGTAATTTTCCATGCATTCACAATCACATGTGTGAAAAATGTTCCTTAAGGGAAAATCTACTTATATATGAAAGAAAACATAATAACTGACATCTATGCTATAAATACATAAACTGATTTGCTTTGCAGGTGAGATATGGGAAGACCGCACTAGACTGGCATTTTTTAATCTGAGGTATCAGAAGGCCTGAGAGTCCCAAACAAGTATGTTTTGAAGATCCGTAATTTTTCTATGAAAATGTCTTAATTTTGCATTTTCACACTGATGATAATTAAAACAAAACAAAACAAAAAAGTGAAAGAAGTATACTTTAAAAGACTCGGATGACCATCTTAAAACCAAGCACTGTCCTGTAATTTTAGCAGGTTTATATTTGTGTTTACAATCACTCTACAGCTCAGTGGTTCTAGGATAAAGAGAAAAAAAAAGAGAGACAAATTTAATATGCAAATATGCTTTCAAACCAAAAGCTGGTATGCTGTGCTACAGGAATAAAAGCTTGATGGCTGAGCAGACCCAGTGGGAGAAGTGAATCATCATTAGGCCAACTGTAGCAAAGGTGAGCTGACCTCACCAGACACTTTGTTGGGCAATAGGGGCCATATTCACTCTGCAAAGCTGATTTAATAAATGCTGTCAATTTGCATCTGGCTGGAGATGTACCATTATTATTCATAGTTACGTAAATTTATGTTGGTATTACAATTGGAAAAATGCTGTAATTATAATTAAATTATACCTCCTCTTAAGAATTCCACATTTAACTAACATTAAATAAAAGGAAGTCCAACACTAGGTATGGTAGATATCTAGAACTTCTGGGTATGTCTATATCACTTTCTTTTGGGAATTCCCTCTCCCCCCAAAGACATTTCACATTATGGGTTACCTGCCCAAACAAAGTACTTGGATAACCCTATTCTTCCGGACACAGTGATTGGTCATGTGACCCAGGCACAAGACCCAAATAACGCCAGAGTAATTTTGAGAGGACTGACACAAATAACAAGGTATTTCTCTAATAATGAGAATTTTAAGACCCACAGAAAGTTGCCCTGAAAAAGCTTCCAGCATATAAAGAAAGCATACAGAAAAAGCCAACACAGCATAGGGCCAAAAAATGGATGGCTGTATGGATGGATGGAAGGAAGAAAGGATAGATGGATGGACTGAAGGAAGGCCAGATTAAATAGATATATAGACAAGCAGAACCTTGACAATATTTGATCAGCTGAGTTTCATAACCAAACCAAACACTTAATTATGTAAGTCAATTTTGTATGAATTCAAGTAGGGTTTATATGACAAAACACTTTCTAACTAATATACTAGAGATGAATAAGAATGTCTTTCTTTAACAGAGGAACGTTACTTAAGTCTGAAAAACACTGGATTACATGATCCCCTCTTACTCTAAATTTAAAAATCCTCTGTGTGTGTGTGTTTTAAATATTTCATCAGCTTAAAAGATCAGGATCTGTTCTTACAACCTTGGCATATGTATTCAACAAAGAGTAGAAATAATGATTGCTATTTTTATAGTTATCACTAGGCATATGATATTGGGGGGGAATCTTTTTCCCCCAAGTTTAGATTTGATAAAATTATTCAGAGAAGATAATTTGCAACAAAGGTTGATTTTAAAATTCACAATCAAGGGAAAAGTCTTGAAGAATACAGAAGTTAATAATGGCACATAACACTTTAAAAAGCATGTTCAGTACAAACTACAAACCAGGGAAATAAATAAATAGATATCCTTAAGAGCTTTTTAAAAAGTTTTTTAGAATACTTATCAAAATTAAAGACTTTATTTATTTGAGTGAGACAGAGAGCGTGCGCACACTTGCACACAAGCAGGGGGAGGGGCAGAGGGAAAGGGAGAAGCAGGCTCCCCACAGAGCAGGGAGCCAGATGCAGGGCTGAACCCAGGACCGTGGGATCATGACCTGAGCTTAAGGCAGATGCTTAACCTACTGAGCCACCCAGGTGCCCCTAGCAAAATGATTCTTAAGAACTTAACACTCAGTTTGCTTTACCTGCCTTAAACATTTGGTTAGCAATAAGTATAAATTCCTACCAGTTAAAGGAAATGAATACAGCACTTACATCATGAAAAATAATATGTAATTCAAATTAAATGGAAACACCAAGTCAGTAATTATGATTACAGAGCTAAATATCAAATGAATGACTCATGTTGGAAAGACTTTCTTGAATATTTATTCCTAGGTATGTAGCTCACAGGCACTTTTTACTGAGAACCTGATATAACAGATATCTCCAAGACCACATCCATCAGCTGTAAACATGGTCAACTGAATCTACATCTGTCCAGCTAAACTAATTTCATAGGAAGTCCTGCAAAGTCAGTAACTAGCCTGCATCCTAAATTCAGAAATTAGTCATTTTTCAACCCTCCACGATCAATCAACTCAGTGATTTACTTAATTGCCCTGCAGTCCTTACCAAAGGCTTTCATCCTAGGAAGAGGTTGTCATCCTACAATCAGCTCTGAGAACAAGGAACAAATTTAACTCAACATTAACAGTTTACAGGTTTAATAAATTATTAGGTTGAAAAATGTTTGGGGGATAAACTAATAAACACCAAACAGTTCTGTGTAGTCTTTTCAATTACGGAAGAAATCTTTCCTGAGCATTATTAAAATGCATTAGGAAGTTCAAGCAAAGTTCTAAGTTAATTTGTGTTTCAAATCTAAAGGAAGAGGGGTATCTTAGAAAGACATTCTCTGTAATCAGATAAGGATGAAGGTACAAACTTTACCTATGAAACTTAAAAGCCAGTTTCAGATATTTTAAATATTTAAATATTTAGGTGGAATGACTTAAAAAGAAAATTTAGTTGCACGACATATTCAAAATGCTAAAAAGTGTACACCTTGAAGTGTTGAAAACATGGATCTTATGAAAATATTGGCTATTTCCACAGATCTGAGAAAAAGCTACTGAACTGTACTATATGCCTACTTAGTTTCTGTTAGCTAAGCAAGTAGATTTATTTCAAGATATTCATCTATGACTAATTGCCACTGCATTAATTCTACCACATTTTTAGGAATCATGACCTTGCATTGCAGACTCTAAAATGGATCTGAATTTGAAACCTTGAGAACACTAGCGATAGAAGGGAGAGAAACATCATTTTAGGGGCTCCTACAGCTTCTTCTAGGAGGAAAGAATTTGAAACACATGAGTACTTTCAGGGCACTAAAAAAGCAGCTTAAAGCTGGCCATATGAACCCTGTTTATAAACAATACAAAAAGAAAAGGTCATTACTGCATCAGAATTACCATCATAAAAATATTATAAATAATATTAAAGTCAGACTGAGTCAATAACCACAAGGTTTTATTATCTTCAACCCTAGTGACAGCTTAATAAAATATGCTTAACAAATCATTTGTCTGAAAATTGAAAATTATATTCCTATATAATTACAGAAACAGTATTTTTTAAAAGTGGATGGCAATATTTATTTTATATCTATCATCTGATTTTAATATAAATATCTTATAAATAAAAATGTTACAGGTTTTAGAGATAAGAAAAAATTATGAAAGAAAAGAAAAGAGAAGAGAAGAGAAGAGAAGAGAAGAGAAGAGAAGAGAAGAGAAAAAGAAAAATCCCAAACACAGGACCCAGAATGTCAACTAATTCGGCACAGTGTGAAATAAAAAGTCTACCATAGAAAGCTACATGGAAGTGTAAAACTTCTGTTTCTGGACTTTGATCCAAGCAGTCATAAAAACTTGTCCTCACTTAGTAACTCCTATTTCCATTATATGCCAAATATTCTCAAGCTTTTGCCTAGTACAAAACAAAGCAATAAAAAGTCAATCACGTTGACTTTACTACAATACTAAATGATCTAAAACATCACCCACAATGGCAGAAATGATTAGTAACTAATGAAAGGTAACATTATTTTAATATGCTGTCAAGAATAACAACAGCTGTTAAAGTGGCATTAGCACCCAGAAGCCTTCATTTGCAAATGCATGAAGATTAGAGCCCTTAATTAACACAGTATCTCAGCCGGGTAGAACTGCAAAGTTGTCTAGAATAGTGAGGGTGGGAGTTTCCATATGTTGTAGTTTACTAGTCTCAAATTAATTTTTATGCCAATAGATTATGTTATGAATTGTTCAACTGACACTCAAATTCACATAAACAGGCTGTGATTACTAAAAAGCAACTATGCTCCAAGCTTGTAGCTTTTAACTAGGTGCTTGCTCTGTGTTTGAAGACAGTTATAGGAAACAATGTAATATAGCAGCAGAACTGCTTCCAATGTCAACCAAAATTCACAGGTATTTAAATGAGAATTTAGGAATGCCAGAAACCTTCATTCTGTTCAATGACTACTACTCAGTACAGATCATTTCAGTCTGGGGATAGGATAAAAAAGCATGCATGAATGTCCAAAGACAACAATTAAATTAAATAATGTAAAAATAGCTCCATCAACATGCCTGTTTACAGGCACAGATGGCCAATCTAAGTGAATCCAAATTTATTTTAAATTTTAAAACATGTTAAATGTTTCTACAGAACTATCTGTTTCATGGGGTCCTGAATCACATACAGTACTCATTTTACACTTACAAAGTGTAACAAAAGGGAAAAAAGCGAAGTAACAGCTTCTAGTTAAAAAAATCCTAGCTGTAAAGTTAAAATGTCTGCAATAAGTTTTTACCACAACCATATGAATCACTGGGTTTAGAAGTTTGGTATTTTTATAATCAACTCCCGTCTAATCTCTCAATCTTAAATTTCCAGTTAATACCACCAAATATATAAGCCCAAACAGAAACCTCTGACTACACACAAACTCTAGATTATATTCTCTAAACTGACAACTTTCAGCACTTTATACTTCTTAATGAGGGCCTGTACTACTCCTAAATATTTTACACTTTCGTTTTCCAACTTATACTCAACATAAACTCTTATAAAGATATAAGAATATACGCACACACACATACATGTCATATAAAGTGGTCAGCCTACTGTCAACATCAACTATAATATAAAAACCATAACTAAAAAATAGTCTTATAAAAATTTCGGATGATCTAAATTTTACACTGAACAATGTAACTTTGAGAAATGAGGATTTTAATCCTATGCTATTTGGGAGAAAAAGTAATGTGAAAAGAAAATTAAATTTAACCCTTTCCACTTAACTTCCAATAAAATGTCACTTTCAAAGTTCTGGCAAGCTCTGAGTGAAGTGTTCTCATGTATGACTACTTAAAAACGATCACCAAACTATCCCAAGTTTCTGTCTTTAAAGGGGGGGGGGGCGGGGAAGAAGAAGACATTGACGGTGATTTGTAAGACAAATCACTTTTTTCTTTCAACTACTAATAACCTGCGTACAGAACACCTCCACAGAACACCCTGACACACTGAACAAAATCAGCCCAGCTCTCCTGCCCACTCTCCATTCAATGAGGACAGAAAAGTGGAAGTGTGCAAAGGTGAAAGGAAACTAAGGACAGATGGCCTCAGAGTAGCAGGTGACCTTTGAAAACTGGGGGCCCACAACAATCAATAATTCCAGATCTAGATGGCTTTAGTGCCTCACCCCAAACTCGCAGAAAAGTGTCCTTTGAAAAGCAATCACTTTCTTTTCAGGGTTTATCCTCCGGTTGCTCCAGATTTAGGATTTTGGATAAGACTGCCAAAGCGGGGGAGAGGACTTTAAAAGGAGGGCGGAGTAATTAAACAGAAGAGATAAGATTTGCCCTAAGCTGTCGCCTCTGTCCAAAACCCCCGAAAGTGATGAAATAGACACAAACTCGTTATTAGAAACAGCCTTAAAAAGAGCCCCTTCTAAGATCCCAAAGTAATACACCGTAAGAGAATAAAGGAAAACAAAAATATCAGACAGCTCATTTTCAATGAAGCATCCCCCCGCTGGCGTGCCCCGGGCGCCACCAACCAGCACCCAGCCCCGAGCCCCCAAGGGAAAGTGGGAAGGGGGGGATGCTGAAGGGACTACCTTGTTTTGTCTCCAAAGGGCAACATAGCAAACATGAGAAGTTCGAAGTGCAGACCATGCGGCCTCCGCAGACTCTGGACTCCAGGAGGCGCCGGGGGGCGACGACGTGCCCAGGTGAGGCAGTGACTCGAAGCCTGCTGCTCCCTTACCGACCCCGCCACCGCGCCGCCGCCCGCCGCCGCCCGCTCGCCCCGCGCTGCGCCGCCCCCTGGCGGGGAGCGCCCGGCACAGCGGAGACCGAGCGCCGGCGGGTGGGAGCCCAGCGCCGTGCCCCTGCCGGCCGCTCCACCATCACCGCCTTCAGTGCGCTTTCCTGGCGGCCAAGGCAGCCAGAGCCAACTGCCGACGGCCGCTGCCTGGAGGCGGCGGGTTCGGGACCCTTCTCCAAAGAAGCGCGTCCTGGAGTCAGCCTGAGTCCGCGTGCAGGAGCCTTGCCCGCGCCGGGCTTCTCACCAACTCAGGCTCAGGGAAGATCCGCCCGCCTCGCACTCTCCGCTCCAGCTCCTCCTTCTTCGGCTTCAGCCTCAATTCCTCCCCAACTCTACCGCGAGCGTTTCCCACGCGCGCCCCAATTGCCCCCCGGGCAGCCGCCTCCCAAAGGACAAGCTCCCTGCTCCCCGCCCTCCGCAGAGGCCGCCCCGGCGCTTGGCTCTCGACCAGGAGGAGCTGGCCTCTGGGGTCGGCTGGGGCCGCGCGGGACCCGTCAGCCCCCCGCTGTCGGCTCCCGCCGCGCCTCCCAAGCGCCCTTTGTGTGCGCGCCGCCAAGCCCTCTGCGGAGCCCTTTCAGCGGCGCCGCCTTGGGAGCAAGAGAGAGTGAAAGGAAGCGCCCGGGCCAAGCAAGGGACTGGAAGGGGGCAAAAGGCGACAGCACTTACTCTGGGAAGATTCCGGCATGTTGCTGCCTTTGGGCTTCTCGTGGTCTCGCCCCTACCCCGGCTTCCCCGCCCCGCCAAAGGCCGGGGCGAGGGGGGACGGGGGAGGAGCGGAGCCGCTGGGACCGAGTTGGAAATGGTGCTTCCGGAGCTGCAGGGAAGGGGCTCAAAAACTGTTTTGGTTTCGCTAGGGAGATTTAGGGGGACCAGGCGGCTAGAGAAGGGCTGGGGAAGGCCCGTGAGCGCGGATGTATGTAAATAATCTTGCTCTCCGGGAATACCAGGGCAGCCGGGGTGTGTTTGTGGGGGGTCCGCATGTACATTTTTGTATTTGAACTTTGTGAGCAAGTTGGATCGAATCCCACGCTTGGGCTTTTCGACTGTACTGGCCATAAAGTCGAGGTCTCTACACCCTAACAGGACCAGAGACCTACTTCAAAAGCAAAGGGCCTGGGAACAGAGGTTGTTTAATGGTAAAGGAAGAGGAAAATTCAATAAGGGGAGAGAGACGAGCCCCCAGGTCACTCTCAGCGCCCCGGGTGGGTCTTCCAGGGGTCCTCTTCTTACCTGGTGGCTTTCCTAACAAAGTAAGAGAAGGTAAAGTCCCAGTGATCGTCCAGCCACGCTTCCACGGAATCCTGGTCCCGCTGCAGCTGCGACCCCCCGGGGCCGGGGCTGGCCCGCTCCATGATCCGCGCCCAGCGTCTCTGCAGCTGGTTTGTGCTGTTTTCCACCCCAGCTGGGGTCCCTCCCTCGGAGGAGCAAGACTCTGTCCCGAGACCCTCCCCCTCCGCCTTGCTCCAGTCCGGCTGGCTTTCGGCGAAGCTGCTCCAGCACCCGGCCAGCCTCTGGCCGCGCCCCGCCTCTCCTGGTCCTCACCGCTCCCAGGTGTGGCGGGTGGGGCAGGCGCAGCAGCCGCGCGTCCTCCCTGGGGTCCGGCGGAGAGCGGGTCTCGCAGTCTGTCGGGTCCCCAGATTCCAAGGCGGCGGCGGAGGCAACTGGCGAGCTCTCCGGAAGCTAAGTGGCCACGGCTGGAAGGAGGCCACGCCGCCGCTGGGGTGCGCTGTGTGCTGAGCGGGTTCCCGGGGAGCGCGCAGAGGTGACTGTGGGTGTGTTCGCAGAGTGCCCCACAGTAAGAAAGGGAGAGTCGCGATGTGTGCGCTCATCCCAGGTCCGGAAAGCTGGAGTTAGGGGAACTTGCCACCGAAAGTAAGAGGTGCTGCTACCCTGGCAACTTTTCCTCAGGCCTGAGTGAACAATGACCGTCTGGCCTCGCTTTCCTCCAACCCAGGGCTTGGGTCTGGAAGGTGCAGGGATCAACCTTCCTTGGAGCCCAGACAGCCCCGGGGTGTGTGCCACGGATTTGCGGGTCCTGGTGGGTAACTTCCAACAAAGGCATTCCCGTACTTGATATGTGAATAATAACGACAAATAATTATAAATTAGGCGTCGTTGCATCAAACATTCCCTTTTCATGACTGGAACAAGATTTTCTGGGAAAAGGAAAAGGTAAACTGAACTAATCATGATGGTTTGTGTATGAAGTCAGAAAACAAGGGCACTTCTGTACGATTAGGTTAACTTGACAGCGCAGGCGCTCCCCGGGGACAGTGCAGAGCAGGCTGGTTAGCCCAAGTTTAATTAGTCGTTTATATTTAAATGGAATTAACACACACCCCACCAAAAAAGTATCCGTTTCAAAGAGCTCAGCCTTCCTACTCCTTTTTGTCCTATCCCAATCATGCTTTACAAAAAGGAATTGGTGTCTCCTTTTGCTTTGTTCTCATCTCTAGCTCCTTGTCCCGCAATTTGCAGTTTTAATATGATATTTTTCAATGACCTAATTTGGGGGCAGAATTAAATCTGGAGTTGTATGTTTCACAACGTGTGAACAACACCATTAGCAGTGATATACCCATAGCGATTCAGCTGACATACTTTTAAAAAAGTCCTTTCAAAATATTCTTGGCAAGAATGTAAGACATTACTCATAGGATGAGTATTACTACATAGAAATGCATAATTAAATTGATCATATAAGAACATTAAAAAATGTCTTCCAATCCCCCAATGCAATGGTTTACCCTTCCTGCATTAAATAGTTGTCCTTCTATAATTAAAGTTTTTCTGAAACTTTACTGATGTATGCAAGTAACCACAAACCAATAAAAAGTAAGCAAAGCAGTAGAATGTGAAATAACGTGGGATAAATTATATCAGATTTTAAAATGGGAGTTCTCTCTAATTTGTTACTATGATCCTGGTGTATGATTACAGTGCTCGTGAACTAGAGACTTTGTCCTCAGTGCTCAATTTTTCCCTGTGGAAATCCATGCATTTCTCCTAACAGCAGGTCAATTATAATTTAAAACTATACTTTCCTACAAAAAAAATGGAGTGAATTTTTGGCTTGAATTGTTTGCTTCAATTAGCTGCCTTGATTAAATAAACAAACACTATCCAACTGTCCATTTTTCTCTTAACCTGAAAGGGTTAAAGTATCAGAAACCAGGAAGTTTTCCGATAAGTTACTGCAAGAAAAACAATCCAAGGATTTTGCCATTAGGGAGTCTGAATTCTGTATGGTGGCATACATGGTAGATTGGGGGTTACTGCACAGGCCTGTTATTTGAAGTGAGTATATGACAAGA
Organism: Ursus americanus; assembly: GCF_024610735.1. Classification (NCBI taxonomy): domain Eukaryota; kingdom Metazoa; phylum Chordata; class Mammalia; order Carnivora; family Ursidae; genus Ursus; species Ursus americanus. The sequence continues at coordinate 13,675,360 of NC_142139.1, forward strand.
GACTGGGGAATGAGTGATTTCAAACCCTTCTAGTCTCCAGAGAGCTCAGATAAAATTTGTAACAAACCTCTGTAACTTTAAAGTTCTTACAGGTGACCTCACCCTGACCTCTTGTGTCCCAGCTTCGTTTTATTCTTTATCCCTATTTGCTGATTGTTTAATGTTTTAACTTACTGGTATGGATTGCAATAAACATCTCCAATCTTGTTTTAGAATGAGTTGAAGATTGAGTAAATAATAAACATTACTAGGAAATAACTTTAAAAATGCTGTTAATACTATATACAACAAAAAATGTGCCATGGAGGCCTAACAGAAAGGCCTCCAATTCCCATTGTACTAGAATAAAACCCAAACCCTCTAATGTGGCTTACAAACTCCTACATGATTTGACTTTACCTACCTCTACTGTTGAGGTTTTGATCATACAACTAGAAAAAAATAAATCCATGATGATCAAATTCCTTTACCAAAAAAAAAGAATGTGAATTATCAGAGTCATGAAATCTTTCCTGTCTTGCTTTTTTTTAAATTCAAACACTGTACAGTATATTCTGTCCCCCTTGCAACCTTCCAGTATATTCCAAGCTTGAGAAAACTAATATATTTGCACTTATAATGAGATCCAGGTTTCTCATTATTGAAGAGGGAAGACTAGAAGGTACATTGTGGTGTTGAAATGGAATTGGAGGTTAAAAATTAAATATGTGGGGGGGTGTGTGGGTGTGGATTGTATCATGTGGAGAAATCCCACATGATGAAGAAATGCAGGCAGTTTCTAAGAGCTGTGGGTATCCTCCAGCTGACAGCTTACAAGGAGCTCCAGTCAGCAAGAAAATGAATCCCTCTGTCTTACAAATACAAGAAACTAAATTCTGCTAACAACTGTGTGAGCACAGAAGTGGATATTTTTCCATTTGAGCCCCAGATGTGACCACAATCCCAGCCAATATATAGATTTGCAGCCTTGTAAGATATTAAGACATTTTCATAATTGACAACTTAATAATAATGAGTCCTATAATCCATGAACATAGTATATTTATCCATTTATTCCATTCTTTTAAAATTTCTCCCAGTAATGTAGTTTTTAGTATATTTGTCTTATACATATTTTGTTGAATATATATCTGTATCTACTTCAGCTCTGTCACTGGGAGGTACAAGAAGCAATGACATTTCAGTAGCAATGAGTACACTTAGTACCGAGATTTTGGTTTCTAAATACCGTTCTTCACTTTAAAAGGAATCAGAAGTCTTTGGAGAAAAAATTCCAGGTCTAGGACACAAAAAGTATAAGATATGCTTGGAAAATCTTGTTTTGCTAGAAAATTAGAAAGGCTTAAAATGATGGCAATATATCAGAAGGACAGAGGATGTATCTGCAGGGAGCTTCCAGTGGACAAATCTAGTGCAATTTAAATATCAAAATATACAGTAATAGTAAATTTTAACAGCTGACTAAACTAAGAAACTGTAATTTTACCCTGATTTAAATAAATCGCTAGAGAAGTAAATAATAAAGAAGAGAATGTTTCTTACAGTAGAAAGCTAACTAATAAACACGAAAGGAATTATGTAGTAAGAGAATCATTAGCGGTTGCTAAAACTAATCAGTGAGAGCTTGAGGATGAATGGGATATTTACATAGTCTTAAAGTATCTCCTCACAAGTATTTTATTAGTTATCATGGGGAAATAGTATCTTTACAGCAGAGAGACCTTGTGGATACATTTCTATCCAAGTGACCAATTTAGTATCACTTATATTAGGACAAACCAAGCATGCACACCTTTTAGTAGGATATTCTGAGAAGGACACTACATCACTCCTGTGTTATTCCTGAATCTAAGTCTAATCATGAGGATCAGATTGAGGGGTTTCCAAACAAACACACCCAGTCTGAGGCGCTTTGCACAAAATAACTGGCCTGTATGCTTCCGAGAATTCAAGGTCAAGAAAGACAAAGAAAGACTGAGGACCTAGTTTATTTACTACTTTGTAACAATATTACCACAATTTTAATGGCTTGAAGCAACGCACATTTGTAATCTCCCAGTTTTTCTGAATAAGGCGTCTAGGCTCCCCTAAACTGTGTCTTCTGCTCGGGGGAGGTCTCACGAGGCAATCGGGTGTCAGCAGAGTTGCAGTCTCATCTGAGGGTGGATGGGAGAAGGATCTGCTTCCCAGTGCACTCAGGCTGTCGGCAGAATCCAGTTCTCTGTGGTTGTAGAATTGAGGGATTCTTTTTCTTGCTGAGTTCTGGCTGGAGCCCCCAACAGGCTGTTGGCGGGGAGTCCCCGTTTGCCTCAGGAAGCCACCTTCGTTTCCTAGCCTTCATTGTCCCAACATGACTGCCTGCTTCCTCAGAGCTAACAAGGGAGAGAGACTCCAGCGAGATGGGACGATAATCTTATGTACATAACCACGCAGTCACGTGCACATAATTGCAAACATTCCATCACCTTTGCCATATTCTGTTTGTTGGGAGCAAATCAACGTTCTGCCTTCACACGAGGGCAGGAGAATCGCAACACGGTGTGAACACCAGGAGAAAAACTCATGGAGGCCACCTCAGGAATCCTTCTAGAATAACACTGTGTCATAAAGCATAGTGAGTGTGATGTAGCATGTGTCCGGTAGGTATTTGTGGGGACAATTTGGGGGAAAAAAAACGTTTTCTGAGATTACTTTGGCAGTACTTTTGTGTATTGTGTGTAAATATGTTAGCAATGGATCTTGGAGGAAGGGTTATTTCTTTTCATGGTCTTTGGAAGTCTTATCACACTTAATAAAATCACCTTTTACTCTTAGCAGCCCTGGGCTCATGTGAAATAGTTTTCTGAGGACAGTGCTGGAGTACATGCTTCAAGCTGTTACACAGCAGGGATCAGCCTAATATCTTAAATGCGTGAATTTAAATTAGATCATAATTTTCCATTTCAAAGACCGAGCCAGCTTATGAATAATAAAGCTGTGTAGCAGTGCAATTATTCCGATCAGTACGTAGCATTTTCTTTCCCAAATCAAACACAGGGTTTTCTGCTCAAGCCTCTTGTGGCAGCCCAGAATTCAGTTTGACACACAAAGGCTGATCCATGTGAAAAGACATCGCATAGAAGATGGTGAGCAGCTGTTTTTTGTATCAGCGAAGGTCACACATAGAGGAAATGGACTTCCATGAAAACAGGAGGGATTTTGGACAGATACTAGACACACTTTCCTGACGGTGGGATGTGATGCAGATGGATTTATGATGAAAAACAACTGTGGAATTTTTCCCTAGAGACTTTTACAAATGGGGTGGACAACCGTCTGTTGATAATGCTTTGAAGTCCTGACTCAGAGACAGATTGACCTCCGGGCCTCCTCAGGTTCCTCCCTGCCCTTTCACCTGCAAATGGAGAGTATGTTAAACAGAGCAATTACGTGGCTTTCATTGATAAATAATATTAACCACTCACAGAAACATAACATATATCACAAACACTCAGATCCAGAACACGTCTATGCTCTTCTCATCCACTTTCCTACTAAAAAAGAGATTCCATTCTCTAGAGAAAATATCCTGCACTAGTCAGAATGACTAAAAATAAAATAATTAGTTTAGAAAGAAATAGCAAGGACTGAAACACTTTTAAGTCAACTACATCCAGGTGTGACACACTTAACTCAAAACCAGTTTAAAAGTAGGTCGTTTAAAATAGACTCTTTAAAAGTTAAAGGAACAAAAATGTGTATTTTTAAAAGAAAATCTAGAGAAACAGAGATTTATTGATCTTGAATTTCTAGTCTAGAGAATCGCTTCTCTTTGTTATAAAATATAAATCATAGGTAAAAAATTTTCAATTGATGTGGACAGTCTCATTTTAAAAATCTCATGCCTTTTTGTAGACACCATTGTGGAGCCCGCCTCTTCCCAGGTAGGTAAGGAAAAGTGTGATTTAATTATCAAGCCAGATTCAATCCATGCCTTGAAAATGCTACATTTTTTTAAATAAACAAAGGCTGTATAGAAATAGAGACTAAACTAGCAGTCCATTCTTTACAGATACAGTCACAGTGATTCAATTTTCCCATTCTTTTCTTATAGGGAAATTAGTAATATATTGGAAGGAACTAACTTGCAGCCATTCAAATCTAGAAGCTCCAGGATAAGATTTTCCAGCTATGCTCACAGAAAACGTTGTCTTTCAATAATAGCAGTCCCAAGACGCTTAGTCAATAAATCAATAGAAAGAAGGATCTACATCCATAGAACAGGCCCCAATTCCTTCAAGTTCATTTGTTTTCATTCTTCTCTGCTGATGAAATCACTGATGCATCAGTTAGAAGCTTTGCACAAGCTGTTCAGCATGAGAGCCAGGCCTGCATAATCTCTTTTATATTAGGGCTAGGCATCGGAAAAACATTTTAATAATGTTTTAAAACTCTAATTTCTCAATGCCAGTGATTTTCTTTTTGCGGTAGTTATCTTGGAAAGCTACATATTTTTATGAACTGTGTTGCCATTGCTGAAAACATTTTGGTAAATTTCTCTTTGGAAGGCTCTCAGAGTCTGCATTAGTCTCTTGGTGTCTCTTCACTAGTGACAATATTTGGGGTTGTTTATTCTATGATGAGAGGATATTTGTTTCTTTGTATATTTTAAACAGCCAAAAGTCACTCCTCTTATGGTCTGGTGGGAAATACATTTTTTTTTTGGTAAAATGATAAATGATTATAAAGTAATAGGACTGATTTTTGTTTTCTAGATTGGAAGTTTGTATCATCTTTTACATTCGCTAGCTGTGTGACCACAGGCAATTTACTCAACTATTCCGATGCCTCAGTTTCCTTATCTACGACAGGAGTAACAGCAGCCCACATAGTGTTGTGACTGTTAAGTGATATAAGAAATACACAGTAGTAATTACAGTGCCCAGTATATAGAGCTCAGTAATTCTTTTTTAAAAGATTTATTTATTTATTTGAGAGTGAGAGAGAGCCGGGGGTGGGAGCAGAGGGAGATGGAGAAAGAGAATCTCAAGCAGCCTCCCTGTTAAGTGGGGAGCCTGACATGGGGCTTGATCCCATAGACCCTGAGATCATGACCTGGGCTGAAATCAAGAGTCAGACACTTAACCGACTGAGCCACACAGGCACTCTGAGCTCTTACTAATTCTTACACCAGGCAATCTGAGCTCTTATAATAATTCTTACTGAGAGAATAACTATATGAAGTGACTTCTAGCTTCATCTTCCCATCAAACTCCTTTCTCCAAATCCAGCACGTTATCTAAAACTCACTGAAAATCTATCCTGTGAAATCAGCTCTCCCTCTTTGGTGTTACTAATTCATTTTGTAATTCTCTCTTTTCAGCCGGTTATGGAGTCCTGATATGAATGCACCTACATCACCTGTCATCAGAAATATGTGGCTAGTTTAGGCAAAACAAGCTTTTTCCAGTTTGGGGAATCCAGAAAACTGTGATGAGACTTGGTTTAAAATGAGACTGCAAAATGTTTGAAAATCACTGGACAGATATTCAACGGTTAGCAGAAGATTCTGGAAGAAATATAAGGCAAATGCTACTTTAGTAGTCTTTGCTGAAGAAGATACTGACTATTTGACTTCCGAGGTAAATGAGAACGTAAAATGGATGTAGGATACGGTTTTTAAGGCCTTCACCTGAGACTCTACCATTCCCTACCCTCTATCCACCAAAAATTTTTTTAAAAAAGCAAACTTCGGGGGCGCCTGGGTGGCACAGCGGTTAAGCGCCTGCCTTCGGCTCAGGGCGTGATCCTGGTGTTATGGGATCGAGCCCCACATCAGGCTCTTCCGCTATGAGCCTGCTTCTTCCTCTCCCACTCTCCCTGCTTGTGTTCCCTCTCTCGCTGGCTGTCTCTATCTCTGTCGAATAAATAAATAAAATCTTTAAAAAAAAAAAATAAAAAAATAAAAAAAAATAAAAAAATAAAAAAGCAAACTTCGTGATGGACAAGGACAGGCACAGGTCTAATGGTGCTAGACTCTTGGGGTATAAGCACACCACACCCCAAACCTTAGCATACCAGCACATACTGACATGTTGCCAGCGGCCCTAGTAGAAGAATCACTTGCAAGAATATTTCGATGAGGGGATTCTAACCAGAGGTAAGGTCATTTTTCTTGTAGGTTTTGAAAAATTGATGACCAGGAATGGAGGATGTATTCCTGAAATAAAATTCTAGTTCAAGTGAAAACTCTATGTGAACACTGATTAAAACTGCAACTGTAAAAGGTACCACGGTGGGAAGTGCAAATGTAGGTACGGAGGGTTTATACCGTTCTCTGTGTCCTCGTGGTCATTTCTGTGTTCTCAAAAACAAACCCCTACATAACTCTGGCACAGTGCTTTAAAGCCTTGAAGTAAGCAGCGAGCAGTAGGAGAGTCATTGGACGTACTGAATATCTTCTGTTTGTCCCTGCAGGTCCTATTGTGTTCCCAGGAAGCCGACCTCTAAAGACTACATCAACAGGCTCCTTGCCCTCTGGCTAGTGGTTGCCTTGTTTCAGTAAGAAATACGGGGAGGGAGGAGAACGAGCTCAGAAGTTTTATCAACCTGATACGATGAACTAAACATGGTGGCAAATTTTTTGCTACTTCTCCCACTGAAAGGTGGAGTGTGATTCTCCTCTCCCCTTCCATTGGGACTGGCTTAAGTGATTTGCTTAAACAACTGAATGCAGGGCAGTGACATTTTGGGACTTCCGAGGCTAGGTCATTGTAAGGAGGCTTGCAGCTTCCTTCTGCTCAGGTCTCTTGGAGCATTCACTCTTGGAGCTCTGAGATATAGTGTAAGAAATCTGACAACCCAGGGGTGCCTCAGTGGTTCAGTTGGTTAAGGATCTGCCTTCTGCTCAGGTCACGATCCAGGGTCCTGGGATTGAGCCCCATATCAGGCTCCCTGATCAACAGGGGAGTCTGCTTCTCCCCGTCCCCCTACTCATGCTCTCTCTCTCACTCACCCTCTCTTTCAAATAAATAAATAAAACCTTGAAAAAAAAAAAAAGGAATCTGATGAGATTGCCCTGCTGGAGTGGGCTGTGGGGAGAAACCCCATGGAGAGAGAGAGCAATGCCAGCCATTGCCCAGCTGTTCCCGCTTTTCCAGGCAGAGACGTGAGTGAAGACACCAACTTGGAGGACATTGCAACCCCAGCAGATACAGCGTGTGAAGAATCAAGAAACCCAGCCAATAGCAGAACTGAGACCCCAAACATCTGACCCCCATTGAGCTGTTCCAGACATTTCCAGCTGTTCAAACTACCCCGGCCGAGGCTGAGGCTCCAGGCATTGTGAAGCAAAAATAATCTATCTCTGCTATGCCCTGCCAGGATTCCTGACCCACAAAATGGTGAGTATAATACATAATTATTGTTTTACACTAGTAAGTTTGGGGGTGTGTTGTTACACAGCAGTAAATAACCAGACACCTGGTAACCTCCCAGCTGGGTCTCACTGGTTGGCCGTGTTCCTCTGCCAGAGTCTCTTAAGCAGCCCTCTCCACATAGCTACTCCTGCCTTCTAGTCTATAAGCGGTAACGGCTCCCTGCTATCGCTAGCTCTACTAGCCTTTGTTCTTGGCTTTCTCAAATCTTGCTCACCTTTTAAAAATAGTCCTTAGTTTAATTAAACTCTCCTGAATAATCCAGTTGAAGGGTGTCGTCGGTTTCCTGTTGGAATCTCAGCTCATGTGCCAGGCCTGCTATAGAGGTCTCAAGACATATTGAGGAGCAGGGAGAAAGCTACCGTTTATGGAAGGTGGTTCAGGATTATACTTCAGAGAGCCACAGAAAAATTGGCCTAGCGAAACAGTATGTTTATGTACTTATATCAAGCAGTTAGTGTGCTGCCCTTAATGAAATACTTTAGAAAAACTAAGTTTTTAAGGCTATCCTTAAGGCTTTCTGGATTCAGTAAGTCTTACTCAGCCTTTTGCTTTGTTTGTGAGGGAAGTGGTTGTTCTCTAGCACGCTGCATTGTTTTCTTTAACAAGCATTTATATATTATACTTTCTACATTCCAAGCACTATTTCTTTTTTTTTTTTTTTAAAGATTTTATTTATTTGAGAGACAGCACACAGAAGCACGTGGGAGGGCCAGAGGGAGAAACAGACTCCCTGCTGAGCAGGGAGCCCCACTCGGGGCTCAATCCCAGAACCCTGAGATCATGGCCTGAGACAAAGGCAGAGAAGCTTCACCAACCGAGCCACCCACGCGTCCCTCCAGACACTCTTCTAAGACCTTCACAAATAATGACTCATTTAATCCCCCTAATAACCCTATCAACTCTGTGTTATTATCACCATTTTACAGAGGAAGAAACCGGGGGAATGTCAAAGTTACATAACCCGTCCAAGGACTCACAGCTAGTAAGTGGCCGAACTAGCACTAGAAGCCACGATGTTCAGCTGTAGAGTGTGTGCTCTTTACCACTGTGTTACACTATTTTTTTTTTTTTTAAAGATTTTATTTATTTATTCGACAGAGATAGAGACAGCCAGCGAGAGAGGGAACACAAGCAGGGGGAGTGGGAGAGGAAGAAGCAGGCTCATAGTGGAGGAGCCTGACGTGGGGCTCGATCCCGTAACGCCGGGATCACGCCCTGAGCCGAAGGCAGACGCTTAACCGCTGTGCCACCCAGGCGCCCCCTGTGTTACACTATTATGTCTTGCCAGGAAGGGCTTAGAAAGCAGGAGAAATGAGTCGCCCGGATAGTCTACTGTGTGACTGGGCTCAGTGATTGCTGGGGCCTCCTCTTCTCACAGGCATCAGAGATGATGGAGAGTGAGAAAGAGAAACCGACTGGGAGCTCCTGAGAGCACAAACACCAGCGCGGACAAGTGTAGTAGTTATCAGTCACTGTGTAACAAATTACCTCAAAATGCGGTGGGTTAGAACAGCAATAGGTTTTTATGTCTTACGGTTTCTGTGGGTCGGGGATTCAGAGAGGGTCCAGCATCATCTCTAATCTCCCCTATCTGCAGTCTCAGGTGGAAGACATGGAGGCTGGGGTTGGAATCATCTGGAGTCATTCAGTCCCATATGGGCCTGGCTGAGTCTGCAGCCTGGAATACCATTCACCCTCCATCTGGTTCCAGGGGTGCTGAGAGGAAATGCCACCCATAAATGAAATACGGTTTCATGTGTGGGAGTTACTATTTTGGAAAACCCAACTTAAATGATTGTTTGTTTCAGCCAGCCTTTCTGAAGAAAGCAGAAGGCAAGCTCAAACTGGGTAAAGGATTATTGTAAAAGTGTGAGGAGTGTTTAAAGAAATAAAAAATAGGGGATTGTGTAGAACCCCAGGGCTAGCAACAGCAGAGAGCCCTTATCTCTCCCAGGACTGAAGGAAGGGGAGAAGTTACCAGAACCCTGAGGGGAGCTATTTGTAGAGTGTCTGACAAGAGCTGTGGCCTTTAGGAAGGAATGCAGATACCAAGGATGAGTTGGTGGAGTAGAAAGGGGGTGAATAACTCCTGTCTCATAGTCCTCCTGCCCTCTGATCTTCTGCTTATCTAACCCAACTGGATGCCAAATGGCCAGACCAGTTCATACAGGTCAGCCTCCCAGGACCACAGAGTAGAGAGATGGTGAGAAATGTAGAGAATGGGCCTGGACAGACAAACAGAAGACATCCAATATCAAGACATGGCTGCTTGTAGGTGGTGGGGAGTGAAGAGTATGTTTTGGGGGGTCACTTGTTGTCCCTTCAGGTAAATGCTGCTGGAATTTGTAATGTCACCATTAACAGACTTTATATTATGGTGTATCATCTGAAATTACCATTTTGTAGGTTAAAAAATTGGAAAAGTTGGCAATTTCATATAGTTCAACCCAACATTGTGGGTACTTTCCATTAAAGTTACAAATGAATAAATACATTAGATAACAGAAAATGTTGCTTCTCATTGTTTTATGGTTGACTATTTTCTGAGTTAGGACTGTCTAAAATACTTAAGTGGAATAGGTACTCTAGTTAGACTTCATCAAACTTTTTTTTTTTTTTTTTTTGGTTATTGAGGGGTGAGCCAAGATAAAAATATAAAGTCAGCAAAAGTTCTGAGGTAGTCATGTTACTTACTATAGCTCATGGCAGCCTCAACCTGGGTGCCCAACTGAAGTAGTTTAACCTACCTGGTAGTTTGTCCTTCAGAAGGTGGACAGCCTTGAACTCAAGCAGAGAACTATAAAGGGTATCCTGATGCCTGAGTTTTAAGGAGGCCCAGCAGTAAATAGAAGAGACTCAGGATAAGCCATGGGAATGGCAAGTTTTGAGTTTCATGTTCAAATCACGCCTTTGATCATACTGCCCTCTAATCACACATTATTTAGTAACTCACTGGATAAAGAAACTCTGGGGAGAAGGGGGTGAAGTTTAGAGGAATGTAGTGGGCTCTCTGCTAATAAGTTTTGTTTTTACTGACTGGATTAATTGGAACAAAATAAGAGATATGCATAAATGTTTATTCCCTAGGTTTGTGGAGCTGATCATGCTGGATATACATGTTTGTGTTCTGTTGGAAAACTAAAAAGCAAAAAAATTTCTAGTTTCCTTCTTATGTATTTTTGGGAATCTGAAACTAAACTACACCAGTTTCTATATTCTTTTTTTTCCCCCAATTTCTATATTCTTTACTCTTGTTCTTCATTTTAAAACAAACAAATAATCTTGCAATTCTATAAAATGAAAGGAATTGCATTTATATGCCTCATCTTCTTATAACATCAGCTTCTTTAATTTGGAGATTCCATCAACAGGCACTTTCCAGAAGTTGCTTAACAGTGTAGGGTCTACTTTATATCACACGTTATGATTTTACATAGCTCATCTCATTTAAATCTTCCCACAATTCAGTGAAGTAGATTTTATTTCTATTTTATAAATGAGGAAATTTGCTCATAGGTTTCAGGAATTTCTTCCAGGCTATAAAAGATGGATCTCTAACCATGTTATTGCTTTCATAAGCATTAATTAAGATCATACTTAAACCAGGTGGCAAGTGAAGCATGAATGTTAGTAGGATGCTTGAATGCATTTAGTCTAGCAACAAAATCAGGATATAAATATAAGCTATAATATGACAACAGTTTACATGTCTCTTATTTTGTTTCAATTAATCACTCCAAACAAATCCTATCAGCAACTAGCCCAGTGTATCCCCCATAAACTTTACCTCCTTCACCAAGTCCCTAAACTATACATATGCCAATAGCGTACCGTAGATGGATAAGGAGCGCCTAGCATGGTGCTTTAAATTGGGAAGTGCTCCTTAAAGTCTGGTTGAAAGAAAGGTTAGCAAAAACATAATCTGAAATGCACAGTAACAAATGGGGAAGAAAATGTTTGGTACCATTTCCAAAGTTACAGCCTGATTTTAAAAATAGTAGCTACAGAATGACCAACCTGGTATATAACTCCTTTAGGCAAAAAGGTTGAAAATACACCATGAATTTGAAAAACAGGATTGCAAGGTCTCCCAACTGAATAATTCTAAAACTACAAAATAAACATCCCTCTCAACGTTTCTTTTGTTTTTGATTTTTGGAAGGCTATATTTTACATAGGATCACCTGTCACCATTTGAAATAGACATTTCTGCTGCCCACGAGCATTCATTTCTCTGTTCTTTCCAATAGTACCCAGACCTTATTCAGGCGTCTTCCCCTTCCTCACACGTCCCATGGGCGTCAGGAGAACCTGAGCTCACTACTCACTCCAGGGGTGGCTCTGTTCCATCTCAGGCTAACGCCATCCCTAGAACAAGCCACGGGCGCCAGAGATGGCCTGTGATCCGGTCCATGTGAGCAGAGTGTCGTAAGGGGCATCTAAGAAGCAATCGCCACAATGAGAGAGATTCTCAGAGTGGCGCTCCTCTAGACATTACTGTGATTCTTCCGCAGCGATTTTGCCGCTGTGCTCGTACTCTGACGAGGAAGCTTCTAAATAGAGCGGGAAGAGAGCCCTAGTGCTCCAGGATTGTTCCCTGGAAGGCCTCACCTCCTCTCTTCTAGTTAGTTGCGCCCGCGGCTATCTGATTGCTTAACAAGTTTGAGTTGGATTTCCGTCATTTACAGCTGAAAGTATGCCAACCTATAAACCATCAACATTTTATTCTCATTGACAGTTCTGCTATAAATATAATTCTGCTTTTGAGTCAATAAAAGAAGTAAAGAAGACAGTCCTTGCTCATGGGATCAAAATGATGAGACTCTTGCAAACCCAGCAGTCTATACTTAGAGGCCTGCAGAGCCATATACACTCCCCCTAAAGACTCCATTCGTTAAAAAACTTGCCAATTCTAGTGCGCCCGGTCATCTGAAGTCATCAAGTTTCGGTTCCCTGACACTGTATGTTGTGTGTTTTGTAAAATTATACGTTTCCTGTGATAGCAAGAAACCCAAGTAATAATTTACCTGCAGAGGACAGTGAGGAGCGAAGACGGGTATGTAATTTAGGTATGGAGTGCTGTGGAACTTTTGCATATTTTTAACACCATGCGAAATGATTTGAAGAAAAAAAAAAGTAACAGGTTTTTAAAATCCAACAAATTAAGAAAAAGCCATAAATTATTTTTTAGGCACATTTAAAGACAATTACTAGAATCAGAGCCATTACAGTTTGTTTCAAGTTGTAACGGTACTTCTTACCAGAAAAAGAACGTTGGACACTTGAGTAGATGATAGCAGTGTACATAATTTTTCAAAAGCATTCTGAATTTAAATGATCACAGAGCCATCAATGTAGGGTTTCAAATTGAGACTACCTCAAACAATTAACCTAGAATAACATGTCCATTTGGTTTAAAGACCTAGACGGGAAGAATAATCAGCAACTTACGAATTATCATTTTAGTCAGACTCAAATTTCAAAAGTATACTGGTGACTTGAATAAACATGCTCTTGAGTATAAAATAAGGCTCAAATTAAAAAAATCTTAAATAGTTTTATTTGTTAAGTGATTATTTATGGACTATAATCAAATTAGAAACTTAAAAAAACAGCATTTACTCTTCCTGTAAAGAGAGATTATTTTTTAAGTTTGCTTGTTTTCCTTCCCAACCAGTATTTAAGGCACATTTATTTGGAGTAAAGGGGTAAAAACAGACGCAGCTCTTATGTAAGCTAGAGAATTGACTTTCGGAGTCTCAGAGAGATTTCTTCATTGTATTTTGCATTTGTTTTGTATTTATGTATTTTGCAAAACCCAGTATTTCTATTGTTTTTTTAAAAAATTGATTAAGTAGTGAGATATCTGCTTCATTGCTCAGAATTTGTTCCTATATCATCACAGTATTGTCCCCAGTTGATCATATAGTAACTATTTTCTGACTGGAAAATGAACTGAGAGTTGAAACAGTATCCTAACTGCTTTATTTACGGTAAAGAAACCCTAATCACTAACTATAAAGAAAAAATCTAGTTGCAAAACGGAGATAGTGATAATGTTTTTCATCTCGAACATTCATTGAGTGTTACATTTAGAAAATAATATTTCCTAATGCCTTTGGAAATCTTTCTCACCTTGCCTGCTCAAGCCTTTTTCCAATAACCAATAAAAACCTGACTCAATTCAGTAAATGTAGCCGTATAGTATTTTTTCTACAGAATCTAACTGATTTAGAGCTTATAAAACTTTCTTGTTTTGTTTTGTTGTTGTTGCTTTAGGTCCCAAAGAGGCAATGTTCTAGGAGGGGACATAAGTCATGAATAGAAGAATAACTCAAGTATTCATAGGATCTAGAAAGCTCCTCACTGTTTCTTCAAGTTGTATTCATTCCTTCGTGTATTCGGTGACAAAGGATTTTTGAATGCCTCCTATGTAAAAAAAAATTGTAATTCTTCAAAAGTGTTCTGTGCAAGTGTACCATTACTGGGAGGACAGCTATTAGACCATTCATTTTCTGTTTATTTTGCAAGGAAATGTAGCCCTTTGAGCTTGTTTGATTTGGATATGTATTCTTAAAGTAAATATTGCTATTGATGGTTTCCTGTTTAATGTTAAGCTAGTCAAGTGACCCTAGAAATCTTCCGGTTGTGTTAAAGTTTCCTTTACATAGACTCCAATGTAACTGCTTTCACAGTATTTGGTATGTAAAAACCAACGACCTCCTGTATTCAAACTTATACCATTTTATTCTCACACTTCCTAAGAGACAAATTACTTGACAAAACTAACGGTATTATTTTAAAGTAATGATGCTAGATCCCATTTAGACCAACATTTAACGTATGTCACATTAAGTTTTAGACAGAAATTAAATTAACTATGCTGGCTTCCTGGTTCTTGGGAAGTTATTTCTCTTTTTTTCTTATCTTCAAAATTAAATTAAATTAAATTCCACCTAATCCATCAACATTCCTACATCTGGACCCACATCCTCTGCTCTTCCTGCAGGAATACGGCTCCTATCCCTTCACTTGCCTGCCAGATACCGTTCCTCCTTCACTTCCATGAGGCTCTCGGGGTCCTTTCTCTCTTCTGCATCATCCCATCTTCTGCAGTAAATGATTCCCATCAGCATAAAGGCATGCTGTAATGTCTTTCCTCTTGTTTTTATTCAAAAAAACATGTGAACCGCATCAGCTCTTCTGCAAAGACTTGACATTTCTGGACCAACAGAATGACTTGTAGATCTGTGAAGTGGGCATGGTTTTTCTGACCTTTTGTCTCTGCATATGTTTCCACACCCTCTGTATCTGGTGAATGCACACCTTCCATCAAGACTCAGATCAGCTTGGGTCACCTGGATGGCACAGTCGGTTGAGCATCAGACTGTTGGTTTCTGCTCAGGTCATGATCTTAGGGTAGTGAGATCGAGCCCCACATTGAGCCCACATGGGGCTCATGCTCAATGCAGAGTTGGCTTGGGATTCTTTCCCTCTTCTTCTTCCCCTCCTTATAGTCCACCCCCTGCTCACGTGCTCTCTCTCTAAAATAAATAAATAAATAAATTAATTAATTAATAACAGATCAATTTATACTGTCTTTGAAGCCCCTTAAGTCTTGACACTACCAATAATTAGGTTTTCTTTCCTCCATGTTATTATACCTTGTATAGATAACTTTATTTTTTCCATGTATTTCATATAGTGTAATTATTTGTCTGTATGTCTCTCTACTTCAATGTACAGGGAAATCTATGCAGGCAGAGACCATGTATTATTAATCCTATAATTTCAGTTTTTTAATTTTTATTTCATCTTTTGTAAAGAGCAGGAAACAGCTAACATGCCCGATCATGTGATGAATATTTTTAAACTGCAGAAGTTTATAAGACAAAACTTCTTTTTTCTAAAACATAACTATTTTCCTAATATGAGTTACTCACATATACACTTATTTTTTTAATATTGAAATATAACCCACATACCACAAAATTCACCCCTTTAAAGTGTATAATTCAGTGGTTTTTAATATATTTACCAACTTGTATAACCATCACCACTATCTGATTCCAGAACATTTACAATTCCAGAACATTTTCATTATCCCCAAAAGAAATTCTGACCCCCATTAGCAGTTACTTCCCATCCCTACCCCCTTTCCAGGTCAACTAATCTGCTTTCCACCTCTATAGTTTTGCCTATTCTGGACATTTAATATAAATGGAATTATGTAATATGTGGATTTTTATTCCTGGCTTCTTTCATGTAGCACCATATTTTTAAGGTTCATCCATGTTGTAGCATGTTTTATTACTCTTTATGACTGAATAATATTCCATTGGATAGATATACCGTGTTTCGTTTATCCATTCTTCAATTGATGGATATTTGGGTTTTCCACTTTTTGACTATTATGAATAATGCTTCTGTGAACATCCATGTTCAGATTTTTGTGTGGGTGGACATATGTTTTCAATTTTCTTGGGTAAATGTTAGGGAGAGAATTACTGGGTCATATAATTCTGTTCTTTGAGGAACTGCCAAACCGTCTTCCAGAGTGACGGCACTACTTCCTGTTCCCATGAGCCATGTATAAGAGCTCCAATTTCTCTACATCCTTGCCAACACTTGCCATTGTTCATCTTTTTGATTAGAGTCCACTTGGTGGGTATGAAGTGGTATCTCATTGTAGTTATACAGGGTTTGATATCGTCTTCCCATAAAAGGATTATAAAGATTTAAAACCAATAAACAAATATTTCATTTTATATTACTCTGAAATAAATGGGAGGTAAGACTCTCAGAGGATGGAACTATCCTTTTTTCTTATCTAAAATGTTTTGTAGGACTTAGCATATTTTAAATTATTTTCCTATTCCTAAGATACTTCCAAGATTCTCCTGTCCCCTCCCCCCTTTTTTTGGCAATATAAGACCCCCTGATGCTGTTAATTAAAATTTGACTCATGTTGATTTTGAGGGAAAAATACTTTCTAGTTCCTATCTATCTTACATGTGAGCATTATATGACAGTTCAGGGCTAAGGAAAAAGATAACACATTTGTCCCCCTTGTGACTCTTTAGACTTTTTTTTTTCTTCTTATTTTTTTTCTTAACTATTCTTTTCTGATAACTAGCAATTACTTTGGTTTTGTCTGCATGTAACCCACTTGACTTAGTATTGTTTGAAGCTTTTTATAAACGTAGTATAATTCCTTTCCGTGGCACAACATAGGGATGGATATTCAGCATAGATAGTGGGTTTTAGAAGTCGGGACTTTGTTTGAACATGCAGTAGTGTGGAGTGACATTTGTTACAGTGGCTGTTTGTACCTTTATGCACACATTCCTTTGGTTGAGTCTTACAAATGAGGTGACTGTGATTGTAGCCAGCACTCCAGTCTCTAGTTGAAGAGAGGATTATTCCAGCTTCTACAAAAAATGGTGACAATGATTTGCCCAGATGGATTCCCAAGCTGATAAGATATGGCCAAATGCTACAGGCCATTTTCTGCAGTGTTAGGGTTATTGAGAGACCTCTGTTGACATGACCCAAATATATTCTCATGGGCACGTTGCTCTGTTTTTTCCATGCTTATAAATATTCATCCAATGATCTTGTGTTCATGCACTTCAAGTATTTCTCAATTTTGTTTGGGGGCTTTAGGTTAGTCATTGACTAATGCTTTCTTCATTCATTCACAATTTATTCACCCTGGATCCTTAGTGCGGTGTCTGTGATTTTCATTATTATTATTATTATCACTAAAATGTTATCTCCTCAAAGACTTCTCTGACTTTTCCTTAAGCTACCATGTATGTATATAGCTGTGTATAGCCTAATCAACCCATTCCATACAACCTTACCTTAAATATCTCCGATCAAATATTTTAACTTCACTTTCATGTGAGTGCAGAGCTGAACATTTAGCTTAAATAGTGTCACTTCACCCTCACAAACAGACACAACTAAACATTAATCACCACATAATTCACCTTACCAATTATGCACGATTATTTTATTTTGAACTAGAAGTAAAAAATAATAAGCATCCATATTTCTGTCTGTTAATATACAGTGATTTTTAAAAGGAAGGAAAGCAAATTACGTAGAAGAATAATTCGTACTGATAATGATAAATGTTTGAAAGTTACATTACCTTAACTGTGTCTCATCAATGATGGGCGATCATGTCTCATTTTTACTTCTTTATGCATTTTGAATATAAAATATTTTATTTTGCTTTCAATTTCTTTGTTACACTGACTTTTCCTAAGAAGAGGATTAATATTTTTCAATGATTCTTAAGATTGATAATGGTAAGCAGCTAACTTCCCCTGTTTAAGTATATATTTCTTTTTTTTTTTTAAAGATTATTTATTTATTTATTCGACAGAGACAGAGACAGCCAGCGAGAGAGGGAACACAAGCAGGGGGAGTGGGAGAGGAAGAAGCAGGCTCATAGCAGAGGAGCCTGATGTGGGGCTCGATCCCACAACGCCGGGATCATGCCCTGAGCCAAAGGCAGACGCCTAACCGCTGTGCCACGCAGGCGCCCCTAAGTATATATTTCTTACCCGTAAAATTTCTTGTTTTTATTGTTTATGCTTCTAATAAAACTACATTTAATTTATGCTACTAGGAACTCTGAGGATGGGCAATAAAAAAATTGTCCTGTCTTCCTCCTCCCCAAGAATACAATGCTTATCTAACTAAAAATTTGAGGCAAATTCAAGAGCACGAATGGACAAAGCCATGTGTTTTAGCAACTGGAATTAAAAGAAATGGAAGCTCAGAACATGTCCCATTTACCATGACGTTTACATGGTGAGGAAATATACCACTGCTGTATTAGCATGTACACCTGCAAAGTCTGGGACTTACCGGGATGTCTGTAAATGGAAGGTGTATCGGGAGTTCCCACAGTTACCGCAGCATTTATTTCAATTTGAATGTGTAATTTATCACATACTCACAGTGCATAAACTTGAACAGAGTGCAGCATTGGGCTTGGATGACATGGTTTTATGGTTCCAGATGTTTTCAAATCTTTCAAATTTGCTTTGAACCGAATGATCCATCCATCTTTTTAGAATTGTTTTTCTTTTAATTGCCAATTGCATCCATTTTCTCTAAAGAAGAAGAAGCATCTTGACCCCCAAATAATGAATTCTTATTGAATTCTAAACTAGTAGGTCCTATTCTATATCATGTCATCGTATTACATTCAACAACTTTAAAAGTCAAGGATTTAAAGTTCCTCTCCTCCATTTTGTTGAGTTCATTGGTCAAATTCTTATTAGAATGATTTTAGAATCCTAATTTTAGTAGCAATGCCCTGTAGGACGGAGACTGGACATTGCAGACTAAATGCCTGGCTGTGTTATTGGTCAAGTTACAGAGTCATGTAAAGCCTCGGTTTTCCTATATAGAAAATGGGTAATAATAAAATAGAAGAGCCTCCTTACCTGTGCAGAATTGATACTGGAAGAAAAACCCACTTAAAATGGATATACTTCAAATACCATAAATTTCATAGCAAATTATAAGAAGTTTGCAAATTCATCTTTAAACATTCAAGCTAAACTATCTGATAATGAATTTATTTTAATTCATAGTTTAACATTGCAAAGATAAGCTATTTTTTATTTTATTTTACTTTTTTAGATTTTATTTATTTATTTGACAGAGAGAGAGGCAGTGAGAGAGGGAACACAAGCAGGGGGAGTCGGAGAGGGAGAAGGAGAAGCAGACTTCCCACTAGGCAGGGAGCTCGATGCGGGGCTCGATCCCAGAACGCTGGGATCATGACCTGAGCCAAAGGCAGACGCTTAACAGCTCAGCCACCCACCCAGGCGCCCCAAGATAAGCTATTTTTTAACATAAATACGGAATGAAGCAGGTATTAATTTTGGCATAATTTTGGAGGGGTAAAATTATATGATGGCATGATAGACAATCTTCACTTCAGACTTGGCTTTTAAAGCAGGATCAAGATTTTTTGATACTTAAATCATTCTTTTTTGAAAAACATAACCTGCCAACAGTTTGCTGATTTTCTTTTTCAGTTGTTAGCTACTCTAAATTCTGCCAAGTCCTCATTTGTTCATGCCTGTGATTTGAACAGTGTTCCAACATATTTTTTTTAATCAACTTCACGAAATCTGCCTCTTTTCCAAAATCTACAATTATGATTTGTTGTTGGTTTTCACTGTGTTTCTTGATGTTTGACTCAATTAACAAGAAACTGAGGGACAAAAACTTGGCTCTTGTACTGGGATTTTGGCATTAAACGGAAGTGATGTTCGTTTGAGTGCAATTCATTCTGTAAGTGGTCAATTTACTAGTGAATAGTTTGTGTTATAGTGACTTTTACTTTCTCTTAATATTTCAACTCAATAAATGAATACTGATATAAGGGCGCCCTAACGCATCTAATTATATTATTAAGAAATGTAAAGGCAGGAATATATCTACGACACTTAGCACAGTGCCTGGTATATATTAATCAAACAATACCTATTTGTGATTGTTACTCTTATGATTATTTTATAATCATTTTATAACAAAGATAGTTTAATATATATGGTAAGTCTTTGGGATACGCATTTAACAGAATGAACTTAGCCATCTAGCAATTCCCAAACTGTTGAGGTCAACCAACCACTACTGTGATTGGGGCCACCCATTCCATTTATTTAACTCACCAGGGTTTATTTCCACAAACCAACTGATAAAACAACAACAACAACAACAACAACAACAACAACAACAACAAAAACCAAAAAAACTTTTTTAGAGACTCTGCAGCCCAATCCATTCATGCTGGTTTTTCTTTTCAAAGGGAGGACTTAGAAAGCATAGACAGAGAGGTTAGGCTTGTAAGTCAGAAGTTGAGAAGGAGACGGTTTTTGGCTGAACTAATGCAGAGTGAGAGATCAAGATAGTTATGTCAGCTGCAATTTCCTTCAGACATTTTGCCTCCTTCCTTTCCTTCTTCCTTCAGTTTGTTTGCAGTCCTCTTTGAGTCAAGATAGAAATCAAAAGTAAAAGTAGGATCTAATCATTATGATTTTTATTTGAGATGGAGGAAAAAAGAGACAAAAACTGGGATATGTGGAAAGATAAATAACCCTGGTCGAGAACACGCAGTGCCAAGTTCCCAAGACATGCCGTCAGGGTGACCTTAGCAAAGAAATTGAGCCCTATATAGGATGGTTGCCATTTCTTCAGTTGGACTCCCCCACCCCTAACCATTCTATCCTTGCTTCCATTCCTAAATTTATTTTTTAAATGTGGGTTATCAGATCAGTAGGTACTTGATCTCTCTGCTCCAGCGCTTTTTAAAATTAAAGTGCACGAGAATCCCCTGGAGATTTTACTAAAATGCAGGTTCTGACTCCGTAGGTCTGGGGAAGGGCCCAAGTCTGTTTCTAATAGTTCCTGGGTGATATTGCTCCTGGTCCAGGGCCAAAGACTGCACTGGAGGAGCAAGAATCTGGGATATTCCCAGGAATGTTTGGTCAGATGAAATGAAAGGCCTTACTGATGATTAAAGAGATTACATGTGAAGTTTTCCCTTTATCAATATTGCTTTGCCATATATCAGGAAATTGAATTGGTCTTTCTAGCACTATTTGGGCTTTCAAAGGCAGGCTAGTTACTCTATTTCTGGCCTTTCAAGGACATTGCAAAATGATGATGTTCTACTCTCTTCTTGGGTGTCAATATGAAGCTGTCTCCTCTAATCTTGCTTTGACAACATTGTGAAAGTAGATAGTCTCTGGTTTTCCAAGTTACCTCATGATCTCTTGCTTTCTCCTCAGTGAAGCCTCTAACTCGATTCTAATTAGAGTGTAAGTAACTAATAATGGTAGTGTAAGGCTGTCATTATTAAGTTCCTACTATGTGACATAAGCTGTCTTAAATGTTGGAAACACAATGACGAACAAAACATGTATGGTGTCCAATTGCCTCCCCTCTTTACGCCCACCGTGAGTTAAGTAGCTGCAGCAGGAACAGCTGGTATGGGGCATCACTGAGAGGTAAGCCTGTTCTTTTTGACTCCAAAGCCCCTGCCGAGGCTACTGAACTATTCTGAATAAGAAGTTGCCTACTCCCTTGCCATAATAAATGACTGGGCGTTTTGTATTCTCTAGTGTCCAAAAACATCACGCTATTTCTTCTTCTTATCCTTTCAGAGGAAAGCTGCTGACTCTACAGTGACAGCTGCCTATCTCTTTTGTAAATAGGGAACCCATCTTCAAACCGTATCGTATTTTAAGACTGCTTTGCAGTGAAATAGATGTTCTCATTTTAGTGCTATTTCCTATCTTTCTATCTCTTGTCCTAGATAATTGACCATAATTGATATTTTGTTTTCAAAAAGACAAAGGAAACTCCTACCATACACAGAAATCAATTTGAAGTGATGTTGAGATCTAAATGTGAAAGATGAAACAATAAAATTTACAGGTAACCCAGGAGAATGTCTTCATGAACTTGGAGGAGGGCAAGTCTTCTTAAGCAGGATACAGAAAACATTAACCATAAGGGGACATATCAATAAATCATACTATTTTAACACTTTTGTTGTTAAACATATATTAAGGAAGTAAAAAGACAAGCCGCAAAATAGAAGGTATTTGCAACATATAAACCAACAGAGGACTCAGAATCAGAATACACATTAAAAAACATTCCAATAAATCATAAGAAAAAAATAGAAAACATATTAGAAAATGTTGCAAGAGAGTTACAAGGGCACTTCACACAAAAGCATATCCAAATTGCCAGGAACATATGAAAATGTTTTCAACCTCATTTGTCACCGGGGAAATACAATTAAAACCACAATAAGATAGCACTCCACACCCTCTAGAAAATCTAAAATGAAAAAGATTGTCAATACAAACTCAAGGAATGCTTAGAGCAGCTGGAACTCTTGTATACTGTTAGTGGGAAGGTTAATTAGTACAGCAACTTTAGACAACCTTTGGGCAATAAATATCAAAACTGAGCAAATGCAAAGCCAGTGAGTGAGCAATTTCCCTACTAGGTATATATGTAACAGATATATGGCCAACAGAAAGGCATGTTTATAAATACGCATATTCTTTTTTTTTTTAATTTTATTTATTTATTTGACAGAGATAGAGACAGCCAGCGAGAGAGGGAACACAAGCAGGGGGAGTGGGAGAGGAAGAAGCAGGCTCATAGCGGAGGAGCCTGATGCGGGGCTCGATCCCATAACGCCGGGATCACGCCCTGAGCCGAAGGCAGACGCTTAACCGCTGTGCCACCCAGGCGCCCCTATAAATATGCATATTCTTAAGCACCATAATAGTCAAAACTAGGAACACCTCAAATATCTATAAACATAAAATGGATAAATAAATTTTGTTTTATTCATTCAATGACATACTAGTCAGCAGTGAACAGGAATACACAATTGCTACTTGTAACAATATGGGTGAGATCTCAGACATAATGTCCAGCAAAAGAAGTCAGACACAAGGAAGGACACATTGTATGATTCTGTTTATATCAAGGTCAAAAACAGACAGAACTGATACCTAGTGTTAGAAGTCAGGATAGATACTTTTGAGGGGAGGGAGAAGCAACTGGCAGGAGCATGAGGGTAACTTCCAGAATCCTGGAAATGTATTATTTCTTGACCTGGGTGCTGGTTACCTGTGTGTGTTCACTTAAATGCACTGAGATGTATATTTATGTATATGTAGGCTAATGCATATATTTTATTATACATGTTATTTTTTCAGTAAGAAGTAAAATGTATGAAAGAGTAAAATTACTTAGTCTCTGTGTTTTTAATGTCATCTGTTACTAGTTTTTCTCCCTATATTTATAGCAAAGAAGAAAATTTTTTCTTAATTTCATTCCTTTCCCTTGCATAACTGAAATCTGTTTTTTAAACAAATTTTTATGACACTTGTAAAGTACATTTTTATTACTGCTTTTTGGTCACAGGTTTTGCCTTTTTTACATCAAATTCACTCTGCAGTATTATCTTTTTTGGAGTTCTGACCCAACCTTGCTTTTTGTCATTTTTCCATTTGCCTTTTATGTTTCAGTAGGGCTCTGGTAATAATTCCATTTGACCTTAAGACAAATGCATTATCAAACATTAAACAAAGAGCAGCTGCCATGGGCCTGATGTGTGACCTCATTCCTTCTAACGTTTAAGGAAACAACAGTCTTCTAAGAATGATGGGACACTTTTTTCCTGGGGTTGTGAGGCTTATGACGAAATAGATGCTCTTTAAAGAAAGAACACAGAAGGTGCGAGTATAGGGGCGCCTGGGGGGCTCAGTAGTTAAGCGTTGGCCTTTGGCTCAAGGCGTGACCCTGGAGTCCTGGGATCGAGCCCAGCATCGGGCTCCCTGTTCAGCTGGGAGCCTGCTTCTTCCTCTCCCACTCCCCCTGCTTGTGTTCCCTCTCTTGCTGGGTCTCTCTGTCAAATAAATAAATAAAATCTTAAAAAAAAAAAAAAAGGTGAGAGTATAGAGGGAGTTTATCCTGACAGAAGGGGAGTACCACCGTATCACCATAGTGTTCTGGGGACTGCGTCACACACTGTCCACCACCACCCACCGCAGCCCATGACAGCACATGGTGGGAATGGTCTGGAAAACACTTGGGTTCTGAGGTCATCAGGTAGGAATTCAAACCCTAGATTTTACTAACAATGTATGCTCAGCATACATGCAGCCTCTCTGACTTAATCGACTTCTCTATAAAAATGGGAGTATAAGAAGTCTACATCACGAAGCTGTTGAAAGGAATTCAATGACATGGACGTATAAACGTCTCTGATGTAATATTTAACACATCTAGATGTTCAAAAAATGAACTATTTTCTCTTTTATATCTTTTCCTTTTTAGGCAAAAATATGTTGTCGGAATAGTTTGCAATTTTACTTGAGTTTTTTGTTGTTGTTATTGTTGTTTGTTCTTTTATTAAGTTTTAAATTTTAATTCCAGTATAGTTAACATACAGTGTTAAATTAGTTTCAGGTGTACAATAAAGAAATTCAACAATTCTATACATTACCCAATGCTCATCCTAAGTGTCCTCTTAATGCCCTTCACCTACTTCACCCATCCTCCTGCCCCCTCCCTTCTGGTAACCATCAGTGTGTTCTCTGTAGGTAAGAGTCTGTTTCTTGGTTTGTCTTTCTCTTTCTCTCTTTTTCCCTTATTCGTTTGCTTTGTTTCTAAAATTCCACATATGAGTGAAATCATATGGTATTTGTCTTTCTCTGATTGACTTATTTCACTTAGCATCATACTCTCTAGCTCCATCAGTTCATTTCAAATGGTAAGATTTCATTCTTTTTAATGGCCGAGTAATATTCCATTATATACCATTCCAATATATATACCACTTCTCTATCCATTCATCTCTTGATGGACACTTGGGCTGCTTCCATAATTTTGCTATTGCAGGTGCTGCTGCTGTAAACACCAGGGTGCATGTATTCCTTTCAATTAGTGTTTTTGTGTTCTTTGGATAAACACCGAGTAGTGTGATTACTGGATCATAGGGTAGTTCTATTTTTAACTTGTTGAGCAACCTCCATAGTGTCATCCAGAGTTTGCATTCCCACCAACAGTGCAAGAGGGTTTCTTTTTCTTTACATTCTCACCAACACTTGTTTCTTGTGTTGTTGATTTTAGCCATTCTGACAGGTGTGAGGTGGTATCTCATTGTAGTTGTGATTTCCATTTCCCTGATGATGAGCGATGTTGAGCGTCTCTTTATGTGTCTATTGGCCATCTGCATCTTCTTCGGAGAAATGTGTGCTCATGTCTTCTGCCCATTTTTAATTGGATTATTTTGGGGTGTGTCTGCAATTTTATTTGAGTTTTCGATTCCCAGCAATCCAGTTTTGGACACGATAGGCTGTGGGATTTTTATTTTATGAATACATATCAGATCCACATATCTTCATATAACCTTTTTTTTCCTTTCGAATATTCCAGATGAACTCTATACCTAAATGAGATAAGAAAATAATATTGTTAATAAAATTCCTTTAATGGGAAGAAAATATTTGATCTACTATCTTAAAGGTAAAGAGAGAAATAGTATAAATGAGAATTTATTTTGTATTTTCAATCCCTATTTTAAATTCTCACAAATTTGGACAAACTTCTGTTGAAGACCTGGATATAATTATAGTGTTTGTTTTTAAAGCAATGCACATTTGGCTACTTTTGATTATAACCAGTTGAATCTGGCTTAAAAAAGTGTGTTACCTAGGAAATAGATGTAAATGAAATAGCTGGAGGGAACTTTAGTATTGAACAATCTCCTCATTTTATATCTGAAAAATGTAGGGAAGCAAAACATTTTGCCTAAGGTGGCCATTGAAAGTTACAAGTCAACGAATCACTCCTCTTCTCTGAGTTCTAAGTGGTAGAAAGTGGACACAAACACTGAAAGAAAAAAAAAATCAGAGTCAGTGTTTTAATGGCTGGTTAATGCTGGATTAGAAAACCCGGCTGGGAATGAGTTAGAATGGCAGTGTTCTGTAACTGTGCCTCAAAATCAAGACCATGGAGCCCTCTGCAAAGCTGACTCCATGGACACCTGCCAGCCTCATGAAGACCCCAGGTCTGCCTGGCAAACTCAGACACTACAGAGTGCGGTTTAAGGGAGAAAGATGAGCCCTGGTGACTTCTGCGCATGACCCTTCTCAGACACACCCTTCAGCTCCCCTCACAGCAGCATACCCTGTAGGTCAGCAGCTACTTTAAAATGCCAGAAAATATTTGGGGTGCCTGGCTGGCTCAGTCAGTTGAGCATCTGACTCTTGATTTCAGCTCAGATCATAATCTCAGGGTTGTGGGATGGAGCCCTGCATTGGGCTCTGCCCTGAGCGTAGAGCCTCCCTGAGATTCTCTCTCTGTTCCTCCCTGGCACCATCCCCTCCCGCTCATGTGCGCACGTGTGAGTACTCTCTCTTTCTTCAAAAATAAACAATTCCAGGAAATATTTATTTTAAATACTATTTGCTCTGTAATTGTATACAGAGTATTACTGTTTAGCCCACTTTTTTGAACTGCTTGTGTCATATCGGGGGAAAATGTCAATCCACACCTTGTTCCAATTATTGTAATTCTAGATTATTATTATTCCTTTTGTTGTTGTTGTTGTCATCACTTTCTATATTGTTTGGTAGATTTCTCCGTTAGCATCAAACAACTTAGTATAATACTTCACAAATGAAAGTCCTTAGGATTATACAGAATGATGTCCCTTTTGCTTATTCAAATTTATGCGGGGTTAGTTCTCCAGATTCTTCAGGAGTTATAGTTTCAGATTGCAAAACAGCTCCATGAAATTACAAAGCCCAAGGAGATAGAAAGAAAAAAATAAGCCATCTAAGAGCTACGGACTATTTACTACATGGCTGTCAAGATAAAAATTAGCTGAAAGAGTGAGTTTCTGGGCACAAACAGCAGTTTATTCCCTAAAGTTAAGAATCTTGTAGTAAAATGTATGTGGAGAACTATAACTACTATTTTATTAAGTCACCTCATTAGCAAATCAATTTGATATTAGTGCAAGAATAAGCATGGGCAGGTTTTGAGGGCATGTATTATTTTGTTACATCCCCATCATGCGATAAAAGATCTGAAGCATCTAAGCCATTATTGAGAAAAGGACAACCCTTTTTTTTTTTCAGGAACTTGGCACCTAACACAAGTGTATCTAGCAGTGTTGTGTGAATGAAATAGACAGTGAGGAGTCCAGCGAATAGTTCACAGATGTGGTCTTTATAATTTGCTAAATCCTTTGTGCATCTGGGAAACTCCAGGAACTAAAATAATTGAAAAGGCTCAGAGGGTTGACATGAAAGGCACTGCCTCATGTGTCTCCATGTTGACTCAACCTTTCAAGAAAAATACATGTTAGTTTTAATTCATTACTTGGTCATACTTTACCAAGCCTCTTTCATTTCATCTCATTCTTGCTCCTTTACTCTTGTTCTCTCTCCTCCAAATAAAGTCTTATTTTGAGCACAGAATAAATCAGCCTTCAATCTCTGTGATCATCTATCACAAATTAAAGTTGTTTAAGATATTTTGCATTGTTTTGACGATAAACATAAGTTAAAAAGGACATTCCTGTTCATGTGGTGAAAACGGAGTATGTGGCTCTACTTTTAGCTGAGTAGGTGGCTTTTTTTACGATGGAACTTCTTCCCATTTCTGTTCATGGAAAGTATAATCGACGCCTGCTGTAAGGAGGTACTGTTCCATCTGCCTTTGCTGACTCTGGACTTATATTTCTGTGTTCTCTTGAAAATAGGTAATAACTCCCTATGGTTGCAAATGCTGTCTTTCGTTGAAAGAAGAATAACAGCTTAGGGCCTGTATACGGCGTGGTTTCTTTGGGTCATGATTATTCTGTTTTATCACTCTGACACTGTGCTCATTGTAGCATTCCTATAGTTCACAGATTTGGAAGAACCTACTCAGAATATAGAATATCTCTTCCAAGTCTTTGCTGCTCTTGAGTTTGTGAAGTTGATGGTTCATCTATTTCAGTGGTTCTTAAACCTGGGGGCAAGAAGAGAATCACCTGTGGGGCTTTTAGAAAATATACATGATGATTTTTGAGTGGAGCCCAGACATCAGAACGTGTTTTTAACCTCCCACATTCCCTTCCCAAGATAATGCTACTGAGCTTTTAGGATTCGTAATCACAGACCTAGTCACACAACTGTTTTCTGCTGTCTCAAGAACTAATGCTATATTACGGTATAATAGAGCCTATACCCAGCCTACCTGGCTTCAAATCCTGGCTGCCACAATTACTGGGGTGCCTTAGCCACTCTGATCCTCAGTTTCCTCATTTGGAAAATGGCGACAGTGGTAACAACAGAACACACATCATACATACAAAACAACCAGACTGGTGTCCGCCACCTAGAATGTAGTATAAAATTGTATTACTAATAAATATTTAATTTTACTTCCAGCGTTTTTGTATTCCAAAATTTGTCCCAAACATTAGGGCAAACCTTGTTTATCTGTATATAATTATACATTTTAAAAAGATTTATTTATTTGAGAGAGAGAGAGCGAGAGCACGTGCACATGAGTGGGGGGAGGGGCAGAAGGAGAGAGAATCTTAAGCAGACTCCTTGCTGATCTTGGAGCCCAACACAGGGCTCCACCCCAGGAACCTGAGATCATGACCTGAGCCAAAATCAAGAGCCAGATGCTTAAGTGACTGAGCCACTCAGGCGCCCCATGATTTATACATTTTAAGTGGTTAACAAGTCGGTGTTCTAAACATTAGGATTTTTTACTGTTCCTTTGTTTCATCATCTCCGTAATTACCCAGTGTGTGCTCAAGAAAATCCAGCAGATTATATAGTTTCATTAAAATTTGATTATTTATACCCTCATTTTTTTCCCAAAGGGGTTTTAGGCAGGTATGTTACAAAAATATATATATAATATAACAAGTTAAAAGAGATAGATATTAAAATCAGAGCAAAGGATAAACAAGGGCAGGAAGATAAATTAGCCTTTTAAGTTTAGCTCCCAAGAAGGTACCCTATAAGGTCTTGTACTCTTCCAGCCCAGGCCCACATCACTCATTCAGGCCTAAATTCATACCAAAGTGATATTTTATGTTATCTGTGCAATAGCTTTCCTGTTAACAAAGGAATAGAAAGACAATCTTTATTATTGTTGTTTTCATAAGAGGAAAATTTAGGTTCTAAAAATGAAGCAAGTTAATCGATGATTTTATGGGTTAGTGACAATGAAGTACTGATATTTAGATGTTATTTGTTTTACCTAAAAATAGCTGAACTTACATAATATTATAAGATAAAAGATAAATGCTTTAAAAATACCTGCTAGGCATTACCACCCCATAAAAGACATCTGTTTATACTCAACCATCCAAAGAAATGAGTCTACAACGTGTGCCAGATATGACATTTATTTCCATTTCTACGATGCACTTTTATCAAAGCACACAACTGCTTGTGGTTAGCTCTCAAGTCTATAAAAGGAGACTAATAAGAAGTTGAGCAGTTTGGCCTAGCGTTCACCCACAATCTGCTCTGGACACCCTTCCCCTGTGTTGTCAAGCAGCTGCCACAAGTACACCCAACGACCTGATCTGCAGGCAGATAGGTCAGTGTGCATTCCCTCAGCTTCCAGAGAATTTGCCATGCTCTTGTGGACTACTTCACTAGGACAGGAGGAAGACAAAATAGTGGTCAAATCTAAATTTGTTAGAAACAGGCTTAGTGCTCCAACACTATTGGCTCTGAACTTGACTGTGACAGCATTTTCTTCTCTGTGTCAGCAGAGGCAGGAGAGGGAGCACATTAGTCACCGATGACCTTAAACTCTTAGGATTGTTTGTTTTGTGAATGTATTCCAAGAGTAAGAATTTCCAAGGATCTTAAAGGTTACAGTGCCTCCTGGGACTTCCCAGGAAAAGCCACCTGTATAGTTTATATGTAAAATATACCCACCCATATAGTTAACACACCTTAATCTCACTGAAAATAATAAGTTGGCAGGAAAGGTGGAACTGGGAGGTGAATGCCTCCTAATGACTGTAATTTGAGTTTTGGTCTTCAGTTTGGTAGTATCTTATATTTCAGACTGATAATTTTTAACTTCACAGTCTTACCAATCCATTCTGAAGGGATGAAGAATGTTAGAGTGGAGAAACTCCATCTGTGTTTTTATTCAGAACATAGACAATTACAGCTTTTTTTTTTTTTTAAGTAGTCTCCAGTGCAGGACTTGAACTCATAACCTTGAGATCAAGACCTGAGCAGAGATCAAGAGTTGGATGCTTAACCAACTGAGCCACCCAGGTCACCCAACAATTACAGCTATTAATTTCTTTCTTTGGCTACAAATCACTGGTGGGCTGTACTTAAAAATATAATTATCCTTCTTTACATTCCACTCACTGTCTTATAGGATAGCTGTTATCACCAGAAGCATATTTATTCATTCACTGGTTACTACTGAGTGTTTATTAAGCACATGGTCCTGGGGTAGGTATTGCGGAGAATATAGAGAACCACCACCAAAAAACCTTAGGTGGTAGTAAAACAACAACAACAACAACAACAACAACAACAACAACAAAAACAACCAACATAGATTTTCATGTCTTATCTGGGTTTGAATCTCATCTCCATCATTAATTCACTGTGAAAATTCTTTTCCTTTATCTATATGTCTATCCTTAGGCTAGTTCCACACCATCTTGATTACTGTAGCTTTGTAGTATTGAAATAGGGAATTATGTTTTCTAGCTTTATTCTTTTTCAAGATTGTTTTTGCTATTTAGGGGTCCCTTGAGTCTCCATATGAATTTTAGGATCAACTTGTCAATTTCTGAAAAAAATGTCAACTGGTATTTTGATTGGGATTGTGTGGAATCTGTAGATCAATGTGGGGGAGTATTTCCATCTTAACAGCATTGATTCTTTCCATTCCAACATGTCTTTCCATTTATTTAGGTCTTCATTGATTAAAATTTCAATGATGTTCTGTAGTTTTCGGTATACTTACATTGCACTTATTTTGTTAGATTTATTCCTTAGTATTTTATTCTTTGTGATTCTATTATCAATGGAATTGTCATAGATTCATTTTTGGTTTACTCATTTTTAGTGTATAGTAATATAACTGATTTTTGTATACTGGTTTTGTATCCTGCAACAGTGCTGAACTCATTTTATTAGCTCTAATAGTATATGTGTGTTTGACATAAAAATCATGTAACCTGCAAATAGAGATGGTTTTACTTCTTCCTTTCCAATCTGGATGCTTCTATTTTTTTTCTTGTCTAACTGCCCTGGCTAGTATCTGTAGTTTAATGTTCTGTAGAAATATTGAGAGCTAATATTCTTTTCTGATTCCTGATCATAGGGGCAAAACTTTCAGTTTTTCACCATTGATGATGTAAGCTATTTTTGTTGTTGTTGTTGTTTTTTTGTTTGTTTTTTTTTTGGGTAGATGTCATTATCAGGTTGCAGAAGTTTCTTTTCCTCATTGGCTGAGTGGCTTTTTTTTTTTTTTTTAAGATTTTATTTATTTATTTGAGAGAGAGAGATAGAGCACGAGCGGGGGGGGTGTGGCAGCAGGGAGAGGGAGAAGCAGACTCCCCACTGAGCAGGGAGCCTGATGTAGGACTCGATCCCAGGACCCTGAGATCATGACCTGAGCCAAAGTCAGACGCTTAATGGACTGAGCCACTTAGGCACCCCTGGTTGAGTGTTTTTTATCATGAAAGAATTTTGCATTTTGTCAAATGCTTTGTCCACATCTATTGAGATGATAATGAGACTTTTTAATGTAGTTAATATACTATATTACAATGATTGATTTTTTTTGATGTTAAGTTCGATGATTCATTAGTTGCGTATAACACCCAGTGCACCATGCAATACGTGCCCTCCTTACTACCCATCACCAGTCTATCCCATTTCCCCACCCCCCTCCCCTCTGAAGCCCTCAGTTTGTTTCTCAGAGTCCATAGTCTCTCATGCTTCATTCCCCCTTCTGATTACCCCCCTTCTTTATCCCTTTCTTCCCCTACCGATCTTCCTAGTTCTTATGTTCCATAGATGAGAGAAATCATATGATAATTGTCTTTCTCTGCTTGACTTATTTCACTTAGCATTATCTCCTCCAGTGTCGTCCACGTTGCAGCAAATGTTGAGAACTCGTTCTTTTTGATAGCTGAGTAATATTCCATTTTATATATGGACCACAACTTCTTAATCCAGTCATCTGTTGAAGGGCATCTCAGTTCCTTCCATGATTTAGCTATTGTGGACAATGCTGCTCTGAACATTGGGATGCATATGGATTTTCTTTTGTTAAGCCAAACTGTTTTTCTGGGTTAAAACCCATTTGGATATTATTATGTTTAAACCACTGGTCTAGAACAATGTTTCCCGGTATAAACAAACACCCCATAGGGATGCTAATAGCTACTCTATGAGTAAAAAGAGGTACGTTAAGTAAATTTAGGAAATGCTGGATTAGAATTAAACAGATTTCTGTACAGCAGACTATCTCAGAGACTATAATATACTAACACACTTTTCAAATTTCCAAGAGGGAGGTATGGAGGTATTTATAAGCTTATCTGGCAAGAGTATTTTGTGAGATTAATGTTCCATCTGACATACCTTAAGAAATTTGGTCCCAAGAATTCTGATTAAACTACTCTATCATGTAGTAGTGACTTAGAAAAGCTTAAAACTTATAGGATCCTCAATTTTTAAATTATGTTCCTATCTAGAAAAATTCAATCAACATACAATAAATATTTATAGAGTGTCTGTTATGTGCTAGGTATTCTTCTAGGCACTGGATAGACAGCAATGGGAAAATATGACAGAAGAAATCTCTGCTTTTATGGAGCTTACGTTCTGGAAGACAGGCAAATAATGAATATAAAATTCATGCAAATTATGAAGTATGTTGGAGAGCATTATATACTACATAAAAAAGAAAAATCAGGTAAGCTCTGTGACAGCTTAGCAACGACTTCTTGGATTTGGCACCAAAAGCAAAGGCAATGAAAGCAAAAATAAACAGGTGGGATTACATCAATGAAAAAGCTTCTACACAGAGAAGGAAACCATCAACAAAATGAAAAGGCAATGTACCGCGTGGGAGATAATATTTACAAATCATGTATCTGACAAGGGGTTAATATTCAAAATATATTAAAAAAACTTATACAGCTCAATAGCAAAACAGAAACAATCCAATTGGAAAATGAGCAGAGCAGTTGGATAGACATTTTTCCAAAGTAGACATATAGGTGGCCCACGGGTACATGAAAAGATGCTCAACGTCACTAATCATCATGGAAATGCAAACCAAAACCACGATGTGATATTACCTCATACCTGATAGAATGGTTACTATCAAAAAGACAAGAAATAACAAATATAGGTGAGAATGTGAGAAAAGGGAACCCTTGTACACTTTTGGTGGCAATGTAAATTAGTACAGTCACTACAAAAAACAGTATGGAGTTTCCTCAAAAACTTAAAAATAAAACTTCCATATGACCTAGCAATTCCACTTGAGTATTTATCTGAAGAAAATGAAAACACTAATTTGAAAAGATGTATGCACCACCAGTGTTCACTGCAGCATTATTTACAATAGCCAAGACATGGAAACAATATAAGTGTTTGAATGGATGAAAAAAGAAAATGGGATAGACAGATACAATGGAATATTATTTTGCCATAAAAAATGAAATCTTGCCATTTGCAATAACATGGATGGGCCTTGAGGGCATTTTGCAAAGTGAAATAACTCAGAAAGAGAGACGAATACCATATGATATCCCTTGTATGTGAAGTCTTTAAAATAAACAAACAATAAACAGAAATGAGCTCATAGATACAGAGAACAGATTTGTGGTTGCCACAGGCAGGGGGTAAGTGCTGAGTAAAATGGATGAAGGTGGTTGTCAAAAGGTACAAATTTCCAGTTATAATGTATATAAGTCATGGGGATGTAATGGACATCATGGTGACTATAGTTAATATTGTTTTGCATATTTGACAGTTGTGAAGAAAGTAGATCTTAAAAGTACTTATCACCAAAAAAGTGTTTTTGGTAACTACGTAGGTAATGGATGTTAACAAGATTTCTTGTAGTTTTATTTTTATATTTTTATTTAATATATTTAATATATTATTTATATTTATATTTTTTATTATATTTAAAATTTTAAAAATATATTTCATATATTTATATATGCCATATTTTATGTGTATGTTTTTAATTTCTATATTTTCATATATTTATATTATTTTATTACATTATTTATATATTGTATATATTTTACTTTACATATTTTGGAATATATACAAATATCAAATTACTACATGGCACACCTGAAACTAATATAATGTTATATATCAATTATACTTCAATTTAAAAAAAAGTAAAAGGGAAATCAGTTTGAGAAGACTTGGAAATTCTGGGTAGGAGGATGGGTAACACATTGGAATATTTAATAGGACGCTCAGGATAAGTCTTGTTTAGGAGGCAACTTTGGAGAGAAAGATAAGAGAATATCTAGTTTGTGCAAAAACAGCAAGGAGGTCATTATGGTTGAATCAGGCTAAGTGAGAGGGAGAGTAGGAGGAGCATTTATTATCTCTAACCTTCATTACTGCAATAGCCTCCTAATTTCACTGCTTTTCCTTTTGCCTCTTCCCCTTACCCCATGGGTCGAGGGTATTGTGTGTGTGTGTGTGTGTGTGTGTGTGTGTGTGTGTGTGTGTAGAAGAGCATGGAGGTGGTCATGGTGATGATGTGAGGTAGAAGCAGAAGCAGTGAAATTAGTTAGTGGTCTTTCCCAGTAATCAAGGCAACAGAGGACAGGGCTTGAACCTCGAGCAGGGAAGACAGGGAGAAGCACTTATATTTGAGCATTTTGAATACAGAGTCAACAGTATTTCCTGGAAGCTTGGATAAGATGAGTGAGAGAAGGAGAGAAAGTTGTAGTCCTGCGGAAGGGTTCAGATAGGGCTGCATCAACAGAGAAGGGAAAGGATGTGTTGTGGAGCATGTTTGTCGAGGAAAGTCAACTTTTCAGTTTTGGAACGTGTTGCATTTGAGATTTCTATTAGATCTTTTATGCATGCTAATTCAGCATAGGAATTAAGACACATGGTCTCTGTTGCTGAATTGTTAAGATGCATCTTTTACCTAATACCAGTAAAGACACCAATCCGCCACTACTTCACACTGTGAATAACTAAAGAAATGAGGAAAAAACCAGAATTGAGTAGATGCTATTTATAACATCTATTCCTTAATTTGTATACTCCCCTCCATTTTCCAGAAAATTGATTGCTTTTAGAGTTTGCCTTATTTGTGGACTAAGGAGCTCATGCTTAAAGTACTCTTTGATCCTGTTTTACCAAACCACCCACAAAACAAAAACAAACAAACAACAGAACAAAGAACAACAAAACTCCTCCATGTGTCTTTTACAGAGTGAATAATCATTCTCTAGGCTTGTCTTTAAAATGCACACCCAGGGCTGACATGTAACTGTGAATAAATTAATCAGAGTACTTTCCTCCAGCAATTATAGAGGTGACGGAGGCAGCTGGGAATGCACCATGACTGGGGAGAGGGAGAGGAAACTATAGAGCCTGCAGGCCGGAGATTATCCAGAAGGGTGTGGCACTGCTGCCTGTCATCCCTGGCGTATCTTGGGCTATATTTCCCAGCTTCCTTTGCACGTGACTGAGCTTCAGCCAGTGGAGTATGTGTGGAAGTGTGTGTGTCTCTTTCCCAGGCCTGGCCCAGGAAACCTTTCCACCTGATGCTATTTATTCCTTCCCCTTTTGATTGGTTGTAGGCTAGCATGGCCATATTGAAACATGTTGAAAAGAATGGAGCCAACACTGAAAGAACTCTAGGTCTCTGAATTTCTACTCAAAGGAGACCATCTGTCAAAAAAGAACTCCCATTTTGGACTTAACATGAGTAGGAAATAAATGTCTACTGTATTTGAGCTCTCATACCTCTGTAAACTAATGGTTTCAAAGCTGATACAAAGAGGGACGCCTGCCTGGCGCCATCTGTTGAGTGCCCGACTCCTGGATTCCACTCAGGTCGAGGTCTTGGAGTCCTGGGATCGAGCCCTGAGTCAGTCTCTGTGCTCAGTGGGAAGTCTGCTTGGGTTTCTCTCTCTCTCTCTCCCTCTGTCCTTCCCCACCCCCATAAATAAATAAATCTTTAAAAAAAAAAAGCTAATACAAAGAGAGAAATAGGGGTTCAAAAGCACACTTGTTTACTGCCCACATTTCTCTATTTAGCTCTCCAGTTTGGAGCCAATTATTTCCTTCAACTCTCCTCAAAACATACAGTCGAGGAATCAACTAGAGAATGGAATCACAAGTGCATACCGTCAAAGGTAAGGTTTCAACTAAACTCACGGAACATTTCATATACTATACTACTAACTTAAGCATGAATTCAAAGATCTCAACCTTTGGGACTTGAGAAATTGGCAGCATTACTGAGATGTTCAGTTTTCCCAATTTGATTTGCATTGCCAGCTAAATCTGTTTACTGAGTGCATGGTGGCATTTAGAGATCTAATTCAATGCTTTACTTGAAAATTTCTGATCATGCTTTTGGATGAGAGCCTTTCACAAATATTACATCTTTTCTAGGGCAGTATTCATTATAGAAAAGTCTTCTTAGGAGTTTTTTCCATTTTTAATATATCCGTTCTTTGGCTCTAGAGGCAGATAGAGTAAAGCCCACATTTTCAAATTTCATGCACATGTCCTTCGGAGAAAAATACATTTGTTTTCAACATGGGGGACATCTTTTGCAATAACTCTATGTCCAAAATATATTCTTCAAAACAAAGTGCAAAAATTACAAAAGGGTATGGATTTTCCAATCTTGTACTGCGAGGAAAAAGGTAAGGAAATTAACATTCCTTAAGGAAGTGAAAATATCTGAAGTTTTTATCTACAAACCTAGATACCTGGAGTAAAAATCTTCCAGTATGTAAACTCTGGTTTGGTTTTCTGTGAAAAGAGGTACTACAATGATACGTTGACATTGGCAATCTCCCCCTCCTCAAGTATCTCCTCTCAGTAAATGACACAGGGTCACAAATGTCTTTAGTTTACCCTGCAATATTCTTTGCAATTTTCATGAATCTTTTTATGTAACTCTCACAATGACACTATGAAGAGACAAATATTATTTTCTACTTTTCCAGTGAGGAAACTGAAGCACAGACGAGTTTAATGACTTGTTCAAAGGCATTTCTACCATGTGGGAGAGCTGGGAATTGAACAGTCTTGCAGTCTGGCTCCATAGCCCATGCTGAATGTATCTGGAAAGGCTAACATATTAAGTCCCTTTCATTATGTGCAAATCAAGTCATCATTTTTATTAATGATATTAATGTCAGGTGTTAAAATGATACCTAGTGCAAGAAATTAGAAAAAGAAACCATTAGTACTTACCTTTATATTAGTACATATACTTATGGCTATTCTTGTGGTTATGAAAATATAAACTTACAGTATTTATTATGGGAAATATAGTACATATATTAGTATTTATACTTACATTAGTATATTAGTGCTATACACTATACATAAAACTAAATCATGGTTTAAATACTGGGAACATTTTTACTTATTATTACCTAAAATAACTTGTTATTACCTAAAATGGTAAAGTATATTTATACTATACCATATGCTAATGTATTATACTAGAGAAATATAATCATCTAAATAATAATCACTACAAAGTACAATTAGATAAAATATTAAAACATCATATTTTGTACTCATCTGAGAAAGGTTCAGTATTATTTATGTGAAAAGTATGAAATATGAAATATATTAAATAAAGTGCCGGTGACATGTTTAAAAATAAAAGTGAATTTTTTTGGATGTTAAATGGTTTAACGTCCTTGCATATCTTCAAGGTGTCAAATATATTAATATTACATTTACTAAGTCAAAGGTATACATTTAATCTCTAGGGCAAAAATGGGCTTCCGCACAGCAAGTTTTTTTAAAAAAAAAACTTCTGTATTAGTCCAGTGTCTGTCACATGGTTTGAATAAATGCTTAAATGTATAAATACTAAAGAGTTTTATTAGGTAGGTTCTCCAGAAAAACAGAATCAATGGGCTATATATGGATATATATAAGAGGAGATTTATTATAGGAATTGGCTCACGCTGTTATGGAGGCCAGGAAGTCCTATGATCGGCAGTCGGCAACCTGAAGGGACAGAAAAGCCTGTGGTATAATTCAGTCTGAGTCTGAAGGCCTGAGAAGTAAGGGAGCTGATGGTGTAAGTGCCAAAGCTGCAATGTCCAAAACCCAGAAACTCCGATGTCTGAGGTCAGGAGAGGCTAGATCTCATAGCTCAAGAAGAGAGAAAGAGAACTTGCCCTTCCTTCATCTTTTTGTTCTATGTAGGCCCTCAATGGAATGAAAGATGTCTACCTGCATTGGTGAGGGCAGATCTCTTTACTCAGTCTAATTCAAATCCTAACCTCTTTAGAAAAACCCCCACAGACTCACCCAGAAATAGTTTTACCAGTTATCTGGGCATCCCTTAGCTCAACGAAGTTGACACATAAAATGTAAGGGTTCATTTAGATCGGTTCACATCAATGAGTAATAAAAGCAATTCATCATCTAACAAATCTGTTATTAATTTGTAAATAGTTTTAATGGTTCTAAATTAGTTCTTGTAGTAAGTTTCTGCTCCTATGCAACTTTTGATCTTAATCCGATTATCAGTCATTTCTTCATCAGCCATTTCTTCATTTCTTCATAGTTCAAGAAGTCAGTGTGATAGACTAATTCAACCCAAGTCAAATAATCATGGCTTCTAAACTAGTAGTTTTGGAGTTAATGAAATTATATCGTATAGCTGAACATGATTACTTGAAAGGCATATTCAAGAGCTGCATTAACCACTGCAAATGTAGCTAGTAGCTACATGTGACTATTTAAATTTAAAACGATTAAAATGAAATACAATTAAAAATTCAATTACTCAGAGGGCCCAGGTGGCTCAGGCAGTTGAGGGTCACACTTTTGATTTTGGCTTAGGTCATGATCTCAGAGTCGTGGGATTGAGCCCCACCTTGGGCTCAGTGCTTGGCAGGGAGTCGGCTTGAGATTCTCGAAACTTCACCTTCTTCCCTCCCCCTGAGCGCTCTTTCTCTCCCTCTCTCTCTAAAATAAATAAATAAGTCTTAAAAAATTATTTTACTCATCTGTACAAGTGGCAACTACATCAAACAGCACAGGTACAGCACATTTCAATCATCACAAAACCATTCTACCAGACAGTTGTATTCTAAAGACAGGGAGAATTTTTAAAAATATTTTATTTATTTACTTGAGAGAGAGAGAGAGAGCACGCATAACCAGGGGGAAGGGCAGAGAAGAAGGAAGAGGGAGAGAGAGAGAATCTCTTAAGTGAACTCCACACTGAGCTTGGAGCCTGATGGGGGGGTCGATGCCATGACCCTGAGATCATGACCTGAGCCGAAACCAAGAGTCAGACACTCAACTGACTAAGCCACCCACACGTCCCAAGACAGGGACAATTTTTTTAAATATGAATCAATTATATTCATAGATAAGTTACATACTTTTGCTAGCAATTTCTTATTTTCCATAACCTCTTCCAAGCATTCCTCTAATAACATGGCTGGCCTAAATTTGAAGTCTCACCTTCCTCTTGCTCAAGCTCTGGAGAAGGCACTAGCCTTGGAAAAAGCATGCCTAAAGGAAGCAAGTAAGAGGGTGCTTGGGTGGCTCAGTCAGTTAAGCGTCTGCCTTCGGCTCAGGTCATGATCCCAGGGTCCTGGGATTGAGCCCCACATCGGGCTCCCTGCTCAGTGGGGAGTCTGCTTCTCCCTCTCCCTCTGCCTGCCGCTCCCCCTGCTTGTGCTTTCTCTTTCTCTCTGTCAAATAAATAAATAAATAAATAAATAAATAAATAAATAAATAAAATCTTAAAAAAAAACTGAAGGAAGCAAACAGGAAAGCAAAAGCTAGAAGAGGGATAATGCACAAATTGCATAATCAGCTTTTATGAGATCAAGAAAGTCATCTATAATACACCATAGAGGAATCATATAGTCTTACAACTTTTGGTAAGTAAAAATTTCCTTAAAGGAGGTATAATAGAATTAGAGAGTCCTATGTGACTTATCAGTTGGGTGATTAGCCTACAGTCAAATAGTAAAAAAGTAAAAAGTAAAAAAACAAATTAGAAACAGCGAACATAGGAGGATATAGGTAAAGCCATCCAATAACAATGTCATTCAACTGCTGCAGAGGAGAGAATTTTTCCGTGATGCTTCCACACTTACAGAGTGGAGATTCCCATTGCTTCCTTTCTTTCAGCAATCAGGGGGCTCTTGATGTCTAGGTTTCCAACACAACCATGAGCTCTCTTCTAGATATTAATCTCCTATTTGAACTTTTCTACCTGGGATTTCTTTCCCAAACCTAACAACAACAACAACAAAAAAGACTGATTACATCCAAGTGGGTTTCCAAGGCAATGGCACAATATCAGCTATTTAAATGTTCCAGAAAATTTCCTATTTCCATTACAAATGTGTTCATTCCTAGCCTCTCGCTGACCCAATTACAGTAGGTCACTGTAATTAGATCTCTTAAAGTTACCATCCTCTCTTTTTCAAGCTGCATTTTAACCTGTCTCTTTTTTAAACACAATGTAATAAACATTAGATTTCAAAAATTCACAAAGACAAACAAAAAGAAATAGGTGTTTGCACATAAGCAGAGAAATAATTCACTGCAGTGTTTAATCTTTGTCTTTTTAAAACAAACGCTAGCTTTGGGAGGAATACTGCAGGAAATAGAAAAGGAAACAATGTCTCACATGCTTCCAAATGTAGTTGAGACATTATAAATAAAATATTTAGTGACTTAACCAAATTTTTTTTATCACCAAGCAATCCTGAGTTTTATGACTTACTATGAATTGTTCATACACTGCATTGTGTAAGACACATCAATTTCTTCTAAAGGAGAATTAACAGAGAATATTTACAGGAATATTTCAGGAAGTCTTAAATCATTTTGGTGGCTTATTTTGAACTGAGTAAAAAATAAATATTAAAAATTATAACATCTAATGGTACCTTCTTAAACTACTGTGTCTAGTCACCTACTGGTTTTCCTCTGGGCATAAGACATGTGCATGCCATATTGGGCAGATTCTAAAGAACTTTGAGCCTCCTGGAGTTACTTGATTTCTGGCACATTTTTCTTTAATAGGAGGAGAGCCACAGTATTTTCTAGAGATAAGACTTACCGTGGTGTTAAGGTTGTGAGTATAATTTTTTCAGAAAGTCAAGAAGCTACAGACTTGACTCAGAGCTAGTACATACGTCAACATTTTTACGGAAATGGACGAATGGATGAGGTAGTAGAATGACTGCTGATTGTCTAAAGTATATTTATATGAAGAATTTAGGAACTTTCTTGGAAAGACATCAAATTAAAGGAAAGAGGAATTTAAACATGACAAATTTATCTATGTAACACGACCCTCATTGTTGGAGACGAGTTTCAATTTTGAGTACAGCCATACTGGTCTGGCTCCAATTTGATTCCTGTAGGGAATGAGAGATGTGTTCTCTTCACCTCCAGCTTGCACTCTTTTTTAATGAGGTACGTTGGTGTTGGATTGTTTTGTTGCTCCTTCAGTTGAGGCCCAAGGAGCAGATAGATTGACATTTAATGTAGATAATCATCCAATTCCTTCTTTTTCATGATAGGTGACACCCTTCAATAAAATCAGACAGAATTCAAAGCCCTTACTCTGTGTATTAGGGATATGGTGGGAAGCATGACAGACACAGTCTCATCCATGAGAACAGGAACAGTCTCATGGAGGAGGCAGATCTCAAAAATCAGTTCAACACTAAGTATATAATTACAAGAATGTGAGAATTTATAATGGGAGGGTCTGATCTAATGGTGGTCATGTGGGGAAAGCCTCTTAGAGGGAGATTTAAGTTGACATCCGCAGGATGGGTCAAGTTAATCAAGTAAATGGAGAATGGAGAAAGCAATACAAGTACAAAGAAAAGCATGTGCAAAGATCCTGGGGGCAAGAGTGAATTTACTGTGTTTGAGGAACAGAAAGAAGTTAGTGTGGCTGTTGCAAATAGATTGAAGAGAACAGAACGGGAATGAGTCTGCAGAAGTAGGTAAGAGACCAAATCAGAGGGCTTTGTCAGCCTTGGTAAGGGTTTTAATTTTATCATAAGAGTAATGGGAAGTCATAAAAGGGTTCTGAGTAGGAGGAGACATGATTAGAATTGCCTTATTGCAAGTCCACTTTGGCTCATTGTTGGTGAATGGGTTACAAAGTGGCCAGAATGGATGAGGGGAGCCTCTTGCAATAACCAAAACCAAGAGACATTTGTGATTCTGGATCAGTGGGTAGCTCTCGAAGTGTTGTCCAAG
Source organism: Ursus americanus (assembly GCF_024610735.1). NCBI lineage: Eukaryota > Metazoa > Chordata > Mammalia > Carnivora > Ursidae > Ursus > Ursus americanus. Next base: position 13,717,874 of record NC_142139.1, read on the forward strand.
GACCCCTAGGGCACCCAGAGGTCCCTTCACAGGGCCTGCAAGGTTAAAAGTTATTTTCATAATAACACTAAGATATTATTTGCCCGTTGTTTTCACATTTTTTTTTTTTTTTTTTTTTTTTTTTTTTTTTTTTTTTTTTTTTTTATTAATAATGATTTTTTATTATATTATGTTAGTCACCATACAGTACATCCCCGGTTTTCGATGTAAGGCTCGATGATTCATTAGTTGTGTATAACACCCAGTGCGCCATGCAATATGTGCCCTCCTTACTACCCATCACCGGTCTATCCCATTCCCCCACCCCCCTCCCCTCTGTAGCCCTCAGTTTGTTTCTCATAGTCCATAGTCTCTCATGTTTCATTCCCCCTTCTGATTACCCCCCCTTTCTTTATCCCTTTCTTCCCCTACTGATCATTCTAGTTCTTATGTTCCATAGATGAGAGAAATCATATGATAGTTGTCTTTCTCTGCTTGACTTATTTCACTAAGCATTATCTCCTCCAGTGCCGTCCATGTTGTAGCAAATGTTGAGAACTCATTCTTTCTGATTGCTGAGTAATATTCCATTGTATATATGGACCACAACTTCTTAATCCAGTCATCTGTTGAAGGGCATCTCGGCTCCTTCCACGATTTAGCTATTGTGGACATTGCTGCTATGAACATTGGGGTGCATATGGCCCTTCTCTTCACTACGTCTGTATCTTTGGGGTAAACACCCAGTAGTGCAATGGCTGGATCATAGGGTAGCTCAATTTTTAACTTTTTAAGGGACCTCCACACGGTTTTCCAGAGTGGCTGTACCAACTTGCATTCCCACCAACAATGTAGGAGGGATCCCCTTTCTCCACATCCTCTCCAACAATTGTTGTTTCTTGCCTTGTCTATTTTTGCCATTCTAACTGGCGTAAGGTGGTATCTCAGTGTGGTTTTGATTTGAATTTCCTTGATGGCTAATGATTTTGAACATTTTTTCATGTGTCTGTTAGCCATTTGTATGTCTTCATTGGAAAAGTGTCTGTTCATATCTTCTGCCCATTTTTTGATTTGTTTATTTGTTTCTCGTGTATTGAGTTTGAGAAGTTCTTTGTAGATCTTGGATACCAGTCCTTTATCTGTAGTGTCATTTGCAAATATATTCTCCCATTCCGTGGGCTGCCTCTTAGTTTTTCTGACTGTTTCCTTGGATGTGCAGAAACTTTTAATCTTGATGAAGTCCCATAAATTCATTTTATCTTTTGTTTCTTTTGCCTTTGGGGATGTGTCATGAAAAAGGTTGCTTAGGCTGATGTCGTAGAGGTTGCTGCCTATGTTCTCCTCTAGAATTTTGATGGATTCCTGTCTCACATCGAGGTCTTTCATCCATTTGGAGTTTATTTTTGTGTATGGTGTGAGATAGTGGTCAAGTTTCATTCTTTTGCACGTAGTTGTCCAATTTTCCCAGCACCATTTATTGAAGAGACTGTCTTTTTCCCACCGGATGTTTTTTCCTGCTTTATCAAATATTAGTTGCCCAAAGAGCTGAGGGTCCATTTCTGGGCTCTCTATTCTGTTCCATTGGTCTATGTGTCTGTTTTTGTGCCAGTACCATGCTGTCTTTGTGATCACAGCTTTGTAGTACAGCTCGAAATCCGGCATTGTGATGCCCCCAGCTTTGTTTTTCCTTTTCAACAGTTCCTTGGAGATTCGGGGTCTTTTCTGGTTCCATACAAATTTAAGGACTATTTGTTCCAGTTCTTTGAAAAACGTTCTCGGTATTTTGATCGGGATAGCATTGAAAGTGTAGATTGCTCTGGGTAGCATGGACATTTTAACTATGTTAATTCTTCCGATCCATGAGCATGGAATATCTTTCCATCTTTTTATGTCTTCCTCAATGTCTTTTAAGAGTGATTTATAGTTTCTAGAATAAAGGTCCTTTACATCTCTGGTTAAGTTAATTCCAAGGTAACGTATGGTTTTTGGTGCTATTGTAAATGGGATGGATTCCCTAATTTCTCTTTCTTCGTTCTCGTTATTCGTGTACAGAAATGCAACTGATTTCTGAGCATTGATTTTGTATCCCGCCACGTTACTGAATTGCTCTATAACTTCTAATAGTTTGGGAGTGGCTTCTTTTGGGTTTTCCATATAGAGTATCATGTCGTCTGCGAAGAGAGACATTTTGACTTCTTCTTTGCCGATTTGAATACCTTTGATCCCTTTTTGTTGTCTGATTGCTGTTGCAAGGACTTCTAGTACTATGTTGAATAATAGTGGCGAGAGTGGGCATCCTTGTCGTGTTCCTGATCTTAAGGGAAAGGCTTCCAGCTTTTCCCCATTGAGAATAATATTTGCAGTAGGCTTTTCATAGATGGCTTTTATGAGATTGAGAAATGTACCTTCTATTCCTACACTCTGAAGGGTTTTAATCAGGAAAGGATGCTGTATTTTGTCAAATGCTTTTTCGGCATCGATTGAGAGGATCATATGGTTCTTGAGTCTTTTCTTGTTGATATGATGTATCACGCTGATTGATTTGCGAATATTGAACCACGCTTGCATCCCAGGTATGAATCCCACTTGATCGTGGTGGATAATCCTTTTAATGAACTGTTGGATTCTATTAGCAAGTATCTTGTTGAGGATTTTGGCGTCCATATTCATTAGGGAAATCGGTCTGTAATTCTCCTTTTTGAGGGGGTCTTTGCCTGGTTTGGGGATCAAGGTAATATTGGCCTCATAGAATGAGTTTGGTAGCTTTCCTTCTGTTTCTATTTTTTGAAAAAGCTTTAGGAGAATAGGTATTATTTCTTCTTTGAATGTTTGGTAGAATTCCCCAGGAAAACCGTCCGGGCCTGGAGTTTTGTTATTTGGAAGGTTGTTTATCACTGACTCAATTTCTTCATAATTAATTGGCCTGTTTAAGAAATCAATTTCTTCCGGTTTCAATCTTGGTAGTTTATAGGTTTCCAGGAAGGATTCCATCTCTTCCAGATTGCTTAGTTTATTGGCATATAGCTGTTGATAAAAATTTCTAATAATCCTTCCAATTTCAATGGTGTTCGTCGTGACCTCTCCTTTTTCATTCATAATTTTAATAATCTGGGTCCTTTCTCTTTTCTTTTGGATAAGTCTTGCCAGTGGTCTGTCAATTTTATTGATTCTCTCCAAGAACCAGCTTCTAGTCCTGTTGATCTGCTCTACTGTACTTCTGGTTTCTGCTTGATTGATTTCAGCTTTAATTTTGGTCAACTGCTTCCTTGTGCGTGGATTAGGCCTGTCCCTCTGTTGCTGTTCCAGCTTCTTGAGGTGAGAATATAAAAACTGCATTTTAGATTTTTCTATTCTTTTGAGTGAGGCTTGGATGGCTATGTATTTCCCCCTTAGGACTGCCTTTGCAGTATCCCATAGGTTTTGGACTGTTGTATTTTCATTCTCATTGGTCTCCATAAATTGTTTAATTTGATTTTTGATTTCCTGGTTTATCGAGTCATTCCTGAGCAGGATGGTTCTTAGTCTCCAAGTGTTTGAGTTTCTTCCAAATTTTTCCTTGTGGTTGAGTTCCAATTTCAGAGCGTTGTGGTCTGAGAATATGCAGGGGATAATTTCAATCTTTTGGTATCGGCTGAGACCTGTTTTGTGTCCCAGAACATGGTCTATTCTTGAAAATGTTCCATGGGCATTAGAATAGAATGAGTATTCTTTGGTTCTGGGGTGTAGTGTTCTATATATATCTAAGAGGTCCAACTCATCGAGTATGGCATTCAAAGCCTTTGATTCTTTGCTTAGTTTTTGCCAGGGTGTTCTGTCTATTTCTGAGAGTGGAGTGTTGAGGTCCCCTACTATTAATGTATTTTTATCTATATGTCTCTTTATTCTGGTTAAGAGTTGCCTTGTGTATCTTGCTGCTCCCCTGTTGGGGGCATATATATTTATAATTGTCATATCCACTTGTTGAATACTTCCTTTAAGAATAATATAGTGCCCTTCTGCATCTCTAACTATAGTCTGTAGTTTAAAATCCAATTTATCTGATATGAGAATTGCTACCCCAGCTTTCTTTTGAGGTCCATTTGCGTGAAAGATGGTACTCCATCCCCTTACTCTCAGTCTGAATGCATCTTTGGGTTCGAAATGAGTCTCTTGTAGACAGCAAATGGATGGGTCATTTCTTTTTATCCAATCTGCAACCCTGTGGCGTTTGAAACCAGAATTTAAACCATTAATGTTCAGGCTGAGTACTGAGAGATATGCTTTTAATTCTGCCATGTTGTCAGTAAAGTCTTTGTTTGTATTGGCTGTGACTTTCTGTTTTGTATCACTCTTGGGGCCTTTTTACTTTTATAGAACCCCCCGTAATACCTCCTGTAGGGCTGGTTTCGTGGTTACGAAATTGGCTAGTGACTGTCGATTCTGAAATGTCTTTATTTCTCCATCAATTCTGAATGACAGCCTTGCTGGATAAAGGATCCTTGGCTGCATGTTTTTCTCTGAAAGAGCTTTAAAAATGCTCCCCCAACCCTTTCTCTCATTCCAGGTCTGTGTAGACAGGTCTGATGTAATTCTGATGCCTTTGCCTTGGTACGTGAGAAATTTCTTTGCCCTGGCCGCTTTCAATACTGTATCCTTGGATCTCATATTTGCGAGTTGCACTATGACGTGACGTGGTGTAGGTCTGTCATGGTTGAGCTTGGGAGGGGTCCTCTCTGCCTCTTGGACACGAATTTTTGTTTCCCTTGCTAGATTAGGGAAGTTTTCAGCTACAATTTGTTCAAATATCTCTTCTAGACCTCTGTTTTTCTCCACCCCCTCGGGGATGCCGATGATTCTAACATTGGATCGTTTCGTTGAGTCAGTAATCTCCCGTAGCCAACATTCGTGGGCGTGGATTTTTTTAAGACCATCTTCTATTTTTAATTTTTCCTCTATTAACCCATCCTCCAATTCACTAACCCTTTCCTCCGCTTCCGTGACCCTGGCCGTCAGAGCCTCTAGTTTTGCCTGCATTTGGCTCATAGAATTTTTAATTTCTGTCAAATTCGCTCTCATTTCCGCCCTTAGGGATTGTATATTCTCAGTAATATTTTCCTGAATACTTTTTTCAAGTCTACTCATTATCTTGACCATTGTTACTCTGAATTCCATTTCTGATAATTTGGTTACATCCATATCCGTTACTTCTGTGGCAGAGGCCCCTGACTCACTGTCCTTTCTTTGCTGGGGGGGGCTTCTCCTTCTTGTCATTCTGATGAAGAGAGGTTGCGGGGTTTCCAGAGCCCAAAATTATTGACTGGGTCCCAGGCCGTGCCCCTTGTTTTATAGGGATCTTAGAGATGTGGGCTTCTTCTTTAAAGATTTTATTTATTTACTTATCTGAGAGAGGGAGACAGACAGCAAGAACGAAACAGAAGCAGGGGAGTGAGAGAGGAAGAAGCAGGCTCCCAGCGGAGGAGCCCGATGAGGGACTCCTTTCCGGAACGCTGGGATCACGCCCTAAGCTGAAGGCAGGCGCTCAATGACTGCGCCACCCAGGCGCCTGGGTTGTGGGCTTCTTGATTTTTCAGCCTGCCTTCTGTGTTCTGGGGGAGGGGCCTGCCGCGCTGATACTCAGGCAACCCTGTTTGGTTAGAGTCTCCGTGCCCCTGCGAGGGAGGATGGGGATGGGCACTCTCTGAGCCGGTATTTCCAGGCTTTTGTTCTCTGGCGGCTTTCCCTGGCGGCCGGCTATGCCTCTTCTGAGGGTCAGAGCAGCAGAGGCTGCATTGTCGCAGAGCAGAGGGATTGCGGCCCGTTCTCCACTGATGTTCTGGCCACTTTAACTCTGTTACTGTTGGTGCTGCTCAACCCTGCGGCGTCCCGGGATGTGCGCACCAACTCGGCGACCCTGCCCTCACTTCCAGGGCCGGCGCGTCTCTGTCCTTTGTGTTTCTAATGCCGCCAGCCACCGGCCGCCCCGTCTCTGTCCTTTGTGTTTCTAATGCCGCCAGCCACCGGCCGCCCCGCGCGCTCCCGGGTCTCCCGGTCTCAGTCTATGCCCGGTGAGCACACCTCGATTCCGGAGTTTCGTGAGAAGCCTGGTGGCGCGCGCACCCGGTTCAGGGTCTCAGTCTGCTGTTACGCGGGTGCCGACCGCGAGTCCGCCCGCTCCCCCGTGCAGGTGGCCCGCCAGCCGCCAGCCGCCCCGTGCGCGCTCCGGGAGTTCCCGGTCTCAGTCTGGATCCCGTGAGCACACCGGGATTCCGGTGTTCCGGGAGATGCCTGGTGGCGCGCGTTCACGGCTCACCGGTCTCAGTCTGCTCTCTCGCGGGTACCCTCTGTGTGTCTTCCCGCTCCCCCGTGCAGGTGGCTGCCGCTTCCCGGCGCCCAAACACAGCGGCTCCCTCCCCCTTCCGTTTATCTTCCGATATCCGTGCACGGTTTACAGCTCCCCTCTTGGTACCTCAATACTCAGCGCTGGAGATGTTCATTTGTAGAGATCCAGATGCATCATCCTGCGTCTCAGGCTGATTCCGTGGTTATTTAGGCTGGTCTGGTACCTATCCAGCTCGACTCAGGGGACCGGCTGAAAAAGGGGTCCCCTACTCCTCCGCCATCTTAACTCCCTCGGTCCCGTTGTTTTCACATTTGCACTGATGGTGCAAAGCAATAATGGGTAAACTGAAAATTCAGCTCCCGTGAAGGCTTATAGTTACTGAATTTTTCATCTCAACATATTCTTGATGAAAAATCCCAAGTTTTATTTAAGAATTTCCTCCAGGAAGTAGAAATATTTACTAATTTTATTAAATCTCCATGTTGAGTACCCAGCTTTTCAATATTGTGTGACAAAGTGGTAAACCGTGCTGCTGAAGTAGCTCGAGCTTATCGCCAGTTCTCACAGCAGAAGTCGGTTTTCTCTCTGTAGTAGCAGACATCGTGCTCAACGCAGAGAGGGCTAAAGCGAGACAACACAGGAGAGTGGACACTCTAAAACCAAGAGAAGACAATGGGAGCATAGGTAAATATATCCGTGTGCATTTAGGAGTCATTCTGCAAAGTTATTTAGTCTCCCAATTCCGCGTGTCTCGTAGTCATAAATAGACGCTCAGTCTTAAATTGTACGGTGGGTACTAACAATTACGGCTACAGGGGTTCATAATGAATCAGGAGAAGGGGTTGTGTGCATCTCTTCCCAATGCTGCATTCAGTGATGTCAGGATGTAGCCTGAAATCAAACAGGCAATCCTACTTACCTCACAGTAATTCATGAATGTTACAAATAAGACCGCCTCCTCTTTGTTTTTTTTTTTAAACCTGGAGAGCCAGTTGTTAAACATTTACTAGTACACTTCCGGTTCCAGGCAGGTCTCTGAATTCTTTCTCTCTCTCATGTTCCCAAGGCAAATCATTGGCTGTCTCTGTTAAACCCCATTTATTTAATAATCTTTGTTTTTAAAAAATTTTGAGATAATAGTTGGCATTGTTAAAATGTAAATGTCTGACATATAATAATGTGCCCACTAAATATTTATTGAATGTTAATTGCATAAAATGTGGGTCAAGGCTAAGATTATATATCTTAATTTCTACCGTTATTATTTATTGTCTGTTCCCCCATAGCACATATTGTGAATATAGCACTTAACATCATATTAGAGTTATTTGTTTACATATAAGTGCCAAAAATCTAGCCATTGAGAAAGCAATCGAGTTCCTTAGCTCCCTTACTTCCAATTTGCTTTCAAGAAAATATATTTAGAGAAGGAACTAAAATCTTACTTAATTTTTTTTGTCAATGATAACATACTACTTTAAATATTTCTAGAGTTGACATCCATTTAGGGAAAAAATAGGGCCTTGACCATACTTTATGATCCTCTGCAAAGCCGTTCTTCTCTAGTCAATAACTGAAACAAAAAAATGAGCTCACTAATAATCAATTCTCAGTCATTCAAGGATTAATGGTATAGTTTGTGGAGTCATTTGTTACCTCCATCTTTGCTTTTCTTTTCTCTTTGGCTTCCTGCCACTGAATCTTTGCATTATTCATGAGAACCCACACTAGTGCATGATTGGGGAAATAAAGGCCTCTGAAATGCAAATCTTTCTTTACCGTTTGTTAGCAGTTCTCCAGAAAGTGTTGTTGCAGGAGAAGCAGGTCAAAACAATTAACTTAGATGAAATTTGCTTGTATTTATAGGTTTTAAATATCCATTTAACATAAAGATAGATCTGCTTAACTTTATACACTAAGGAGAGACTAGAAACACTGCTTCAAAGTTGTTTAATTCTCTAAGAATCTTGTATTTTGTCCATTCCTACGAAGAATCACAAAAATTTAAAAATCAGATAATAACCCTTGCTCCTCCAAAAAAGTCTTCAAGTTTCACAATTTTAAAATGTTATTTCCACAGCAGGTACTTTGTCATTATGAGTGTATCTGAGCATGTTCCTTGGAAGATAAACAGTGGAAGATAAACAAAATGTTGGGCTTCGGTTATAGCAGAGCCTTCCAAAAGAAATAAAGTGACTAGTTAATCCTTAGAGTACTGGAATTTGCTGGACTGTTAGCCAAATGAATATTTAGGAGATTGCCTATGTGTTTCTGTGTACATGTGCACAAATCTTGAGTCTCTGGTCTGAAGAAAGAGCAGAAGGAAGAGAAATGTAGGACCACCGACCTCAAAACAGAAGGTAAAGATTGTAGAGAATATATGCATAGGGGTGTGTGGGGGGGGGGCAGCAGGTGAGGGTGAGGCAAAGAGGACAGCTAACTGTTGATACCACTATCCCTGGTGACACTTGGGATTAAGCAGCCAGAATCTCTAAGAGATTTTTCCTGATTCTCTCCAAAGCTGCCATGATGGAAAGAATCCTCTGGCCTGGGTGAGGTTTCAGGCAGTCTTAACTCCAAACAATTTTTTTTATTGATGGTGATGCCATCTCTCTACTTTGAAGATTGAACTAAGTTTTATTACAACTCACTTGGTCTTTTTGCCTTGCTGCTAAGTGTCTGTGTGTGTGTGTGTGTGTGTGTGTGTTTCAGCAGTCTCAGGATATCAGAAAACACCCAGGCACATACACATAAATGTCGATTATATTTACCATGCAGCGTCTCAGAGTGCAAAGACATACTGTTCTGGGCACAGAAGAGAAATCTAGCTCCCTAAACCCTCTCACAAACTGGGTCCTGATAATCAAACTTTAAATGAATCCATATCAACCACATCCCTCAATTTCTTGTGCCTGCGGCAGACACACTGCTGGTTGCACTGACACTAGGGAAAACCTGTGTTCGCACTGGTTGGCAGTGCATAGCGCAGCAGGAGCTCAAGAAGCGAACCAAGACACTGAACGTGCAATTACCAAGAGACTTATAAATGCTGTGCAGTTCCCAGAAAAACTGTTTCCTGCCCTGGTCAGGTCACCCTCCGGAGTGATGTCGCATTTCCCTTCCTGTGCCAATGAAGAGTGAAGGTCAGCCTCCTACTGTGTGCTGAGTAGGAGTCAGGAGAAGAGGAGAAGAAAATGGATCTTTATATTGGTAATTGTTGTGGGAATTTTAACGTTATTGTTAAATCTATGCTATTTCAAATATTTAATTCATAGCACATGTTAGTGACAAATTTCAGGAAAGTACAACTTTTGATTTTTTTTAAGTCCTTAGGAATTGTCTTTTGTTCCTGAAATTTCCCTTGAGGCCTTAACATATTTCTGTTCTTTTAGTGTGTTCTTTAGTTTCTTTTCTCACCACTAGCCCCAGAGTTTGATTTTGTGAATCAAACAAATTCACACTAAATCAATAGATACACATTTTGAAAATCTTCCTGTGAGTTGCTGTTTTACCATGTTATTTTTCCTGTATCAAGCAACATCCTCTAGTAGAGAATTATTTCCCCTAATTGCACAAGACACAAAAGTGTCTCAGAACATTTTTCAGAAAAATGCATGTATTGTAAATCAAAAACTAACATGAGCCTGAAACAACTGTTGTGAAAACCAAAAGGAGGGACAATTAAGTACAGTCTTTAGACAAAAGACCCTGGATCCAGAATTTAGAATCATGTAAATGGCTTGGCTGGAATTATATAATCATACATAGATGAAGAGGACAACAAAAAATTATATGGAACTGCAGTAACTTTTTTTACTTCCTAATAGTGCCCCAAATTGCAACCAATCAGAAATAGTTCACATTCGATCAACACATAATTTTTATTATCTATCATATGTTAGTCCAAGGGATGATATACTTTTATTCTTCTTTATCAGGATGAAGGATTTAAGCTTCATCCTCTTCAAAATGACATATAAGTAATTTTATTTGGAATTTGGTAGATATTTAATAATCATTCTAATCACTTATAAATATTAATTACAGAATAGGATTCCTAAATATTTAGTTTGAATAATATATCAAATAAATAAGTAGAAGTCGGCAATTGCATGACTACTCCTACTAAAGCAATCTGGATAAGAAGACAAATCTCCATGTAGAATTACATTTTAGTAACTGTTATCATAACCAGGTATGTAGTTAATACTAACAAGACTTGATCTGTTTCATCTGTCTTTCCCAGCTTGTACCTTTAAGTAAGGTCCACCTCTTGTGCCTCATACCAGCTGACCCATGAGGTCATGCAACCCACATTCCATACCCAGTAATCCCAGGACTTGCCACATGCTCCCATCCAATTCCAGCTGCACCTGTTTGTTGCCCCTTGGATCACACTCTCATGGGCAGCCTTGTTCCAGGCTGTGGTTCTATTTGTAATACTTGGGTTTTCCCAGCTATGATTCCTTGTGCTTAAGAACAATGGTTTGTACCCTCCATTTCCTTTCTGGATTTTGGCTCCTTCCTGTTGAATTCCTAACCTAGCTTTAACATGTCAGGCTCTAGTACCTAGGCTTTGTGGTGTCTGGCCAGTGCCCCAATTAAGCCCATTCAGGTTATAATGCCATTACATATTTAAGAGTGAAATAAATAAGATTGATAGTAGTCGTGGGATAGGCATTCTTATATGTTAATAAGAAACCACTTTTCTGACATATTTGCTCCAATCCTATATTTATTTCTTCTGGTAAAATGCTTTACTTATTTAGCAGCAAAATGCTAATAAAAGTTACTTGAAATATGAATTTAGGTTTTTTTCCTGCATTTTGACCAATCCAAAGAATTTATTGACATTTGTAACTATTTGTGATTAAATGATAAATAATAATGTATGTAAAAGCATTTTAGGTAGTATAAAATGTTCTACAGGAGCTTATGGGGATATCATTATCATTACACACACCCAGTAGTCTCAAGATTAAACCAATGTTTTAGCTTATTACTAAATCTATACTTGAGTCAGATTTCTGCAGGAAGTAGCTTCTCCATTATATGAAATTTTGTATATTAATATCTTATTTAGCAAATTACTTTATAAATACTGTACAAAAAATAGCATCAAAATGAATTCTAAGACTAAATGTCGCTTTCAAATATGCTAACCATTTTCAGTTTTACCAGTGTGCTGAAAATATCTGATTAAATACTGAAGATATTAATGAGGATGTTTGTACTTTAGAATCTCTTTCTCCATACTTCATATGAAAACAGTTTCAAATAATAATGTATCTTAGTGAGAACATAAGGTTAGCCAACTAATACAGTCACATGACAATTATCTTGAAGAATAACATGTAATTTACTTAGCAAAGGAACCTGATTTATTCTACATTTTAAAAGATAGGAAAATTAGATAAATGTGGGTTTATGTGGGATTCATATTATTCCATGGGGAGAAATTTGAATGCTCTTCAAAATATGGGTCAACTGATCTCACTAAACATTTTGAAAATTACATAACTTTCTGCCTTGCTTAGGATGTAAGGATCATGTCACTGTCCAGAAATTTAATGTATAACCCATGCAGGACTGTATTCAATACATTTAGTCTTTGTTCTACATAGTATACCCTAAAATGAAAATATTGCTCATAACTGGCAAAAAATTGTTCATAACTATGTATTTTCTAAACATAAGTGGACAGATATGTTGAAATCAAAGTCACATCACAAAAACCAACCCCAGATAATTTACTGGAGGGAAGTTCATGTATCCTCAGAAGTCATGGAACTCTAGCTCTGGCTAAAGACTTTGTAAATAAATCTTGTGCAGCATAGTGGACTGCGGGTTAGAGGCTATTTAGTATAAATAAGCAAAAACAGAGCTTGTATTTGACATACCCTATTACAGAAGAGTTTCCCCCAAGGTTTTCAAGTATTGGAATTCATAATAGAAAGCCAAATATGTCCTTGGAAGTTTAATGGGTCTCATCAATTATATGACATTTTAAAACATGTATATTCGGATCATGAGCTATGGAGTATTTGAAAAATCCTTATGATGCTTGTTCTGGGGATATGCTTGAAATTTTAATTTCCAAATTTGGGATATCACTGAACTTTATTATAAGAAAAGATAACTCCAGACTCTGTGCCAAGCAGAATATAAGGTTTTTCATTTTTAACTCTCAGTTTCTTGTAACAACCAAGAAGGTAGGCATTCTACCCACAATTTGTAGATGAAGACTTTGCAATTCAGGCTGTAAGAACCTGCTTTGTGGGGAGTTCTCAAACTCATTCATTCATTTATTTATTTATCTTAAGCAAATAAACTAATGTTTCATTCATTGAGAAAGATATATTTATCTACCACAGATTAAAAAGGAAATGGCACAATTCCCACGTCTGCAGGAATTTCAGGGATGACTGAGTATGTGATGGGTCATTGATTCGAGAAGTTCCTTTCAACAACGGGATGATGGGGCAGGAGTTTAGAATCTAGATAAGAGGATCAGAGAAAGACTAGAACACAGATTTATGCCTCTGGAAAAAGTGCTATATACACACTTATACAGGTTTCACATCTTCAACTTGAATCTCAAAGTGCTGAGGGACACCATACTCCTTAGGCTGGCTCCTAGGCAGTTACTGCACACTTAGGAGCCAGCCTGTTTTCCAGCTATTATCTATATACAGGTCCAGAAGACCTGAGACAGTTCTAGGAACCAGAGAAAATACTACAAACTTCTAATTCCCCAGTTTTTTGACCCTCAAATTCCTGTGGAGGAGAACTCGGGAGGTTCCTTAAATTAAATTGTTTAATTCCGTTAAAAAGTATTACCTTTCTTAGAAGACCATCTGTTAGGCCTCTCTCTGATTGTTCCTTTCTCTCTTCTTCTGTGTTAACTTGAAAAACATGATTACTTCCACCTTTGGAAACTCTTCTGTCCCCACCCTCATTTGAGGCAAAGAGGAGATGAGTGGTGCTTATATTAAATTTATTTCAGTTTGTTTAAAGGCTTGACTTGTTTGAAGCACTGCCTCCTGTCTTTTGACTCCGTAGCCTGAGCAATCTGTTGACCACCTAAGACCCAGCAGAAAAAAAGATGACAGAGCTGGGGTTGACAACGTGCAGTACAGAGACAAGAGTGATTTTTGTCACCTTTGACATAGCCTAATATGAGGCATATCCACGTCCATCTGGTTCAGTATTTTATTACCAATAGAATATCTAAAGAGTGTGGCATCAAGTTTAAAATTTAGGTTCATCCAGCTTCTTTTGGTAACATACAATCATAACGGTTTAGAGCTAGAATGGATTTTTTGTTTCTTCATTTAGTCCAGTGCCCTCAATTACCTTAGAACAAATAACTTCTGACATGTGCCAAACAAAATATCATATAAAGCTTTTTATATACATATTCTCTATACACATATTTTATGTTCTCTAACCATCAGTGCAGAAATCATTATCCTTAGTTTATAGTTGAAGGCCCTGGCATTCAGATAATTTAGGAAGATTTTAAGATTTCTAAGGGGGGGGGGAACAGATATTTAAAAAAAAAATACTCTGTATCATAGGAAAAAAATGTCCAGGGAACAAAACTAGATGTGAGAAGTCAATTGTGGTTTACCCCATTAGTCTCAGCAAGTTACGATGTTGGCCCAGACTAGAGACTGTGGGGATGCAGAGAAGGGGAGAATAGAATCAGTAGAAATTTAGAGGATAGAACCATGGGATGTAGTGATAAATTCAATGTGGGAGGTGGGAGGAAGAAGAAGAAGGACCCCAATTTGACAATCAATTATTGGCTTAAAGAACTGGCTGAATGGTGGGGTCACTTGCACAGATGCAAAGCCCTGACAAGATGACTTGGGAAGTGGGGGTGAAGGAGAGAGCAGAGCAGGAGTGCAGGGAGGAAGGAGATCATAAAGTGCTCACATGGTACAGGCAACTTCTTCAAGCAGTTTTTAGGATTGGACATCTGAGGATACATTTTCTACCAAATGCCCTCTCACCCTTTCCATTTCCCTTACCCATGTGGCAATCCAAATGGTACTTGGGCTTTGGGTTTAAAAATACAGATGTTTCTGTATTTTGCATACTGTACATTTGCATTTTCTGGGCAACTATAGAGGTTGGTATTTAGCAACTCACTTGACCAAAGATCTTATGATCTCCTTGGATATAGCTAGATTTTACATAAGTTGGGAGAAGAGGGTATTATCATAGAAGAATTACTAGTGTAATAGGGATCTCATCTGAACCTAAAATGGAATTTGAAATTTTGGCATGTGTTTGATGAAAATGCGCAGCTGAAAGCTCACAGAGACTATCTGGGTGGAGTAGTTTACATAGTAAGAAAGTGTCTCCAAAGAGGAAGGCATCTGGAGACAGATACGGAAAGGGAAATGAGTGGGCAGGGTGCTGTCTGTTATTAATGGGTCCCATAGAGTGAGCCTGAGCCTTGTGCAGACAGGGGCTGCAGGGAAGACTCTTAGGGATCCATTTTCACTGTCACAGAAGCGCCTATCATGTGGCTTAGAAACCTAGGTGATGAAGCAGGAACAGGTTAAGGAAGAACATCATTTTCTCTCAACAGTGTAAATATTTTGCTCTATACTCTTCCCATTTGCATGGCTTCTGAGAAGTCAGATGTCATTCTTATCTTTGTTCTTCTGCAAGTAAGGTGTTTTTTCCCTCTGAATTCTTTCAGAAATTTTTATTTTTAAATTTCTGTAATTTCAAAATGATATTGGTGAAATATAGATTTTTTTCCCTTCCTTCCTTCCTTCCTTCCTTCCTTCCTTCCTTCCTTCCTTCCTTCCTTCTTTCCTTTCTTTTTGGCATTTATCCTGCTTGGTGTTCTAAGCTTCATGGACCTGTGGTTTGGCATCTGACATTAATTTAGGGGAAATCCTCAGTCATTACTGTTACAATATTTCTGTTTCTCTCTTCCTTTCTTCTCTTTCTGGTATTTCCAACACACATAACACACCTTTTGTAGTTGTCCCACAGTCTTTGGGGATTCTGTTTTTTTCAGTCTTTGTTTTTTGCTTTTTGGTTTTTGAAGATTCAATTATCATATCTTCAGGCTCAGAGATTCTTTCCTTAGCTTTGTCCAGTCGATTTATAAACCCATCAAAGGCATTCTTCATTTTTGTTGTAGAGTTTTTTATCTCTAGCATTTTGAGTTCTTTCTTAGGCTTGCCATTTGATCCTTACATTGCCCATCTGTTCTTATGGTTTCTATGTTATCCATTACAGCCTTTAGCATATTAATAGTTGTTTTAATTTCCTTGCCTGATAATTCCAATATTCCTGCCATGTCTGGTTGTGATGCTTGCTCTAGCTCTTCAAATTTTGTTGTCTTTTGGTGTGTCTTGCAAGTTTTTCTTGATGGTTGGACATGATATACCTAGTAAAAGCAACTGCTGTAAATAGGCTTTACTAATGTGGTGGTGAGGTATGGGGGGACGGAGAAGCATTTTATAGTCCTGAGATTGGGTCTCAGACTTCTTGAGCCTGTGCTTCTGGGCCATGGATATCACTTCACTGTGTCTAGGCATAACACAGTCTGGCTCTGAGATGGCAAAGGCTGCTCGGGCTTGAGGGTTTGCACTCTGGGAGAACCAGGTTAGGGGTCAGCACTCTGAGCAAGGAGCTAGTGTTAAGTACCACTCTTAAGTGGTTCTACTAGCCAAGACCTCAACAAGGGATGAGAAGCCAAAGAATCTGGGAGGATTTCTTCCCAACCCCATGCTATGCTTTTGGGAACTACAGAAATAGGTGGATGAGACCATGTTATTACACATGGAGGACCATGAGTTTTCAGCCATTGCTGTTATTGTGGTTTTGTAAGCACAGAGTGGCCAAGCCTGGGGGAAATGTGGATTACAGGCTAGTAATCCTATAGTTCTTAAGATGTTCTTAAGATGTTCTGAAGATGAAGTGTGCTTCAGAATCACTGGTGGAACTTTTAAAAAAGATCCAGGTCCATGTCCCATTTTCAGGGTTTCTGATTTAGAAAGCCTGGGGTGGCATCTTGCAACTGTGTAATGAAAAAGCTCCCTAAGTAATTCTGCTGCTTATGCCTGGTTAAGAAACACAGAGAAAAAAATTAGATTTTTGGAGGTATTTCCCTTTGCGAATTCATTGTTTCATATCCTCATCTCTTTCTCCTCAGCTTTCCCCATTCCCATTAAAACAGCTTCCTTTCTCTAAGGGATAAAGAAAGGGGGGGGTAATCAGAAGGGGGAATGAAACATGAGAGACTATGGACTATGAGAAACAAACTGAGGACTTCAGAGGGGAGGGGGGTGGGGGAATGGGTAGGCCGGTGATGGGTAGTAAGGAGGGCACGTATTGCATGGTGCACTGGGTGTTATACACAACTAATGAATCATCGAGCCTTACATCGGAAACCGGGGATGTACTGCATGGTGACTAACATAATATAATAAAAAATCATTAAAAAAAAAAAAAAGAAAGAAAGAAGAGGGAATTGGGTATTTGGGGACAATTAGAATCTGTCACACTCAATAAAAAGATTTAAGGTCTTGAACAGGAAAAAAAAAAAAAAAAAACA
The DNA here is from genome assembly GCF_024610735.1 of Ursus americanus. Taxonomy (NCBI): domain Eukaryota; kingdom Metazoa; phylum Chordata; class Mammalia; order Carnivora; family Ursidae; genus Ursus; species Ursus americanus. Next base: position 13,734,760 of record NC_142139.1, read on the forward strand.
GCTTCCTTTCTCTGACATCGGCTTTCTTCATTCCTTACTGAAGGCGTTTCTGAAGGAGAATTACTGAAAGATCCAGCCAGCCTTAGACTCTTAGATTCTTCATACTTGGACTCAGATGAAAGGAAAAGTTAAGAATGTAAACATCCTATTTTCTTCCTTAGAAGAAAATGGCTCACAATTTTATTTTGTTTGATCAGCTCAGTGTTAAACAATTGTGTGAATATTTTTCTTGAAACATCCTCTCTCTTCCACTACTATTTCCACAGCTCATTCTACTGTTATTTTTGCTTAAAGGTTATCAATGGAATTTAGACATCAAAGCACTTTCAGCTTCATTTCTCCACTTTGGCTCCACAGGCTACAACCACCACCCTCCAGAGTTGTAAGCCACAGAAATGATCCCACATCACACATTCTTTCATTCATTTCTGTGCAAGCTAGAGGAGATTGTCTTTCTTCTGTAGAATGTATAGCATTGGAGGAAATAAACTAGGTTAGTGACCTAATTCCTGGTTAATGAGTCCTTTATTCCCTAATGTTACTGTTAATTTTTAATCCAGTGGAATTCTTGTCCTCCTGAAATAAAGCTAAAATATAATAACTATATAGTAATTATTTTTTCAGTGCAAAAATTTCAAATGCCCATTCTCTTAATTGAGCAAATGGAGGTCATAGTCACAACAGGCATTAAATGTATTTTTCCATTTACTCTCCAGGAATTAAAGTGGAGAAATCTGGTCATGCTCCACTTTGAAAGAGCCACAGTTAAGCAGTCTTTTTGTATTACTTCTCAGAGGAAGGAGCCTGAGATTCTAAAGAGAGGAATGATGCATTAAGTGCTGGGAAAAAAGGGAGAGTCTTCAGTCTTGGGAATGTAATAACCTGGTGGTCAGCTGAGCGCCCTGAGACAGACTGACCCAATCAGCTGCTGGGAAAAGTAACACAACGGCTCTGCTGGAGGGACATACATTTTAATCAGATATGGTCCACTATCCAGGGAGCTTCTAGTATCATGAGAAAAGGAAGTGCTGTTCCTTTCAACTGAGAAACTGTAGAATGTCTCACTCATCCTTTTTTATTATTATTATTATTGCTGTCTCCTCTTTTTTTTAAATTAGCTTTATGATAAAATTTCGATTTAAAAATTGATTATATAAATCAGAAGTGCTTCAAATCATCTCTTTAATATTTATAGATGACATTTATCTCTCTAAAAATTTTAAAGAAAATTCTAATGTTCACTGCATAAAAAATGAAATGGGAACTGAACCTCTCTATGGCATTTTTTTTTTTATTTCTTGACTTATTCAGTTGATTTGGATTTCCTACTCATAAGGTGAAAAGAAACTCTTTTCCCTGAAACTTTGTGTTTTCTTGGGTGACTTCAGATAATTGATTTGCCTTATCCAAATCTCGGTATTGTACTTTGACGTTAGGAAAAAATATGTGTACTTACCTATTATTATTATAGAATGGACTTTCAGATAAAACACTAAGAATTTACCCAAACATATTGCTCTGAACTATTTCATCATAAAAACTCAAACCATACGTGATTAAATTAATATTGCTGTTTCAATGAACTCCTTTGATAATGGCTGCAAGATGCAATTTGAGGAGTTTTACGGGCCAGTGTGTAGGGTTAGGCATACACTTTCTACTCCAAAATCCCTGTTATCTTTCTTTGTATTATCCAGAAAATGTAGTGGAGTTGATGGATATGGCCTTGAAAATAAAATGGAAAAAAAGAAAGAAAAGAAATGCCTTCTGTTTCCCAATGCTTATTAATTTAAAATTCAAAATTTATTTACATTTTTCAGTGGAGGGATCATGTAGTTTAATACACAAAGTGGCATATGAATAGTGTGGCAACACCAAAGAGAGGCTCAGGGGACCAAGAAGTAACTATGTGTAAAATATTGTAGTTTGGAGATGGATAGAAAGAAAATTAGGCACAGCCCCCAGTTTCAAAGGAGATTTTAACTTGGTGAGTATGCCAGACTGAAGGGAGTACACAAATCAGATTTAGGGAGGGAACAAGACAGAGGTTGTGGGGAAAGTGCTGAAGGTGCCAGCAAAGCCTTATATTCAGCCTTGTGTTGGTGCTGCTATGCAGTCACCGGACAGAAAAGCAATGTCTGAGGAACTGTTGGAAGGCTGCCTCAAAGAATTCTGCATGCTATGGCATGATGAGGAAAATCAGCTGATGGCTCTTAGGTGTCCAACGAGGATCATAGATTTGAGACAATCAGCAGAATGGAAGATTCACTGTGGGAACGTTAGGATGAGGGAACATGACAAGATCCAGAGGCATTAACAGACATGACACCATAGAACAAGATCAGACCAGTCACACCTCAGAAGGCACTGTTGTGGGCTATCCAGTCATGAGAGAAGGAAAGGAAAATTCTGGAAGACAACATGTGGACCTCCCTATACCGACCATGCTGGCATAGACCAGAAGCCAGCTGTAAAGGAAAGAAAGTTAGAGAATACTTTGTAGAGGGGAGAAACAGTTGTGACTAACATTTAATTGACTGATTTTTCCCCCAAAATATTTTAAAATCAAAAGAAGTTGAGTTATGTTTTATTTGGCCAATTTCATTTTTTTCTGCTAGTAGAAGGACTTGGACTCCAGAGGATTTGTGAGATTAAATAACAAAGGCAGCTAACTTTTTTTTTAACAGCTGAATGTACATTCAATTCTATTATATGTCAAAGACACTAAATTTCAGGATTTTCTTTTTTTTTCTTTTTCTTTTTTAAAGATTTTATTTATTTATTCATTCGACAGAGATAGAGACAGCCAGCAAGAGAGGGAACACAAGTAGGGGGAGTGGGAGAGGAAGAAGCAGGCTCATACCGGAGGAGCCTGATGTGGGGCTCGATCCCATAACGCCGGGATCATGCCCTGAGCCGAAGGCAGACGCTTAACCACTGTGCCACCCAGGCGCCCCTCAGGATTTTCTAAAGCCAACCTCCATTCTAAGTTTTGTTAGAATTTGGCCACAAAGGATAGCAAGGACTTGTAATTACCCTCCATCCACAAACAGCTAGAAAACTGGAAAAGTTTAGGAAACAACTATTTTAAGAAACTTGATGGTAGGCAGTACAGGACAATAATCTTGGAGGAAAGAGAAACAAATGAGGTGAGCTCTAACTTTGTAGAATTTGTGTAAATCCGCTGAAGTACAGGAAGGGGAATCCAAACAAAACTTGGGTATATCAATGAATTGAAGAGACAGGAACCATCATTTGGGGAAGCCAAGGCAATTGGGATTTGTGGAGCAGACTGCCTAAGAGGTGGGGGCTACGCAGAAGTGCTCCAGATATCTTCACAGGAGTACCGTCAAGTCTTTGGCTGAATATCAATCTACAGATAAATCACTGGAAATGAACAATTTCAGAGGACAGAACAATCACCAGCAAGCTGTATGCTGAACAATTCCTGGAGCTTGTAAATGTCTGAGAATTGTTCAAGTTCCCATAAGCCCAAGTGAAGAGACCTTCATGAATATATGACACATTTAGTGGAGAGCCCAGAAAAGCCTCATGTTAAAAGTGGGGCTAAGTAAGCATTAAAGATATACTAAGTTCACCCAAAAAGATATAACAATATTCAGCACTCAAGAACATAAAACCATGATGTTCCACATCCAACTAAAATCACTGCGTATATGAAAAAGCAGAAAAATGTGACCCATAACTTGGAGAAAAGTCAGTCAATAAAATAGACCCAAAATGAAAAAGATAATCACATCAATAATCAGACAAGAACTTTAAAACAGCACAAATCCAATATACATATTGGATAGTGATAGAAGTGCCCAGAGAATGAAGCACAGAGAAAAACAAAGGCTGAAAAAAAAATTAGTGTTTAGTGACCTCTGAGACAATAACAAATTATTTAACACTTGTGCAATTGGAATTCCAGAAGAGAAGGGAAGGAAGAGAAAAAATATTTGATGAAATAATGGCCAAACTTTTTTCAAATTTGATTTAAAAAATTATAAACTTCAAGAACCAAAAGACAAAATGAAGCCCAAGTAAAATAAACATACATCAAATCTGTCCAAGTCTTACTGTAATCAAACTGATGAAAAGGCGTTGAACAGGGAATCTTAAAAGCATCAAGAAAACAAAACAAACAAACAAAAGCATCAAGAAAACAAAGACAGATTGCATGCAGAGAAACAAAGATAAACATAACAGAAGACTTTTTGTCAGAAATTATGCAAACCAAAGACAATAGGCTTATCCCTCTGAAATGCTGACCAAAAAATTTCAAAGTTTTATATTCAGCAAAATATCTTTCATAAATGAGGGTAAGGAGAAATTGACAAGCTTATTATATAATTTATAGGGAAATTCAAGCGATCTAGAATTTGGAAGTGATTTTTTTTTTTAAAGATTTTATTTATTTATTTGACAGAGATAGAGACAGCCAGCGAGAGAAGGAACACAAGCAGGGGGAGCGGGAGAGGAAGAAGCAGGCTCATAGCTGAAGAGCCTGATGTGGGGCTCGATCCCAGAACGCCGGGATCACGCCCTGAGCCGAAGGCAGACGCTTAACCGCTGTGCCACCCAGGCGCCCCTAGAATTTGGAAGTGATTTTTTAAAAAAAATAATAAAGTTGGAGAATTTATACCATTTGATTTCAAGATTATAAAGTTATAGGACCAAGGCAGTATAGGGATGGCAGAGAATAGATACACAGATAAATGGAACAGAAACAACAATACAGAAATAGACCAACAATTATATAATCAATTTATTTTCAACAAAGATGTCAAAAATTTAGTGGGGGAAAGGACTGCCTTTTTTTCAGTAAACTGTGCTAGAATAACTGGATATATGTACCACACAAAAAATGGATCTCAGCCTTCTCATTACACCGCACACAAAAATAATTCAAAATAATTCCTATACTTAAACATAGAAGTTAAACTATACATGCTTTAAAAGAAAATATAGGAGAAAATCTTTATAACCTTGAATTAGGCAAGGATTTCTTGACAAGACATAATCATAAGCCATGAATGAAAATTTTGTTACTTGGACTTCACCAAAACCCAAACTTTTGCTTGTCAAAAGACACTATTAAAAATGAAAAGGCAAGCCACTAAATAGGAGAAAATATTTGCAAAACATACGTCTGACTAAAGGTGGATCCATACAGATAATCACAAAATATACAAAGAACTTGTATAACACAATAGTAAGAAGAGCAGCATTTCAATTAAGAAATGAGCAAAAGAAATAGGATTTGGATAATTCATAAAAGGCGGCATTTTGTGGCTAACAAGCTCATGGAAAAATACTCAACATCTTCAATCATTAGGAAAATGCAAACTAAAATCACCACAAAATACCCGCGGTTATACAGCCATCAAAGTGGCTCACATTGCAAACGCCGACAAATCCAATTGCTGACAAGGATGTAGAGAAAACTGGAACTCTCCTACATCTCTGGTAAGAACGTAAAACACCGCAATTACTTTGTAGAACAGTTTGGCAATTTCTTAAAAAGTTAAACACGCACTTACCATAGGATCCACTGCGTCTGCAGAAACAATGGTAATGTATCGGGGTGTTTTTTTTTTTTTTTTTTAAACAACCAAAAAAAAGTATGTCGTCTTAAATTGTATGAAAATTTGGGCCTAGAGAATGAGACAGGGAAACGGAAAATTCATGTATGGGAATCAGCGTAATACTATTTGAAGGACATGGTGATAATTTAAAAATTACTGTTCTTGTTAAGGACCTGAGGGAAGAGGAAAGTATCCCCAAGTCTTTCTTTCCTGGCTCCAAAAATAGTTTCGTCCCTCGGATGAGAAAGTTGTTCCTGTGTCACGGGCTTCGGGCACCGGGCTGCAAGGCCGGCTGTGGGGGAGTTAGCCTCGTCGTCGTCCCTCCCGGCCCGCGAGGCTGCGCGGCCTGGCTGTTGGCGGACGCCCCTTCTCCGAGGGCAGGGCAGGTGGGGGGTGTCAAGTTCTCCTGAGGAGAGACCCCGTTTCTGCTGGGCCCTTGTCCCTCGCTGCATGGCAGTGGGTCGCGGAGGGCCGGATCGAGGGTTACGAAGGGAAAGCCTGGCGGGGAGACACGCGGGTATGAAGAGCGTTCTCCCCTGGGCGGTCGTCCATGGCGAGAGGGGCTTGCATTTGGAACAGCACAGTACATCTCACGTCTAGGGCCGTGGCTTCCACCAAGCAAACGTGTGTATAGACACGCGAAGGGTTCTCGTTCCTGGCAGGAAAGGGTCTGGCTCAAGCTTGCTTTCTACCGCGGGTCAACGGGTAGTGGGGTTGGGGGCTTGGCGGGATGCTGCCGAATCCCTGGGTTCCTCCGGGACAGGCCTTAACCGGATCAGACTGGCGCAGGCCAGTTCCGGGGGCGGACGGCAGCTGCGCAGGCAGAGAGGCTCTCGGGAGCCGCTACGGGCAGACGGCAGGGCTGCAGGCGCCGACGCCCACACGCACGGGCCAAGGAGCAAGGGCTCCGTGGGGAGAGAGGCCAGTGTTTCCAGCGGGTATCAGAAATGAATGTGGGGAGGGAACCCTCTGAATGGGGGCCTGCCCGAGAACAGCGGGCACTGCCTACTCTTAACGCCGGCCGGCTCTGGACCGAGGCCACCGTCGTCAGTCTCTCGTGGCTGCACAACAGAGGACGGCTCCCTCCAGACACCATCTGAGCTCCTGGGCTCACACAGACCCACTGTCCCTGTCACCCTCACCTGCCCAGTGCCCGGTGGCCAAGGTACGTCTGGCATCCCAGCCCTGCCATCCCCTGGGCCGGGCGAGGGTGGGGGTGGAATCGGACATGTTTTTGAATCACCCAGTGAGAGGGTTTTAATAAAAATTGGTGATGGAATGTTCTGGGGAAGGTGGGTAAAGGTACAATGATGGGGATTTGTTTTTTGCAGAAGACTTTTAAAAGTTTAGGCTATAATAAGGAGTTGAGATAAAACATTCCTATTTAGATGGAATAAATTTAGCAAATCCATCACATTAAAAAAATGTTGATGGTGTTTAGGAGAATAGAAGGCAAAACTGAATTTCTGGCAAAACACCAGTTGGTCATTACTACTGAGCTTCACCAAACAACTGTGCCTTCTACTTTATCCTTCATTTCAGTGCCCTCAAATATAGTCACAAGTGCAAGGGATGGGCTTCAGCTGTAAGAGTGTCGGTAATGCTCCCTCATTCTTTTTTGAGTTTGATCTTTTTTCAGGATTTTCCCTTTTTTTTTTTAATGATTTTTTATTATATTATGTTAGTCACCATGCAGTACATCCCCGGTTTCCGATGTAAGGCTCGATGATTCATTAGTTGCGTATAACACCCAGTGCACCATGCAATACGTGCCCTCCTTACTACCCATCACCAGCCTATCGCATTCCCCCACCCCCCTCCCCTCTGAAGCCCTCGGTTTGTTTCTCATAGTCCATAGCCTCTCATGTTTCATTCCCCCTTCTGATTACCCCCCCTTTCTTTATCCCTTTCTTCCCCTACTGATCATCCTAGTTCTTATGTTCCATAGATGAGAGAAATCATATGATAGTTGTCTTTCTCTGCTTGACTTATTTCACTTAGCATTATCTCCTCCAGTGCCGTTCATGTTGCAGCAAATGTTGAGAATTCGTTCTTTCTGATAGCTGGATTTCAAAGAACTGGAACAGGATTTTCCCTTTTGTCATTTAAAGTCACTCAGGTGGAAGTGGGGTAGATGGGAAGGTCAGATTGGTGTGGGCAAATACAAAGAAAACTCACAGTGACAGGATGATTTAAAAAAAAACAACAACAACAGCCCAAGAAACAACTAAACTGGATTCCAGAGTATTCAAAAGAGCGGCAGTCAGAGGAGTTTCAGGAATTGAAAGATACTTGGATTAGGTGGAGGATTGGGGGGTGGTTGAAGGGACAGGCTCACTCTCAGGAACTAGGAGGGTCACAGAAGGAGCAGAAGCCATGTCTGGCAAAGTCAGTGAGAAAAAGACCTGGGTCGTGAGAAGCCTACAAATTTGGTTCAGCTCTTTATTAGTTACCACCATGTTGAGACAGAGAACAGAGAAGGGGAAATACCACTAAGGTGAAGAGTGAAATTTAGGAGTAATTGTAAACTAAGGGTGTATTTTAACAATGAATATGACTGAAATAGGGCTTATATGGAACAAGTTTTGCTTGGTCCATAAATAAATAAACTATTTCTAAATAAACTTATTTTCTGTTTTGATTCCATTCTTAGCTTCTAGAAATCTTATCAACAAATAAGTAAGTTCTTCATATTGCTTTAGTGATAGATAGCTTAGTGGTTGTCCTTTTCTCCCATCCCCTGGGCTTAAAGTACCAGAACTAGGTAGAATAGAAGTAATTTCAGAAATAAACACAAAGTAAGAGAGTATGTCTTGATTTATGTTTCACAATGTAGATATTTGTTATTATTATTTTTTCTATCACATATTGATATTTGGAATCATAAAGACAATACAATTTTGTATTCTCTAGAATTCCACATGAGTGGTTTATGATGTTAGTGAAATATTCTTTACAATACCACATAATGTTATCTTAAAACCAACAAACTGATGTTCATCAGTGAATTTGCTTCTTCAGTGATCTCTGTGGACAGAAGAGGCTGAGGCCCATGAACAAGAAGTGCTCAAGATTGTGGGATCTGTAAGGTGCTTTGTGAACACATGAGACTGCTCCTCTGTAGCCCTGTGATGGTAGTTGACATTGATGGTGGGAAGGTTTCAACTTTTCTTTCATTTAAGAAGATTTAAATAAAGGTACGTGGAACATTGGTTAATAGTGTATACTACAAGTCTTAGAATGAGATCTTGGAAAATTCCATACCCTGCATTTTGTTTTTGAGTAAAAGTCACATAGACTAGAAGTCACATTTATCTGAAGGGTGTCTTGTTATCATACAATTTGAATTTGCTGTGGTCAGGGTCTGTGCAAGTCTTCAGGGGATCCTAGATTACACAGGACTGGAAGGGCCTTTAAGAAATGAGCTAGATATTATGCTGGGATTATACTGGAATTAAAAAGAAGTTAGCTGGGTAAGATAAGGGTCTGATCTTCATTGAGATCTCACCTTCCGTTCCAAAAAGCTGAAGTGGCAAAAGTAACTGAGTAAAGCGCACATATGGGGGAAATGCCTTTGCCCTACTTTTCCCTTGTTTTTAGAAAAACCAAAATGATCTTTTGGATTCCAAGGTCTTAACACTTGATATAAATGAAAATATGCATAAACCAACATCATCTCTGTCTGCAACAGCTAAGGACTATTAAATGCCTTTTAGGGAGAAAAGATAAAGATCAGAAGCTTAGCTGTGTCTTTAGCTGCTTTCTCAGTATCTAGTCTTTCACATCCAAGAAAAATCCAGAGCAATGTATTAAAACAAAGTAAGTAATTGACTGCTTTAGCTAGTGGTAACTTGAAAGTTTGGAGAGTTCGACTTAAATGGTTATTGTTTGTATAAATGACGTGTTTTGTGAACCATAATGATATGTGATAAAATTTCAAAAACTCCTATAGAAGTACTCAAATCACCTTAAGATTAGATAGTGGACTTTTAATAAAACTTCCCCACATTTACTTGTAGACTTCCTGGTTGATTTCTTAGAATCCTGGCAGCTTCTGAGCCAACAGTTTTTCCAAGACTTTGAGGCAGTAGTTATATCATTTAAGAATCCAATCAGTAATTTTATCCTTATTCTGGATACGTTTCCATTATAAACAGTTTGTGCAAGTATATACACACACACACGCACACACATGTGCACACGCACACATCTGTCCATACATAAAAGATACTACCTCTCATAAACTTTTCTGAGTACTATTGAGGAGCAGACAGTTTTCTAAAAATTTATTAAGGAAAAACTTTGGATTTAAGGGAAATAGCTATACGTTAAATTTTCAGAACATTCTTGGGGCACCTGGTGACTCAGTAGGTTAAGTATCCAACTCTTGATACCAACTCAGATCTTGATCTCAGGATTGTGAGTTCAAGCCCCACATTGAGCTCCACACTGGGCATGGAGCCTACTAAATAAATGGATGAATGAATGAATGAATGAATGAATAAATAAATGAAAATTCTCAGAACATTCTCAAGCCAGACCTTACCCTTAAGTGGAAAGAATGGAGAAATTTAGGGGCGCCTGGGTGGCTCAGTCGTTGAGCATCTGCATTCGGCTCAGGGCGTGATCCAAGCGTTCTGGGATTGAGCCCCACATCAGGCTCCTCCGCTGGGAGCCTGCTTCTTCCTCTCCCACTCCCCCTGCTTGTGTTCCCTATGTCACTGGCTGTCTCTCTCTCTCTCTCTCAAATGAATAAAAATCTTAAAAAAAAAAAAAAAAAGAATGGAGAAATTTAATGCCACCAATTTTTATCTTTACTTGTTTTTTCTCTGTTCTATATAAGAAAAACCAACAGAATTAATGTGGTATTGGTGTTATTTTCCTATTCTAATAAGCTTACTTTAATAACATCATTTATGTTCCTCTTCTTTTATACCAAATTTCTGAGTTGTCCATGTACGACATATCTATGTTGTAATTTCTCGGTTTCTTCATGGAATGTGCTATTTTATTTCTAGATATCTGATCATAGTTAAATGCCTTAGTCTTTCTTGGTCAAATAGTAACTTTTTTTCCTTCAATATTCTGCAGAGGAATTAAGATTCCCATAGGTTGAAATGTTTAAATGTGTCTTCAGAACACTCATGGGAGATACAGAGTAGCTCTGTCATATTATTAGCAGCAAAACACTTAAAAAAAGTAGCTGTCCAACAAAACTGCTTGTGAAGCCCACTAGAGATAATCCCATCCTAAATTACTGGCTGCATAAGTACATTTCCATAAAAAAGAACAAAACATAACAGGAAGGTAAGATAAATAACTGTCTCTGAAACAATTAGGTCTGATATATATTAACAAGTATCAATCAGTTTCTTTTTTTTTTTTTTAAAGATTTTATTTATTTATTTGACAGAGATAGAGACAGCCAGCGAGAGAGGGAACACAAGCAGGGGGAGGGGGAGAGGAAGAAGCAGGCTCATAGTGGAGGAGCCTGATGTGGGGCTCGATTCCACAATGCCGGGATCACGCCCTGAGCCGAAGGCAGACGCTTAACCGCTGTGCCACCCAGGCGCCCCACAGTTTCTTTTTTTTAAGATTTTATTTATTTATTAGAGAGAGGCGAGTGTGTGACATTTTGCTTAGCATAATATACTCTATCTAGCTCCATCCATGTTGTTGCAAATGGCAAGATTTCATTCTTAGTAATAGCCCAATGGATAGAAAAGAATGTGGATTCTGCTGCTTTAGGATGAAATGTTGAAAATATATCTGTTAAGTCCATCCAGTCCAGTGTGTCATTCAAAACCATTGTTTCCTTGTTGATTTTCTGCTTAGGTGATCTATTGTTGTAAGTGGGGGTGTTAAAACTCCCTACTATTATTGTATTATTATCAGTGAGTTTCTTTATGTTTGTTACTAATTGACCTCTATATTTTGGTGATCCCAATTTGGAGGCGTAAATATTTAACAATTGTTAGCTCTTCTTGATGGATATATCCCTTAATTATGATATAATTCCCCTTTCATCTCTAATTATATTCTTTGTTTTAAAATCTAGGTTGTCTGATATAAGTATGGCTACTCTGGCTTTCTTTTGATGTCCATTAGCATGATAGATGGTTCTCCATCCACTAGCTTTCCATCTGCAGGTGTCTTTAGGTCTAAAACGAGTCTCTCATAGGCAGCATGTAGGTGGATCTTATTTTTTATGCATCTGATACCCTGTGTCTTTTGATTGGAGCATTTAGTCCATTTACATTTAGAGTGATTATTAAAAGATATGAATTTTGTGGCATTCTGTTACCTGTAAAATTGGTGTTTCTGTTGATATTCTCTGTTTCTTTCTAGTCTTTGTTGCTTTTGGTCTTTTTTTCCGCATTCAAAGAGTCCCTCTTAATATTTCTTGCAGGGCCGGTTTAGTGGTCACAAACTCCTTTAGTTTTGTTTGTCTGGGAGCCTCTTTATCTCTCCTATTCTGAATGACAGGCTTGCTGAATAAATTATTCTTGGCTGCATATTTTCCCATTCAGCACAATCACAGTAATCTCATTCTTCTTGGTGGTTCATATTTTAGTGATAAGTATGATGCATTTCTGATCGATGAGCTATGAGGTGGAATCTTCTGGGGGCTTAGGGAAAAACTTTGTCACAATTAAAAAGAGACACAAAAGATAGTATTTTTTTTACTGGATAGTACCTTGTCCCATTACAATATAAGGTAGTTGGCCTAAAGATAAGTCCACATCCTAATGCATTATAGATAAATGGAAAGATCCTTGATGATGTTGAGGTATTGAATTAAGCAACCCTGAAGCTGTGTCACTGAAGAATTTCTCATATGAAATGATAAATTTCATAAAACTTCAGCTAGTTAGGTCAGGATTTTCTGTTTCTTGTAGCTGAAATCTTCCTAATTAATACACTAGGGGAAATACTTCATTAGTGAATGATTTACAATTAAAGGATTTATCAGATTATGTAGAAAGGTTTTTATCTCAGCCTGTCCCACAAAATGAATTATCTTAGAAAGGAGAGGGAAAATTGGATGATGGTAGAAAGATAAAACAGAGTCAGTAAGGTTAAACAACAACAAACAAGATGTGGCAGTAGCCTAGACCAGGAGTCAGAATCTATTCTAACATATTCTTTCAGATTAAATATGTGAAATATATATATTGTCAAGGTATGTGTATATATAAACGTTTCCTCTGAGATTGTTTGGATAGTTCATATAGTTTGTGCTACTGATGAATCTTGAGTCCTTTCATGTTTCTTAAATTGCTAAACCTAAATTATTAATGTTGTGTTTTCTCAACAAAGTCCTCTTATTTACCCATTTATTGAGCTTAGCTGCAATAAACTTTGAACATAAATTAAAGGCTTCTATGAACTAAGCTTCTTTTATGAAACTGATTTATCATCTCAGTATAAACAGGAACAAAGAATACTGGCTTAAATAAAAGGCAGGTGGGAAGCCCCTCCTCTAGCCATCTCTCTCCCACAGCAGCATGGCCCAGGGCCCTGAGGCTGGGGCAAAGCTCTTTTTTCCCAGAGCGGGAAACCTCTGTGGCTGTTCGTTTTCGGTTGCTTGCGACCCAGTAACCTCTGGAAGAAGGAAAAGCAGGATGTGGGGACTTCCTATGTTACTTTCCAAGGGCTTCAGCCCACTTGAAGGGCGAAAGAGGAGGACATTGTGTATCAAATAGACAGGAATCCTGACTATATATTTAAAAATGCTCAGTATGGTTGGCTTGAATTTAGGGGCGAAGAGTTTTTCATTGTGATCAGTTTCCTATTCCTTTGGAGGCAGGTATCTTAGCTGTCTATCTGTCTGTCTACCTACCTATAATTTCCTAGCTCAGCCTCTCTGTGCTATGCTCTGTTCTGCCAGTGAAAGGGATGTAGTACACTATGACATCATTTGACAGGAACTTTATATTACAAGTTAGAATTACATAGGAGGGACAGAAATGTTTTCTAGGATAAGTTAAGGTAAGTAACAAGATAACTTCTCTCAAGTCACATATGTTAGAAAATATAAATAGGTGTTCAGAGTCTTGGGGAGAGTATGGGGGAGAGGCAAAGTGTTGGCTAAGCAGTGATGTGGCATTAGCCTAGATCAAGACTGCTGACTCTGATCTGCAGGCCTAATCCCACCTGCTACCTGTTTTTGTATCGTCCCCAAGCTAAGGGAAGGTTTTGACATTTTTAAATGGTTGAAGAAAATTAAAAGAATATTTTGTAATACGTGAAAATGGTATGAAATGGAAATTTCAGGTTTTATTGGCATAGAACCATGCCCATTTATTTACATATTTTCTGTGCTCCTTTTGAGTTAGGAAAGCAGAGTCGAACAGGTACAACAGTCTTGAAACAAAGGTTTAAATATTTACTGTCTGATGCTTTACAGAAAGTTTGCTATCCCCTGGCCTAGACCGCTGCTTCTTAACCCTTAAGATGCACGTGAATCATTTGGGGATTTCGTGAAAATGTGTAGTTTCTGATTCAGTAGGTCAAGGGAGCCTGAGTGTCTGCATTTCTAATGAGCTGAGGACCACACAGTAAGTGGCAAGGCTCTAGTGCAGGCTTAACAAACTTATTTTTTAAAGAGCTAAATAACAAATAGTTCAGAATCTGCAACCTATCCAGTCTTTTTTACAACTATGTACATCTTCTGGGTAAAGCAGACACAGGCAATGTTTAAAAGAACAGGAGCAGCTGTGTTCCAATAAACATTTATTTGCAGAAGCAGGCATCGGGCTGGATTTGGCACCCAGATTTACTTTACTATTCACTGGCCTCAGGTGTCAGTGTTGGGCGTCCATTAAGTAATAGGCACAGTCCTACCCTCTGCTTGCTTACTAGTTCCATAACACATTCCAGTAATAATGATGATAAAGATAGCAATTACCTTTCGTAGGGTAATTATCGTATGCCAGGCTCTATGTGAAGCACTATGAGCCTTCTCTTATTTAATTATCACAACAAATCCTAGGAAGCAGATACCGTCATTATCCTTGCTTACAAATGAAAATACTGAGCTTCAGAGAAACAGAACTTACCCAAAGCTGCCAACAGCAAATCAGTGGTGGGCCTAGGATAAGACATAACTCGTGATTATTGAATGACTGTTGGATTATTAGATGACTGGATTCAATGTGTACACTCATAGGAGTTCCATAAGCTGGAGAACCAGACTGTGACTGTCCTGGCGGAACCTTCATTATAAGGCCTGTGTTCGAAGATCTGAACATAAAAGACGAGACATCTGTATAGAGGCAAAGTTAAATGGAGGTGTCAGAAACTGGATGTTTGACTCAGAGAGGGCAGAGCTTTCTTTTTCATGATAGATTTAGACCTTCACTGCATGTTCTTGAAGTTAAGGCTCAGAGATCTCAGAAAGCACGCTTTTTCATAGTCTTGGATTTTCCATGCTCCAAAAAATGAAATTGCTTTACTTTATAATAACATGTTATTTTAGGCACCAAATAGTATGGCATCCTGCCTTCCTTGTATACTTTGGAATTTTCAGTTATACAATAAATGTCCCTTCTAACCACAGTGACTGAAATTACATTATTCTTTACAAATTCTTCTAGATTTTTTCCCCTTTCTTTCTTAGCTACAGTTACTAAAGAGTAGACCTTCATTCTGGCCTACCATATAAGATTACTTTTATGTGTCTTTACACTGTTATTTCTGTGTGAATGAATGTTTCTAGGTAAGACACCTATCAGCATAACTACATTATAATAAATTAGTAGATGACTAAGGGCAAACATGTTGTAAATAAAAATGCTTTGGAAAAACATTTTTCTTGAGTCTCAGACACAATAGCCTTAGATTACAGATATCATATAGAGATGAATAATTGTGTCATTTTTTAATGAATCATCTGTTGAAAAACTTTTATACGTTGCTTTGATGAATAATAATAGTTTCCACTTCATGAGCAGTCAGTGCCGGTACAGGGCAAGGAGGAATATGGCAATGTTTTCTAAGTCTTAAGAATCAATCATCTTAGATATTTAGGTGGGGAAGGAAGTTGAAATATGACACGCAATTATGAAATTGAATGCTTAGAGATTCTTAAAGCCAGAACTTAGGATGTTCTAATATAGCCATCTGTATATACTCCTACTTTTCTATGTAAGTCCAAAATGATTAAGTGAAAGTCATTTGCTTCTTCAACGCAAATATATTAGCTTTTTTTCCTGAATCTGGGAATATGTGTTGGTTTCCTAGGGCTGTTATAACAAAGTGCCACGAACTGGTGCCTTAAAACAACAGAAATTCATTGTCTCACAGTTCTGGAGGCTGGAAGTCTGAACTCAGTGTATTGGCAGGGCCACACTCCTTCTGAAGGCTCTGGTGAAGAATCCTTCTTTGCCTCTTCATAGGCACTTCTTGGCTTGTAGATGTATCACTCTAGTCTCTGCCTCTAGCTTCATATGGTGTTTTTCTCTGTGACTCTGTGTCTTCACGTTGCTGTTGTCTTATAAAGACATTGTTCATATAGAGTGGATTAGGGCTCCACTCTACTCCAGTTTGATCTTGTCTTAACTAATGACATCTGCAACAACTCTGTTTTTAAATAAGGTCACATTTTGAGGTACTGGGTATTAGGACTTTACTATACCTTTCTCGGGAGGGCACAGTTCACCCATAACAGAATATACGGATGCAAAGATGTTATTGTTTTCCATGCAGATCTTACAGTATAGGGAGAAGGCTTATATGTGGATTTATGAAGACACAGGTTGTAATAGTGCAATATTCACAAAATGCTGTAAGTGTAATGCAGTGGAGAAAGCTACTTTTCCCCTAGTAAAATGGTAAAGGAAGGCTTTCAAAGGCAGTTGTCATTTGAACTAGGCTTTGAGGAACAAATAGGAGTTCATTGTGGAAAGGATGCCAGGTGGGAGGAACACATCAGCCAGAAAACTTTGGGTAAAAGCATGGGTGTAAGAATGAATTAAGTGTTTGTTTGCTGTGATTATTACTAGCTACTCTTTATTAGTATGTGTCATTTAATATTAACCACAGCCTTTTGATCCCCATGCTGCAAATGGGAAAACTGAAATTTCAAAAAATTACGTACTTTGTCTCCAGCTAACACATCTTGAAAGTAGTACTATTGAGATTAGAACCCAGACAGTCTGATTTCATAGTCTATATTTTAGCCATTGTGGTAAAAATTACAGTTTAGGATATTTGGGAGGGCATATGAGTAGGGAGACATAAGGCCGAAGAGCTAAGTTAGAGACAGATTGTGAAGAAATTGGTTTATCATTGATTTCCTTAACAGAAAATCGGTTGACTTATTAGAGTTTGAACTTTAGGGACCATAGACAATGGAACAATTTCCAAAGCTTTAAGAACAGATGTCAAATGGCCACATTCCTGGAGGGTAGAGGGTGAATTGCAGGCCCAGAGACTAGAGACGAAGCTACTGTCATGGGCCATGTTAGAAATAATGAATGTTGGAACTAAACAGAAACAATGGGGTGGGAGGAGCGATAGAGTCAGAGATACTTGTGAGTCAGGGTCAGTCAGGCGTTGACGCTAAGTCAGTGTCTCTGTTGGATGGCTGCCTTTGACTCAAGTGCTGAAAGTAGAGCTGTCTCAACTCAAGTGGTTAAAGCAATAATTTCAATCCATAACCCTAACCTTAGAAAGAGTCTAGGAAGTATGTGCCAATACGATGGTTATATTAATACACATATAATTGATTGTATTATAGAAGAAACAAAAGTATCTTTAAAATTCCAAAGACTGAGTTAATATATTTTAAAACAAACTACATAAAAGTGGCAGAAAATATTTTGCCATAAGCTCTGTGCAATCTTATCTAATTGTATTAGGTTGTAACTCCTTTGGGTTAAATTCATCCACGTGTTATTGGAGGTATAGCTACACTTCTGCAGCTCAGCCTATTCAACTAAAGCCTGGTTATTGTAAAAAAAAAAAATCTATTATTTCTTAAAAATAGCTTAATTGATTACTGGGTTAATGTAATAACATTTAGCATGAATTTGAAAGCAAAGCATTATTCAAGGATACCAGGTTGTCTTTGGGACAAAGGGAACCAAGACTGTGTCTCCTTGTGGCATATGGCCCTCATATGAAAAGCTGCCCAAACAATCATGAATATCCAGCAGGATATTTATGGGATTTCCTAAAAAGATATCAATTACTGGAGGAAAGTTTATTAGAACAAGCTGTAATTCTCTTAAATGAATTTTCTTTTATTTTGAGGAATTATTTTATGTAGGTATCTGGTGCCACCACAGACCGTGCATTGTAACTTGCTTATCTTTAGTGACTTTTGGCGTGTCTGTGTGTACTTGGCAGCTCTCCCCAAGCGTTGGCCAGGGCCTTGTGATACAACTGCCATTAGTCAGGCGAAAGCAAATATAAACAATGTGAGTCTTTTTTCCACTTTTAGCCTGTAAGTTAAAAGTATAATAGCATAAATTTGGGGAAAATTAGACATAAGCTAACATATTCATATCCATGCTATATTTCACTAAATGAAAATCTGGTAAGAAATGAAAAGAATGCTAAAAATTCTTTTTTTTTTTAATTCTTTTGAATTGATTGTATCTTGCGCAGTGAAAACTGCCATGACCTGAAAATGGCATACATTCTTTCCCTAATGTTCTTGCATCTGAACACACAAAAAAACAAACCCTAAATTGTGTGGAAAAGTTATGTCTTCTTGTGATTGATTTTTAACTTGATATTTTGCGTTGTTGCTAGATTTAAAAAATTTCTTGGAATGTTAATTTAGAATGTTGAGCACTAAATTAGAATTCAGTGATGTAAGATTTGAAACACACATGGTAATTAAGGGGTTTAAAATTCTTGTACTTCATCACTTATGAGAGACCATTCTTTTGTAAATTAGAGTGTTTTGTAAAATAGCAGCCCAAAGGATAGGGAGATGAAGAAGGAAAATAGAAAAACAGGAAGAATTATCCTTCTTTGTTCAGTTCAAAGGCACATCCTAGAAGAATATTAAGTATAAAAAGCGAGGCAAAATGCTGACATTGCAAACTTATTACCATTGACTAAGCAGTACAAACACGTTAATGTTGTGATTTTCAGATTACTGTTAAAACACGAAATCCAACAGGAGGAAAAAAACCCACAACTTTATTCTCAGTATCCAAACTGTTGCTGCCAACATGAAGAAAGGCTGTGTGTCATATAATATTCTGCTGGACTTACTGTAGGTTAGGTCTGTGGGGACCCCTAGAATGAATGTGCCAGCATTGGAAGGTAAGACCAACTGCGAAGGGCTTTTTCCTTTGCTTGAAATTCCTGGAACCTAACAGGGAAACAACCTGGAATCAGATGGCCATGTGGGATCTGCGATGCCTTTTTCATAGTGAAGCATCCAAACACATCCAGAGAATGATCGTATAGATATGCAGTTCATATAGATATGTGGTCTACCCAGAATTTCCTGTCAGTTTAAAAATGGATCTATAGATAAGAGGGGTAAACCTAGAGCCAGAGCTGGAGTGCTTTCCAAGACCACCAGTTGTCCGATCCCTAGGAAAGGGAGAGAACGGCTGGTTCTGTTTGGCCCACTCAGAGATCACTTGATTAGGATTCAGCCTGGACTAGACCACCTTGTACTTGGACACTCTGAAGTTCCAGTGTTATAATGCGTGGTCTCGAATTATTCAGAGTCAGTGGCACGTGGTCAGGGAACCCTTGCATTTCCTTCCCTCTTGGTCACCCGCTGTTCTCTACAGAGAGAATTTAGCAGAAAATTAGCAGGTACCTGACGTTTACCCAATGCCCTCACAGATGATAAAAAGTGGTGGACACAGCCAGCTCTCACACCAACCGGCTCATATCCTATCCTAATGGATTCTTAAATGATTACACATTGATCAAGTTCTTGAGTATCACTGGTGCACGGAAAGCAGCCATGTTTCTGGTATCTGGTACATTTTAAGAAAAAGCTGTTTGTCATTTAACTTTTCAGAGTTAAAGTCAGTAAAGTAGAATTTTAACAAAGAAAATTAATAGTGTTATAATGTCCATTATACAATTTTACAAAGGTACTTGATTTATTTAAAAACAGTTTAGAGAAAAATTCTAAGTGGCAGTGATGATGTGAATCAGAGAAGAGGTTCACTGATCGGGAGGGCTTGCCCTGCCTGACCTAGGAGACTTGGTTCTTACGTGTTATACAGAGTGCAGCTCAAGTGCTCTGGAGGGCTCAAGTCTGAATCTGGCAGTGAGCTTCGAATATTTGTTTAAAGCAGTTATTTAAAATGAGACATTAGAACTGCTGGTTAAAGTTTCTGAAAAACCATGGAATAAGACAGTTTATTGAATGGAATAAATAGCGGGGATTTGGAAAAATCCTTTGAATCTATAACAAGTGGCAGAGCAAAAGGAATTACCAATTTTCCAGCTGTTTGGAATGAAACGGCACTTTCTGGGATTCGCATTTCATATCAGAGTCGTTTAACCAGCAAAATGCCGAAGTGATTAGTACGAAACTGTGAAGCTGAAGCTCGAGAAAACTGGTCAGAAATGTTTCTGGCGTGAGCTTTAGAAGTTATTTCTGTTCTGTTGGTCAGTGATGAAATGTGCTATAATCAGCCTGCTAAATTGTCCACAGAGGAAGGCTTACTTTGGTGGTTTGAAGGTATCTTCTTTCAGAATTGCGATGTGGCAGCACATCCCTGAACAGCTCATTTCCTGAGGGATACTAAGCAAGAGCCAAACCCAGGAAAAAAGAAAAGTTTAAAATCTCTCCCCTTACTGTGAACCCTTACCACGTTAGAACACAGATGACTCTCTTACTTAACAATCTGGCGTAAACTGAACACTGCCAGAAAGGTGCTAAATATTTATTATGCAGAGACCCAGGGGCCATTTTTCACCAGGAAAATAAGAGCTGTCTTTACCAGCATCGTGCCTTGCCCAGATGTGAAACTGAAGCTGAAATGAATGGAACAACCTTGTTTTTCCTCTGACAGTTTAGTTGGAGGAAATTTTAATGGACTGATGTACAAACAATATTAATATATTTTGGTTGCCTATTAGGAACTGTCAAGAGTTCAAGTCTTAATTACTGAAGCATGGTGTCTCTTTAGGGCTCAATCTGGTTCTTCTTCTATCCTGGAAGTCCTCCCTGGCCACCACTGTCACCAAATAATGTTGGGCCTGGGAAGCTGTCTCTTTCTCAGGGATTTTTATATTTTACATTTGCGTTTACTCTGATTTCTATTGATTTGACCACTGTCTTCTGACTTTTTTATATATACATATATATGTATACATATTTCATATATAAAGTTACTCATAAGGTAAATGTATTCTTAGGATGCCAGATTGCTGTATCAGTAGAGCTAAATCCTCAGAACAGGTGGGACAGCAGGAAGAGACTGGAGTGAGTGGAGAAACTCACTAACTTACTGTGTCTGAATAAAGTGAGCATATATCTTTGAAGGACATCATTTCCAACTTTAAAAACAGATAAGCCTAGTCTAATGTGATTCGGTTAGCCCATATTCTTTAAATTTAGTAGTAGTACCAAGTCCTGAAATTTTGAAATTATTGATAGAAAAAATAAACATAAAATGTTTCAGAAGGCTTTTTGATCAAAGTTATATTACATAATAGGTTTTATTTTCCTTGGCATTTTATGAAAAAGCCAAAGAATAGCTCTGACCAGTGGTGTGCTAATTGGTAAATGTCCATTACCTAGCTCTGGAGATATGTTATGGAAGTCCTGATTCATAGTATTTGACAGTTAACATGGTATAAATACTCCTACGTGGCCAGTTTCAAACTACCACTGGGATGTCAGTTGGCTTGAAAACCTCCTGAAAGTTTAATAATGAGTTCTTACAATGCAGAATGAGTCAGCTCCAGCATGCTGGCCAAGACCAAATTTGTACAAGCCATGAAATGATCTTTAGAACTTACGAGTTTGTCAAACCAGTTATCTAACATGGACATGGAACCTCAAATACTCTGTCTTACGATCCCCCAAGTACCTGTAGAATACATAATAGGGAGAAGAATGGGAAAATTCTACTATATTTGCTATAGTTAAAATCTTACACCAAATATACTGAAAAAGTATATTAAATGGAGTGAAAAGTTCCTTAAGACTTTGAGATAAATAAATGTGCCTCAAAAATAAAGATTTTAGTATTACTTATAGCATGTTGTTGGAAGTATAATATCAATAAATGGACATGAATAAATGATTTATTGCCAGTCACTAAACCTTTTCTTTGCACTACTTTTTAATTTATGTTCTTTCATTGTGTCTGTTTTGGTATCCTTTTTCCCTCAAATCAGTTTCTGTGCATCAGTGCAATTTATTTCACCAAAACCAATATCCTCATGAAAGCTCCTTCTCAGCTAGACTGTTTCCAATGTATAACTAAAACGATCTTTCTTTTTCTCCTTCAACACCACTCTTTAAATGAAAAGAACATTAGAGGGATTTTGCTAATCCTGTGCCAGAGTTTGGGGAATTTTTTGAAAAATAACCTCTGAATAATCCCACCCTACCTGGAAATGTTAATAATTTAGGGAAAAGAGACTTAGTTGTTTAATCTGCCAGAATTAAAAGTTACAAGAAAGAGCTTCTTAACTTTATTCATTCCTTTCAGCAGCTCAGGCTTGGGACTCAGAAGGTCAGTGTTAACTAAATTCATTGCTGCTTGAAATTTTTTTTTTTTTTAATTGGCAGCTGATACAGAGTGCTTTCACAATAAATGTATTCTAACATGGTCCTTGGGTGTGATTTTTCCTTTTTAGGTATAGCCAAGAAGTAGATTTACCAAAGAACATAATCAAATAATCTTTACTGAGTGTTCTTTTTTTTTTTTTTTTCCCAAAGGACTTGTATTTTTTAACCTGCCTAGTCCTCTTTCATCTATTCTTGTTTGCTCAAATACAGGAGAGGCATAACGGTGATGCCCTAGAACAATGAAGAGGAAAGGTGGTTCTAAAAAGAATGGTTGGATCAGAGAAAACTTAGAAAATGACACTTCTCTTTCCTGGGCTTAGGAGGTACTCAGACAGGTAAAGCAAGTGGAGTGCATTGGTTTTTTAAAAATTTGTTTTGTAAAGCACTGGGGAGTCTCCCTTCCCCAAGGACTTGAGGCTGCAGAAGGGCCGCCTTTAAACACACGGTGAGTGATAATTTTTCTTTCCACCTCCAAGGAAATGATTAACCTGTGTTCTTCCTAATCCTTCTGCATTGGCTGTTTGTTAGTTGGAAACATTGATAGATGAGTAGGTGTTAAAATAGCACATTTGTTTTAAAAAGAAAACAGATACACATCTTACAGAGTTCACCAGTCACACAATGTACTGTTTGGAAATTTCTATTCACTTACATTTTTGTTTCTATGTATATTGAGATTAAACTCTAATTCTTTAGAGAGCTGTTTTTCAGATTACCCTATTAAACAAAATAAAGCACCTCCCTATCTGTAGCTACTTTGGTGAAAACAAGAAGAAAAACAAAGCTTTTGCCTCTTGGTGGATATTAGGAGATCATGATGTACCTTCAACATAAACTTTTTTTGTTAAAAAGAAGGTAGGGTAAGCTGGTACACTAAACTAGTGAGTACTCCTCCTACCCTGAGACCTTTAAACCTCTATTTTCTCCTGGATACAAACTTTGAGGACTTTTCTTGTCTTTGAACAAGTGTCAAGTGTTAAATCAACTTATCTTTTTTCCTTGAATTGAGTATCATGGGTACTTAAAACTATAATCTCTCTACTATCTGAACCCTTCCCACCAAAACAAACAATAAACAAACAAACTACCCATCCAGGGAGATTACTAATATGGTGGGTGACAGGTTATGTGATTATGTATGTGATTTTGTTCCCTTTAATTTTCTTCCCAGATTTCCTTCTGTAGCATCCCTCTTTGTTCTGTAAAGCCTTTTGAATTTCTGCTTCTCTCTGGATATCATCAATTAGTGAAATATTATGTCAATTGGTAACAGTTTTATCCTTTCTACTCCTGTTTGCATAATGCAGCAGGATTCCTAAAGACGGAAAGACTTCCTTCCTCCTCCCTTTAAGGTATATAACATCAAAACTACTTGTGTCTTGCACTTCCCAACCCCTTGCTCACCATGAACGAGAGGAAAAGGTGTAAAAAGGACACGCGTTTCTAGGAAACTGTTAGTTCCTGAGCTGAGCCTTTGCAGACTTCAGAAGAGAAAAACAATACTATAATTTTGAGAATATTCTGTTAAAGAATGTCTGTTTTCTGGGCTTACAATAATGGAGATTAAATAATAGGGAACAAAGGTCATTCTAAGAAGAATGGTGGTATCATACATAGGAAACAGAAAAAAAAGGCAAATAAATAGTTGTCTTTGTTCTCCTTTGGATTTGCTTAAATATGTTACAGCTCTGCACCTAGCCTCTTCTCTGTTTCTATCAGGGCTATACAATTCCTTTAGATTCTCCTGAAGCCAAATCTCTAGGCAGATCAATAAACTCTATCAAAAAACCACAGAAAGTAACATACAAAACCAAACCAAACCCAAATTACCCAAACAAAAAGCTATTTAATCAAGTGGAATTTCCTCTATTTCTGCTCTTCTGAGTAACTGTGTCATTACTTAAACAGCTCGCTCCTTTGCATCGTTAGCATATGTTTGATTGCATCTCTTCATAGACCTTAATCGTCAGATATGGTGTTTCCTTTAAGTTAAAAGGGTTTCAATACTCCCATCCCCTTATTTTCTAACAGACTTACTGCTGGGAGAGATTAACTGTTGCCCTAGAAACACTCAAAACATCAATTTCCCTGGAGCAATATCTCACTAATCTCAGCACTCAAATCACAATGTTTAGTTAGAGCTTGTTCAGTGAGTACTTAAAGGTTGATTAAATGACGGTTAGACTTCCCGGAGCGACCGAAGTGGAAGCTCTAAAGGGGCAGATCACCCATTTTGGAAGGCAGTTCCTTCCATTCAGAGATCAGTTTTGTCAAGACCACTTAGAAGACACACAGTTACCATTTACTAATGTTAACTGCAGAATTATGTTCATAGTAATCCCATGCTTTGACATAACCTGTATGAAATTTCCTAATATTTCCTAACTGTGGCATTTGGTCAAAACACAGATACGGATCCACGTGTGTACGCATGTGCGTGTGTCTGTGTGTGCTCCTTGTGTGGACTATCTCTGATTTGCTTACCCTCTCACTGGTTGAGGTACCTTCCTCCTGTTCTTTTTTACCAGCTCTCCCGGTAGAGGTTTGGCAATTTAGTTTATGTATCTTGAGGAATGCAGAGAGGACAGATTTGAGGATTTGATACATATTTCAAGGGTTTGATTTCATCAGCAGGACCAGAACAAGATTGGGTGTTTGTAATATAGTTTGACTTAGAGATTAGATCATCTTTTGACAGAAAGAAAGTGATTAGAGAGATACAGTTTCAAAATATGCCTACAAATTAACACATCTGCTCATGATAGTTCCCGGGAGAGGAAAGACCAAAACAAAAATAAAACAAGAGATGTAACACTGTCAATAACAGCAACAGAAAACAAAAACTGGATCCGTAAATCAGGAATCAGAGATTTTGCAAGATGCCAGTCACATTCACACAAGTCGCCAAGGGAAGTGCCATTTCATCAGTTTTGAAATGACTTTCCTCTAGACCATTGACAAGTGGGTCCAATCCCAGCTTCTGGTCTAGCTTAAGTGGACACATTCCTCATCTGGGAAGGTTGGAGGGACTGTGTACAATGTTGCTGTTAGTATTCCCACTTCATATGCGACACTGAGCGATAAAGGGTTAGTCTGTTTCTCCGGGCTTACACAGCTCTCTGAAGCAAGAATATCCAGATGAATTCTAGAAGTACAATTATATTGAAGCCTATTTTAAAAATCGTATAATATTTTGAAATGTAAGTTCATTGGAAATTTGAGCTGTTATGAATTAAAATCTAACTTGAATGTCTGAAAATGATTCATAAGTAGGCTTTGCTTTCTATAATTGAGGTTTCATGTAAAATACATTTTATTTATAACATGCTGTGCCTTATTTTTTCACATGCTTACTAACCATGCACCTTTTGTGAAATAGTTATGATTTTAAAAATGATAATCCCTGAAAGATCTATTTTCTATGCCTAGGAAAATATTTGAATACTCTTGCTGTGTCATTTAATTTTGTATTGGCTCCAGCTGCTAATTGCAATCTATTTTTCTCCAGCCAGTGGCCATCAAGATGCCTAAGGTGCCTTAAATCCATGTTTTATTATCTAAAATGTATGCTTTCAAAGGCGATCATCCACTTTAAAACTAAAAGATACCAAAAATAAATAAAGATACTAAGTCATTTAGTCCACTGAATATTAAAGCTAGAGGAAGTGTGTGGGGTCCTGCAGTCAGGGCTCCTCATCCTCTCTTTTTTAAAGATTAGGATGCTAATTCTAGCGAGATGGTGCAGCTTGCCAAGGCCACACAGCTAGTGAAGGAGGAGCCAGCATTGGAGCCCACATCTCTTGGCTTGCAGCTGGGACCTTCACTGTATTTCAAGGAGACCATATTTAGGAAAGATTAAAATGCTGAAAATTTCTCTCCACATCTGTATTTTTCAGTAAATCAGTCTCAGGCATGAATTATACTCACCATTTCCAGTGTTTATCTGAAAAGTCTTGGAGCTCTGAACATTTTGAGGTTGGCCTTTCATTAGCTGCATTGAAAATAATGAAAGAGCCAGTTTGACCTCCTGTCCTGAATGTACGGCTCCTCTCTGGTAAACCAGATGGTTTACAGCTGCTTTGAGCCTCTCTCTTGAACACCATCCTCTTTACCTTATTGCAGAGTTATTTTGAATTTGGAAATCAACTAAAATATTTCATAGTTTACAATGTTATTTAATGTTCACCATTAAAAATCACAAAGATAAAGATACTCATTTATAGTCTGTCTTCCCTCTGGTTATTATAAATAAATAATGTTTAAGATAGTGTTTCAAAGGAACATTTCAATTTTCAACATGTGACATTTATCATCTTAATGCATAGAAAGGAATGCTTGACTCAAGAGGAATTTTGCTTTTTCAACCAGTAAGAAGTGCATTATCTTAAATATTTGTATCTGCTTTTGTTCCCTTGAGGATCAGAATAAAAGTAATCATATTTTCCCTGAGTGCTTACAACCTGCCAATCCCGGGAATAAACACTTTATGTGCATCATCTTATTTAATTCTCATGGCTACCTATGAGATAGTTAGTACTGACCCCATTTTATAGATGAAGTAATTGAGGTTATGGGATTAAGATCACGGAGTTGATAAATGACAGAACTGTGGTAAAATCCAAGCAGTCTCAATTCAGTTCCCAGCTCTGTGCCAGAATGTAAACCCTCTGAGGAGGGGACAACTTCCTAGGCTGAACATTATTTGGTTGCCTCTGCGGTGAGGGAGGATTTCCTGGATGCAGTAATGACCAGGTTGAGACCTGAAGGAACATCATGGGATAGTGGTTGAAAACCTGGGCTGTAGACATGCAGTGCTGAGGCTGGCATCCCTGCTTTGCTACTTACAAGGCTTTAGTTTCCCTGTTTGTATAATGAAGAATATGTTACTACATATGTTTATAGGTCTGCTGTGAGCATGGGATAAGGTAATCCATGTAAAGTATTTTACACAATGCTGGACATGTAATATGCACTCAGAAAAGCTTAGCTGTGCATAACTTGACTGGTAACAAAGACACAAATGAATTCCTAGCCCATTGTTCATATCTCCAAACTGTGTAAAAATATTCCATGTAAAAGGAAGATCTGAATCTTCCCCAGTGGTCTGGGGGCTCGGGGTGAGAGAGTCTTCTTTCTTTGACTAGCTCAGATGTCAGTAAGCCTTGCTTACAAGAAAATAAAGCATCCAGTCAACAGT
The DNA here is from genome assembly GCF_024610735.1 of Ursus americanus. Lineage (NCBI taxonomy): Eukaryota > Metazoa > Chordata > Mammalia > Carnivora > Ursidae > Ursus > Ursus americanus. Next base: position 13,762,286 of record NC_142139.1, read on the forward strand.
TATGATATGATAACAAACTAAAACAAGACAGAACATAAACCAGAACGACCCTAACCTTGGGAAAGCCAAGGAAGAGACTATGTAGCCAGTGATACCAGGAACAGAGGTGCACACAGTTGTTACACAAATGCACTGTTGGGGGTGAGGCATGGGATCTTGGGTAGAGACTAAGATAGCATCCTGGAGATGATGAAGCACTTGTTCTGTGAGACAGATGGGGAAGACCTGTTGTTGAGTCAAAGAAGCTGTTCTCTGCACGTAGGATATTTATGGCAAAATTTCTGGGGTAAGAGTTGCAAAATAAGAAAAAACACAGATATTTCCTAGCACAATGGAGGTTGTTGGCTAAAGACTAACCCATGCAGTCTTCAGGTCTAAACTTTAGGTCTTTCTTAAAAAGTTCTCCCTGTCCATAGGCTGGGTTAGGTCTTTTCCTGTGTGTACTAATAATATCCTCTGCTTACCCCTGTCAGATCTGTTTTCTTTCAATTGCTATGTAACAAATTACCACCAACGTAGCAGCTTGAAACCACAAAAAAAATTTTTTCCCCAGTTTTTGTGGATCAGGTATCCTGGACACTCTGCCAGGATCTAAGGCTAAGATCAGGATGTTGGCCAGCTGTGTCTTCATCTGGAGGCTTGACCAGGGAAAATTAGGCTCCCAGTCTCCTTTAGGTTGTTGGTAGAATTTATATCCTTGTAGCTGTAGAACTGAGGTTCCTGTTTTTTTAGTAGCTGTGGGCTGGGACCCACTTTCAACTCCGGTCATTACCATGTGGCCCTCTCTACAACGTGGCAGTTTGGTACTTCAACCAGCAGAAGGTCTGCTAAGATAGGAGCTTATGTAACATTAGATAATCATGAAAGTGACTATCCCATCATATTCACAAATTTTGCCCATACATAAGGGGAAGGAATCATACTGGGTGTTTCCACCAGGGGTAAGGGATCTAGGGAGCCATCCCAGAATCCTGCCTACCAAAATATCTTTTATGACGTTGCATTATAATTGCCAAATTGCTGCGTTCCCAGAAAGACTATCTCTTGGTGACCCTAGCTTCTGCTTTGCATAGCGCTTGGCAGATATTGGACTCTCAGTGGATACTTGCCAGTCACTTAATAATGTTGACAGTTCAGTTTGGATAATAGAGAGCATGGAGGCCTAGAGAGAAAAGATCTTAGTAACAATATGTTTAATAGAATCATAGGTGAAAAGATATTGCTGAATGGCAATGAAGGGCAGAGAAATTTTGAACTAAATCCAGAATGTACAGAATCTATTAATGTGGTATTGGGGAGCAAGAATTTCCTGTCTCCTACTATGTCCTTCTAGGCAGACTAAATCAAATTGTTTTGAGACAGATTAAGAGGAGAAAGTCAGATTTAATTCCTGTGTATGGAGAATCCACACAGACTTGGAAATTCCAAAGGTAGTCAGGCAAAAGGAGCTATATATGTCATTCTGAACTAAGAAAAATATGGTAAGGGTCTGGGACTTCAAAGGGAAGGTATGCAATTCACAGGACGATGTAAAAGAATAAATGTTTGGTAAACTGATATTTGCTGGGCCACTCAGAAGCGTTGGGCCATAGAGGACTCTGATCAACAGGCCCTGCTCCCTTCTTCCCTGTCTATCGTATCTAGTTTTTAGTATAACATAGTTAGCTCCGGTGGTAGCTCTTCCTAGGGCAGGTTCTCTATCTAAACTATTTTTAGGCAGGTGTGAGGGAGATAAAGAACTTTTCCTGGATCTACTGAGTTTTGATTGCTTTTTAACTCATAGTAATCTTCATGCCAAAGTTGCCCATCTTGGGGTGGTCTGCCTTTGGCCCCAACGGAGGATAGTACCATCTGGTGATGGGGAAAAGCTGGATGCTGTATTTTTGGAGGTGGTGATTAAGCGATGCTCAGTCAACGTTTGGTCGATTATATTGCATGTGGTGTTGAATAAGTAAGAATGAACAGTTCCCACTAATTGTGCTGAAGTGTGGAAGGCCATCATGATAATCATTGCTTAAAAAAATATTTATTTTAGCTTTTCCTCTAGTCAGGGCACAAGGATAAATACTGTGGAAGAGTGTATCGGAGTTGAACCAAGAAAATATAGGAAATTGAAAGCAGGGATTTGGTATACTTAGAGGATGGGAAAGCAGAGAAACCAAAGAAGGGACAGTGAGATTAGCAGAGATTAGCATCCCCAGGAAGCCATTCCCATCTGGAGTTCCAAAGGGAGGAGGTGATCATATAGGAGCTTGGGAGCCAGAGTTAAGGAACTGGGATCATAGAGGAGAGTTAGCTGCCTCCAGAGATGCTGGCTGACTCAGAGAAGGAGAAGGAATGGTGTAATTTCTCCCTTCCTCCCACCCTTCAACCTAGTGTCTCCTATTAATTGAACCCAACTGGAGGGAGCAGGGAAAATGCAGGCAGCAGGCATCAACCTTTTCCCCCCAGTATCTCATGGGGTGGAAGGGGGTGAGCATGAGGAATGGCACCAAGGACCAACAAGCGCAGGACCAGCACGGGGACATAAAGATAAATGACAAAAATCTGCCCTCAAGGGGCTTGGCTTGCATTTTGTTTAAGAGCCATGCATACAGGTAACTGTAATAAAGGAGGGATCCATACTTTCTGGAACAGCATAATTTAAAAACAGTAAGAACCAAACAAAACACAAATTCTGGTATTCAAAATGGAATTTGTACAAGGAATTAAATCCGATATTGATTGGACTTGTATTTTACAGTATAATTATCAGAAACAAAAAGTAAATTTTAGAAGAGAATTTGGAATATATGTATAGCTAATGGGAGAAGATTTAAAGAAAACCAGGAAACTCAAAAGCTGTAAGATAGCTAGACATTATTAATTATGCAACATATTTTTAACGAATGACAAAATACCATAGAACCACAAATGATAAATTGAGAAACAAAACACAAAAAGAGTCAATACCTATAATGTGCCTACAAAGGAAGAAAAAGACAAATAACCAAATAGAAAAGTGAGCAAAAATATTAGCAATTCACACAACAAAGTAAGAGAATATGATTCAGTTTTTGTAAAGCAAGACATTAAACAAAAGTCCTCCATGTATGATTAATGAAAATGAAGAGAAATGTGAAAGATGGCATAAATGGGTGGCTTCTTACATTAGTTACTGGAAGGGAGGAGCATGGAGCGTGGGATGGAGGACTGCGGGAACGAGAAAATAAGAAGGAGTACATAAGAAAAGTTTGAACAACACATTCAGCATATACTTGGTCCCGTTCACGTAAAATTATTGAAGTATATGGCTGTATGTGTATGTGTGTATACTATTTCCATTGCTCCCACCCAAGTCCAAGCATCATCAGCTCCCACCTTGGATTTCTGCTAGAATCTTCTTTCTGATTTCTCTCTCCATGCTTGCCTTCTTACAGCACTCTGCATAGCAGCCGAGTGGTTCTTTGAAAAGCTAAGTCGGATCGTGATCGTCCTCTGAGAAGCACTGTCCTGATCAGTACTCTCCTGAGGCTTTCCATCTCACTCAGCGTGGGAACTGGCCTCTGTAACTTTTCTAATCTCACGTCATTCTCTCCCCCTCCCTCAGGACACTCCAGCCATACTGGTCCTCACTGTTTCTCAGATGTCCTGAATGCCATGTCACCTCAGTCCCCTTTGTAGGCTCCATCTTCCTCCCCTTACCTCCACACTTCTGTATAAATGTCACTTCCTTAAGAAGGATTTTCCTGATGACCCTAACCCAAGTAACATCTTTACTCTCTGACATGAATACCCTTCTTTGTTTTTCTTTAGCTCATCTCTTGTCATCGGGCATATGACTAGAATATAAACATCTTGAGGACATAGGCTTTGTGTCACATGGCACATATTAGGCACTCAAAAATTATTTGCTGAATGAATGAATAAATGAATGGAGATGTTTGGGCAAGGATAGTCACCAAAATATGAACAGTTATAGGTTTCAGGTGCTTTTTGTTTCTTCTTTATGATATTCTCTATTGCTGAAGTAGCAAAATTCTTAAGCATTAGTTTTCCTCATTGACGAATCAGGGGATTTGGCTTGTGTTTATAGACGTCTGTGATAGGTTTAGACAAAGAACACTAAAGAAAAATGAATTTATTGCCTTTCCTCTTAGAAATGCAGGATTATTAATAATCTCTGTAGCTTTCATTTTCCCATAGAACTTTGAGATGTTATAAATAATAAGAATAAACAAGCTATTGCCTTGTTTATTGTCTGGACATGGGCAGAAAGTCATATATCCACCATCCTAGCGCCTGCGCCAAGATGCCCTGCATCTTACTATTTACTGCAGTGAACATAAATGTATCTTGTCCATGTCAAAAACCAAATCACTAGTGTTTGCTGTAGTACTTAAGAAAAAGTAGACAGATGTTTCCATTTACTTTGAAGTGCATAAAAAAAGAGCAAGGTGATTAATGGATGAATAGAGGGACGGATAGATATGGAATGAAACAAGATGGTAAGATACTAATGTTAGAATCTAGGTGGTGAGTATATAGGTCTTCACTGTGAAATTCTTTCAACTTATAAATATTTGAAAAATTCCATAATAGAATTTCTGAAAAATTAAATAACTAAATATAATGGAATTTAAATAGTATAATATTCAAGGCTACTTATTTCTTTTTGATGAGAGGGCAGAAAGGAATTTAGATATTCTGATGAAAGCAGTTAATAATATTCTTAGAGATAATAAATATTTTAGCCCATGTATTATCCTACTTAGATTTGTGGTTGTGTAAACCACATTCGTTTGATTGGAAAAAGTCCATTTTGATCATTTGGTAGTATGGTTTCATCAAGCATCTTTTTGTACTTTAAGCATATATAGAAGAAGCAGTGAGAGCCTGGTCTTTTCCATTAATTAGGGCTTTCAGAACCTTACTGAAAAACACCCTCCAAACATGACAAGCCATTGAGAGCTGTTGCACTGAACTACAATTAGCACAGTTAATAATAGCTTTTCCAGGAAAAGAATTTAATGACTGTGCAGAACCAAAAAATCTAAATAAAGTATCATTATGTATATCACTTCAGTGTGTTCTTTGTTTTCATGTGATAAATAGGCAGAAAAATTTGTCTCAATGCTAAATACTATTACCTTCTGAAACTCTAAAAACATACTCATTCATTTCAATGTGCCACGTGCTCATTACACAGAGGCCATAAAGAGGCAGGGACAGAATTTCAACCCTCCTCCTTTCATCTCCCTCTCCCTCTTACCTGATCCTCTTACTCTGTCTCCTTCTTGTTCTTTACCGTCTTTCCTCTCTTTTTCTTCCTCCCTTCCTCCTCCTAGTCCTCCTCCTCCTCCTCCTCCTTTTCTCCCTCCTGTCTCTTTCTCTCTCTGTTCCCTTTCTCCTGCCTTAGGCTGCCAGAGAAAGGTGCTGGGCCATTCCTACATACTCATTTCTCCTACTAATAAGATTATGCTGAGATAGAGTGTGGAGAGAGATTCGATTCTCTATTAAGATATATAAGCTATGTATTTTTAATTCTTATACTTTTCAGTTTTTCTATGTCTTTTTTTTTCCCTACTAGGTCTCTGATTTGAAAAGAGATATATTTAAATTTCACACTATTAAATGCATTTTTAGTCAAGTTATCCTCCCATTGTAATAGTTTTTGTTTTATATGGTTAGCACCTATGTTGACTGGTGCAGTCATGCAGTGCATTCTTTTGTACCTTTTATGATGGTATGCCCTCCCTTCTTATCTAGTTTAGCGCTTGTCCCTGTACATCCAATTTAAGGCAATACCTTAAGTTCTATATTGTCTCATATTAACTTTGCTATTCCTCTTTTTAATTTTGCTTGCTTTTACCTGTGTTTCTTACCTATTCCTTTATTTTCATTTTTCTAATTACTATTTTAAATAATTTTCTCTAACTTGTTTCTTCTTTTTTAATCCAGTATGACTGACTTTTCATGGAAGTGTATGGTCTATTGACATTGAGAGTATTGATTAATTTATTTGATTATTTTCCTTAATTTTTCTCTTATTTTACATTATTTTTGTAATTTATTCTTATTTCTCTGATTTATTCAAATTACTATTCATTCTGTTCCCTTTTATCGGACTTTATGTACCCTTCTTCTGCTCAAAGTCAGACACACGTTTCTCTGCTACTGTTTAAAAACAAGATATATCTCTATCATCTCTATCATCTCTATATCTCTATCTCTATCTCTATCTCTATCTCTATCTCTATCTCTATCTCTATCTCTATCTCTATCTCTATCTCTATATATCTCTTTCAACCCAAATTTAAAGGAACTATATTGACTCACAGAAGATGAAGTCCAAGAGGCACAGCAGGATGAAGAAATGAAAAACTTCACTAGACTCTTGTTTTCTCTCTGTTTCTCCCTACTTTCTTCCATTTTTTCCCGTTTTTTTCCCACTGACAAAATTGTGATATATTTAAAATGTACAGTGTGATGATTTGATGTATATATACATTGTGAAAAGAGAGAACAGTTTTCTTCCCATGGAGGCATCCCTCCTAATTATCATTACACTTACACCAGTAAGATGAACCCTTTAGCAGAGTTCCACTTGCTTCTTTTCTTTGTTTCATCCCACCAGATGAGAGGTTTGGAATGTTTTTATTACTCAGTCTCTCCACCCTAATCCCATCCTGCCACCATCCTGAACTTCTAGGTTTTGCTGAGATAATTAAATACTTTTCTTCTAAACTGATTTGACTTTCAAGAATTCTTATTTAGTACTTTTAAAAACACATTCCCAGACAGTCTACCAATATCTATTTAGACTTAAGTGCATATTTAGATTGTGTGTGTGTACTCCACTAAATCTCTGTTCATGTTTTTTGGTCCAACTTGTCATAAATCTCCCCAGCAGCTCTATTTCACCGGGTACCTATATTCTTTGATCTTCCACTTTCAGGTTGTTATTCTAACAGGTTGTTATTTTTCTGGATGTAGACCTAGGCACAAATCTTCAAGGTTCTATAAGTGATGGGAGGCAAATCATCACCTGCCTAACTCCTTGGGAAACTGTTTAGAAGGTAGACAGCCAGACTATCTAGACAGCAGAGAGAAACTTCCTGCCTCTTTCTTTCTTTTTTTTTTTTTTTAAGATTTTATTTATTTATTTGACAGAGATAGAGACAGCCAGCGAGAGAGGAAACACAAGCAGGGGGAGTGGGAAAGGAAGAAGCAGGCTCATAGCGGAGGAGCCTGATGTGGGGCTCGATCCCATAACGCTGGGATCACGCCCTGAGCCGAAGGCAGACGCTTAATGACTGAGCCACCCAGGCACCCCTTCCTGCCCTCAGAAAAAGGGAAGTTTCAACCTACTAAGGTAATACTCCTTGGGCTTCATAGGGGTCAGACTCAGAACCCCCACAAGGGACCAAGTCATCCTTAGACACTTGGTGTACACAGAACTTTGAAGCCATCCTCAGCATTCATCAAATGCAAACTTAATGTTGAGAGTCTCTGAATTTGGCTTTCAAACTCATGCCTCACCCATGTTGGAAAAGGCCCCACATTTTCTCTCCTCTGCCAAGATCTTTTCAGAACTCAACATCTTACTTACACTCATTGGTTCACCACCACCAACTGCTGCTTGGCTCAAGGTAGACGGATATATTTAAGCCAGAAATGGATAGGAAAGAAGACATTCAAATTTGATCACTATTGTCCCAGAATTCTCTTAAAACAGATTCTAGTTTTTAAAAATTAATTTTATACATTGTTAGAATGTCTTTAAAATGGGGAAATAGAAATGAGAAAGGTCAGAATTTGGTCATGTACAGATTGTGATAGGAGTTATTTTTATTGACCAGAATTCTTCCAGTAACCACTGCCCTTCTCCTCAGCCAGTTCATGCAATTTCAGCCTTGATAAATTGAACTATCAGTTAAGACTATTTCTTTTGCAAATAACAGAAAAATATAAGGCTTATATAAAAAATGGTATTTATTTGCTAGTATCTTGAGCCAAACAAACTTTGGGGAAAATAAGATATATAATGAACTTTGGGTAACTGGATAATTAATTATATCTTCAGTGACTAGTTTCTGCTTAGTTTCTATTCCTTCTGTGGCAGAACTATTCCTTCTCAAGATTGTAAGATGTCTGCCAACAATTCCCAGGGATAGCGATCTTCTTGGTCACATCCAGTGGCAGAAAGTGTGTCTTTCCATTAGCTATCTGAGAAGAAGATGTAAACTTCTTTCCCAGAAGCCCCCAGCAAACATCAACCACATTTCATGTTCCTTATTTGGATCATATGCAGTAATGGACAAAAATCTGCCCTCCTCAGTGGCTTGCACATAAATGACCAAGGTCACACACCTGCGCTAACATAACTGTGTCCATCAATTCTCTCTTGTCAAGGTCACCAAAGATTTCTGTTTTTTTTTTTTTCCTGCTAAATCCAGTGATCAATTCTCAGTCTTCATTTTATTGACTTATTAGTATCATTTGACTCAACTGATCATTCCCTGAAACAATTCCATTGCTTCCATGACTCTGCTTTCCTACTTTTCCTCCTACTTTACTGGCTACTCCAATTTAGTCTCCTTTGATGGTTTTTTCTCAATGTCCTAATATCTTATAGCCCTGGAACAGTCTTTAGACCTCATCTCTTTTCTATCTATACTCACTGCCTTCATGGTCTCATCCAGTTTCATAGCTCTAAATATGAGCTATACAAACTGTGTGTAATCAACATCATCATCTTCATTATCAAAATATACCAAATCAGCATTATCATTCTTATCATTAAGAGCCAGAGAAATGTTATCTCATTTACTGTTGAAGAACTGGATTATGTAGATTGAGTTATTTGTCTCCATTTCACAGGTGAGAAAACGGAGACCAAAGACAATGTAAGTAACTCTGGCATGGTCAAAGAGAAAGTGATAGAGCCAGGCCTTGAATCTGAATAGATGGATTCCAGAACCATTCCTTTTTTCTTTTAAAGATTTATTTATTTATTTAAGAGAGAGAGAAAGAGAGCACATGAGTGGGGGAAGGGGCAGAAGGGGAGAGAGAGAGAGAGAATCTCAATCAGACTCCCCGCTGAATATGGAACCCAGTGTGGAGCTCCATCTCACACCCAGGAGATCATGACCTGAGCCGATATCATGAGTTGGATGTCAACTGACTGAGCCAGCCAGGTGCCCCCAGAACCATTCTTACCCACTATGCATTATTGCTCCCACAGTGTCAATAGCTTCTTGATATGTAGCACCTCTGAAAGACATTCTTTTGCTGTTCATGCCAGTATCTGACATTATTGTGATGCCCTGCTCTCAGAAGGTTGTTTCTCTGTTGCCAAGGATTTCCTAAAATGTTAAAATTTCTGCTGTTTCAAATGACTTCAAAATTTTTAGTAGTGAATTTTCCTGTGACCAGGAAAATTTTAGAGGCCAAACTTCTAGTGATTCTATTTTCTTAAAGGGAAGACTATGAACAGACATTAAAAAGAAGCCTAAGACACTCTTTGAAACTTTTCTTTCCCTGACTAATGCATTTTTTTATTTCTTTCTCTACCATCTTCCTGGAATAATACCTTTATCAAATAAAACATAAAAAATGAATAAAATAAAATAATATTTTAAATACATAACAAAATAAAATAAAATACCTTTGTTTTATTGCCCTCCATTTGAAATCTGAATTCCAACTTCCCAATTCCACTGAAATTACCACTATATTATTTTTACCTCAATTGCCAAGTCCAATGAATGTTTTTCAATCACTATTTTACTCAGTATTTCTGTGGTATTTAACAGTGTTGATTATTTCTTCCTTTTTTTTTTTTTAGGATTTTTTTAATTAATTTTTTTTTTCACTTTTTCAAACATTTAAATCCAAAATAAGCTTTAAGTAACAGTGAGTTTGAAAGTTTGGGTATTGCTGAATAATGGTAATATATTACATTTATATAAGTATTTCGATTTTGTTCATTTTTACATACATTCTCATGTAGTTTTTACAGCAACCTGGTAGAATAGGTTGATATCAACATTCCTGTATTCTAGATGAAACTGTAATTAGGGAATTGACATGGTCACGTGGCTGGAACTGGTGTGGCTGTGTCTTCTTAACTTTCCCACTCACTCTGATTTTTCTCTTCTTTTTTTTAAATTAACATATAATATGTTATTTGTTTCAGGGTTACAGGTCTGTGGTTCATCAGTCTTACACAATACACAGAGCTCACCACACACATACCCTCCCCAATGTCCATCACCCAGCCACCCTATCCCCCCCACCCCAGCAACCCTCAGTTTATTTCCTGAGATTAAGAATCTCTTATGGTTTGTCTCCCTATCTGGTTTTGTCTTGTTTCATTTTTTTCCTCTCTTCCCCTATGATCCTGGGCCTTGTTTCTTAAATTCCTCATATCAGTGAAATCATATGATAATTGTTTTTCTCTGATTGACTTATTTCACTTAGCGTAATACCCTCTAGTTCCATCCATGTCGTTGCAAATGGCAGGATTTCAGTTTTTGATGGCTGCGTAATATTCCAGTGTGTGTGGAATATTCCTTATCACTCGGCATCAGGGAAATACAAATCAAAACCGCAATGAGATACCACCTCACACCAGTCAGAATGGCTAAAATTAACAAGTCAGGAAACTACAGATGTTGGCGAGGATGTGGAGAAAGGGGAACCCTCCTCACTGTTGGTGGGAATGCAAGCTGGTGCAGCCACTCTGGAAAACAGTATGGAGGTTCCTCAAAAAGTTGAAAATATTAAGCGGGGCACGTATTGCAATGAGCACTGGGTGTTATATGCAAACAATGAAGCATGGAACACTATATCAAAAACTAATGAAGTACTGTATGGTGACTGACATAACATAAAAAAAAAAGTTGGAAATAGAGCTACTCTACGACCCAGCAATTGCACTACTGGGTATTTACCCCGAAGATACAAATGTAGTGATCCGAAGGGACACCCGTACCCCAATGTTTATAGCAGCAATGTCCACAATAGCTAAACTATGAAAAGAGCCCAGATGTCCATCAATAGATTATTTCTTCCTTTAAACTATTTTCTTCTCCGAATTACCTGACAACATAATCTGGATTTCTTCACATTTCTGTGACGTCTTCTTTAGAGCACCCCTTACTTGAAGTATGATTAACTTTACTTTTTTCCAGGGTTATTAGTCTTCTTCTCATTATATTCTCTCCCTCGATAGTGTCATCTGTTTCTGAGTATAATTTAAAAACAGGTAATCCTAAATATGTACCTTTAGCTGGAAGTCTTATAAGTCCCTTAGTCAACATAAGCTGAGCAATGTGGTTCCCCTTTCTCCACTCTGAAACTATTCCATTTTTCTTTTCGCTGTCTGCATTAGTGATATGCCACCACTGCTATCCAAAGTCCAGAACATTCTGAGTTATCCAGTGCTTCCTCTTTTCTCTCACCTTCAATACCCAGGTGGTCACTCAAGTGATCTGCAGTCTGTCTTCTCTGCAGCATCATCAGTGAACTTGTTTTAGTGCAAGCACTGTTCATCTCCAACCTGAACTGTTAAAATAGGTTGCTTTTTGATCTTCCTGATTTCAGACTTACCCATGCAATTTTTTCTTTTTCCACGTTGTCAATGGAGTGACCTTTCCAAATCTCAAATCTGACCATGTCGTTCTCCAGAGTTACTTCAGTGACTCCCTGATGCTTAAAAGAGGAGGTTCCAGCTCAAAAAAATCCTTCTTAATCTGGTCCCAGCCGACTTCTCCAGCCTCATTTCCTTCTATTTCTTACTTCTTACCTTCTTTTTTTTAACTCCTTTTTCCATCTTCCTTCTTCTGCCCTTCTTTTTCTTTTCTCTCCATACCCTCCTCTTCTTTCAGCATTAAATTGTTTGTAGTTCTTGAAGATGACAAGACATCTTGAAGATGTTTTATAGGTCTAGGCCATTTGAAACACTTTCCCCACCTCATATTTGTCCTATAAAGGCCAGTTCACATACTATTCCTTTCAGTGTCTCCAAACTGAATTCATTACTGCCTTCCTTGTACTACTTTTGTAACGTGCCCGTACTTTATTATACATAAAGCTCTCTAGTTGCAACTGTTTGGATTCTGTGGCTCTCATTAGATTGGAAGTTTCTTAAAGGTAGTAATTCTATTTTTATTATCTTTTTCTCTCCTATTACAATGTTCAGCATACAACAGAAAGTCAGCATTTGTTGAACTGCCTTAACTGAAACCATAAGTTAGACAATTTCCTTTGGGATATTAATAATTTTCCTAGAAATGATATCATACATTTTAATATCACCTTACTGTGTACTGGGTATTCCTGTGCAACCTTCTATTAAACCTAAGTAATTTTCACCATAAGCTAAGCATATAAGGAGTCACATCTATTATTCTATGTCATTGAGGTACCATTTATTATTATTAACAAAATACATATGTTATTTTGTGCTAAAAATCCTTAAAATTTTCCAAGTGGAAAAATCATTTCTATTTTCTCATGGAAATGACAGCAAAGGCAGTGCCATCTGGGATAACATTAATAGCTGAATCTAAATAAATTTGATTACATCATTCTCAAGGAATCTAAGTCTCATATTCTTGAGTCATCTATTTTTGCAGTTTCAAATTTATGGCACATATTGAGATAGATTATTTAATAATGACAAAAGAATTATTCTGATTGTTATGAGAAAGAGCTCAGCTAAATTTAGCTTTTAAAAACAAATTTAAGAGCTGTGGAAAATGAACCTTGCAAATTCATCTAATCTCTCTCATAGTTAGGCATACCAAAAATTAACTGATACAGACCTTGTCTCCAAGAGTTCTGTTCTTCTGTTTTGTCATCTCTGTCAAACTTTTAAAACTTGAACAAAATAGAATATGGTCACGGAAATTTAGCTTTCCATAAATGAAGAAGATTTATATCACATGCTGATTTTTCTCCCCTTTAAAGCTTGGTTTATGATGGGAAATATTTATAAAATTGACCCCTATGTAACTATTTTTGTCTTACTTCTAATCAGAAGTATTGTTTTTTATTGAGGTGAAATTCACATAACATAAAACTAACCTTGTTGAAGTGAACAGTTAAGTGGCTACTGGTACCTTCACAGTGTTGTGCAGCGACCACCTCTGTCTAGTTTCAGAACATTTTTATCATGCGAATAATAAACCCCGTAACATTAAGCAGTTGCTTTTCATTCTCCCCTGCCCCGATTTTGGTGACCACCAGTCTGCTTTCTGTTTTTGTGGATTTACCTAGTCAAGCTATTTTATATGAATGGAGCCGTACAATATGGGGCGTCTGTGTCTGGCTTCTTTCACTTAGAATAATGTTTTTGAGATTTATCTATGTTGTAGCATGTATCAATATTTCACTTTTTTATGGCTGAATCATATTCCATCGCATATATATACCACGGTTTGTATATCCACGTGTCCACATTTCAGTCATGTTCATCTTTTGGACATTGTGAATAGTACTGCTATGAACATTCATGTACAAATAATTGAGTACCTATTTTCAACGGATTGGTGTGTTTTTGATAAGGATATAATAACCAGTCCCCTGAATTTTGGAAAGCTGTTTGCAAATTTGACTGAAGGCAGAAAATTTCTTATCTCAGGATGTACCTAAAAAAACTAAGTTCCAAAGCTTTGAGCACTTTTTTCTCTCAAAACTGACTAGTCCTCTTCCTCGGGGGGGGGGGGGGGGGGCTGACAGTCATGGAGAATTCAATTCAATTGTTCATATTTGTTGAATTTCTAGAATAGAAAACTCAATTTCTATTATATGTCAGGTACTGTATTCAATTTGGAGTATAGAAATAAATTTCACTTTGTTTTTTTTTTTTTTTTTTTAAAGATTTTATTTATTTATTCGACAGGGAGAGAGACAGCCAGCGAGAGAGGGAACACAAGCAGGGGAAGTGGGAGAGGAAGAAGCAGGCTCATAGCGGAGGAGCCTGATGTGGGGCTCGATCCCATAACGCCGGGATCACGCCCTGAGCCGAAGGCAGACGCTTAACCGCTGTGCCACCCAGGCGCCCCTAAATTTCACTTTCAAAAAGCTTGTGGATAGTGGGACAGATACTCAAATAACATACTGCAGAAACTCCCTGGGATGCTGCTGTCACTAGAGTTTGCCCAGGTGCTGTGGAGCAGGAGGGAGGAGCATCTAATCCAATACGGACAGGTCCGTCACACTTCCCAGAAGTGAAATATGAACTCTTTCCAAACATTATGAAAGTGAAGTAAAGATTTCCTGAACTAGTTTTCCCATCCCACTCCTTAGAGGTAGATATTGTACCCTTCCTTCATGAACAGTTTTGTGTAAGAAAATATACATTTGGATTGAATGTACAGAGACATATCTCGAGACAGAATCAAACCGTACATATGGCTTTGTGAAATGCTTTTTGCATTAACTATTGTGATGTCTTTCTTTAGACATACAAATAAGCTGAGACTGAAGGCGTATGAATTAGCCTGGTGAAGAAAAGCAGGATGGTTATTTTATACAATGAATAACAGCATGGGTAGAGTTATAGAGGTGGGAAAGAGGATGGCATATCCTAAACCTCCAGATAATTTAGTTTTTCTGTGTAGGGAACATGCTACTAGCATCGAAACTTGAGAGAGTTAAAATAGAAAAGATTAATATGTCTAGACAATCTATAACTAGATTTGAATTATTTTAGGATTATCAAACTTACTTTAAAGACCTTTGCACTTTCCTTCTTTACTTCTTGTGTTTCTCTTTTAGGTTCTTAGTGAAACTTCATTTAAAACAGATTTTCACTTTCCCCAGGAGCAATCATTTCAACTTGTTTGTTTACCCAAATATGGCCCTGAATTGTGTGCATTTATCCAAAACTTTAGTTCAACATTGATTGTGAAGTGACTATAGCTAAAGCATTGTGATAAGGTGTCAGAACAAACAGATGTGTAAGATAATATCTGTGTCCTAATGGGATCATAGTCTAGTGGAAGATTATATATATATATAGATATAGATATAGATATTATACAGATAATTTAGAACTATACGTTAAGACTCTTAGCCTCCAGACTAAAAAGGCCAGCGAAGTCTTCTTGACATAAATGAATACAAATTATATAAGATAAAAAGTGTGAGCAGAACATTTCAGGCAAGGGATCAAACAAAGTAAAGATTGTTAGGTTTAGAAAACTGCATGCAGTTTTGTCTTTTTAGAGCATAGTATGGCATTGTGTTAGAAGAGACAGAGGCGAGGAAATGGGAGTCCTAGTGCATGGTGTTAAAGGGATTACACTTGATCCTTTGCTAGATGAGAAGGTACCGAATGATATTTAAGGGAGACAGACATGGTGGGGGAGGGTAGATTTGAGGAGGGCAGGTTACGGCTGGGGAGATCAGTGAACAAGCCATAACAGTGGTCCAGTTGAGAGAGATTATGGAGCCAGAATAAAAGAAGTGGCTGCAAGAAGGGGTTGGGAGGGAGGGGATGGGATTAATAGTTACTTTAGAAGTAAAATGAGAAGAACTTTATGGTAAGAGGAAATCATGCTGACAGAAGAGGAGAAACAATGGATATGCCCTAGAATTTTACTTTTGGTGGGCTGCCAGAAGTGCCAATGCCATTTGATGAAATGTCTGTGCTACTAGCTTAAATAGCCAAGGGAAAGTAAGAAAATTCTGGAGGGCAAAACGGTGAATGCATTTTGTCCATAAAGAGCATCCACATCATCTGTTAATGGACATGTTGTTCACAGTGTGAGGACAGGTTAAAGCTGGAAAGCACATTTTGGAAATGACCCAAAGGGATTGTTGAAACCCAAACTCAGAGAGAATATATAGGATAAGAAGCGTGACAGAATTATGGGGTAAGACAATAATTAGCTTATGAAAAAGAAAATATAATTATGTAAGAATTACATAATGACCAGAATTTTCAAGTTAGAAACAGAAGTGGGTGTTGTATGAGTCAAGAAGGAGGGCAGTCGAGTGACATAGGGAAGTTCACTTAAAGACTGAAGCCCAAAAATATCTTTTGGGCATTCCCCAGGTGCTGAGAATTCTTAGGTGAAGTCCAAATAGGTTAAAGCCATTGATAATAATGATGTCATAAAATCATAAATAAAGGTGGCTAATATTTATGAGGACTTGCCATACACTAGGCATAGTTCTAAATGTTTTATGTGATTTATTTCTAGGACTCTTCATTTGGACTTGAGTTCATTTTACACCTAGTTCTCCAGTGTCACCTGGAACTCTCTGGTACAGAGTCCTCTGTGGTTCAATTATATTGTTCGTTCTAACACCTTTTGTTCTGTTTGACTAGACTGAAACACACAGTGGTTAGTGCTGTTCTTACACTGTTTTGTTTCTCTTTCTGTGTTTCTTCTAAATATCTCTTGTTCATTGAATAATAAACACACAATGTTTTAGGTTCTGGAAATACAGTGAAGTACTGTGATGTTTTCATATTTGAGGAGCTTTTCTTTAATGTCAGAATTTTTACATTATTTTTTTTCTCCTAAAAGACATCATTCTATTCCATTTACCCCACATAATTTGATCCCATGTAATATATGTTTTTGCTTGAAAATCTTTTATTGATCAGCCTGATGTACTTTACTCCAAAAGAATATGTCTATTAAAAATAGGCTTGAAATGTTAATGTTTCTGCTCTGGATTAAGTTGCATTATAATTATTGTTGTAACACAATTGATTAGTGTCAAATAATTACATTATAAAGTTTGATAAGTTATTATTAAACATAGAAAAACTTTATTGGGAATGCACATCTTAATAAATATATAGATCTGGTACTTTTTCAATTATTAAATTATGAATGATAAATATTATATATTGCTGTATTGAGGCTGGTTTAAGGATCAGTTTTTTCTTATTTATATAGATCAGCATTTTTCAATCTTGTTGAGCTCAGGACCCTTTTACACTCTTAAAAATTATTGAAGCCTCATGGGCAGGGGCAGCAGAGGCAGCAGGAGGACCTGCTGGTCACTTTCCCTCCCTGAATCTCTTCTCCAGCCCTCTGCCTGCCCCAGGGAACTGGGGTAGGCCCCCCTCCCCTGCCACACTCATTACTGAGCTTTAGCTTGATCCTTTTTCCCAGTGGTCCCTTCCCTAAACAGGGCAGCCCTCTGATTTCCCCCTCAGACCCTCTCCCCCTCTCTCTTTTTAAGGCTACTTGGAATTAAAAACAAAAACAAAAACAAACTTCCCATAGCAGCATTAGCTGGGAATGGGGGACAGAAAGGGCTTGTGATTTCCTAGAAGGTGGAGTAGGAATAAAGCCGGGGTGGCAGTCATCTAATCTACCTAACATTCCCGCCCTGGGAATTCCTAAGAGTGTCCAGGGCCCAAGTCAGAGGGAGCCCTCCCAGCCCGTCACCATCCTGAAGGAAGATTTAGGGGAAGGGAAAGGGAAATAAAGAAGCATGTTGCTTTGCTGGAAAAAAAAGTTTTGAGGACCCCAAAGAGCTTTAGTTTCTGTGGGGTTTATTTATCAATATTTACTGCATTAAAAATTGTAACTGAGAAATTTAAAAAATTTGCTTATTAATTTAAAAATAGAAGTAATAAACCCACTACATATAACCATAAGTAACATATTTTTAAGGACATATGTTCAAAAAATAGTGAGAATATTGGCATTGTTTTCCATATTTGCAAATCTCATGCCTTCCTTTGAAAAGGCAAATGGATTCCCATTCTGCGTATGCATTTAAGTCTTTTGCAGTATATCGTTTTGATTGAAATATGTGAAGAAAATCTGGCTGCATACAAACGTGTAGCTAGAAAAGGGAGGATTTGATGGATGCCTGACATCAAGTCCTCTTTCAGTTTCACTGAAAAGAAATGATTTGAATTTGCAAAAGAATTTTACCTAATCTTAGAGTCATTTATTTTCTCAATATTTGGGAAATACACAAAAAGGGTCTTTTGAAGTGTTAACAAATGACAGTCATAGTATTACTTTTTTTCTTAGACACACCCTATTTTGGTTTGTTTTAGAAAGGGTTGAAAAAATTGAAGTGCTGTCAATTTCAATACAACTTTGATAGTAGAGTGTGTTAATTTAAAATGTTTGTATGCAGTGACAATACCGTGTGTGTGTGTGTGTGTGTGTGTGTGTGTGTGTGTGTGTGTGTGTATTCCTCCCCCTTGCCCCACCCCCACACTGAGTCCTTGGAGTTCCAGTTAGTTTATTCAGTTCATTGAAAATGTCAAGTCAGTCATCTAAATCAGATTTATTAACTTTAAAAAAAAGAATAAGCTCATATAAATGTGTTAATGTTCATGTTCATGACAAGCATCTCATGTGGGTATTCTAATTCTTAATTAGGAAAATAAATAGTTTGAGAACCAGAGATGAGTCTTTGTGTGGGGTCATGTATGGATGAGTTTATAACCTGGAAATAAGTTTTCCTTCTTCAATATTTCTCTTCAAAGGTCCTTTTGCTTCACTTTCACAGGGCTCTCTTTCAAAAGTATGAATTTTTGGGAAGCCTGGGTGGCTCAGTTAGTTAAGCGTCTGCCTTTGGCTCAGGTCATGATCCAGGGGCCCAGGGATACATCCCCGTTTCGGGCTCCCTGCTCAGTGGGAGTCGGCTTCTCCCTCTGCCTCTGCCCCCACTCATTCTCTCCCTCTCTCTCTCTCTCTCTCAATCACTCTCTCTGCCAAATAAATAAATAAAATCTTAAAAAAAAGAGAAACCTCGAAAGTATGAATTCTTAGAAAAAAGTTGGCAGATGGGTATAGCTGTTATGGAAAAGAGTATGGTGGTTCCTCAAAAAATTAAAGCTAGAACTACCATCTGATTCAGCAATTCCACTTCTAGGTATATATGCAAAGGAAATGAAATCTAAGAGATAGTTGCACTCTCATGTTCATTGCAGCACTATTCACAACAGCCAAGATGTGGAAACAAGCTAAGTGTCCACTAATGGATGGATAATGGATAAAGAAAAGTACATATACACAATGGAATATTATTCATCCATAAAAGGAGGGAAATCCTACCATTTGCAACAATATGGATGAACTTTGAGGACATTATGCTAAGTGAAATAAGCCAGACACAGAAAGAGAAATGCTGTCTACTTGAAATTTGCTGTGAGAGAGGATTTTGTATTCTCACCACACTCACACACATATACACAGACACACATACAAAAGGTTACTATGTGAGCTGATGGGTGTATTAACCTGATTGTGGTAATTCTTTCACAATGTGTATGTATATGAAATCATCACATTGTATACCCTAAATATATAAATTTTTTATTTGTCAATTACATCTCAGTAAATGTGGGGGAAAAAAGAAAATAGTTGGTGGGCAGAATAAAAATGATCATCACTGTGACAGTGTCACTCCCAGAATAAATTTGATTTAAATACATTGGCCAAATAGCACAGGTTCCCACCAACATTTTATATTAACAGAAATTTCTAAAAGATGCTTATCTTTTACAACTGTAAACTCCTGCTGTGGGTTAATGGTGACTCAATTAAAGAAGGCTGCAGTAACACTATTCAATTTTTGCTTTGAAGAATTTGCCTTCCTGATGGTTTTTATATCTTATGAAATGCTCCATATTAAGATTTGGCATCAGTGAGAGGTAGGCTTTTCTTTCATAAAATGAAAAAAGGGTGATTTTGAAAAGAGAGTGAGAAATGAGGACTGGCATTCATGCCTTGACCTTTGGCAGGTTTTCAGGCAGATCAGTTTTGGGAAAGGAGACCTGGAAGTGGAAGGTCTGGTAGCAGAGTCCCTTAAAACTACTTTTACCCGTGAGTTTTTTGGAAACTTTTTGTGTATACCCAGGAATACATCTACTCTAGTTTGAAGAATGCTATTACGCAACACAGACATGGTTCTTGACCCCACTGAATTATATATAATGTTATGGGAAATGCAGACAAGTAAAACAGACAAAGAAAAACAAACCCACCATTACAATAGTGTGTGATGAGGGAAGTATGGGCACTATGAGAACATCAATGAGGGTCTCCCAAGCTGGGGGTGGGAGGCTGCAAGAAGATGACATTCAAACGGAGACATGGGAGGTAAGCATAATTTAGCCAGATGAAGAAGGTGGAAAAGAGGGAAAAGGAGAAGAGTATGCACAAAACACAAGGCTGGGAAAGGAGCTCAGTGTGGCTGTTAGCAGAGAGGGAAGGGGTGGGAGCAGGTAGACAGACAGCCGCAGGCAAGGAGGAGGAGCCAGCCTTAGGAGGATCTGCAAGTCATAAGCAGGACTTGGAATTTTACCTGGGGTAAATGGGAGCCACTGGAGGTTCGGGCAGGTAAGGAAAATTGTCATATTTATGTATTTTCACTTACTGAAAAGGGTGATGACAAATCCTGAGACCAGCTACTACTCAGTACATTCTTATTTGAAGGTTTCAGCTTTCTTAAAAAAAAGATTTTATTTATTTGTCAGAGAGAGAGAGAGCACACAAACAGGGGAGGGGGCAGAGGGAGAAGCAGGCTTCCCGCTGAGCATGGAGCCCGATGCAGGACTCGATCCCAAGACTCCAGGATCATGATCTGAGCTGAAGGCAGATGCTTAACCGACTGAGCCAGCCAGGTGTCCCGATTTCAGCTTTTTTCACTTCTTGGGAGTTTTCCTTAGCTCTCCTTAGGAGAATTTTTTTTTTTAATAGAAGGCATTCCAATCATGATTTCACAATATCACATACTTTAAACATATGGCAAAAAATAGCAGCTACAGAACAGAGGATCACTCTTTTATCTGCTGTGTGGGTTGCAAAACAAATTTCCCTTTTCCTTTAGGTTACATAGATCTTCTATTCTCTTTTGAAGCATTGATCTAGGAGAAAACTGCAT
This sequence comes from Ursus americanus, assembly GCF_024610735.1. Taxonomy (NCBI): domain Eukaryota; kingdom Metazoa; phylum Chordata; class Mammalia; order Carnivora; family Ursidae; genus Ursus; species Ursus americanus. Next base: position 13,783,154 of record NC_142139.1, read on the forward strand.
ATGCTACATGTTTTACTAAACTTCAGGTCAGTCTCAATCTGGATTATCTCAGTTACTGAGAACGGATGCGCAGCATTGCGTGTGAAGCACCATCCTAGGCACCGCAGTAACTTTTAATCCTCGTATCACAGGAACACTAACCTGCCATCTAGACAAAGTTGAAGCTTCCATTTAAGAATTCTTTAAAATTTCTATTACCCTTATTTAAAATGACTTTTAATAAAACTGTTCAGAGCAAACCCTAAAACTAATAATGCTCTAGTCAAAATTAACTCATTCATGATGTATATTGTGAAGGATTTTTAAACATGGCCGCTGAATTAGCTAAAGCAGTTAAAGTAGAAACTTTAGCTTAGTGGCATTTAGTTTATGCCACTCTTTCCTAATCCACCTGTATGAACTCATTTAAATGAATATTTTGAGTATTCAGTTCAGTGTCTGACTCTTGGTTTCGGCTCAGGTCTTGATTGAATCAAGCCCCACATTGGGGTCTGTGCTCAGTCGGGAGTCTGCTTGAGACTCTCTCTCCCTCTCTATGCCCTTTCCCACCTCTCTCTCTCTAAAATGAATAAAAATAAATCTTTTAAAAAAATTAATATTTACCACTGGGCTGTAAAAAAAAAAAAAGGCTGTGTCTCTCTATTCAGTGCAATGAAAAGAAGAAAAAAATAAAAGAGCACCGATTCCCCTGATTTTGCGCCACTAGCCAGAGGACAGGATATTTTCATGAGTTAAGTATAATCTACTGGGATAGATGTGGCTGGTAACAGATGCAGTGTTAGCGATTCCAGCTGCATCCTTGCCAAGGATTTCTAGTGCAGCAAAAGCCAAAGGGTGAGGTGGCTTTGCTGTTTTCTCTGAATGAGGAAGACATGCACTTCATGGGTCTTTGACCAGGCCTTGATCCTCCTTTGGTGAGTCCTCCTTTGCTTCTGTAATTCAGAGTGGAGGCCTGCTTCTCCGCGGCTGCTTCATTAAAAGAGGGAGTTCTATTTCTCTCAGTCCTGCTCTTTACAAGTTAGTTGCTAGTACTCTTCGTTTCATTGGGAAACAAAGCTTAGAAACTGTTGGAACCAAAACATCCTGGCAGTCAGGTCAGCAACCTCCAGCACGAAGTTGGTACTTTTTAAATCAGTTTATGAACACACCTGATATTTATTCTCCTTTTCTTATCTCCCAGAGTGAAATAACTATAAACCTCAAGAATAAACCTCAAGAAATTCTCTACACATTTATTTTTTTTCTTTTTGTTGTTTTCTGTAGCTATTGATTAAAATCACTTGAAATAGCATCATTGACAATGTAGATTAAAACACAGTAATCTCCAGGTCAAAGGGCACACATATCAGAATATTTTTCTTTGAATTGATACCAAAGAAGAAGGTACTTCCATATATTTTTTTTTTTTTTTTAAGATTCACTCATTTATTTTAGGGGCGCCTGGGTGGCTCAGTCGTTAAGCATCTGCCTTTCGCTCAGGTCATGATCCCAGGGTCCTGGGATTGAGCCCCACATCGGGCTCCCTGCTCAGCGGGAAGCCTGCTTCTCCCTTTCCCACTCCCCCTGCTCGTGTTCCCTCTCTTGCTGTCTCTCTCTGTGTAAAATAAATAAAATCTTAAAAAAAATAGATTTGCTTATTTATTTTAGAGAGAGAAAGAGATAGGGAGAGTGGAGAGTGGGGGAATGGGGGGTGAGGGGGTCAGAGGGAGAGAAGCAGACTGCCCCCTGAGCATGGAGCTGAGGCAGGGCTTGATCAATCAACCCTGAGATCATGACCTGAGCTGAGATCATGACCGGAGCTGAAACCAACCAAGAGCTGGACGCTTAATTGACTGAGCCTCCATGCTGCTTAAGGTGTTGAAAGTGTATGTGAATAAATTCTAGTTGATGAGATAAAAATGACTTTACCAAAGCCATCCTTACAAGAATTGGGGAACTGATATATAGGCAATAAATGGCCTTTCAGCATACTGCATGTTCATCCATATGAAATCTGAAATAATAGCAAAATATAAGAAAAATGAAGGGAGATATTTTATAGAATGGTAACAAATAGCGTGACAGTGTATCTAACCTGATAGACCCATGCCTGTCTATGCTGATTTTGTTTATAGTATTTGTGTCATGAGTCACTTTTGGCATCATCTGGTGAGATCACCTCTGTTGGCCTTCCCTATGACCTCTCTGGGTTTGTAATTCTTGGTGTCTACTTCCCTATAGTGGTATTGGATCCTTTAAATGGGACAGAACAATTACTCTCCTGAGACCTCATGGAGACATGATCCTAAGGTTTATTCTGATGTTTCCATAACTGGAAATGAATTCTGCAAGAAGGCATGTAGTCTTGTTCTCTGTAGTTGAATATGTGGTGTCTCCACTCTGCAGCCTCATCTCTTATTAGTAGATTATTCCTGACAGACCCAGGATTAGTTAGGGGCTTTTTTCTTGCATCTTGTTTTTTCTTGGAGATAGTCAAATCAGTTCCACTGCACAGTTATTTACTAAACTAGATTCAAGACACTATGTGGAGTGCCTCAGAGATCCAGAGATGGATAAAACAAGATTACTGACATCAAAGATTCTATAATTTTGTAAATGATTGTTTTTTAGGTAAATGATTTTAATACAGAGTAAAGTTAGTGCTCTAAGACTCATATAAATTGCTAAAAAATAAGGCAGAAAGCACATGTGGGTTAGAAGAAAGCTTAATGGAGTGAGAATACAATGTCTGAGATTTGTCTCCATGAAGGAACAGGAAAGAGCAATGATATGTACTGACCTCCTTTGCTGGATTATCTCATTTAAAGCTCAAACTATAGCTGTGAGGTAAGAATCATATACATTTTACAGACTATGAAGCAGAGGATTTGAAAAATTAAGTAATTTACCCACAGTTACACACCTGAAGAGTAGGGATTTAATGCAGTAAGTTCAAAGCTTGAAGCTCTTCTTTCTACCATGTTGAGCTGTCTTTAAGTGACAGGAAGGAAAGGAGGTCTTAGAAGGAAGAAAGTACAAGTTCTATTAGAGAGGCAACCAAGTTTGACTGGAACGTGTGGAACATGAGGGAAAGTAATAGGAAATAAGATGGGAATGTGTGCCAGGCCTGTATATTAGAAGGATCTTGAATACTAGGGTGAAAATGTTAATATGATGGGCAGTGATGAGCCTTTAAAGGTTTCAGAGTCACAAAGTTAAGACCTGCAGATAAGGAAGAATCATCTATCAACTGTGCCCAGGATGGACAGGAAAAGAGAAGACCCTCTCCCTCTTCTGTTATGAAACTTCAGTTAAAAATAATAACGGTGTAAACAAGATGGAGGAAGGGAGGATCAGAGGAGAGAGAGAACACAAGAAAAATTTTGACTTGATGACTGCCAGAATTTAAGTAATGAAGAAAGAAGAGTTGAAAATGACTCAGCAGTTGTGAACATGAAAGTATGAAAAAGGGAATTCCTGTTACCTGCAAAGCAGAGAAGGATCTCCTTTAGGGAAGAAAGTTGTTAAATTGGTTTAGGATAAGCTGAATTTATGGTTTAGATAAGTAATCTAGGGAATAACAGTCAATAAACAGCTGAGAATGTGAGTCTGAAGCTCTAAAAGAAGGTTAGGATGAGGGGTAGATTCAGGGTCATCTGAGTGGAAATGGTGATTGAAGTTGGGAAGTGAATATTATCCTTGAGGAAAGAGCCATATATGAGGCAAACTTGGAAAATAAAAATGGTTAGGAGGCAGTTGATTATTCAATTCTCTCAAACAATAGAAACACTGTATCTGAATTATTAATCCTCATGTAGAATCTACAAAGGCAGAACTTTTCTTCCATACTTATGGATGTCAGCCATTTGCTAAAAATAGCCACTCCAAAGGGCACGTTTCTACCGATAACTCTGCTTCATGATTTAGTCATCTTCTGAGCCTCATCTTTTGCTATCTGCTTTAATAAAGATTTGTGATGTCAAGCATGAAAATGAATCCTCTTGAGAGTAAAGCATGTTTAATATATATTTAATACTGAAGTTCTTCAGAGATGATTAAATGTATGTTTTGACTCCTATGTACTACGTCAGAGCACCTTAAACTTGTTTCAGCTTCTTTTTAGATTAAAAGCTTAAACATGTGTATATTTTTACTTACTGACAGCAATGAGTAAAGTATGTGGTAGAAATGATATAAAAGAGAGCATTAGAGAACCATGGTAAAATATCACGATAATAAAAATGCAGTTTAGATAACTTTTTCTCTGCTTTCCTATTTTTTTCTTTTAAACATGCTATTCTTTTAAATATTAGGACTCAGTGTCATATGTTTTAAGAAACACAACTTGGTGGAAATGTATTAAACATATAACTTAGAAGTGTTAATTTATATTTAAAGAAAAATATTTGCTTTATAAATTAATTTAGCATTTAAGCATTTACTGGCAGATCCTTATTTTATAGGGACAGATGAAGTTCTGAGGCTTAAAACAACATTAACAAAACAGCTTCAGTGGAGGCTGTTCTGGTCTGCCAGTGTATGGCCTCATGTTTCTGAAACCACGCTAACAGTACAACAGCTTGTGCCTCTCCCCTGGTCTGTTTTCCAGCCTCTTCTCCCACACTTGGATTATTTGGCTTGTCAGCTAGAGTCCTTTCAACATCTCCTCCTGCCTCCATTAATGAACATCTATCTGAAAAGCCTTTGCATTTGGCTTTTGTTGTTGGAATCTACATTCTCTTTTTATTTAGGACTTCCACAGAATTCTTTTGTGACCAGCTTTCTCTATGGCTGGATCTTAGCTGCTCAAATTCTGGCTTCTATGTTGGCCCCATTCAGAATGACCTCACACAAGGAATTTAACTTCCCTCATTCCAAATGTAGGGGAGGGGAAAAATCTTTTCTTCTATGCATCCTAGGTTCTCTGACTGGGGACCTATAAATTAGACTGGCAAAAGACAGATTAACAAGAGAAGAACAAACAAATTTATTGACATGTGTTTTGTGCATACACAAGGGGACACTTAACAGTGAGTAACTCAAAGGGGCGGTTAGAACTTGGGCTTGTATAGCATCTTAACAAGAGGAGGATAAATTTTTTGGGAAGTGACAAGAAAAAGGAAACAGACTTTGAGCTTCTAGGGGTGGCAAATTGTCAGGAGGCAAACACCTGGAGAAACTAATGGTAAGTAAGGGTTAGTTTTAGAAGATTTGTTGTATATAGATTCCTTTGGTGCTATCTTTCGGCTGATAAGGGTCTAGAGTTGTCTTCAGTGATTAACTTACTGTCCTTCCCAGTAAGAGAAGTTTATGTTCTGCTTTTAGGCAAATAGGCAAAAGGAAGAGCACTTTTCTTGTATTTGCTTCTTAATTGTTTTGGCTCCAAATAATCCTATGGCAAAGTGGCATACTTTGGGGGCAGCATATTCTGCTACACTTCATAAGCTTTCTGCTGGGGCTTTAAAGTTACTGCTAGTTGAACATGACTCATAAGGTAAATTTATGTGGAATTAGATGTAAGTTAATGAGAAGTTCAGGTTCGATCGCATTATTTTTACTTATATTCAACTTTTCAAGATTGTAGCTATTCCTTGTCTTAAAAAGAATCATCTGGGGTGTTTGGTGACATAACCCAGATCTCTTCCTAGAGATTCTGATTCAGTGGGTCTCAAATGGGGCCTGGAATCCCAGATCCTTTCTATTCAAAATGTGGTCTATGTACCAATAGCATTGGCATTATCTGGGAGCTTGTTTGAAATGCAGATTCTGGGAATTCACTTCAAACTTAAGTCAAATCAGAATTTGAATTTAATAAAGACTTCAGTTATTTACACAAGTGTGAGAGGGTCCAACTCTTGGTTTTGGCTCAGGTCATGATCTCATAGGTCATGGGATGGAGCCCCGAAACCAACCGGCTCTGCATTTGGCTGGAAGTCTGCTTTAAGATTCTCTCCCTTTGGCCTTCTCCCCACTCTCACATGCTTACATTCTGTCTTTAAAATAAAGAAATAAACCTTTAAAAAATACTCATGGCAAACTACAAGATACACCAATTTGATTAAATAATGATTAGAATCATTAGGATGTGGATTTTTGAAATGTTCCAACTGTAATATCCAGGTTGGGTTGAGAGATGATTGCTTTAAGTCATCAGTAAATCTACTAGCCGGATAGTAGATAAATAGAATTCTAGTATCCTTTCTTTTTGTACTTAGATCTGACACATTTGCCTTATGTGCTCTAGTACTTGTTGGAAGATATGCCTCATGATTCATTCCTTCACATCTTGTTGGGTGTACCAAGAATGCAAGGCCATGATTATTCTTTACCTGGACCATTTCTTATGGTTTTATTTTCAGGGAACATCCTTGAGGAATGAAATAATGTTTTCTCTCTTGCTGTGCATGAGAAGTAGTCTTTTATTTCTGACCCACAAGTCTTGTATCTTCTACCAGTATTTATGAAATAGTTTCAGGCAAATATACTGGCTTGTAAATAGGGTAAGATCAAATCCCAGATCGGTAGTAATCCATACCAACCTATTCTCACTACTCTGGCCTCTTCTGTTAGGTCTTGCTCTTTAGACCACAGCTGGGCATAGATTCCTAGCCTAGTCATGTATTTCATTCTTGCCTATAGGGATTCTCCCTCTTGTTACTATTAGCTTAAATCTCAGCATAGGGCTCTCCTAATGGCAACTTTACTCCAGAGACTTTCTGCCTGTCAGTGTCTGCCTTGAGCTACAAACTGGGCTAATATAAGCCCCAGGAGAGGACCAAAATTTATTTTGTTAAAGCATATAAATCTTCTTTGTATTAATGGTAATAATATCATACATATATATAACATGTTAAAACTATCCATGTGCTTTCATAAAGATCATTTTATTTGATCTATTTTTATTTTTAATAACTGGCCTGGCATCTTGCATGTAATAGGCATACATTATTTATTTCTTTGAACAAATGAATGGATAAGCTCATGAATTTAGAAACAGATGAAGAGAGGAAAAAGAAAATTCTGTGTCTGTGGACATAGATAATATACCTTACCTCTTTGATAAAAGTACCTAAACTATATTAACCATCATTTATCATCAGTCTCTTTGTGATTATCATCATCAATTGTATGAAGTGAATTCATATGTTGTGTTGTTTTGTTAGAATGATTTATTTTCTTCTCCTTAAAGAACCTCTATACTATAAAGACAGATGTATGCTATTAAGTCATCAACTGCCTTTATTGCTTATCTACCTTAAATCATGTATTGCTTGTTGTTTTGTCCTTTTGGATTGTTTTCTTATCTTGTCTCTTTGAATTGTACCATTAATCCTTCTGGTAACTTGCTGATAACATCCCCTGAGAAGGAATGAGGGGAGATTTGTAATTAGAGGGCAGCTGTCTGCTATTCAAGCTTGTCAGCACTTACAGACAAATCAATTCTATGCCTCTTGCCACTCAGGGAGACCCTGCTAGGCTTGGTTACTCTCATGGTAGGGCCACCCCCTAAATCACACCATGGGTGGTTTCCTGATGCTTGGGGGCTAAACCAGGGAGGAAAGGGAGATTTTAGGAAATGTGAATTCTGAATTAATCTACAGCAATAGGATGGTTGAAAGAGAATGGACAAGATAAAGACTATCTGGCCTTAGCCTGGCTCTCTCTGATTTATTCTCCACCTCCCAGATCTGCTCTTGAGTGAGTTTGGGTGTCTTAGAGGGGCACTACAGTTTGAGGATTATTAAAAATAAAAGGGGGAGTAGAGCAGTTAGAAAACTTGATCAATTAATATAGTCTTAAGTTTCCCTTTATTGTCAGTAGTAGAATTTTTTTTTCCCATGAATAACCTAAATAAATATGTCAAGTCTTCACTTTATTTTTTTCATATCAGAGAGAAAAGAAATAGGCATTGAATGAGCTTATGAGTAGTCCAGCTGGGAACCCTGTAATCAGCCTCCTAGTGCAGGAAATTTGCTTCTACTCAGGAAACAAAGATTATACCCAGTGACTTCTAAGAACATCTCACAGGTTTAAAGTAAAAGCGACAAAATCTTTGGCCATTTTCAGACAATATACTTCGCTGTTTTGTTGTTATTACCCATGGAACTAGACAAGAGTTCAGGTTTCTTTAAAAGCCCTTTAAGCTGCCATTGGAAACATGAGTATTTTTGAAAAATGTAAAAAGGTGCATTTTGGAAGTATGGATTCCATACTGAGAAGGGACAGGATGAAAAAGGGCTAAGTATTGTTCACACTGTAGTGATTGTAAAATGGTGTCAGTGGTGAGAGAGGATTTTTGACTAAGAGAACATCATGAAATCATAATTTATTACTAATAGGAATTGAATTTAACACAATATCATGTGAAATTGGTGAGCGAGAGTCTTTTTTATGTCAAATATTTAGCAAGATAATCTCACCAAAAAGGTAAGAGTTTATTTCATCCTTCCCACTGATACAGTATAAATAAATAGACAAATAAAAATGTGAGGGGTTCCAGAAACAAACACAGAAAAGAAGGACTATATTAGACCTTGTAGAGAAACCTAGGGAGCCTGCAGGTAGAACAAAAAGAGAAATTGAAAGCCATGTACTGCACAACTAGAGGCCCCATTTCTTACGTATAAGCAGCTGCAGCAAGAATTTACAGCACACATTGGATGGGAAGAAAGATCATTAAATTCTACACGACGAACAACAGAGTTCACAAGCTATAGGAATTGTTTATGGATAATCTTTAAATAAAACTGGAACTTAGAACAATTGCAGTTGGATAACCTAAGAATATTTGGTATTTATTTTAATTACTGATTTAAAAAATTATAACAAGTCTCATATGAGATATGAATAGTGTGGAATACAGAGGAAGTTAGTTTACAGTAAAACCCCTGGGGGATAAAAATGAAAGATGTTATTTGACTTATGAAACATTTTCCTAGCTCCTGCCTGAAGTTAAGAGTATAACTTGTTGGTTAGCTTGAAATATTGAGTGAAATGGCAGAATCACATATTATTTATAAGGTGTTGGCCCATCCATATCATACCCAATTAAACTTTATTATATAGTTTTTTCATTCTATACCTTGGATCCAGTCACTATCGATGTTTTAACTCAGGATTTTATAAAGTAAAGAAAGAATTCCTTTAAGTATTTTAGATATAGGAATTGAGTAAAACTAGCCAACAGTTTTAATCAAGATTTGTACTGACAGTGGTCAGAAGTGGTATGTCATCCCCCAACTCTCCTGAAAGGAGGAAGGGGCCTTGAAAGGCTATTTCTCTTTGGCTAAACTATTTCTTAGCCCAGCTTTTCTCGAAGAAGTTGTATTTGCCTGTGTTTGAAAGGCTGTTCTCAGCATGCTCTTTCTTCATATCTCATACAATTACCATTTTAAGTGATCAATTTCCAATTTCACGATACTGTGTTATATACTGTGTATCTTTGTGTTTCAAATACTTTAAATACATCTCATGTCCTCAGTGCATAATTAAGCATGGCTTCCTGTTCAGTTTTGATGGTTTCTGATATATTGTCATTAGAACTGAGATAGAATGTTTGTAACAGTTCTGTTCAAAGTTTTTTTGTAAAAACCTTTATGACTTTTATAGGGGGAAACAGAGTGTTTAGAATATGATGCTCCATGGTAAGGTATGCTAACTTAATAAAAAGAGTTGGTATCAAAGATGATTTACAGGGCATCAAAGTCATATTTACCAGCAAAGTGCCACTGCTAATCTTAACTTCAAAAAAAGTAACAAACTAGAATTTTAGAATAAAAAGTGCTGAGAACTGATATCTGAGAAAGATCTATGGTATCCATGAACTTTATTATAACTGGATGTCATGAGGAAACTTAGAAATATTTTGGGACCAAAACTTGCCATTTTAAGGTTATGTATAGGCAAGTAAATTTTAATGTGTGAAAAATGTCTTTAAAAATTTGTCTTTTGGAGAGAAGACAAATATATTTGTTAATACAGTAGAAGACTAGTGAGAAAGGGGCCAAATTATGATTGGTTTCAGCTTTTACATGAAGACTTATATTTGAATCAAATATTTTATTATTTAGTTTTAATGGGTAAACTTAAAAAATGTGTCTCCATTAATACTTGTTCCATTCTAGTAACATCTTCTAGCTATCAGTGTTTTCAGCACATCTTTATTGAATATCTAGTATGCATGGTTAGTGTTAGGTTTTTAATGGGGTTGGATCTAGAGGTAAATATGACAGGACCTCTGTCCTCAGAAGAAACAGAAAAATATGTCAACATTTAATTAAAACTAATTAATTAGAGTAGGACTTTCTCAAGTTATTTTGATATCAGGACTCCTTTGGACTCTAGAATTATTGAAGATCCCAAAGAACGTCTGTTTGTATAACTTACATCTATCAGTATTTACCACATTAGAAAATGAAACTGAGAAAATTTCAAATACAAACATACAACAGTAAGACATTTCCTTAACAGAAACAAAATTTTATTCCATGTCATGTAACCTCTGGAGAACTCTATTGTATGTACACTTGTGAAAAAATGAGAGTGAAAAAGGCAAATAATGTCTTAGCATTATTAAGAAAATATTCTTAACTTAATGAAGCCTCTGAAACGGTCTTGAGAAACCCCAGAGACCATACTTCGGTCCATCAATGAACTAGAAATCATGATGTTTGGAGCCATAGTAGATACGTAATCAAAATACCATAAGGATATGGAAAGGGAGAGTAATTTATATCAGTTAGTGCTAAAAATTATTAATATCACGTTTTAATATTAGTTTCCAACTGAGTCTATATTACAATAAAAAGCAAATAATTAAAATAGCAGTACTAATTTTTGCCAAATAGTTGAGTTCACGAAATGAAGGTATTCCCCTGCCACCTGGTGGCAATGTATCTTAATTAGGGATTGAAGAAGTTTTTAAATGGTGCACGATTACAGTGTATCTTAAGTGCGGATTTAGAATCGAATGTGGAACCTATTCATCAAGCACTATAAAATTATACTTGGAACCTCTGAAACATACCAACTTACACTAAACAGTTCCCTAGTGCAATAAAGCAACTAGGTTAAAAACCAACCATATTTTAAAGAACCAGTAATAATGCAGGATTTTCTCAGTGCTTTGAATATAGTTGGTGCTTGTATTTCATGGTGGCAAAAAGAGGAGCTTTTCTTGTTTTTCTCTAATGCATTTTCTCAGTGCCTAGAAAAATAAAAGAGACAATAAGAGGGGTCTACAACCCGACCACCATCAGATTTTGTTGGCTAAGTTGGGAATATACCCTAGAAAAGATCCGGATAGTGGGCTCACGGATTCACACTCCATTTAGGAATGTATGTTGCTGCAACAAGTAAAGCTGTTTGGTACATGGATACCTGGAGAGAGAGGTATGGGATTGAAGGAGGGCCAAAAGAACTTCGAGCCTGATAAATATGGTAGGATGATATGGATTTACCTAGGGCTGCCCCCCCAACTTTTTTTTTTTAGCATTATGTTAATTATACTGTATTTTTCAATACAGTATAATTGGACAATAAAAATAGATTTTATCCTTTTACTGGTTAGTTTTGAACTTTTGTGAATCAGTAGCTCATGATTTTCATAAGCTTTTAACACTCTTCAATATTTGGCAGTATGATATATTATAGTGCTGTGATCATCAACCTGGGATATGTGTCTTTCCAAGAAACTAAGCATGAATGATTTTAAGACAATAAATTTCCTCATACTTTATTTCCATATGTAGTTTTCCCCCAAAATTGATCTGTTTGGAAATAAGCCTATATTCACAAAAGCTCAAATTGCATTTTATAAAGGATATTCAAATTTCTCGTTTATCTTATAACTTACTAAGGAGCATTACCTGAAGGGTAAACCTTTCTGGGTGCCTTACAAAGGGGAAGCCTCATGCAATGATTAATCACAGTACCATGAACCTATAGGGCATTGAGTCTTTTCTGAGTTTATACATATTTCTGTTAAGGATAAAGCCTGGGGTGGAAACGGGCACTTTTCGTACTTACGAATGTGGTGAATTCACATATGTGGCACAGAAGGTAAAGGAATAATAACAATTTTTAGTTAAACAATGTTGTTTCTTTCATCTCCTGACTATCAAAAAATTGATGGTATCTGAGGAAGAGTCCATTGAGGAAAAAGTAGAAAGAGCATCAGTAACAAATTTTAAATGCTTAAAATGGCCTTTTCTACATTATTTAAATAATGGAAATCCTTTTCCACTCTTCTCAATATTATTCTCTAGTACCTGAAAACACCCAAAATCAGCCAAAGAATATAGAGTAGGAAAACTTTAAAAATATATATATATAATTTGATTATTCTGAAAAATATCAAAATTTTCAAAATATATTGGAAAAAACTCAGGATAAAACTTCAATGTGATTTCTTTCAGATTTAATGCATTTTGTTCACTAAAGTAATTAAAATTTGATTTTTAAGTCATGTCATGTAAGATTTATTGTAATTACCATAAATTCTTGTTTGATAAAAAAGTTAAACATTTTCTGTCTTATTATCAAAATATAAAATTAGATACTAGCTTTCAGACCAATTGCCACCTGAAAGAAGCTGACACCGTGACCTAGCAGGGAGGGTACAGGGGAAAAAACTACTCTGACCTCACTCTCCACCCTCAGATCTGATGATGGTGCCTCTCCTTGGCTAAACACAATTAAAGCCTCCTAGAACGTTGTGTAGAGTGTAAAAGGGTGAAATGAGGATCCAGAAGATGTGGGAAATGTCCAAAAATTGAAAAAGTGCATGACTCTGATAATTGTTTATCTTAGCCTTGGTCCTTTAGAATGTGGATTTGAAGGCAAAGATTAAAGACTTGTTGGGGGACAAGTCTCCATGGTGTTTCTGTACATCTGTGGCAGCTCTTGTCCAAGATTCTGTTTTGAAACATGTTTTTGTAGCAAACAGCCTCGAAAGATAGGGATAGTGTCAACTCTGGGAGCAGAGTGCAGATTTTTTTTTCTGACCAAGATAATAAAGATAATATGCCCCTGTGGGAAAAAAGTTGGACAGGTTTCCTAGCAGCCCCTTTAAAATATTGGGAGTTTCTAAAGCTGTGAGTTTCTCAGCAGTAACACAAATCTACTGTATACACAATATCCACACCCCACCCCCGCTGCCCCGGTTTCTTGATGGGCAAGGAGAGCCAACGTAAACATAAAGTGCACAGTGCCTGCTGTACTATGAGTAACAAAGTCCTTCATCCGACTTGTGTCCTGTCTCAGCATCTGGGAAACTGTGGCAGGCTCACTTGTTAGCTCACAAGCAGGGGTGAAATCTCAAGCCTTGTACAGTTCTCGATAGGAGACTTTATTTGGGAGCTACAAGCCTAAGTGAAGGTCAGGGAAAAGAAGGCAGGCAAATAAATATGTGTTGCTATACTAGTTACCATAGTGAACTGCAAAGAGACATCAGCAGTCACAAATCACTCTGCATTTGGGATTTTCCTGGAGGAACTTCAACTCAGAGTGGCCCATATGAAAGAGAGAAAGGAGGGGGACATTTTCTCCTTGGCTCCCTCCCATCTGCTCTTCCCCTTGATCGAGGTTTACCTCCATGAGTATCTCCGCCATACTTCTTGGTTGCATCTTGGTGGCTACTCAGGAAACCAGGCCCCATGCCTTGAAGTATGATGTTTCATCCAAAGATGAAAGTGGAGGATTGGTTTTGTTTAAGTAAAATGCTGACAAAGACAGTAAATGGAGGAGATGCACAAGAGTTTTGGAGAAGGTACATAAGATTTATAGTTCAGTGTAATGAGTACAAATACATTTGCATGTCAAACAGCTCTAATTTTTTGCTTTCCATAAAATTGAATGGGAACCTAAGTGAGTTTTCAGCTGATTACTTAAAAAAAAAAAGAAAAGAACCCCTTCGTAATAGATCATTATGTGATTTTTTATTTGTCACGAAACTGGAAGAATTAAAAGAGATGGGTGTTAATGTTCTAACAAAACCACTTCTGTTTCTATCTACTTATTTGTGTGAGTTAATTTATGTAGTATTTCTAATTATAAAAAGAAAAAATAGACATGGATCCATTCATAATCCTGTTTACTTATTTATAAGTAGTTGAACTAATTGGGAAAAAATAGCCCCATTCAGCTTATTAAGATGTTATACTTCTAATAAAGTGTTTAAATTTAATGACTACTTACTAAAATTGGTAATATATATAAGTTCTTTTGATTAGTTATGAAGTAATAATAGTTGTAATGATAACTCAAAAGCCAGAAGAGACTTTAGACTTTAAATTATTTAAAGTCTTTTGGTCATAAGAAAGAAAACAAACTTTAAATGTTTTTACATATTTTTGGTATAGGAAAGTATGGTAAAATGATCAATAAAAGGGCTTCCAAGTATAAAATATTATACTATTAGGGTAAAAATCTGTGGAATGGAATTGCATGGTTAAGTAAAAAAGAGAACTATATCAATTTTCATAGTTTAACAACAGTTTATTCATATATTTCTTAAGGTGGGTATCACATATAGTATGTATGTGATATATATATAAATGCTATTTTTTTTACTTTATCTTTATGCTTTAATGCATAATTTATGTATGTTAAAATTTATACTTGTGAGTGTATAGTTCTGTGAATTTTGACAAAAGTGGAGTCATATAACCACTCTACCACCAAAAACAAGGTATAGAATAATTCCGTCATCCTGTCAAATTCCTCCGTGTTCGTTTGTAGTCAGTCCCTACCCATATCTCCAGGCCCTGGAAACTACTGATTTGTTCTACATTAGATAGTTTTGCCTTTTCTGAAATGTCATTTAATACAATAATGTAGTATGTAGCCTTTTGAATCTAGTTTCTTTCACTTAGCATAATAAATTTGCTAAGTGGTCTTGTGTATATCCACAGTTCATTTCTTTTTATTGCTGAGTGGTATTCCACCATATGGATAGAATATACTTGGTTTATTCACTCACCAGTTAAAGAACATTTAGGTTGGTTTAAGTTTTTAGAGACCGTGAATAAAGCTTCTATAAACATTTATCTATAATTTTTTTGTCTGAACGTTGTTTTTATTTCACTTGGGTAAGTGCTAAGCAGTGGGGTTGCTGGGCCATATGCTGAGTGCATATTTAACTTTATAAGAAACTGACAAACTGCCTTTCAAAATGGGTGCACCATTTTGCTTTCCCACCAGCAACGTATGGAGTTCCAGTTGCTCCACATTCTTGCCAGCAACACTGAATATTGTCAGGATTTGCTGTTCTTATTTTTCACATTCTGACAGTTTATATAGAGATAGCTCAGGGTGTCTAGTTAGGTTGAACATCTGTTCACATGCTTATTTGCCATTTGTATATTTTCTTTGTTTAAATGTTTGTTCGTATCTTTTGCCCATTAAAAAGTTTGGTCATCTGTTTATCATTGAGTTTTCAGAACCCTTTATATATTCTGGATTTAAGTCTTTTATCAGATTATAATTTGTATTTCTAGTAAGCTCCCAGGTGCTGCTAAGGCGGCTGTGCTGTTGGGAGTAGCTCTGATCTAGCATACTGCTTCTTAAACTTTAACATCTGTAAAAACCACCTGGAGTGGAACTGAGTAGGTTTGGGGTGGAACTGAGATTCTGCATTTCTAACCAGCTTCCAGAAGAGTCTGATGCTTCTGTGATCACAGTTTGAGCAGGAAGGCCTTAGGAAAATCACAGAAGGATTCCAAGAAAGGATTAAACTTTAGTTGATTTCGAAGGATGAGTAAATTTTTCTGGAAATATAAGGAGTGGAGAAAAATGGAAGGTGAAGGAGGGAGAAAAGAGAAGAGTAATTTTGCAGAGGCAATAATATAAGCAAATATATGGAAGAATGAGCCATTTAAGGTTGAAGGAAAAAGGCAATTAAAGATGTTGAGGGTAGGTGGTGAGACTGGAGAGGTAAGCCAGAATCATATTAGAAGAGATATCTTTGGGTTTTCTTTCCTGTGGGTGAATATATATAGAAATGTTTCAATCAGGAGAGTAATGTGATCAGATTGTCAATGTGGAAATATGTCTGTCTCTGGCAGCAGAAAAAAGGAGTGATTTTAGAAGAGAGTAAAGGCTGGAAAATTGATTATTGCAATGCTCTGGGAGAGATAAACGGTGTTTGAATTAAGGCACTTACAACTGGGTGGAAGAGGAGGAGCCAGATTAAGAAATGTACAGTTAACATAGTCATGGTAAAATTGGATGTAGGGGAGAGAGGAGGAGGAGGCTGGAATGGCAACCGAGTTGAGCCATTTACCAGTATAAGGAATGTGTATAAGGACTAAGTTTTGTGCAGATCATGAGGTTCATTCAATAGATATGTTGAGGCTAAGGAATTTATAATATATCCATCTGCGTGTGACTGGAAGGCATTATAAAAATATTGAAGTATAGTTGACATACAGTGTTACAGTTATTTCAGGTGCACAAGTAGTGATTTAACAATTCTATTATGTCATTCAGTGCTCACCAAGGTAAGGGTAGTTACCATCTGTCACTATACAACATTATTACAATATTACTATTATTTTTTAAATTTGAGTATAGTTGACACACAATGTTAGTTTCAGGTGTACAACATAGGGGTTTGACAAGTTTAGCTATGTTCACCACAACTGTAGCTGCCATCTGTCACCCTGTGTGCCTTTTATTCCCATGACTTATTTATTCCATAACGGGAAGCTTCTATCTCCCACTCCCCTTCACTCATTTTGCCCAATCTCCCATTTTCCTCCCCTCTGGCAACCATTAGTTTGTTCTGTGTATTTATATTAGGTGGAAAGAAGCTAGACATAAGCAGAGGAAGGAACATCCTGAGGCAGAGTCCCAAGTCCTTGAAGGGGAATGATAGAGACAGGAGCTGGAGGCAAGGATGGAGATAAATAAGCTACACATTCAAAGACCCAGGGGCATGACATCCTGACCTTGTGGCTTCCAAGACCTTGGGGCAGAGCCGCAGGTGCAGAGCATGCCCTCTCTTCTTCCACCTCTGCCCCAGGGTAACCCCTGGACTGAATATAACACATTTGTATTAATAGTACATCCTAGGCACCGCCCCCACCCCTTGCAAAGCCTGCCGTGAGGGTTCTGGTACAAGCTTTGTAAGGTCAAGAAATCCCCCTCCCACCCTGTGGGAGGTTTCCCCAAATGATTGGAAGCAGCCTCCACTAGAGACCACCCTACTGTATGTTATAACTCCTCTCAGCCCAGAGAGCTGCAAAAAATACCCAATCTCAAAACAACGTAGGGCCGGTTCCACCTCTTGCAACCTGCTCCCTGTCCCACCTTTATAGTATACTTTTGCTTCATTTAACAAACTGCTCTGTGTTTGCTACTTTCCTTCTGGCTATCCTTATTCTAGTGACAGATCCCCATGTAAATCTGGTGGGGAATCCAAGGACCGAGACCTCCATTCACACAACTCAGACCCTTCCACCGGTAACATTTCTAGGTCTGATTCTGCTTTCAGTTTGTTTATGTATTTTTTTGTTTTGTTTTGTTTGTTTGTTTGTTTTTAGAAACCACTTACAAATGAAATCATATAGTATTTGTCTTTCTCGGTCTGACTTATTTTACTTAACCATAACACCATCTAGGTCCATCCATGTGTTGTCTCAGATGGCTTATTGCATCCTTTTTTGTGATTTCATAGTACCCTGTGTGTGTGTGTGTGTGTGTGTGTGTGTGCGTGTGTGTGTGTGTTTATGTGAATACCACATCTATATCCATTTATCTATCGATGGACACTTAAGTTGCTTCAGGAAACATAAGGGTGCATGTATCTTTTTGATTTTGAATTTGAAAAATATATTTATAATTTTAATTTGTATTTTTTATTTAATTTTAATTTTTTGAGGAATGTCCATACTATTTTCCAACAGTGGCTGTACCAGTTTACATTCCCACCAACAGTGTATAAAGGTTCTTTTTTCTCACGTCCTTGCAAAAACTTGTTATTCGTCTCTTTTATTTTAGCCATTCTAACAGATGTAAGGTGATAGCTCATTGTGGTTTTGGTTTGCATTTCCCTGATGATTATTGAGCATCTTTTCATGTCTGTTGGCCATCTGTATGTCTTCTTTGGAAAAATGTCTATTCAGGTCCTCTGCCTATTTTTTTCATTGGATTTTTTGTTTTTTTGGTATTGAGTTGTATAAGTTCTTTATATATTTTGGATGTTAACCCTTATTGGATATATCATTTGCAAGTATCTTCTCCTGTTCAGTGGCTTGCTTTTTTGTTTTGTTGATTGTTTCCTTTGCTGTGCAAAATCTTTTTATTTTGGTGTAGTCTGACTAGTTCATTTTTGCTTCTGTTTCCCTTGCCTGAGGAGACATAATCATAATTATAAATATGTTGCTAATGCTGATTTCCAAGAGATCGCTGCTCATGTTTTAGGAGATTTATGGTTTCGGGTCTCACATTTTGGTCTTTAATTTAGGTCTTTAATCCATTTTGAGTCTGTTTTTGTGATGGTGTAAGAAAGTGGTTAAGTTTCACTTGTTTTTTTTTTCCTTTTGGCATGTTGTTGTCCAATTTTCCCAGCACCATTTATTGAGAGACTTTGTATATTGTATATTTTGTATAGTTGTATATTATTTATACAAAATTGTAAATTTTGCTTCCTTTGTCGTAGATTAATTGACCATATAAATGTGGGTTTATTTCTAGGCCTTCTGTCCTGTTCTGTTGATTGACGTGTCTATTTTTTGTGCCAGTAGCATATTATTTTGATTATTATAGCTTTGTGGTTTATCTAGAAACGGGTATTTCCAGTTTTGCTCTTCTTTCTCAAGATTGCTTTGGCTATTTAGGGTCTTTTGTGGTCCCATACAAGTTTTAGGATTATTTGTTTGCCTTCTGTGAAGAGTACTATTTGTATTTTGATTGTGATTGTATTAAATCTATAGGGTTGCTTTGGGTAGTATGGACATTTTAACAATATTAATTCTTCTAATCCATAAACATGGTATATCCTTCCATTCGTTTGTTTCATTTTTAGTTTCTTTCATCTGTGTTTTATAGTTTTCAGAGTATAGGTCTTCTACTTCCTTGGTTAAATGTGTTCTTAGATATTTTATTCTTTTTTGTGCAATTGTCAATGGGATTGTTTTCTTAATTTCTTTCTTCTACTTCGTTATTAGTGTATAGAAATACAACTGATTTTCCTATATTAATTTTGTATCCTGCAACTTTTAGTAAATTCATTTATTAATCCTAATAGTTTCTTGGTAGAGTCTTTAGGGTTTTCTATATATAGTATCACATTATCTGCAAATAGTGACAGTTTAACTTCTTCCTTACCAATTCAAATGCATTTTTGTTTGTCTGTTTTTCTTGTTTGATTGCTGCAGCCAGGACTTCTGTATTGAATAAAAGTGGTGAGAGTGGACATTGTTGTCTCGCTGATCTTAGAGGAAATACTCTGAGCTTTTCACCATTGAGTATATTAGCTGTGAGTTTTTCATATATGACTTTTATTATGTTGAGGTATGTTCCCTCTAAACCCATTTTATTGAAAGTTTTTATCATGAACAGATGTATTTTGTCAGATTTTTTCCCCCGCATCTATTAGGATAATCATATGGCTTTTATCCTTCCTCTTGTAGTGATGTATCACCTTGATTGATTTGTGAATTTTGAACCATTCTTGCATCCCTAGAATAAATCCCACTGGGTCATGATGAATGATCCTTTTAATGTATAGTTGAATTCAGTTGGCCCAAATTTTTTTGAGGATTTTTGAGTCTATGTTCATCAGGGATATTGGCTTACAGTTTTGTCTTGTCTTGTCTTGTCTTTTCGTTCTTGCTCTTTTCTTTTCTTTTCTTTTCTTTTCTTTTCTTTTCTTTTCTTTTCTTTTCTTTTCTTTTCTTTCTTTCTTTCTTTCTTTCTTTCTTTCTTTCTTTCTTTCTTTCTTTTCTGGTGTCTTTGTTTGGTTTTGGTATCAGGGTAATGTTGGCCTCATAGAATGAATTTCATAGTTTTCCTTTCTCTTCTATTTTTTGGAATAGTTTGAGAACACTGGGTATTAACTCTTCTTTGTATATTTGGTAGAATTCACCTATGAAGCCATCTGGTCCTGGACTTCTGTTTGAGTTTTTTCATTACTGACTCAATTTTATTGCTAGCAATTGGTCTGTTGAAATTTTCTATTTCTTCCTGATTCAGTTTTGGAAGATTGTAGGTTTCTAGGAATTTATCCATTTCCTCTTGATTGTCCAATTTGTTAGTATATAATTTACATCGTATTCTCTTATAATTTTTTATATTTCTGTAATGTTTGTTGTTATTTTTCCTCTTTTCTTTCTTTCCTGTTCTTCATTTCTGATTTTATTTGAGTCCTTTTTTCTTGACGAATCTAGCTAAAATTTTATCAATTTTGTTTATATTTTCAAAGAACTAGCTCTTTGTTTCATTGATCTTTTCTACTGTTATTTTAGTCTTTTTTTTAGTCTTTTTTTTTCAACTATTTTATTACTATTTATTACTGTTATTTTAGTCTTTTTTTTCATTTATTTCCTAATTATTTCCTTTCTTCTACTAACTTCAGGCTCTGTTTGTTCTTCTTTTTCTGGTTCCTTTAGTTGTAAGGTTAGATGTTCACCTGAGATTTTTCTAGTTTCTTTAGGTAGGTCTGTATCACTATAAACTTCTCTTTTAGAACTGCTTTTGCTGTGTCCCAAAGATTTTGGACCGTTTTGTTTTCAATTTAGTTTGTTTCCATGTGCTTTTTAAATTTTCTCTTTGACTTCTTCATTGACCCATTGATTGTTTAGTAGCATGATTTTTAGCCCTCATTTGTTTGTGTTCCATTTGTTTTTTGAAATTGATTTCTAGTTTTAGACCATTGTGGTTGGAAAAGATTCTTGATATGATTTCAGTCTTCTTAAACTTATTGAGACTTGTTTTGTGGACTCACATGTGATCTGTCTTGGAGAATGTTCCATGTGCACTTGAAAAGAAATGTATATTCTGCTGTTTCTTAGATGGAATGCTCTGTATGTACCTGTTGGTTCTATCAGGTCTATTGTGTCATTCAAAGCCATTGTTTCCAGGTTGATTTTCTGTCTGGATGATTTATCCATGGATGTAAGTGGGGGTATTAAAGTCCCCTACTATTAATTTACTGTCAATTTCTCCCTTTATGTATGTCAGTATTTGCTTTATGTTATTTGGGTGCTCCTATGTTGAGTTCATAGATATTTTCAATTGTTATCTATTCTTTTTGGATTGACCCCTTTATCATTATATAATGCCCCCTTTTGTCTCTGGCTATAGTCTTTGTCTTAAAGTCTATTCTTCATGACTGCCCTGGCTTTTTTTTTTTTTTTTTTTTTTTGCTTTTATTTGTATGATATATGTTTTCCCAGCTCTTCATTTTCCATCTCTATGTGTCTAGATCTGAAGTGAATGTTTTCTAGGTGGCATATAGATGGGTTTTGTTCTTGTATCCATTCAGTCACCCTGTGGTGTCTTTTTATTGGAAATTATGATAGAGGTATGTGGTTATTGCTGTTTTGTTAATTTCGTTCTGGGTTTTTTTTTTTTCATTCATCTTTGTTCTTTTCTTATTCTTTTGCTCTCTTCCTTTGATGACTTACTTTAGTTTACACTTGGATATCTTCCTTTTTATTTTTTGTATATCTATTATAGGTTTTTGATACGTGGTTACCTTTGGGTTTATTTATAGCATCCTATGGGAATAGTAGTCTGTATTAAGTTGATGATTGCTGAAGTTTGAGCACATTCTAAAAGCACTCGATTTTTACTCTTCCCCTCCACATTTTACATATGTGATATGATATTTTATATCTTTTTATTTTGTGTATCCCTTGACTAATTTTTGTAGTTACCTACTACTTTTGTGTCTTAATCTCCATACTGACTTTGTAAGTAATCAATCTACTATCTTTACTCTATGTTTGCTTTTATCTGTGAAATTTTTTCCTTTCATAATTTTCTTACTTCTAGTTATTGCCTTTTCTTTCCACTTAAGGAAGTCCCTTTAATATTTTTGTGAAGCTGGTTTGGTGGTGATGAACTCCTTTAACTTTTGTTTGTTTTGGGGAACTCTTTATCTCACCTTCAGTTCTGAATGATAACTTTGCTGAGTATTCATGGTTGTAGATTTCCTTTTAGCACTCTGAATATATCATGCCATTTTCTTCTGACCTGCAAAGTTTCTGCTGAAAACTCAGCTGATAACCTGACAGGATTTCTCTTGTATATAGCTGTTTTCTCTTGCTGTTTTTAAGATTCTCTCTTTATCATTACTCTTTGCCAGTTTAATTATTGTGTCTTGGGGTGGACATCCTTAGGTTCATCTTGTTAGGGGCTCTCTGTATTCCTGGACCTGGATGTCTGTTTCCTTCCCCAGGTTAGGGAAGTTTTCAGCTATTACTTCTTTAAGTAAATTTTACGTCCCCTTCTCTCTTCTCTTTCTGATATTCTTATAATGAAATGTTACTATGTTTGATAATGTCACAGAATTCTCTTAACTTATTTTCATTTTTTATTTTTTAAAAGATTTTATTTATTTATTTATTTGTCAGAGAGAGAGAGAGAGAGAAAGCAAGGGAGCACATGAGCAGAGGGAGAAGCAGGCTCCCTGCTGAACAAGGAGCCCTATGCCAGACTCGATCCTAGGACCCTGAGATCTAGACCCGAGGGGAAGGCAGACACTCAACCAACTGGGCAACCCAGGCATCCCATTATTCTTTTTTCTTTTTGTTGCTTAGCTTTGATGCTTTCTAGCCTGTCTTCCATATTGCTGAGCCGTTTTCTGCACCTTCTAATTTGCTATTGCTTCCCTCTAGTGTATTTTTTTATTTCAGTTATTGGATTCTTCAGCTATGAATGATTGGTTCTTTTTTATACTTTCTATCTCTTTGTTGCAGTTCTTACTGAATTCATCCATTTTTTTCTTAAGTTCAGTGACTATCTTTATAACCATTACTTTTAACTCTTTATCAAGTAGATTGTTTATCTCCATTTCATTTAGTTATTTTTCTGTGGTTTTTCTTACTTTTTCATTTGGGACATATTTCTCTATGTCCCGATTTTGTCTACTGCTTTGTGTTTGTTTCTATGTTTTAGGTAGGTAAGCTACATCTCATGGTTTTGAAAGTAGTAGACTTGTGTAGAGGATGTCCTGTGGTGCTTTATAGATAAATCTTCCCTTGTCACCAAAACCAAATGCTCTGTAGGTGTCTTTTATGTGGGCTGTGTGCACCCTCCTATTGCGGCTGAGCTATGATTACCTTTAGACCAGCTAGCAACAATAACCCACTTTGCCTGGTGTGGGTGCACTGGGCAGAGTTTGCTCTCAAGCTTCTGAGAAGCTCAGATGTAGCCACTGCAGGCTCATTGGTGGGCAGGGTTGACATTCAGTCTAGCCGTCTGCAGTTAGTCTTTGCATGCAGCTGCAGATACACCAAAGGGCAGGGCTTGCTCCCTGCACAATCGTCTAAGAGGCCTGATTGCAGGAACTGTGTACATGCTGGTATGTGGGGTTATCCAGGGCAGGAGTCACTCTGAAATGGTGCTGGTCTGCTGGGGCTGCCTGTTGGATGTGGTGGGGTAGGAGCTGCTTTGGAAGGATGCCTGCCAAAGTTGGTGGGTTGGGTGGGGTGGTCTGCAGGGGAACCCTGGGGTGGGGCACACAGTGCTAGCAAGGTAAATGGAGAATGTTAGAACTGGCTCCTGCAAATATCAGGCTCCCTCTAAGCTGGGGGAGATAAGAAAAAGGGTGCCCAACAGCACTTTTGTTCCCAGAGAAATCTTTTGTAGATCCCTGTCCCTCTGGTACACATTCTAAGATTAGTCAATTAAGTCTCCTTCATGTATACCTCAGGTCCTTTTCAAACTGCTGCTTCTGTGCTGTGTCTTGGGCGAGTTATTTAGCATGCTGACTTTTTTAATGGGAAGGACTTGGTTTCTTATCACCCTCCTGCTCAACCAGAGTTAAACTCCATTGATTTTTAAAGCTCCTGGAGTTAAGCCCCACTGATTTTCAAGGCCAGATGTTATGAGAACTCTTCCCAGTGCAGGTCTCCAGGGCAGGGTCTTGTTCCTCCATGCTTGGGATACCCCTCCCATTTGTAGTTGGTCATAATTGGGGGCAGGGGAGCAGATTGGTTCCAGACTGTGCCCCCACCCCTCCTACCCTTTTCAATGTGGCCTTCTCTCTATGACTAGCTGTGGAAAATATGTTCTGCCAGTCTTCAGGTTGTTTTCAGAGTTAGTTGTATAGATGTGGCTGTTGCTTCAGTGTGTCTCTGGGATGAGGTGAGCTTAGAATCTTCCCACTGTGCCTTATCCCTCTCTCTGATCTGGAAAGCATTTGCATGGGTATGGAGAACCGGGAGTGACAAATGGATTGAAGTCATAAACTTTGGAGTAATCTGATTCTCTCTCCCTTTTTTAAAATTGTGTAAGAACACTTAACGAGATCTATGCTCTTAACAGATTTTTAAGGGTATAATACAGTATTGTTAACTGTAGGCACTGTGCTGTACAACAGATCTCTAGAACTTATTCAGTTTGAATAACCAAAACTTTATACTTGTTGAACAACAGTTCCCCATTCCCCTCTCCCCCCGGCTCTTGGCAACCACCATTCAGCTTTTTGCTTCTATAAGTTTGACTGTTTTAGATGGCTCATGTAAGTGGACTCATGCAGTATTTGTCCTTCTGTGACTGACTTATTTCTCTTAGCATAATAGTCTTCAGGTTCATCCATGTCATTGCATATGGCAGGATTTCCTTTCTGTCTTAAAGCTGAATAATATTCCCTTGTCTATATACCACATTTTTTTAAACTTGTTCATTTGTTGATGGATATTTAAGTTGTTTCTATAGCTTGGCTATTGTGAATAATGCTGCTGTGAACATGGAGTATAAATATTTCTTCAGATATTTATATATAAGCTAAATCTCCTGATTTTAGTTCTTTGGATATATACATAGAAGCAAGATTGCTGGATCATTTGGTAATTTTTAATTTTTTGAGAAATCTTCATACTATTTTCCATAGCAGCTGCACCATTTTACATTCCTGTCAACAGTGTACAAAGATGCCTGTTTCTCCACAAGCTCTCCAATATTTGTTATTTTTTGTATTTTCGGTAATAGCCATCCTCACAGGTATCAGGTGAACGTGGTTTTGATTTGCATTTTCCTAAAAATTAGTGATGTTGAGCACCTTTGCATATACGTGTTGGCCATTTATATGTCTTCTTTTGAGAAATGTCTATTTAAGTCCTTTCCCCATTTTAAAATTCAGTTTATTTGTATTTTTGCTATTGAGTTGTAGGAGTGGAGTAATCTAGTTCTGGGAATTGCAGTTAAAATGGAGTTCCTTGATAAAATCCCCAGGGAGTGCAAAAGAAAGAAGAAAAGAGCCAAGAGCAGTATCCAAGAGGCACTCATATTTAAAAGAAAGACTAAAGAGGGACTCTAATGAAGGAAAGTAAGGCATTTCCCCTAATAGGGCAAACTATTTAATTGGAAATCCAGCAAGGAGACAATATCAGACTGAAGGAGCTGATTTAAAATTATTTCTTTCAATATTTAGTATTTATGCAGGCAGTAGATAAAGTATTTTTCACTTTCCTAATTCTAAGGTAAAATGTAACGTTCATTTAATGTATGCTTAACTCTTTGGTTTGTGGAGGGTCTTTCATGTTTTGTCTTTTAAGTCAGTCTTTAATTACTTCTAGATTGAAAGCCTACTCAGAAAAATTGTGATTTCCCCCCTTGCTTCTGAATCTGTATTTAATAACTGAGTGTCTGTAAATAGTTCCAGGCAATGCAGTAATTATGCAATTACTAAAGGTCATTGTTGGTATAAATATATTTCATTTATGCAAACTTTACCTGCCATGTTATAGACACTTCATAAATACACTGATCTATGCGAGAAATTGGTACAGATTTACCACATATTGATACCAGTAGTTTAGAAGTTGCCTAAAAATATTTCTCTGTCATTTGCTTCCAAGATAACAATAATTTTAGGCACCTGGTGGGCGCCTGATCTAGTTCTTCTGCCCCAATCTCCATTTCAAGATTGTGTCTATGCAGTGTGATTTGCTACTGCATAGATGTGTTTATTTCTGGATGTAACAGAGTACTGGACCTAGCCTTAGAAAACCAGAAGTTAAGGTCCTCCTTCTTCTGTTTCTCAGATGTTATACTTTGGCAAGCCAGTTAAGTGTATTTCAGTAAATTCTTTACTAAATTTCTAGCATTACCAAGCCCCAGAGAAGCAAAGCTGAATAAGATATAGTCCCAGAGAGAGGCAGACATACATAGGACATTTCAATATAATGTGTGAGAAGTATGTGCAGAGCACTGTGAGTTTGACAGAGATCTTCCTTTTTCAGCTTGAGGAATAAAGGGTAGGCAGCTATTTCTAGAGATGTCTGGGATGATTCTTAAGAGGTAAACATGTGTGGCAGGTTTGGGGGATGGGGAAAAGTTGGTGACTGAAAGGTCAGAAGATTACTCATCCATAGAGAGTATAAAGGCAGTGCCAAATGAGCAACAGGGTATGCTTGGAGAACCCTGGGCAGTTTGGTACTACTTGAAAGTAAAATATGAGATGTGGGGCCAGCTACAGAGGGCCTCATTGGCCAAATGAAGATTGGGCTTTGGCATGTACTGGAAGGGACTTGTTGAAGTATGTTAAGAATAGCAGTCACAGTCAAATTTGCACCACTGTTACTTATATAACTCTGGTGGCAGTGTGTAGGGTGCATTTGAGAGAACCAAATCCAGAGGCATTTTTAATGCTTCAGCGAGGCTTGATAAAGGCTTGAATTTGGGTGATAATTGAGTCAGGGAAAGGAAGAACAATTAAGAAAGCGTAAGGAGGTATCTATTTATGTGAGTGCTTGTTGAACTAGAAAAAGCACAGCTTGAAGAGTGAGAGAGACCTGAACTTGAACCTAGCTTCATCATTTAAGGGTTTGAGCCCTTGGCAAATATTTCCTGACTTTCTACATTTCTGAAAGTGAGATCAACAGTGCTTGTATTGTCATGGGGATTAGATATAACCTAAAGCACCAGAAATCTTGCTTAAATGTAGAGCGTCGGTAAATGATTACTGGTATTACTATTTACTTGATATCACTTAATATCTCCAAAACCCAGACTCCTCTCCTGCATTGTAGATTTGTTGTGATATTACAGTGAGGTAGTATTTGTGGATGGTGAATAACCTTTAGATAAACAATCTTTTCAGAAAAAAGTATTTTCCCCACTTGAAAGAAAAATACCTTTGGATTTCATTTTTAAAAAGACTATTCTTATAAACAATGCAGTTTATTGTTTTATTGAATGAAAGCAAATCAGTGAGAATATTGGCTACTGAAATGCTAATAACGAGCATCTTGGGAATTAGCTGTATGGAGTTGTTACATTATAGTGGTTAAGAACAGGAGAGCTGGGGTCAGACAGATGGCTTATTGTATGTCTCTGAGTAAGTTGATTTACCTCTCTATGCCTCAGTTTCTTGATTTCTAAGTGGCTAAACCCCCTAAGATATTTGTGAGGATTAAATTAGAAAATTGCACGTGTAAACTCAGCTGTATGTTTGGGTACATGCCAAGGATTTACTAAATAGTGACCAAGGTTTTTGTACAGCAACGTTCGAAAGAGTGACTTCATACACACTAACTCATTTAATTAAAAGAAAAGAAAAAAGAAAAACAACATCCAAAGATGGGCCTTACTTTTATGCCCCATTTGCAGACATGGGAATGTAGACTGAGAGGTGGGATTATGTTGTTCAAAATCACGTAGCAAGGAAATGGTAGAGCTGAGAATAGAAGAGTTCCTTATATTCAGTGCTGCATTTCCTCAATCTGATGTATACTCCTACTAGGGCCTGTGCTGGTGGCTTTCTCCCCTCACCCTGACCCAATTTGGTTTTCCTCTCCCCCAGAGTTGTAGGACAATTTCTGCATAAGCACAATGCAACCAAGAGCTATAACACAGGCTGTGGTTTTATGGAAGAGTTGGATGCTGCTCTCCCCTGTACTGCACTCTGGATGGCCCAGTCTGCTGAGAGTTTCAGCTCTAGTTTGGCTCCCCTTTCCATGAATAAGTGGTATTCCCTGCCAATTCCCTATCTCCTATTTGCACCAGGACCTGCCCAACTGGGGTGCATATTCCTGGAGTGAAGGAATTGTAGTGAGTTCCTTTTAGAGTCCTAGGTTCCTCCCTTCCACCACCTAGAACAGCCTCAGCCTTTCATGTGAGCTGATGGGCTGTAGACTTAATTACCACATGAGGTTTTATTGCCGATGGATACTATGTGCAAGCCCTTTTCAATCAAAGCCATAGACAGGCATCTTTGTTATAAATGATAATAATAATACCAATAAGCAGGGTGGAAGATAATGGCTGGAAGAATCTCATTTGTGAATAGACATGTTCATTTATGAGAAGGCTTTAATTTTCATGTGTCAACTCTACCCTCCTTTACAGATAAGGACAAGAAAAGAAAACCATGGAATTTGATTTGCTTTACTTTTTCTTTTCTTCCTTTTTTTTTAAAGATTTTATTAATTAATTAATTTGAGAGAGAGAGAGAGCTAGGAGGAAGAGAGAGAGAGAATCTGAAGCCAACTCCACGCTGAATGCAGACCTGGACATGGGGCTCAATCTCATGACTGCAAGATCATGACCTGAGCCGAAACCAAGAGTAGGATGCTTAGCCAACTGAGCCACCCAGGTGCCCCTTGATTTGCTTTTCAGATAAATATATGCTCATCCAGCTCACATTCAAAGATAAGACTTGGGATAGCCATTGAGGGCTTCAATAAAATAGAAGCAGCAGTTTCCAGATCTCAACTTCTCAAATGCTTTTTGAGCTCCTTCTCATAGTCTAAAGTTTTTTAGCTTTGGGGGACTCTACACTTAGGTGAATCACCATCAAGATTTGCACAGTAATAATTGCCATTATGGTTTTATCAGCTTTTCCCTACTCATTTTCTTGAGGATACATCGGTGAGACTACAAATAAGCATCTCTACTTGAAAAAGAAAAGTTAAATTGATCCTGAAAAAAATTGCTCCATGTACCTATTTCTGCCTTTGCTTGTGGTGCCAAAGAGGAGGGTTATAAGGCACAGATGCCCTGGTGGTGTTCTTTATAGAAGTTATCCATCCACTGGAATAGAAAAGGAAGTGGCTTTGAACTTCTTTAAATCCAACCGGAACTACACTAACTCATGAAAAAAAACAGTATCATGTGTTTTGGAAAAACATCAGCTATCATATCCATATGTGTTTTTCTAAAGGCTTTTATGTAGTGGTTTTGATTCTTATATCAATGGCAGTTGCTGCATTTCATCAAGTAACTGCCACAGGCCCCTGCCTCAGCATAGCATTTTGGTGACTCTGTTACTAATGAGCAAGATTTAAAAACCAAGCCAAGCCAAACAGAAACTAGCCATCAGTCAAGTTTGTCACTTGTCTACTCTTTGAAAGGGGCAACAAATGAGTCGCAGATGGATCATTATTACAGTTCCCTGACATGTCCTGAGGGCTTGGCGGATGTTTTCTACAATGTCACCACTACACCGCATTTAAAACTTCCACTTAAAGGGAGCTCCTACTACCACTTCTTAGCAGGTGGCCCATAGAATCGTAGGACTCCGTTCCAGGCTAGGGTTGCTGCTCCATGTTATAAAGGGTAGACTCAGGATGAAAAAGAGGTGTGCCTATATGCCTAGGAGTGGTGTTGGGCAGCCACACTAGGTTCCTTTCAGTTCCTTTTTCTCCTCAGAGCCTTGTCCTGCTAGAGAGACTCTGAACATGGTCCTTATTTGACCACCATCTTTCCATGCCAGGGGGATTGGCCCAGATGTCACCTCCTTACAGACAATTTACGGACCATCCTTTCCAAGAGGGTCTCCCTTACTGCTCTCTACCATTGCATTCAGTTATTTTCTTCATATCACCTCCCGCGAGTTTGTGTATGTATACTTAAAAAAAAAATGATCCATCACTCCTTTGGGATTGTAAACTCCAGAGTTCATATCTGTTTGGTTTATTGCTGTTCATCTACAGAAGCACATTGCAGAGAGCAGGTACTCAATAAAAGCTTATTGAGTAAGTGTGAAATGAGGAGTTTTATAGAACTGACATATCCCATCTTGGATCTTTCTTTATCTGCCTTGCTAATGTCACTGTTCATAATAACCTTTAAAAATTAATTAAACAAAACTACTGTGTTACTTTAGTGGACAAAATTTTCAGCTTTCCTTTAAAACAGCATGCATAGAGTTCCTACTCAAGAAAAATACCTATATAGTCTACTTTGGTTAGAACAGGGGAGACACCCAAGCATGATTTATACTACTAAGATGAAATAAGTTGCTAGATTAAAATGCTTGTTGTAAGATGTGACTAGTAATTAGAGGTTGGAGAGAGGAGCCATGCATCAGTGGGACTCTGGAACCTTTAAAAAACGTACTTACCAGTTAAGAAGTGAACGGTTTCTCATGGCAGGATAACCAGAGTCTTTAGAAAACACAATTGTCTAATATCTGGTTTTAAGTTGTTTACTTCCTCTAAAATAAATCACTTTGATAGCATCAAACTTTGGAAAAGTCTGCTGCATGCACACATTTTTGGGAGAAATTTTTGAAAACTAGTGAAAAGCAGTCATGCCAACACTTGGTCACTGTGAAACTAGGAGCTAGAACACCTGCAGAGATGACAGGTGAATATAACTTAAATATAAGTAGCACTTTTCTTTCAAGTTATACTTTAAGCTTATACCTTGAAAACATTTTTGGTTGGTTAGTTATGGGCCTACTTACAGTTAGTTATGCACTGAATGTTGCATAAAGTTTCAGATATATATGTGTGTGTGTGTATATATATATATGTGTGTGTGTGTGTATATATGACATATATATATGTGTGTGTGTATATATATATGTGTGTGTGTGTGTGTATATGATATATATATCATATATACACACATAGAATATAGTCATTGGTTAAAAATAAAATATTTGGTATTTTTAGT
Organism: Ursus americanus; assembly: GCF_024610735.1. Lineage (NCBI taxonomy): Eukaryota > Metazoa > Chordata > Mammalia > Carnivora > Ursidae > Ursus > Ursus americanus. Next base: position 13,814,207 of record NC_142139.1, read on the forward strand.
GGCATGTAAAAAAAAGGCCAAATGTAAGTTATTAGTGATTTCTGTTTTTAATGGTGGGAATTCTAAATCTTCTGTGTCAACTACCTGTAGAAATTTATGGTGACCACAAACCATTTGTCAAAGGAATGCTGGAGAATCCTAAGCTGTACATCTTGTAAACGAACCTGGCTTCCTGCCCTGGCTGGGGCGAAAAGATGAGGCCATGAGAGACTGGGGTCCTTCATGCAGCTCAGGCCCCACCTAGGATTCCTCTTGAAGAAAGAGGGTTCTTGGGTGATTTGAAGGTTCTCTTTGGAGCTTTAACCTTTGGAGTATTGGTTTTTTATTTTGATTGTCACTGAGAAAGTTACTCATAGATCTGTACATTTTTCCAAGCCAGCCAAGTCTGGAGAAACACCTGTTAAATATAAAATCCACGTGCTATACCAGACATACAATTAAGAAGTGAATATCATGTGATGGACTTTTGCAAGAATCATTGGTCATCCTTCCTTAGGACGTAAAAGTCAGTAATGAAAACTCAAATTTGTTTTACCTTTTTGGTTTAAAAATTATAGGATGGTAATACCTTACTGAAATATATAAATCCATAAATTACCATTTATTGCAAAGCCACAGGTAAAATTATGCTTTTGCTTATGTAAAATGAACTTGACTGTGCTCTTACAGTTCTGTGGGCTTGATGGCTTGATGGCTTTCCCTCTTAAACCTCAGGGGGGAGAAAATTCTCTGACTACTGTTTTGCATAAACAAGTGTCTTTCTTTGAGATGCCCTAGTATGTGGGTATAGCATAGAATCAGGGAGACTTTCCACATGGCTTTAGAGCAGGTTCATATCTGGTTCTTCAGCCGAGTTTATATTTATGTATTTTATCTTGAATTACTCAGTATTATTTCAGTGATCCAGTGTCCTTAAATGTGTTTCTGCCCCAGGATCATTTTTGTGTTTAGTGATCTTCAAGGAAAAGTATGTGTGGGAAGGTGGCAATGCTTAGAAGTAAAAAACATAGACTTCTAATGTTGGAATCAGGCACAATTGAATTGCCTTTGTCATGCTACTTAACTTCTATGAAAATCATTTTGTGTTAATGTAGAATTGGATTTATTTAGGATGACTTCTGCTGTATCAGGTCTTGTGTTTTAAATGGCAATTATGGGTATATTTGGGAAGGTGAATAGTTAAATATGCAAATTAGCTTTTAGGACATTAGTTTAAGTCCAAAGCAAAGCAAAGGCATTAACAGTTCACAGCACTTCTTTTTTTTTTTTTTTTTTTTTAAAGATTTTATTTATTTATTCGACAGAGATAGAGACAGCCGCGAGAGAGGGAACATAAGCAGGGGGAGTGGGAGAGGAAGAAGCAGGCTCATAGCAGAGGAGCCCGATGTGGGGCTCGATCCCATAACACCAGGATCACGCCCTGAGCCGAAGGCAGACGCTTAACCGCTGTGCCACCCAGGCGCCCCAACAGTTCACAGCACTTCTGACTCTACTTCGTAGGGACGTCCAGGATTGGTTTTTAATTAATGTATCTAATTTTAAGGGAACACTAGAGAATATAAATCTGCTTTCTTTAAATAGCTCTTCAGTTTTAATTCTTTGCTCTAGATGCAAAAATTAAGCATAATCATTTTGCCATTTGAGGAACTTTCACTTGTTTGCTGGTGGCTGCAGTCCCTCATCAGGCTTCTGATCTCCTGCTTAAATACCAGCGTGTCATTTTTTCCTCAGCCAATACATCCAGATCCTTAACTTGCCTGCTTGTCTCCTTTGGGGTGCACACCAGTTTTTCCGTGTTTTCCAATAGTATGGTGGCCAGAGACACATTAATTGAGGCCCTTGACCTCACGCTGTTTGTACAAGATGATGATGTTTCCTTTTCTTTATTGCTGACTCTCTTTTTGTGGTTCCTGGTCTTTCTTACCTTCTCCATTGCTTTCCTTTCCTACTAAATCCTCATTTACTTTCTTTTATGTCATCTTCATAGACCTGAGCAAAATTTGCATTAAATCATTTTCTTAGCATGTATTTTTTGTGTGGGGTTGTGTTCCCTGTTAATTGTTTTTATGAAAATAACCTATAATGTGTTAAATAAATAAGTGAAATTCCAAAAATACATGAATATTTCAGAAGTTTCTGAGAGAAAAGTAGTTCTTATTCCTCCCTACTGACTTCCTGTTCTACTCCCTAGAGATAAACTCTCTTTACAGTTTCTTGGGTGTTCGTCTAGACATTTTCCATATAAATCAGTAGATACCTGGCTGTGAAAATATCTAATTTTAATTTTTGTACCTGAACTTAATTTCTTTATGGCGCTTCCATTATCCTGATGATCTCTGAGTCCTGGGAGACTGAATAGAGCCAAGGGCATCGGGTCTGGAGCACAGTCATGTTTATGTACCAGACCCCACCTTTTCATTCTTTCTGTTTCTTTCGTTGGCGCTGTGACCCTACCTGGTCATTTCTTCTCCCACAATTTTGTTTTGTGCTTGGGTTTTTGCTACTGAACACCAAAAGCTAACTTTTTTTTTTTTTTTTTTAATTCTGTAGATTCTTCTCTATATCCTCTTTTGGAGATGTGGAGACACTGGCCACTGCCTGAACGGGGATAAATATCAGATAATAATAGCAAGTATAAGAAAAAATTAAACATATATCTGATATATATGTTAACTGAACATTCAATAGGAATTTTCCTGTTTTCTTAGTATCTTGACTGAGCCTGAAAGATGAGGGTAACAAATCATGAAGTATCTCCTGCACATTCTCAAGAGAGACAGATACTCAACGGACTTGTTAAGAGGTGGCCATACTGGTCTGTGGATCTCATCCTTACCATCCAGTCTATATAAACAGAAAATCAGAAACACTTAAGAGAATTTACTGAAGAAGGGGAATTTATAGGTGTACAGTGTACTTTCAGTTCCATAGGTTAAGTGTTTTTGTGCTCTGGCTTCTTTCAAGATTTTCTCTTTGTCCTTGGTTTTCTGTACTTTGAATATAGATCCCTTGAAGTAAGTGTTTTTTAGTATTCATTCTGCTTGGTGTTTTCTGAGTTTCCTGGGTGTGTGGTTTATAGTGTATGTTACTAGTTTGGGAACATTCTTACTCATTATTACTTCAAATATTTCTTCTGTTTCTTTGTCTATTTCTTCTCCTAGTACTATCATTATGTGTCTATTACAACTTTTGTAATTGTCCCACAGTTCTTGGACATACTATTCTGGATATACTTTTTTTTCACTCATTTTTCTGTTTGCTTTTTGTTTGGGACGTTTCTTTTGGTACATCTTTAAGGTCACCAGTTCTCTCACCAGTCTACTGATGAGTCCATCCATGTATTGCAAAGGCATTCTTTGTTTCTCTTATGATGTTTTTGATTTTTAGCATTTTCTTAGAGAGCCATCTCTCCACTTACATTAATCATCTGTTCTTATATTTGTCTGTTTTTTCTTTTAGAGCCCTTAACGTATTAATCGTAATATATTGAACTCCACATCTGATAATTCCAAATTCTGTGTCACATCTAAGCCTAGGTCTGATGCTTGCTGTGTCTTCTTTCCTTACCATCCCTTATGATTTTGTTGAAAGTGCATGTGATATATCAGGTACTAGGAGCTAAGGCAATTAAGCCTTTAGTGTGAGGTTTTATATTAATCTGGTTAGGAGCTGGCTGTGTTTAAATGTTTGCTGTGGCAGGAAGTGCCAGAGGTTTCAGTTTTCTCTGGTTTATTTTTTTCTTTGGATTTCCCTAAGAACAACTTCTTAAATAGAATCTGTGTTTTGCAGCTCTCTCTATTATAATTCACTGTTATTATATTGAAGCCTTGTTGATGGGGTGGCAAGGTATAGGGAAGAGTAGTCTTCCATAATCTTAATTTGATTGAATATAATTTTTTAATATTATTTATTTATTTATTTATTTATTTATTTATTTATTTGAGAGAGGGGAGAGAAGCAGAGGGAGAGGGAGAAGCAGACTCCCTACTGAGGAGGGAGCCTAATGTGGGGCTCGATCCCAGGACCCTGAGGTCATGACCTGAGCTGAAGGCAGATGCTTAACTGACTGAGCCACCCAGATGCTCCGAAATCTCATTTTTATTAATGGACTTGAGTCCCTTGGCTGTGGCCTTTCGAAGCATTTCTTAGCCTTTTTTTGTGAGACAAGGAGGCTAGAGAGGCCTGGAGTTGACTAATTGCTTTTTCCTCAGATCCCTGGTAATTTCCTCTGGAGGGAAGATGTTGTTATTGAAAGTACCCTGGGCATATTTCACCAGAATGAAATCATCCACCTCCTCTAGCTCAAAACATGAGAGGATTTTTCTTTGATCTTCAAGGTGAGAATCTTGTGGAGTTCCTGGAGGTAAAACCCATGAAAATGCGGTGGATCTTCTAAGACTGGGCCCCTCACTCAAGCTAGCCCAATTCAGCCTCCAGCAATTCACTGAGGTTGTCATTTATGTGTTTCTACCAGTTAGTGGCTCCAGTGGCTTCTACTTCCGGTGTGTACGTCTCAGCTGTGATTCTCTGTATTTGCCTGTCTCTCTGGATTTCGAGGTGGTGGTTTGTCCTATAATCTCCATTCTCTGAGTGATCTAAGAGAAGTCATTGATTTGCAGTTTGTACGACTTTGCTCTGGGGAGGATGAGAGTGACAGCTTCCAAGCTCTTTCATATTGGAGGCTGCAGTGGAAGTCTCTTCTCATTTTAAGACTCTTCATGATATCATGGAAATCCCCCACTCTGGGAGCGCCACCTCCTTGCTCCTCTCCAGACTTACTGCTTACTAATCTTGCCACACAGCTGGCATTTCAGCACTTAGCGCTTCCTTCCTTGCTTTTCTGGATTCATTCCAACATATTTTTGGTTTACATCTTCATTTTGCTACTGTTTATTCTCATAGCTCTATAAGGGAGGGAATATGAGAAATAAATTTTGAGTATCAGAAAATGTCTTCTAGCACCCAGTGTTACCAATAAGAAATTTATACAAATCTGATTTTGTTCTGAAAGTTTACATTGCTGTATCTAATTCTTTGCCTGGGGACAGAAACTTGTGTGTGATATGTATGTGTCTGTGATATGGAAGCATGTGTATGAGGGGTAGAGGGCAAAGTTGGGAGTTGATTGTTTTGTATATACAAATATTCAGCTCATCTGTTTATTTTCAGTACCATATTTCACTCCTACCCTCTCCAGAACCTGACATTTCCAAGTACCACATGTCTCTGTGGTTCTGTGATCTTGATAGGCCCGCACCTCAGCTTAGCCCCTTTCAGTGCATCCTGTAGCCATCTGAACCCGTATGTCCAGATGGATCACAAATATGTATGTATCAAGGTATTGATAATTATACAGTTTCTATTGTGACAAAAATGTAAAAGCATTTTTACTATCTTTAAAAAAATTTACGGCAGCTTTTGTTAACATGACTTCCTGATTTCAGTAATTGTTATTTTAATGCGCAAGACTCTGTGCAGAAAAAAAAAAAAGACTGTGCAGAGCACTTATTGTCAGAGAACAACAACGGAATTTCCCAGTTTTTCCATTACTTCTATTGGAATTTTTGGTGTGAGTCTTCAGTGATATTCTTTGCTTTGAGAGTGAGTAAAAAATGTTTAATACTTCAGTAGACTGCTTTGGCTGGTGTGGTATATCATGCAAGCCAGCCTCAGATTTTTCCTTCCTTAGTCACCTGGCCCTGGAGAAATCCCTAGGTGTTCATAAGTGGTATTACTGCAAGAAGTGATAGCACAGCAGGAAGAGGCAGGGGCCATATGTTCATACTACTTACTTGTGCCTTTGGACCCTGCTAGAGTACAGTCTTTTATTTTTTAAAAAAGACTTTATTTCTTCATTTGAGAGAGAGACACAGAGAGAGCACAAGCAGGAGAGGCAGAGGGAGAGGGAAAAGCAGACCCCCCACTGAGCAGGGAGCCCAATGTGGGGCTCAATCCCAGGAGCCTGAGATCATGACCCGAGCAGAAGATAGACGCTTAACCATCTGAGCCACCTAGGCACCCCTAGAGTACAGTCTTAAAAATGTCATTTTCACATGCCAACTTTATGGCTTTCTAGGTTAGATAATATCCAGTTCATGGTGAATAGTCACATTTCATGTTACTTGGTATTTCAGAGTTAAGTCTCAGTCTCTACCAAGGAGACTGGTAGCAAGAGAACAACCATTTTGTAAAAGAGGCGCATTTATCTTCTAAAAATGGCATAGCATATCTCTGGAATCCTAGAAGTCTATCTGTGAATCTTTAGTCAGGGTTTGCTGTTGGGTCCATGCAGTAGTCTGTTGTGTCAAAGATCTTTGGATCAATAATAGATCCTCTGGATCCCCACTCAAGTTGCTGGATTACAAAGCTGCTCGAACTGCAGACTGGGTTAACTGGAATATCATTGTGATCTGGCTCCTACTTAGTTGGCAGCCTTACAAATGACTTATTTAATGAGTTGAAGGAAGAAACAACCCAGATATTTTTTATAAAGTGCAAAAAGGCCACCAAAAGTTGTGTCTATTTTTGTGATTAGGAAGCAAAATATAGCACCTTGTCTTTCACTTTGGGGGAGATATCTTGATAATGTCTTGAACTCTCTAAAACTTCAAAGAGTTGGAAGGACATTAGGTTCTCCTGGGAATTATCTCTTCATGTGTCTAGGATTCCTACTGCTAGTAAGTACCGTGGACGGTACCTGATATTTCCTGCTTACCAGATTCTATTAGCATTACATCATCATATGGGGGATCAGCATGATGGCCTATGGAATGGTGAGATGATACAAGTATTAACAGACTAAATGCTTGGCACAGAGCCAAGAGTTATAGAGGAATAATGATAAGCTGACCTTCTGTTCCTGCTGGCTGAAGGTAAATGTTTGTGTGTGTGTCTATGTGTATGTGTGTGTGTGTGTGTGTGAGAGAGAGAGAGAGAGAGAGAGAGAGAGAATTGGAGCATACAAGATATGCTGCAGGGGCATACAGGGGCCAAGTTACCCTGTTCCTTTAAAGAGCCTACATATGGACCAGCAACTATGATTCAGTCACCACATGGTTAACAATAATCTATTGATTTTTCGAAGGCCAATTTGTTTTCTACATGGGCTAGTTAAATGATGATGGAGGAGGATTTACAACTCTAGTATTTTTCAATTACTCATTGCAGGCACTAACGTATGAAATCCTCTTAAAAGTGAAGAATTGATTTTGACTTACTATTTTGGTAAAAAGGAGTTATCCCTGAGGCTTTCGTTTTGCTGTTTCTATTGTAATATCCTTTACTTTATAGTTCAGGGGACAATGTTGTGATTTTGTCTGTAACAGTATGTTTATTCCAACTGAGCACTCTGGAACCAAGGTATTAACCAAAAGCATGTTTTTAGATGCACTGAGCATCTGCTGAAATGAAATTGAGCCAAAGCTCCAGTTATAACTCTACCCTTAGTACATCTTTTCTAATTCTTAGACCAATGGTGTTCTGGCCCTCAGGGGTTCATGTCATCTCAGAATCAGTATCCAGTTATTATTAGAAGGTATGGATAGTTCCTTTTCTCAACACACAGTTACCCTGTGTATTAGGGTTTTCCAGAGTAACAGAACCAATAGGACGGATGGATGGATGGATGGATGGGTGGGTAGATGATAGATAGATAGATAGATAGATAGATAGATAGATAGATAGATAGATAAGAGGATATTTGTTATGGGAATTGGTCCACACAATTACAGAGGCTGATATGCCACAATCTGCTATCTGCAAGCTGGAGAACCAGGAAAGCCAGTGGTATTATTCAATTTCAAGTCCAAAGGCCTGACAGCCAGGGTTGCTGATGGTGTAACTCCTACTATGAAGCTGAAGGCCTGAGAACCATGGATACACTGGTCTAAGTCCTAGAGTTTGAAAGCCTGGGAACCACTAAAGCAGCTTTAGTGTCCAAGGGCAGGAGAAGATGGATGGTGTCCCAACTCAAGAAAAGAGTGGGAGAATTCACCCTTTCTCTGCCTTTTTTGGTTTTGTTTGTGCCCTTAACAGGTTGGATAATGTCTGCCCACATTGGTGAGGGTGGATCTTCTTTATTTATTTGACTGATTCAAATGTGAAACTCTTCCAGAAACACTCTCAGAGACACACCCAGGAAAAATATTTTACCTGCATCTGGACATCTCTTAGCTTAGTCAGGTTGACAGATAATATTAACCATCACATTCTGATAAATGTCCCTAGTCCCTTTAGAGTAGGCTTCTAGAAATCTAGGAAAATTTATACTTGTGGTATTATGGCAAGGTCCTCCTAAAATCTACCTAGTCTCATTTTCACTCAGGGGTTGTGGGTGTGTTTACTGACCCAGACCTGGAAATTGGATGGGGAGCCTTAACTCTTTTATGTTGACTCAAGACAGGCCTCTGTTCATCAGATGTAGAAGGTTTTTATTAGTGTTATACAAATCAAGTAGAACCTTTAGTTCTGTTCCTATGTCTCAGCCCTTCATCAGTTAGCTTATACCAAAGATGTTTGCAGGTCGAATCATTTTGACAATTGCTCTGGTCTTGCTGTCTATCATGGTTGTCTTACCCATCTTGCTCCTCCTGGTCAAGTGATGCCCTATTTTGGCTCATTGAAATCAGGGAGACCGGTTAAATAGCATCTTTCAATCTGGAAGGATAGCCACTATGGAGCTACAGAGCTTTACAGGGAAGGTACTTCAGTCTTCCTTGACAGGATATTGACTAAAACAATATATTTCTCAGTGCTTTGGTGTAGGTAGTATACTCTGAGCCCTCTTAGGAGATCTAGTCAGGAGATGGTTATACCTGATTCATCTATTCCAGTATTTCTTACTTTCTTAGATCTTGGGATATCCAAATCTATAAATTCATCCTGGTCTATAATTTTGTTCCTTCCCCAGTGGTCTTAGAATCCGTTTCCATGATAGTCCCATTGGTTAATCACTGGCTAAAAATAACAACAAAATATCTTAATTCTTTTGGTGTGTAAGCTGCTCACATTCTTTTTTTTTTAAAAAGATTTTGTTTATTTATTTGACAGAGATAGAGACAGCCAGCGAGAGAGGGAACACAAGCAGGGGGAGTGGGAGAGGAAGAAGCAGGCTCATAGCGGAGGAGCCTGATGTGGGGCTCGATCTCATAACGCCGGGATCACGCCCTGAGCCGAAGGCAGACGCTTAATCGCTGTGCCACCCAGGCGCCCCAGCTGCTCACATTCTAAATTACACTTTGTACCATCCTTACAATGACGTGTTTGGATTTGATTTTAGTTACTGATCTTGTGGCAATGAAAGATAAAACGAGTACAGCATGACAAAACTTGTCGTTCTCTTGAAAGGTATCCTGCTCAGGTGAGGGAGGAACATCTGCTGACCAGGGTGGCACTTAGGAATCTGTGGATACTCAAAGTTATGTGAGTGTACCCAAATGTGTCCATTCAAATCATTGGGCCACCACTCTTTCCCAATCAATGTCCTAAATTTTCCAGAAAGACCTGATGAGGTTGAGAATTGACTTATATTCATCATAACTTGAGCTAGGAATTTAAAATCTTGAACTGGTTATTTCCTTTTTTATTGGCTTCAATAATGTAGTTAGAATACAATATTGACAGTCTCATGAACTTTAGATTCTTCTTTTTTATCATAATATTTTGTTTAGCAGGCACTTGGGATGTCAAGCATTGACTCCAAAAGGCACTTCATTGCAGGTGATCACAGGTGATGATTTAAATAACTATTTACCAGTGCAGACCATGGATTTTCCTGGTCCCACCATTTGGTTCTAGCAGGAGGCCTTTCTCTCCTGAAAATTATTTAGATCAGATACAAAATCCTAAATTGCCATTTTTTGATACTCAGTTGCAGAGGGCAACATCTGGCTTATTGAATAAAGAGAATTACTATAAACATATTATATAGGTTACAAAAATATTGAAAGGGTTAAAGAAGCATGCTCTGGATGAACTTCCAGAAATGGTTCCCAAAACCACAGAGCAGAACTGGTTGCCAATGTAGCTGGTGTTCGTGTCAAGATTAGGAAACTGCCCCCAAATTGGGAAGCTATGACTATGGTTGCTAGCTCCAGAACCATGTTGCAGCTGCTATGACCCACGGCAGGAAAAGGGGCGTTTTCATTCCATGATTCTCTTCTCATTTTCTAAGTTCTTGAATTCAAGTTTCAAGCAAAGCCAGGCATTAATTAGTGGAATCTAAATCACATTGAAACTCTGCCTGCAAGTCCATCTGGGAGATGTAGTTTCTCCTTTTCTGGGCTCTAGTATACAGCGGAGGATCTAAATAGCGGTTGAGAAAGGCAGTCTTCATCTGATTCGTAATTGCTACATATTTTTCTTTCCCCCTCTTTTTCTCTTTCTTTCTTTCTTTCTTTCTTTCTTTCTTTCTTTTTTTGTTTGTGTTTGTGTTTAGGTTCTGTTCAAGTTTCTTTTTGGCTATTACTCTTTTGAATGTGCAAGCTATTTACTCAAAATATGTTCAGAGAGAAACAGGGAGCATGATCTAGGGCAACTGCCAGCATCAGTTCATGAGCATTATCTCTAAAACGTTTCTCACTTACCTGCTGTGTCTTCTTTTGGGGCACGTTCTCCTTCACTTGGACAAATAGACAATGAAGGGCTACCTGTCAATTATTTCCCAAATTGTGAATTTGTATTTATTTAGTTCTCTTATTAAATGACTCTGGTATCTACTGCAAATATGATTATACTTTTTGCCTCCTTCCTACTCTAAGTGCTGAATTAGGAAGCTATGTTTCAGGAATTAAAGGTGGCAAGTATACATGGTTTTTCCTTTGGTCCTTTCTATCCTTCCATTCTGTGTGGGTGGAACTGGGCACTTACAGAACTCATCGATGCAAGTAAGTAATGGTTGCTGAGCCTGGGCTATGCCGTCTACTTGTTGAGAACTCCATTCCCTGCAGGGACTCTGGAGAGGTGTATATTAGTTTGTGACATCCCTCTGGTTTTGGCAGATACTCTTTACACTTTATGGTTTGGGATCATGACTATTCCTAGTTTTATTAGCATTTTCTTTTTCTGCCTCTTGGTCCTTGGGATTTTGTAGGCTCAGCTAGTGTAGTGTAATAAGAACAGCTTTATCGTGACATATTTGCCAGAAATATGGAAATAGGAAAGAGATTGAAAGGAATATTTTAGATTTTTCTCTTTCAGAGTATTTATAGTAAAATGAAAGTCAAGTTTCTTTTTACTCATGTGGCTTTTAACACTTTTCTGCATGTCAGTGGGACTTATTAGCAACAACATAAAGAGAATTAATTTAATAAATTTAGATGGATGATGAGCTCGTTTGGGATTGAACTAATGGGAAATGCAAATGACAACTTAAAACTCCACATTGTTTATTATTAAACATGTGATAAATACAGCCTTTTCTCTGTATGGTCCTCCTGAGGAAACTTCTCATCTGGGAACCCATTGAAAATTGTGATGAAATTTTGCCTCCTCCCTGACCAATCTTCTTTTCAAAGCACTCATGGATGCTTAAAACACTCAACAGTATATTAAGAATAAACGACTTCCCTAGGGCTATGGAGGGGAAATGAAAGAATTATGGGTATTAGGGCCAAAGTAAAACTAGTAATATTTAGGTCATAAATGGAAATGTCACTTTGTCCTGGCACTGTTCACTTTGCATATTTACCATTTCAGTTATTTATACCCTACTTTGTTTTAAAAAAGATTTCAGGCAATGTATAAAAATATACAAAATAAAAAATAAGTGAGGAAATTGAGGTAAAAGGAAAATATTATGGAAAAACAAGTTGAAGTGGGGAGTGAAAGAATTTAACAAATGCTTGCTGCAGGATTCTGTCTGCTTGCTAAAAGTGGGTTGGCTATTTGCTCAGAGCTTTTTAGCAGCCATTGTGGAGGGGGAAGTGTAATTAGTTGCAAGAATCTCAAACTCATTAAGATATAAACAAGGCTACAGCTCAGGAGACCTGTACGATATCCCTGGTACTAAAATACTGAGTTAAGGGCGCCTGGGTGGCTCAGTCGGTTAAGTGTCTGCCTTTGGCTCAGGTCATGATCCCAAGTCCTGGGATGGAGTCCCACATCGCGCTCCCTGCTCAGCGGGGAGTCTGCTTCTCCCTCTCCCTCTGCCCCTACCCCCACTGGTGCTCTCTGTCTTTCATGCTCTCTCTCTCTCAAATAAATAAAATCTTTAAAAAAATTTAAAAAAAATAAAATACTGGGTTAAAATGTGACTTGTTTTCTTAATAATGTTCATAGGATAAATAAAACAACAAAGTTTACAGAGACATTTTTTGAACATTTTTCTTAATAAAATCAATGGCATAACACTGAGGAGTAATTCATTTAAAATGCATTCCAGTGGAAATGAGAGTGGGATAGTTCAGGTGCAGATTCCTGCTGGCTTGTCGATTTGAGTATTCAGAAATGTATTCATTACAAAAATTATAATTCTTTTCAGTGTTAATAATTATTTTAAATTTAAATAGGAGAGCAGGAACATAAGGAATAGCACGGAGGACCATAGGAGAAGGGAGGGAAAACTGAATGGAAAGAAATGAAAGAGGGAGACAAACCATGAGAGACTCTGGACTCTGGGAAACAAACTGAGGGTTACAGAAGGGAGGGGGGTGGCGGGATGGGGTAGCCGGGTGATGGGTATGAAGGAGGGCATGGGTGGTGATAAGCACTGGGTGTGATACACAACTAATGAATCACTGAACACTACATCAGAAACTAATGATGTGTCATGTTGGCTGATTAAACATAATAAAGAATAATCTTTAAAAAAATAAAAAATAGAGCTGTGTGTAAAAAATTTAAGTAATATGAATAAATACAATAAAAAAACAAAATGCACTTCTACTTTTCAAGATTGTTTAAAAGTTGGATTTTTTTCTTGATATAAACAAATGTGTTAGTGTGCATCTGTATACACACACACACGGCAGTAGAATTACATTTTGGCATCCACCACTCATAGATCCAGAGCCATCACTTTTAAATCCTGTGCTTTAGTTCATGTGAATATAGTGAAGGATCCAGCCTCTAGTCCATGTGGACTAATGGAATCCTTTTGTTTGGGGAGAGCGCTCTTTATGCTGCCAAGAGCAGAAGCCAGGAGCAGATGAGTCCTAGCAGACATCTGCCAGGACATTTACTCAGGGATTCTGCAGTAGAGCAGTCAATCAGGTCAAGCTCTGGGTCTCTGCCCCTCATCACCCATTCTTCAACCAGGCAGCATATGTCACATATCTGCTTTGGGGCCAGAGACGTGTGAGTGGAAACTTAAGTAGAAAGAAAAGCTCTTGCCCTTGTTTCTGCAAATGTCCTGGTGGCACAGAGACAGCCAGGTCCAAAAGACCACTGGATACTCTGCCTGGTCATGGAGAAAGAAGAGCATACTTAACAGAAATATCAGTGCAGGGAATTAAAATAGATATCACCTATGTGCTAAGACTTACCAGCAAAGATCAGAAACAAGGAATAAGATAAGGAATTTATGAAACAAGAATAGTAATGGCAAAGATTAGAGAATGTGAATATAAGAAATATAGTCTAATTATTAACATTGAACTCTGACTCCATTTCCAGGACAACAACACAAAACAGTTGAAGAAGAAATTAATGAGCTGGAAATGTGAGAAATGACATAAAATGACACATGGCAAAAAGGGATAAGCAAATATTTACAAGTGGAGACACGGATGAGTATTAGGAGTTCTAACATCTATCACAATGAGTGTCAGACGGAGAAAATGGTGAGAAGGTATAGAAAAGATAGAAAATTTATAGAAATGAAGTTGTGGTGAAAATCCCCAAATCCTGAGTGGGATGTATTCAGAGCACATACATAAACTCCTGGCTACTTGGTAGAGAGACTTTGAAGCATGAAGGATGAGGGGAAAAGTCCTAAAGTTTCTGTAAAGACAACAAATTACTTACAAAGGAAAGAGAGTCTAATTGACATGAATCTTAGTAGCAACATCAGGTTGTAGAAGTTGATAAAATCAAAGATGAAGAATGGAGATTAGAAAAAGAAAATTAAAGTTAGAAATAAGTAGATCTCAAATTCTAAGGATAAAATATAAGGAAATGAACAGGAAAATAAAGGTTAAACAAGTAAACTAAACAGTTTAATAACAGATTAGTAGAGTAAAGATAGAAAGATAGCAATTATTACAATATAAATCAAGAGAAGAGTCACATGAAATAATATCAAGTAAATGATCTTGAGTTAAGGAAAACAAAACAAAACTGATTTTCAATCTGTATAGAAAATATTGTCAAACAGGAAAGGAGGGAGAAAGAGGAAAGGAGAGGACAGAGTGACGAATATAGATAAGGACCTTTTGTCTTACAATCTTGAAGTGTGTTTCCTATTAGCATTTCATGGAGAGAAAACCAAGACGCTGACTCTAATATGACACCCTTAAACTCCAGCCCCTTACTTTAAGAGCTAGAACCTATAAGCGCTGTCTTTGTACTGAAAATCTCAAGGGTTGTGGTTTTTTATTTCAAACAGGTAGTAGTTGGGTATGGTATTCTTTCATGGCCTATGCAGCTGTTAACATCACCTCTTAACATTTCCCATGCAGCCGGAATACTGGAGTACTGTAGGGAGTTGGAGAAAATCACATGTACTCATAGAATTTAATGGCTGTTCAGAAATCTGGGACAAAGGATGTCACTTCACCAGTGAGGGTAATAGCATTTTAGCTGGAGTTGTCTCTAAAGCAGGCACTAGAGCAATACGCTTTGTACTTCTCGCTCTAAAAATGGTTTGACATTTTTTTCATTTATTTTAAAAAAAGAAAAGGGAAAAAGAAAGAAAAGAGAGGAAAGCAAGCATTAGGAAATACCTCTTTAAGGCTGTGGTTCAAATCGGTGAACATCTCTATAGATAGCAGAGGCCATTTTTCCATCATTGATCTTTCTATTTGGAGATATTCTTTTTTTTTCTTTCTAAATATTTTATTTATTTACTTGACGGGGCGGGGGGGGGGAGGCACAAGCAGGGGGAGTGGCAGGCAGAGAGAGAGGGAGAAGCAGGCTCCCCACCGAGCAAGGAGCCTGAGGAGGGGCTTGATCCCAGGACTCTGGGATCATGACCCAAGCTGAAGTCAGAGGCTTAACCAACTGAGCCACCCAGGTGCCCCTGGAGATAACATTTTTGAAGATAAAATTACAATAGTAAGCAGGTATTACTGCAGAATTCGGTAAACAACTGAAGCCCTTCCCTATGCTTCCTTCTCTGAGATTCTGTTTCCATTGTCTTAAACGCATAAAATACCATAGGAGAGAATACAACACAAAGGCCACTCATTCTAGACCTCAATGCCATAAAACTAGGCAAATAGTGTCAGTGAAATTTGTTGTGAACTAAGCAAACCTAATTAAATTACATCTCCAATTCAAAATGATGCTTGATCTGTGGTGTGATCATGCGTGTGTGAAGCTCCCACCTGGGTATGCTCATGTTTTATGATCTTTTAGACTTTTGGCAGCAAGTGTTATTATATCTACTTTCCCATAGCTTTCCTACTGTTAATGGAGTGAGAAATGAAATATGCTTTCTTAACTTCCCTTGGGCTTTAGTAAAGTCAGACTATGACTAGGCAACCAGCAATGGGAAACAGTGAGAAACAAATGGCAAATTCTCACAAATCAAGTCCTTCCTTAAGGTCAGCTATGGCGCATACACTGCACTGCAGCTAATAATAATAAAAGAAATAAACAAAGACTTGTAACCCTATTGCTCTTTACTCCTTCCTCTGCCCTCCATTCCTCCAGTTCTGTATTCCTAGGAGATAGGTGACTGTCAGTGTTAATCTTTTAATAAGTACAAACATGAAAACTAACATCAGCATGAACTGATTTACTTGACTCTGAGTTCCTTAAGGACAAGGAATTGTATCCTGTTGATACTTTAAATCCCCAGATAGAGAACAAGGCTTAGCTTATGTTAGTTGCCCAAGAGCAACATCATGTCGTTTCACATATATTTGTAGCACGCATCATACAGTTCTGCCAACTCCCCTGTCATGGAAAAGATAAAAAGTAGTGTCATGAACAAAGAACTTTGGACCTTCCACAAAACATAGAGGAGTCTGTTGGGATTTCCCTTCTCTGATTGTTCCACATTGATCTTTTGTAGAGGGTAGATAAACCCATACTCATTTTTATCACTGGGATGTTGAAACATCTTGACTTTTAAGTGATATAAGAAATGAGAAAGATTTGTATGAGAAACAGTAATATGAGACTATAAAATATCTAGCAGGGACATTCCGTTATTATTTTATCTTCAGCATTTTTTACCTTGGGAATTAATGAACAAAATAGTTTTTTCTGGAGAATGAATGGCTCATGGCAGTGTAGTGAGTGAAAAAAGCCAGGAGTCATTTAAAATCAACTAGTATTTACTGAATTATCTGCTCTACGGCAAGCCTTTGCTAGGCTTTGACTATCCTGGAGTAAGACAGATATGGTCCCTGCCCTCAGTGAGTTGACGTTTTAGGCTATAGGCAAAATGCCAGCTGACTAAACAAACAACCAACCAAGTAAAGCGGTATTTTCAGTGCTTCATAGGAAAGGAACAAGGTGCTGGAATAGGGCTGGGTGGTGGAGTGGGGGGGGGGGGTCACAGAGGGACTTTGGAGAGGGCACCGACAAGGTGAGAGGCTGAGAGGTAAGAAGGAGAGCCAGAGCCTCAGCACTGGAGAGTATTCCAGACCATAACCCAAAGTCAAAAATTTGAGGTGGGAAAAATTGGCATGTTAGATCTAGATTTGAATCTAAACATGGCCATCTATGAACCTAAGTGGGCAAGTTCCTTTACCTAGGATTCCTAGTTTCACATTCATAAAATCAAAATAATAATGCCTGTGTCGAAAATTGGTGTGCAAGTTAAAGCTCTCAATGACAAAGTACCCAAGACATCATAGACCTTCAGAAAATGTTGTTTCTCTTTCCTGCCAACATCTTATAGCTTTAGATGAATTTCTTAGAAAAGTCAGAGCAATAACAGCAATTAAAAAATGTCACATTTCCTAAGGATAAGTGTCATTTTGTTCCAAAAAGCACTTAAAAAAAAAACAAAAAAAAAAAACAGCTCCCCTTACATTGGAAACCGGGGATGTACTATATGGTGACTAACATAATATAATAAAAAAATCATTAAAAAAAATAATAAAAAAATAAAAGCTCCAAAAAAAAAAAAAAAAACAAAAAAACAAAAACAAAACCCAGCTCCCCCCAAACCAAAAAAAACCCTCCAAAACCACACAAGTCTTTTGGAAGCTTTAAACAGGATTCAGCTACACCCTAACTACTGGTTATGGTCACAGATTACCATACCTATTTTTTAATGCAAGTGTATTTCAGTAACTGCAGGGAAAAAAAAATCAAGATTGAAATGTAACAGATTGAAACCCTTACTTGATGAATTTTCAGTAATAGATTAGTGTGTATTTAATCACCTTTTCAGCATGAGTTAGTTTAATCTCTTTTACACTAAACAGACTGTTCAACAAGACTTCACAGTGCTTCTGTATCACCAGCAGAATTATTTTACTATCTATAGACATTTTGCATTTTAAAAAGCCCTACAAAAACATGTGTCTGTTTATATGACCTTTCATAACTAATTCCAGTTGGGTCTTGTCGACCAATTGTAATGCTTGTTTTCTTAACAAGCAAGTAACTTTCCCTTTTTTGGAACAAGAACATTTGATACATTAAATGATTAGAGCAATTTAAGTCCTGAGCAAATTCTGTTCACTAAAACGTGTTCCAGTGAGGTTTGCTACAGCCATAAAATGAGCCACAGTAAAATAATCCCTGGTATTAGTAACTCTAGAACCTCTGTGTGTTCTGTTTTAGAGTAAGTGATTGTACCTAAGTACTGTCCAGAACACACCACACACACACACACACACACACACACACACACACACACACCTTCAGATGGCATAAATCAGGACCTATGTTGTGGCTGTCATGATTGCAGAGAGGCCTGAGTATGGAAGCCAGGTCTGGGTTCACAGTGGCCTAGATCCCTTGAAACGTGGAAAAGACAGGCTTTTCCCAGATAGGGTCTTCTCTGCTTTACATGTGAATAACAGGTAACTTTGTCCTGCTGCCACTGAGACCTCTAGTGAGCAAGGTTGAGGTGGCTAGGAAAAGCTAATGGAGGGAGATGTTTCTACTCCTTAAAGGTTTACAGAGAGGTAGAAAGAGCCATTCAGAGTTTGTGGTGGTGCTGATGAGGAGAAAAGAGGAAAACAAGTTCGCCTGAGGAGAGTACATGGAAATTCAGCTGAAAACAAAATTGTGGTATAGGTGAAGTGAAACAAACTGAAATTACTCATTGTAGACGAAGCCAGGGTGAGTCACCTGCGTTAAGAATCTAAACAAAAGAAAACCTCACTAAAATTTTTTCTCTTAAGAGAATAGGAATGGAATATTTTTTGTCTAATTCATTCCCAGGAATATAGACATTCTTTCTGAGAATGAGACAGTAAAAGGAGATTTCTGTGGGTTTGAGTTAAAGGTGATTTTTTCTACTGGATACCTATGATGAATTGCAATGACTGAGTGAAATGAATCTTTTGATTTTGTTCAGCCAAGTTTGTCCTCTTTACTAGTGGCCTAGAATGCCTTTTGTCTCTCCATTTATTTAAATCCCACAGTTTCCTGTTAAAAATCTTCCCTCCTCTGGAGACAAATAAAAAAACAGACTCTTCACTTTAGAGAACAGACTGATGTTCCCGGAGGGGAGGGGGGGAGGGGAGGGGGTGGGGGATGGGCTAAATGGGTGATGGGGATTAAGGAGGGCACTAGTTGTGGTGAGCATTAGGTGTCGTATGGAAGTGTCGAATCACTTTATTGTACACCTGAAACTAATATTACACTGTATGTTAACTGACTGGGATTAAAATTAAGAAAAAAAAAATCTTACCTTCTCTGTTAAGTTTCTTTTGCTGACTCTTTTCAGTAAGCTCCCCTTTCTCTGACTTACCTTAGCTATTCTTTTATTATGGCGCTGGAAATCCTAGTTGAACCCAAAGGGGAAATAGAATCAGGCTGTTTGTATAGTGGGTAGACTGATGATCCCTTTCGGAATCTACATGCAAGATTTGTCAATCTTCTGTTTTGGTAGTAGAAGGAGGGAAGTGTTTTGTGGAAGTTGGGTGATGAAGACATGATGCCAATAAGGGTGATAAGATTGAATTTTTCCTCTCCTACCCTTTAGGGTAGGTTTTGAGCCCAGGGGAGAGAGAGAGGTGAAGGGTGGAGGAATCGTAATCATGAAAGAGTCAGTGAGGCATCAGATACAAGCAGTGCTGCTTTAGGGTCCATCAGAGCACTTACACCATGGATTTGGTAAGAGGATCATCCCTAATCCCCCCTCTGCCTCCTCCCTAGCCACAGAGCCCACTGATGCATCGTCACCTTGAGATGCAGGAGACCACTGTGTGGGACTGTTGAGCATGCCATCTGATGCTCCCACAGAAAGCACCAGCATCAGAAGCAAAGGTAGGTTACCTAGATGAAGAAGCCAGAGCAGAGGGACACAAGAGCGGATTGGTTACAAGAAAATGCAAGACCTCAAATAAGACTTTCAGAAATATATAGGGGAGATTCCTAGGTGGAGGAGAAGGGGATGGGGAGGGGCTTAATTGCTGCATGAGCAAATGGTCAAGAATCCTAATAATTTGACATAAATATTAGTATAATTTTATTTCTGCTCATAGTCTGGCATAGCCACTTCCAGCTATTTCCTTTACAACTGTCCTAGGTAATACATTTTTTTTTTTTTAAAGCCACTGGTTATAATTCAAAGTAGCCACATGTGCATTTCCTTAAAAATGCTACAGTTATGTCCAGGTTTTTACCAGAGGTTTATCTAAATTAATTAGTGTATCAATTTACTAGGGCTACCATTACAAACCGGATGCCACAACAATTGGATGGCTTGAACAACACAAATTTATTGTCTCAGAGTTCTGGAAGCTAAAAATCCAAGATAAGGTGTTGGCAGTGTTGACTCCTCCTGAGGGCTATGAGGGAGAATCTGTTCCATGTTTCTCCCTAACTTCTGGTGTTTGCTGGCAGTCTTCGGCATTTCTTGGTTTACAGATCTCTGCCCTCATTTTCACATGGGGTTCTCCCTGTGTCTTTGTTCAAATTTCCCCTTTTATAAGAATATCAGTCATATCGGAGTAGGGACTCACACCTTACTCCAGTATGACCTCATCTTAACTAAATGCATGCACGCCAGCCCTATTTCCATATAAGGTCACATTCTGAGGTACTGGGAATTAGGACTTCAATGTAAGAATTTTGGGAAGACACAATTTCAATCGAAAACATGTTCTGGACATGTTTAAAAACTACAGATGATAGAATTCTTGGTCTGAAAATCTGGGTCTAGTGGTGGGGGTGACGGTGCTGTCTTTGAAAAAGAAATGCTCTAGGATAATTAAGTTACTGGCTATTCCTTTGCCCTAGGTATTTTCTAACTAGTGGTGAAGAGAAAAAAGTGATCATGAATTGAGCAGATCCTCTTTCCTAGTCATAGCCACCACATTTTTTTCAAACCCAAAGGAGAACACGTGGTATAACCCACAGGCTGGCAATTGATAAAATGTACAAAGTCAGGGTGAGACAATGTGAGCTTATGACTACAGAATTTGTGGTAAGCTATTCATGGGAAAAGATTGGTTTTGAAACACGATTCCAGGTATGGTGGGTGTCCAACCCCTGAAAATGTCCACACCCTAATTCCTGGGATTTGTGAACATGTCATATTTCATGACACAAGGAATTTTCTGTATGTAATTAGGATTAGAGACCTTAAACCAAATTATCTGGGATTATTCAAATGGGCCCAATTAAGCAGGGAACTTTCTCTGGCTGGAAGTGATAAAGGTAAACTAGTGGGTAAGGTCAGGGAGATTCAAAGTATGAGAAGGACACAACCTGCTATAGCTGACTTTGAAGATGAAGGAGGAGAGGAATGTGGTGGCTTCTAGACACTGAGAATAACCCCTGGCTGACAGATGGCAAGGACCCAGGAACTCAGTTCTGCAACCACAAGAAATGGGAAACTGCCAATGATCTAAGTGAACTCAGAAGTGGATTTTTCATAAAACTTCCTAGAACCCAGCTACCCGACACTTTGACCTTGTGAAATCAGAACAGAGAAACCAGTGGAGCCAACCCAGACTTCTGACCTACAGAACTGTGATATATTTGTGTTGTTTTACGCACCTGAATTCATGGTAATTCGCTATTGCAGCAACAGAAAATGAATACACTAGGTGTCAGCTGGTTTCTCTTTTTAAATCAAGATAAGATTGGCTTCAGTCTCCCTTCCAAGATCTCTGCACAGCTTCAGGTCACGTACGACAATGTATACACTCGTGATCTTCTCCGGCACTGAGCTTCTGTGTCTGTTAGAGAGTCCTGTAAAGCACGTGTACAGTTGAATTTGCTTTGTCCCGGCCTGCTGGGAAATGAGTGACCTGAGATGCAATCCAAGTTGTCCCAGATGAGGCAGCCAAGGTCATTCCAGATGAGCTGACAGCCAGCTCATCTCCAGATAACTTGTGAGCAAGCCTGTGCAAGGTCAGAGCGGAACTGTCTGATCACCACATTTGTGCAAGCATAAACGCTCATTGTACGTCACCCAGGTTTTGTGATTATTTGTCACATATCATTTCAGTCTTATTAGGTAACTCACATTGACCTCTTATTAGATAACTCACGTTAAGGGAACTTGTGCTCCCTCAATAGTATCAGACTTTTCACTCTTTCTACTCTTTCTCATGCTTTAGCCACACTATTTCTAGACAATTTTAGTATTCTTTCTCTGTTTTTCTATCTCTCACTTATTCCTATTGATATTAATTTCCTAGTTTTTAAATGATAGCTTCTTTCAGTGGCCTCTTTATCAAAGGCAACTCTTTGCATCTGGAGAATTAGATGAGACTCTTCCATAAAGAGTGCATCATAGCAGGAGGTTAATTCTGAAGATGTCTTAAGTGATGTCCCCAGGAATTGGGGTAACCAGAGAATGGTTCTCCAGAAGTAATGTCTCAGGTCATAATTTCTTAGATTAGAGAACATCATTCAAGTTCAGCTATATTCAAGGGACCCTGCATCTGTCCTTCTGACATTCAGTTCCAAATTACCTTGTAATGTTATTTACATATATATGTCACAGATCTTCAACAAGATTGCAAACCCTTGAAAATAGGCTTTGTTTTCTGTATTTTTTGAAGTTATGATGTTTTTCAGCAAGCCCTGTATATAGTGGGCCCTAAGTCAATGTATTAATAATGATGATGAAGAAAAATAAGAGGCTGAAGGAAGAAGAGAGCTCATGTGAAGAATATGTCCAATTAGTTTCAGCTTCTCTTAATTTTTTTAAAATCCTTATCTGGGAGGATACACTATAGATTTAAAAAGGAATACATCCAAATAAAATTTCTTTTAAGAAATCATTCTTAGATTCTTAGTGTGGAATGTACAAATCAAATAAATAATAGATTGGAAACTGGAGACTTTGAAACTGGTGAAGTCAAGAAGCAGGAATCCAGCAGCCACTCACTGATTATTAAGTCAACGAAGATTGTAATTCATTGAAATAACCACTAGCTCCAAGTGCCTAAGACAGAAAGCTTGCTGGCAGGAAGCTATTGATGTGGAACTCATTGCTTAATGTTAAATTTGCTTTTAATAACTCCTTGGCAGAATCTTACTTGCAATTATAACACAAAGCAAAATACTTTCCAACAACGTGTGAAAATATCAAGTCTGAAATTCATTTTATTTAGAACATTCACCCCTTGCCTTGCACTTGGAATTTCCACTGATTCCTATATTCATTTATAATTTACATAATTTCCCCAGACTGTTAATAAAGATTAGCTATAGATTCAGAGAATCTTAGTTTTAAAAATAACTTTTATTAATTTTCTCAATTCAAAAGTAACATATACTTATAGTAGTAATCCACATAGCCCGTTTTAAATTCCTAGCATGTACACACAGAAGCTTGGCATTTGCCATTTTTAGATAATTATCATAACATCCTGACCTTAATATAATGGCGTTTGAAATCATAAAATAGTAACGTTTGGTTGAGTGTCCAAATAGTTGTTGAGGGGTATATCTCAACCTAAAAATAAAGAAGAGGGATGCACTGTTCCCTTTAAAGTCTGTCTTACCATCCTAACTCCTGGTGCTCAGGTATTACTCTTGTGATACTAACTATGGAAGATGCAACATGGCTACAAATTGGTTGCTACTCTTCCTGTTGAGAGGTAGAGTCCCATGCCTCTGTCCTGGAATCTGCGCTGGCTTTAGTGACTTGCTTAACTAGCAGAACACGGTGGAAAACACTTTCTGGAACTTTTGAAGATAGGTTCTTGCAGTTGTTATTGGGGCTTCCCAGAACACTGTAGGGAAGCTTTGAGCTGCCACATAAGAAATCTGCCTAATTTGAGCCTGCCATGCTGGAGAGATGCTTCAGCTGGCAGTCCCAGCTAGCCCTCATTTCCAGCTATAGCTTCCTGGATGCCAAACAGGTGAGTGGAGCTGTCTTGGACTCTTCAGAGTGGTCTGTTAGTCAATTGACTACCACTGAATAGCCTCAGTCAATGCTTTGAGAAACAGAAAAATCAGCCTGAATTCTTGGTCCATAAAACTACAGCTCTATTAGGATGGTAATTTTTTTTAAGTCATCAAATTTTGGGAAATGTGTCAGTTATCTATTCCTGAGTAGCAAATCACACCCATACTTAGTGACTTAAAACAATAACAACCATTATCTTTCAGTGTTTGTATGGGTCAAGTCAAGGCACAGCAGGGCAGGGTTATCGCTACTTCACAGTGTCTGCACTGGGAATACTTGAAAGCTGGGAGTGACTTGCTGGCTGAGGGCTTGAGTCATACGGAGACATTTTCTCCTTCCATTTCCGGTTGTTGATTCTGGCTGTTAGCTAGGACCTCAGTTGGACTGCTGGGTGGAACATCATGTGTCTTTGTGGCCTTTCCATATAATCTCTTTATGTGGCCTAGTATGGGCTTCCTCAGAGCTTGGTGCTAGGTTCTAAGAGATGTGAATGCTCTATTGCCTCTTATGACCTATTCTTGGAAGTCACATATGTTCTTTCTGATGTAGTTATAAGCCACCTAGATTAAGGGAGGGGAAGATAAATTTCAGGTGCCCAAGTCCAGGGTGTTTTTCCTGGGACTGAGGGGTTTCCTAGAACACAGGACTTTCCATGCTAAAACCAGAAAAGTTCTAGGCAAACCAGGATGAATTGGTCACCCTACTAAACCCCATGTTCTGAAGGAGCATCAGAGTCATATTGTATTTAGAACATGTTGGGTGGGAGATAGTGTTGGGGCCATATTTGAAAAATAAATTCTCCCATGGGTGTTTTCTTTATGCAGGAATGTATAACTGGAATACCAATTAATGTTGCAAGGGCAACAGACAATTCATAGGAATGTAAATTCCTTGAGGAAAGAGATTTTGTTGTTCTTGTTCATCACTGAATCTCAGGACCTAGAGTAGTGGCTGCACATAGTTAATGTTAATAAATATTTATGAAATGACTGAATGAATAAATAGTAAGTTCTATAACATTCCGTTCCATAAAATCCAGCCAATACCTGACTTTAGCGCACTTTTTTTGCTTACTAATAACCAGAGGAGAAATTGCTTTAAATGTTTGCTTAAAATGAAATGGCAGCTTTCCAGGGCAGCAGAAACTAGAAAACTAATCAAAACCAATAAACTTTAGAGAATATCACTTCAACCTCATGAGACCAGTATTAGAATTCTCTTTATTAGGTTCACTTAATAGGCAGAATCTTAGATGACTGCAGCAGGGGTAAGAAGAGGGTGCTCAGGGGCCCTTATATTTGTCTAATCTCTAGGGTGTTCCTGTTGTGACAGGGTCCTTTTGGTTAAAAGTCATACCCATCCTCTAAGTAAGTGGTGGTTAGGAATACTTCTCCTGCCTTAAAAAGTCCATGAAAAGGAAAAGGGAGAATAGGACAAATTCTAAAACTAGCACCTAAGGTTTGATAGAGAAATAGCAGTTAGGAAAAGTAAGGAGAGGAAGTCCATGCTTTAAATCACATTCTTTAAGGACGTGATATAAACCCACCGCAGAAAATAAAGGGGGAACAGACTCATTGGCAGCTGGCTATAGTCTGTGTTTATTACCTCATCTTTCATATTAGGGAATTTACTGTCCAAAGTTGAAATATGGGGTAACATTATTTAACAACTCCAAATTCTTAATAGTTTTTAAATAACACGTTTCTGACAGGAAGACATTGACCTTAAAGAATTAAGTCCTCTTTTGGGGAAAAATGAGAAATGAGATGAAATGATAAGATCAAGATAGAGAATGGAAGAGCTCAAAAGTCAGACCAAAGGAATTTTTTTTTCCATATTGCAAAAGGGCGACTTTTCTCTATTTTTACCTTGACATGTCAGTGCTTTTATATTATTTCTGTACATTCTCTATAATTCTGTTAGTTTCTTAATTTTGAAGTTTGTGAAATTTTAAAAAGGTATAAAAGCCTACTTCTATTCAGTATTCTCCACATTTTTGCTAAAATGAGAGATTAGATATTAAGTTATATTTCCAAAATAAAATAATATTAAACTCCATAGAGAAATCCTGTGATTAAACACAGCATCATGCCATATAAGCTATAAACTTTACTAAGAGAATTTGTCATGATATTGAATAATTCTGGTATAAATTATTGACAAATGACAGACAAAATTCTAATGTAGTTAACAAAATGAATTAAAGCCACTTGAAGATAAATCTCTTTAGTAGTTTCATGCTATTTAAAAACTATTGAAAGTTTGGAGTTGTTATGTAATCTCATGTTTCAACTTTGGACAATATTAATAAGTTCTCTATCATAAAAGATGAGGAAATGAACACATGGTATTGCCAGCTGCCAAGATGGCCTCTGACTGTTCTCTCCTGGCATTCACACCCTTGTGCCATTCCCTCCTTCACTGAATAGGGCTGACTTGTGTGACACACTGAAACTATGTGAGATAATAAATGTGTGTTATTTTCAGTAGCTAAATTTTGAGGTAATTTGTTACAAGGCAATAACTGATTCACACACCTACACTAATTCCCACTTTCTGTCTGCTTTCACGTATTTATTACTAATTTGATATTCATATTTGATATTAACATCAACATCACCAAGATTTATAATCTTATATTTCATTTTGTGACCATAATATCTAATTTTTAGTCTTAATTAACTCTATTTCAATGGAAGTATAAAAATTTCAGAGCTCATGAACAGCCCTTTTTAATATGAATTTTTCCCTTCTGAGTTTTGAATTATATTTAGTTGGCTGGATTTCAAGTATTTTTTAAAATAGATTAGATGTATTCTACTTCCAGCTGTACAAGAGTTTAAGGCCAGTCTAATATTTCCTAACTTTCTTATGAATTGCTTTTTCTGTTTGGATACCCATACTTCCTTTGTGTGTGTGTGTGTGCGTGTGTGTGTGTGTGTGTGTTGTGTGTGAAATTAAATAACTTCACCAGACATGGGTCAGTGGTAATCACTACAGTTTTTCCTAGGCCATGATGTCTCTATTTCTTCTATCATGTGAATAAATATTTTTTGTTCCATATATTTAGTTTGCTCTTCGAAAGTTCGGGAATATCAAATCAGTGTATATGCTAGGCTATATATTAAAAGCAGGGCCTCCGGAGTCAGGCTGCTGGGTTAAATCATTGATTGGTCATTTATTAGCTCTAAGACCTTGTATACGTCTTTTAACCTTTTTTTTTTTCTGGTGTGTGTATCAGTTTTCTAATCTAAAAATGAAGATACTAATATTATCTGTCTTTTGAAGATTTGATAAAGATTAAATAATTAATGCGTGTTTGATAGGTATAAGAAGGATAAGCAAGGGTTTCCCTGTGTTTACTCTGTTTGATGTTCATTTAGCATCATTAAGTATCTGTAAGTTTCTTTGTTTCATCAAATTTGGGATATTTTCAGCCCCTACTTATGCAAATAATTTTTCTATTCCATTCTCTCTTCTCCTTCTAAGATTCCCATTACCTATATTTTAGATTATTTGCTATTTAACAGGTCCCTGAGTCTCTGTTCTGTGTTCACAATTTGATATTTTTCATATGTGATAATTACTACTGATCTATATTCAAGTTTTTTTTTTTTTTTTACTTTCCTCTGTTATCTATTCTAGGCTTAGGTTGTTAAATTCATCCTGTGAAATTTTTAGTTCAGCTATTGTATATTTCAGTTCTGAAGTTTTCGTTTTGTTAGGTTTAACTTACATGTCTCTGCTGAGATTTATCATTTTATTTATTGTGAGCTTATTTTGTTTTACTTCATTCAGAATAGTTCCAGAAGTTTCCCTGTTAGTTTCAACATCTGTTTCACCTCAGGATTGATCTTGTTTGATTTTTTATTGCTGTTGAAATGTCTTCCACTTTGTGTATGTGTGGTTTTTAAATTTTTTTTTGGTATGTTAAGCAGTTTTGGATTGGATTCCAGATACTTATGACTTAAATTGTGGGGATTTTGGATTCTGTTATTTTTCTCCAATGAGTGCTGTTTCTTTATCAGGCTATTATCTTGGCTGAAATGGACATGTACACTCTGTTTCTTTAATGGAAACTATAGTGTCAATTCTTGTTCTTTTTGTTTGTTTGCTTGCTTTTGCTAATCTGCTTCGATTCTGTGCCACACATGCATGTTTCGGGGGCCAGTAGAAAATATGGGTAGACAGCATTTAGGATTCAATCTCCAAATGGCTCTTTCCCTTCAGGGTTTTCCCCACTTTCTTCAGCATCCATGGTATACATGATTTTAGTTTTCTTGTTCTCTTGGTCAGAAAAACTGTAATCTTCCCACTGGCACCTATCTTGCATGTGACATGCCAACACCACTTAACCTCTTGCTAACAGCCATGAAAATGGGAATTTTCTTGGTATAGCTCCTCTCTTCCCTTGCAGATGTTTACACAGTGCAAGAATCTGTCCACTGTACTCTTTTACCTTCAGGCAATTGCTTTTTGTATGGTGTCTGAATTTTACAATTATTTTCTGTGGGGGGAGCTGTCTGGCATGGTATTTACTCTGTCTGTACTAGAATCAGCAATCCCTCTCTTATTTTTGAAAAATTTGTTCCTTTGTTCCTTTGTTTTAACTGAGTTTTGAGTCAAAGTAATAGCAAATAGGTGTTTTTTATTCAACCAGCTCTGACTAAAATTTCTTCCAATTTGATTTCTTTTAATAAAGGACTGAAACATACCTAGTTTACAGTTCTTCTCTGTCTTTGTAAATCTCTTTATAGCAAACCTAAGCATTGAAAGGCAAGGTTGTTTTTGTTGAACCTGTATTTAAAACCATAGTCATGTTTCAAAGCACAACTCCCAGAATGAGTGAGGAGTTGTATAATGAGGCAGAACTAGACTACTTGTTAACTGGATAACACTGGGTAAGTTGTTAATTATTGTGTACTTCTGTTTGTCTGTGTATGTGGACAAAAATATCTACTTCAGAGGACAGTGTTGAAGATTAAATGAAATGATGAATATAAAGTCTCTATAAAAGAGTAAGAAATAAGGGGAGCCTGGTGGCTCAGTCACCTAATGTCTGCCTCAGCTCAGGTCATGATCCCAGGGTCCTGGGATAGAGCCCCATGTTGGGCTCCCTGCTCAGTGGGGAACCTGCTTCTCCCTCTGCCTGCTGCTCTCCCTGCTTGTGCTCTCTTTCTGTCAAGTAAATAAAAATTAAAAAAAAAAAAAAAGAGTAAGAAATAAGAAAGTGTTTTTTTTTTTTCTCCCATCGAACTTCTCATTTCACATTGTGCCCAAAGATGCAGGTAATAGGGCTTCCTAGATTATTATACCTTTCACGCAAAGGTGAGGGTGTCTCTAAAACTTAAGGTAACCCACATATCTTGTATATCAGTAATATTACCTTGAGAACTCATTTTTAATGTGCTGACAAGCATTAATTTCACTAATGAAACCCCATTTTTAATACTCATTATTTTCATTGGAAAAATCTAGTATTGATCAGAAATAAAGGTAGCTGAAGCCCTTGGAGTAG
This sequence comes from Ursus americanus, assembly GCF_024610735.1. Classification (NCBI taxonomy): domain Eukaryota; kingdom Metazoa; phylum Chordata; class Mammalia; order Carnivora; family Ursidae; genus Ursus; species Ursus americanus. The sequence continues at coordinate 13,843,387 of NC_142139.1, forward strand.
CTGCATCTGAAGTGTGGATTTGCTGATATAATGCTTAGGTGACCATCCCTGGAATGTGAATTTTCAATTGTGATAATTGATTGAATCTAGGGTATAACTTAAGCTAAAGAGCAGACACATAGTACCATACTATCTATGTTGAAGTATTTTTAAAGCAAATTTCACACGTGCATTTGGTATTCTGAAAATTTCAAATTGTAAGTGTCATGGCTTATAAAATTCTGACTCAGGGATTCGAGGATTCAAGACTAGTATTAGTTAAATCTAAGCCATATCAAGATTTAAGTCTAATTTTATATCATAGTTGGGAAGCAAAGCTACTATGGCGTACTAGTTCCAGAATTTCTGAATCTGTTTGGAAGGAGATTCTAAGAAACTTGTATTGAAGCTGTATTTTCATAACAAGATCACTATTTTTACTACTTGATGCTTATTTGGATAGCTTTGAATATGAGATTATGGGGGACCTGGCTTTGATACTTTCACTGGACAAACTTATGAAATATAGCTCTTTAAAAAGTTGAGGTGGATATGGGTTTTATTTTTAATAATCCATGTGCAATACATATAAGGCATTGATGCCCAATTTTAAAAATTTTGAATATTTGATTATTCTGAACTGTATAAGAGGCAAGATTATCTATCTATCTATCATCTGAAGTGGGAAGCTTTACAGCAAAGTTTGATTTGAGCTCCACAAATGACCGTAAGGTAATGTAAGTTCCTTTACTGTAACATTAAGCATTAATGTGTGTTTTCATGGTCCAAACATAATGGCAGGTTTAATAAGAAACACGTTTTTGGTCTAATAAAAGTGTTATTTTAGATCATATTTGTTTTTCCTAAGAAATTGGTAAATTGGAGTATAACAAAATAATAAATCTGTGTTGTCATTATATTTATAGTTTCATGGACCAATTACAATTTTTAATATGATTTTTGAAAGCTATTTACAAGGCTGCCTAACCACTATGAGACTTCACTTTGTTATTTATACGACTATGATTCTTTGAAAGCAAATTATATTTGTAAATTGCCTGGTGATGAAAGAAGATGTATAAAATTTATAATTTCTTCCTTAGACTGCAAATTATAGTGAAACGTTTAAACATATGATTGTCAATAAGTATGGGGTTTTTTTCCCTTAAATAAACACTCCTGCCCTAAAATCTTACTCTTTTCTGTTCTTTAGAAACTAGAGTCATTAACGTTTTGTTCTTGAGAAGTCTCTAATTTCCAAAGCTATTCTATGTTTCAAAAAGGCTTAACGCTATCATGTGGTCCCCTCAAGCTTAGACAAAGAATGATTTGGAGATTATTAGCATATGGAAGAGAGAGAGCATCCTGAGAGAGAAAACAAAATAAGAAAAACAATAGGATAGAGGAAAGAGCCCTGAGGAAAGCCAACATTAGGAAAAAGAAAGAATTTCAGGCAAGGGTAGTCTGGAAATCATAGGCAGATGCAATAGTAAGCTTATTATAGGCAAAGAAAAATTGTGAAGAAAAGGGAAAGACAGCCAAACTGGGATGTTGGATTGGAATCTGAAAAAGCCTGAAAACCCTTTCCCTCCCCCCCAGGCCCCCCCTATTATACCAAGTAAGCTCAATCTTGCCATGAACTTAAAACTGCCCAGAAAATAAACTTTATTAAAAAAATACATTTGACATGTAGAATTTATTGGATTGGAATAACACCAGACTGAATTAAACAGAATAAATTATTGTGACAGGTCAATAGAAATAATCAAAACTGAAACACATGGAAAGAGATAATCTAAAAATTACTAAACAGGGGCACCTGGGTGGCTCAGGTGGTTAAGCAACCACCTCTTGATTTTGTTTCAGATCATGATCTCAGGGTCGTGAGATTGAGCCTCATGTTGGGCTCCGTGCTGAGGACATGCATGAAAATAGATTAAAGTTTTTTCAGGATGAAGAGAAATAATTCCAATGGAGGGTTGGATTTTTAGGAAGAAAATGGAGGGCACAAGAAAGGGTAAATATGTAGATAAATATAAAATATATTTTAAAAATTTTCTTTAAAAGACTGTTGGCTGTTTGGAGAAAATAGGATTAACTGGAATTTAAGTAAAGACTTGAAAAAAGAAAAAAAAAAGACTCCCGTTCCCCCCCCCCGAAAATACAATAACAATGCATTGTGAAATTTGAAATATGTAGACATAAAATATATACCAATAACACAGTGGGAAGAAGGGCATATGTTAATTTCTTACATTGTTTGTGAAGTTGTATATTATTAATTCAAAGTACACTGTGATAAATTAAGGACAGATATTATAATCTCTAAGTAACCACTAAAAAGGGATACACAATGAAAAATCCAATAGAATAGATGAAATACTAAAAAATATTCAAATAATACATATGAGGCTATGAAATGTAGAGCAAAGGAAGAAGAGATGGACAAATAGAAATCAATTAGCAAGGTGAAAGACATAACCATATCAGTAATTATATCAATATTGATAGAATAAAAATTCCACTGAAAATACAGAACATGTCAGATTGGATTTGAAAATGAGATCCAACAAACAGCTTATAGTTGGGTCTTGTTTTATAAGCCATTCTGACATTTAGCCTTTAAAAATAAAGATACAAAGAGGTTGGAAATAGAAAGATTGGAAATCCACTTATAAAAAATCAATTTAGCTGTTTGAGTAGTAGATAAAGTAGACTTCATGTCAATGAGTACTACCAAGAATAAAGAAAAAAAATTGGGAACATTTATGTAATGAGCTTATTCTAAAATTACAGTAATTAAGACAGTGTGGTTTGAATGTAAGCATAAGCAAACAGAGCAACAGAACAGAATAGAGTGTGGTGTAGACCTATACATATACAGTCAACTAACTAATCTGTGTTGTTTAAGGTTCTATGGCTTTTGAAAAATGCATAATGTCATGCATTTACCATAACAATTTCATACAGAATAGTTTCACCATTTTAAAATGCCCTGTGCTTCACCTATTCATCCTTCCTCTATCTCCCAAACCCCTGGCAACCAATGATCTTTATACTATCACCATACCTTTGCCTTTTCCCAAATATCATAAAGTTGGAATCATACACTAGGTAGCCTTTTCAGACTGCCCCCCAAGAAGTTACCTTCTGTATATTTGCAGTTAATCATTTCTTCTACTCTTAGCCTCAGGCAACTTCATATCCGTTTTCTGACTGCATAGTATTGCCTCTTCTAAAAATTTTATATAAATTTAGTCATTCCCTTTTGCCTCTTTTCTGGAACTCCACTCTGATATTTCTTAAAACTTCACATTTTAGGGGTGCCTGGCTGGCTCTCTTGGTAGAGCTTGTTACTCTTGATCTCAGGATTCTAATTTTGAGCCCGACATAAAAATAAAATCTTAACAACAACAACAACAACAACAACAACAACAACAACAAAAGTCTTCACGTTTTATCTTATTTGTCTCAACCTCTCTTTCATATCTGTTTCCATTTGTCGCTCTTCTGGGTAATGTACAGTTTCTTTTAATCTTCCAGATAAATAACTCTAGTGAGCTGTTTCTAACAAAACACATTGGTTTCTGTACACAGTTTTCTCAACTCTCACTATCTGATTCCCCTCCCAAGAAGCAACCACTTTTGACTTTTCTTAAAAGAATTTATCAAAAATTTTCCAACAGAGTCTAAGGTCAGATGCCCTCCCAGCAGAATTCTACCAAACACTTAAAGAACAATTAATACCTATTCTTCTGATGCTGTTTCAAAAAATAGAAATGGAAGGAAAACTTCCAAACTCATTCTGTGAGGCCAGCATTATCTTGATCCCCAAACCAGACAAAGACCTCACCAAAAAGGAGAATTACAGACCAATATCCCTGATGAACATGGATGCAAACATTCTCACCAAGATACTAGCTAATAAGATTCAACAGTACATTAAAAGGATTATTCACCATGACCAAGTGGGATTTATTCTTGGGCTGCAGGGCTGGTTCAATATCTGCAAATCAATCAATGTGATATGCTACATTAATAAAAGAAAGGACAAGAACTCTCTTTAGTGTAGGAATAGAGGGAACATACCTCAATTATCATAAAAGCAATATACAAAAGGCCCACAGTGAATATCATTCTTTTTTTTATAAAGATTTTATTTATTTATTTGACAGAGACAGCCAGAGAGAGAGGAAACACAAGCAGGAAGTAGGAGAGGAAGAAGCAGGCTCCCAGAGGAGCCCGATGCGGGGCTCGATCCCATAACGCCGGGATCACGCCCTGAGCCGAAGGCAGACGCTTAACGACTGAGCCACCCAGGCCACCCAGGCGCCCCTGAATCTCATTCTTAATGGGGAAAAACTGAGAGCTTTTCCCCTAAGGTCAGGAACACAACAGGGGTGTCCACTCTTACCACCGTTGTGCAACATAGTACTGGAGGTTATAGCCTCAGCAATCAGACAACAAAAAGAAAAGGCATCTAAATCTGCAAAGAAGGGGTCAAACTTTTGCTCTTTGCAGATGACATGATACTCTATGTAGACACCTTAAAGATTCCACAATAAGAAAACAATCCCATTTACAATTGCACCAATTGCACCAAAAAGAATAAAATACCTAGAATAAACTTAATCAAGGAGGTGAAAGACCTGTCCTCCAAAAACTATAAAACTGATGAAAGAAATTGAAGACAACACAAACACGTGGAAAGATATTCCATGCTCATGGATTGCAAGAGCCAATATTATTAAAATGTCCACTCTATTAAAAATAATCTACAGATTTAGTTCAATACCTATCAAAATACCAATAGCATGGTATTAGAAAAATAATCCTACAACAAATAATCTTAAAATTTGTATGGGACCACAAAAGACACCAAATAGCCAAAGCAGTCTTGAGAAAGAACAAAGCTGAAGGTACCATAATTTTAGATATTAGTTATATTATAAATCTGTAGCAATCAAAACAATGTGGTACTGGCACAAAAACAGATACATAGAACAATGGAACAGAATAGAAAGTCCAGAAATAAACCCAGGTTTATATGGTCAATTAATCTATGACAAAGGAGGCAAGAATATACCATGGGTAAAAGACAGTCTCTTCAACAAATGGTGCTGGAAAAACTGGACAGCTACATAGAGAAGAATGAAACTAAATTACTTTCTTATACCATGCATGAAAATAAACTCAAAATGGATTAAGGACCTAAATGTGAGACCTGAAACCATAAAATTCCTAGAACAAAACATAGAGAGTAATTTCTTTGACATCAGCTGTAGAATCATTTCTCTAGATATGTCTCCTCAGGCAGGGGAAACAAAAGCAAAAATAAACTTTTGCAATTACCTCAAAATAAAAATACATAAACAACTTATGCAACTCAACATCAAAAAACCCAATAATCTTATCAAAAAATGGGCAAAGAACCTGAACAGACATTTTTACAAGAAGATATACATGTGGCCAACAGACACGTGAAAAGATAGTCAACATCATTAATCATCAGGGAAATGCAAATTGAAACCACAATGAAATATCATCTTACACTTGTCAGAATGGCTAAAATAAAAAACACAAGAAACAGCTATTGACAAGGATCTTTCTGATTATCTCTGGAAAATTCCCTTTGCCATTCTCCTAAATTGGATTCCAAGTTTATTTGATATCTCTCTCTTGCTCTCACGCGTGCACTTTCTCATCTTGCATGTATTCTCTTTTTTTTAGGGGAACACATTTTCCAATATTTTGTCAATGTAAAAAGATGATCAAGGAAAGGGGCATTTTGATTATTGACCTCAATATGAATGTGTCTTCAGTCCCTTTGCTCTAATTGGACTTGGATTTCCACTACACTTTGAATGCTTGGTGTCTTGGCATCCCCCTGGAATTCAATTTTATAGAATCTTTTGCTTCTCTCCTGTTTTGAATTTCTTGTTTTCTATATCCTATTTCCTTCTCTTTCTTGATTTACTTTGTTTGTTGGAGGGCATCCTTCTGTTAATTTCTGAGCAAATATATATCGGAGAGGTAACAGTTTTGAAAATTCAGGTGTCTATAAAAGTCTTCATGTTACTCTTATTTTTGATTTATGGTTTGGGTAAAATTGGAAGTATTTTCCTTTGAATTTGATGGGATTGTTGATTTGTCTGAATTCCATTGCTACTCCTGAGTTCTCTCAGACTATCTGAATCCTTGTTATGTTTAAAGTAACTTCCCTGCCTCATCCCAGTGCTGTGAAATATCACAATGATTTACCTTCAAGAGGGTTTATTTTCATCCCTTCATCCGAATACTTCGTCAAACTTCATTCTAGAAATTTGTGTCTTTCAGTTTTAAATTTTTTTTTCTTAAATTATTTTATTAATGGCTTCTGTACTTCCATTTTCCCTGTTTCTCATCTCTTTCAGCCTGCATTATCCAGGTGTTAACTATCTTGCTTGATTCTCTAATTTCATATATTTTTCCTTGCTTTCCATTTCTTTATCATTTTGCTCCCTTTCTTGGAGAGTTTCTTAACTTCATTTTCAAACTTTCTATTGAATTTTTTATTTCTGGATATCTATATTTATTTAGAAGACTTCTTTATTAGTTTCTAAATATTCCTTTTTTAAACTACCATCATTTTCTTATTTCACAGATATAATATGCTTTCCTACCTTTCTGAAGACATTAGCAATAAATTTTTAAGTTTTTTTCTTCTATAGTGTCAATTTCTTCAAAGTTACTTTGTCTGTTTGGAAACATGTTAAAGACTTTATCACATTTCTGTTGTCTTTGATTTCATCATCATAATTAAGAGTGGAAAACTAAAATGTTAATAACAGAGAAAATATAGGTGGAGATTACTGACTTTAGCTGTTCTAGAATGACCTGATTGGGATTTTTGCTGGAGAATCTCAGTACTTTAGGTTTTCATAAGATTGCAGGTTTCTAAGACAGTTTTCTTATAAAATTCTCTTTGGAGTGTAAAGGGTTAATACTCTGGTAGTTGAGTAGGAAACTGGGTTTTGTGTTTCAGCCTTCAACATTTAATATGTATTAGTCAATATTAGTTAGTCAATCCTCCATTTCTCCAGAAAATAATTCTCCAGTCTTCAATTAGGATTGAGGAGGGGCATCATCAGGATTTGAAGAGGAAGGTACGTTTAGGAAACCCTAAAACCCTAGGTTAGCACACATCTTTTACCTAATCGTCCTACTTTTACTTCCCCTGTCCACTACAAATTCCAAAAAAAGCTGTTGTTATAATTTCTGAACCTTTTGAGGATTCTTCTGTGTAAACCCAGGTTCTTCGATTTCACTACTCTTGATTTTGGGCTAGGCATTCTGGCTCTAACTCTCTTATTTTCCAGGTTTCAAATATTTGTTACTGTTGTCCTCTCTCTTGTTTTATGAATTTTTGTCCTTGAAATATTCAGTTATAGTGACAATTTTTGAGACAGTGAAATTGGATGTGTTTGTTAAATATCTTTTAACTCAGAAGGTTTTTACTTTCTTGACTTCAGAGGTTGATAGATAAAAACTTGTACCACCATTTATGAGAATACTTACTATGACAAATGTGTAATATTAGAAAATATATAATGAACTATTTGTATCTCTTAGTTTATTTTAAGCATTATTTTGATGAATGCAGAATATTTTCATGACAAGTAAATTACATTTGGCAATAAAATGATTAAACTTATTGATGACTACTAATTATTCTAGTGTGTTTGGCTACTAGCAATTACTTAGAATACCACAATAGTGGTGGTATCTACACTTGTATATAACCTTTCAAGTGTTTTCCAAACTTGTCTTCTAATTGATTTACCTTCATTAAAAAAAATTGTCTTTATCAGTATTATAAACTCAAGAGAACGTACAATAAGACTGTCATTGCTGTGGGTATTCCCCATATGTCTGATAAGAGCACTAACTTTATTTTATTGCATTTAAAAGAGGGAAACAGGACTGAAGGGCATCATACTCTAAAAACTTGTATTTTATAGTTTAATAATTGACAGATGGGTAATCTAGAGAATACACTTATGTAACATTTTTAAAGCTAGCGAAAGTTCATAAAACTTTAAAAGAACCAATTTTGTTTTTTCTTTTATGGAATCATTAAAATAATCCATCTGATTATCATCTGTGCACTTAGGCAGAATAAAAGCTTACTGGCACTGTGTGTGACACACTCAGTTCTAAGCTCTCAATTTTTCCAGTGGTTGTGCCAAAACTATTTTAAAATGGTACCTGAGCCTAGTATTGCTTAATATGTTCCTTGAACCTTACTTGGTAAAAGATAAGTTTATGTTTTCAAGGCTATCCTGATTTCTGTTTTTAGTTCAGTTTAATATGAATGTTTTAAATTTGCATGATCTGACAAGAAAACAATGTTAAAACCTGAGGGCTTTTTCATTTATAAAAATGAAACCCAAAAAATAAAATGAGGAGACTGATTTTATATTTTTTTAAATATTTTTTCTCATTTTTAGAAATTAGGCTATAGGTCAGTCAGTCCATGTTTGAGAACCTTTTGAGCTATTTAATTTTTGTAGAGACAATACTTTTTTTCAAATTAGAATAGGTGGATATTATAACTGCAAGTATGATCCAATTCAATTTTGTAACTCTCTGATTTTTCTTCAATTAGACCTAATTTTTGTTTGAATAGAAAACTCCAGAAATAATTCTCCTACTTAAAGTGAGGTCTGAAAATGTATAACAAGTTACCTGCTTTTCTCACTATTTTGAAACAATATTAGTTTGATTTATAAATGGTGGGTTAAAGGATTTCATTTAGTAAGTTTGTTTTTCCTCAGAATAGTCTGTCTCTTCTAAAAGATCAAGTTGTTGACTTTTCCCCCAAGAATTGTAGCTATGAGTGAGGTGAAACTAATGTTAATAGTGAAAATGTTTATTTGAAAACAACTAATATGAGTGATAGCCTAGACGAGGCTTCTGCTTTCATTGGTGTACAAGAACCAGAGGTATGGAAGAGTAAGGGCAATAAGTAATGATATAAACACTCCATCAGACACTGTTTTATGAGCTTTACGTGCATTAACTCATCTTTATAACACCCCTGTAAGGTAAATAAAATTATTATTACCCCCATATCATAGATGGAAACATATAGAGGCCAGTCATTTATTAAAATGGAAGTCTACAAGCTTAACCACCACTGTAAATTACTGCTACTAAAAGAAAATTATACAGAAAAACATATGAGATTGTTCCCAAAGTAAGAAAAAGAAGGGGGGGAAAGGACATAGTGAAACCAAATGACTCAAGATCACTCTGGCTCTAGTTTACAAAATAAGTCACTAATCAGTATTATTGTGAGATTTTAATCTTATTTTGCTTATATGGAGAACACAATAATTAAAGATAATTAATGTAAATTTATCACATTAGAATCAAGAAGTACTTAGTGTGCAGGTTCTCAACTTTTTGGTATTATCATTGAAATACAATTTTTTTTCTTCTATAAGCGTCTAGGACAAGGCCATATACTAATGTGTATTTAATTAAATTTAGCTTAATCAAGTAAATTTTGTGTGTAAGATTATATAATCCAAATATAACATTGCCTTGGCCTTACAACCCACAGTGACATATCCAAAATATTTACAAATTCAACTCCAAGAGCCTTGAGGAAAGATGTAGACCTTCACAGATGTTCTCAAGAAGCAGTTAAGAGAGTTTACCCCCACATAACACACACAGTGTTCCCTCAGCCCCATTTCACATGGCATCTGCTATTTCTATAATTTTCTTTCTGTCTCTTCTGCCTATTTTAGGAGAGACACCCTATGTCCTTATTTATATGGGACCATTTACCTCCTTTTCTAGGCTTCCTCTGAATCTTGGCACATTTCTCCACCGGTACATCAAAGGTCCTGCCTATCCTCCCACATAGGAAAGGACCTTCCTTCAAACAGAAGAGTAGGGAGAAAGACTGATAAAGGTCATATCACAGGAATGCCAAATTCTAGGCAAGTGCTTACTTAATATAGCTTCATTAAAATTGCCAGAGGCTTCCCACCTCTGATAAATAATAAAAGTATTGGAACAAAAAACATATTGATAATTTATTTTCTCATGGCACCATGTGGCAAAAATAACAAAGCCACTGATTTCACAGATCTTCACTGTGAAAGAGAAGAGGAAAAGGGAAAGAAGATGATAATGACTAAAAAGATATGAAGCGACAGCAATAATTACATTCTCTTAGCAGACCATGTGGAACTGGAAAGGCACTACTAGAAATAGGAATTTAAAAGTAGAAGAAGAAACACAGTATACCATTTAAGCTTAGTAGTTTTTCCTTCAATTACTTATTCTACTGACATTATTTTGGTGGTAGAGGGAGTATAGAAGAGAAAGGAATTTGAGAGTTACATTAATTTGGAAATGCTTATTAGACACCCAAATAATGTCTAGTCAAGTAAACTGTTGGATAAATGTAACTCAATCTCAGAGGAAAAGCCTAGACTGCAGATGTAAATTTGGAGATCATCATAAGATAATAGTATTAAGTCATGAAATTGGCTGGTATTACCTCGGAAGGCAGTAGAGAAAGAGAAGGAAATATTATATTAGGGGAAGAGGAGAAGACAATAAAGAAGATAGAAAGAGCTGCCAGTGGAAAAAGGGGAAATGCATGAGTGTGTGATGCTGGGAAAGCAGGGAAGGAAGGTCAGAGTGGTCAAACATACTTAAGGTTAGATCATTTGCAAGAAAAGTTTCACTGGCTTTGGCAATGTGAAAGCCATTGGTGAACTTAGCAAAAGCAATTCAGCCGAATGTGGAAAAGGAGTCTAGATTGATGTGGTTGGAAATATTAAGGGGAAGTGAGCGTGAGTAGAGAAAGCCTTCGTAGGCTAATTTCACTGAACTTCCTATAATTATTCTCATCAGACAAAGCCCAACTTTAATTACTGCCCTCCTTAATTCTTTGGAGCCATCTTCCACATAATGCTGTCATCTTTTCTCTATATTTGTTTACCTCTTATTTATCCCTCTACTTCATCTTCCCTTTAAAAATTTCTTCACTGTATCTCAGGGAATTCATTTTCTAAGGTTAAAAGACTCTCCTAATATCCTCAACCATATTTTCAAATGTTATCTCTACTTCCTTGTTTTATTTTGGCCTTGACTGAGACATCATTTGTCTTCCCTTACATGCCATAGTGGCCAGGAGTGGGAGCATTGTCTTTGCTCACTATTGCCATTTCCGTGCAATACCCCTGCTTTTTTGAGAGTTTTCCCAAGAGGTTGAATGGGGTGTTGGTTATCTTTAAAGTAGCAAAGCTCTGAGAGATTCTTACAAATGGTCTTTTCTGTTGCTGATGACATCCAGGGCTCTTCCTAGTATTTATTTTTTCTCCAGAATTACGATTTGGTGCCAGAATATAACTCAAAGAAATATTGTTTCAGTTATATCAGAGAATAAGGATTTTGATTATGAAGTTTTCAGCTTCTTTAACTCCCTCCAGATATTATCTCTGAAAAATAAGAAGCTAACATATTTTTCTAAATATAAAACACCAAAAATAGTCATGTATGGAGAATATTGTGAAATAATGTGACTTGAGAAAAAATGGACGCTAACACAGTACACAAAAAAGCAGATAGAAACTCTGTTGTAACTTTTTGATTATGAAAATATTCTATATGCTGATTTTCATTCCAATTTCTATATTTCAAAATGTTTGGGTAAAGCAAGAGTTTTCTTTGAATTTATTATCCAATTGTCTTCATGAAACATTCATCTCTTTCTAGATCAACCTTTAACCCTACGAAACATTTGAACCTAGGAAGATTATCCCTTTGGTGCAAGAATTTTCCTATTAAATGACTCATTATTTGGTTTTTATTAACTGAATTTGATTAAAGAGATCAAGTGCCTTAGAAGTTGTATAATCTGTAATTTTAGATAATCTTTTAATAATCAAACACTTTTCTTTCATATATTCATCATTAAACCCATGGTTCATTAAATGACATTAATTTTTAAATCTTATATGTCATTCACTCATCATCTCAAATCTCTTAAGTAGTTTCTTAGTAAGGAGAAATGATATATTGGGTCATGACTAGTTTTATTGTTTAGCATAACAACTTGAAAATGAATCTACCTTCAGGATTATTTTCCACCTATGAATAGGCCCCAATGGAGATAATAAACCCTTGGATACCAGAGAGATTAATTAGTGAGATGGTCTCTGGAGGCCCTCACTATCAGTTCTCAGCTGTGTCTTGTGAAAAAGCCTTCTAAGTGAGAGCTTTTCTCTGCTTTTTGAATGTAATGTGGTTTTTCTTTTAGAAAGTGGTCACATATCCCAAGAGCCTAATTTAATGAATTTGGTTGTCTATTTGACTTTTCCTTTTGAATGTAAGATAGTTCAAGGTAGAGACTCAATTCTTTGGCTGAATCTTTTCAAATTAGTGGTGCAATTATTAAAATAACAATATATATGAAATCTGTGGTTAGGTAGACCATAAGTTCCTTGACTGAAGATAGAAAATGATTGTGAATATAGATTATTTTCCAAGTTTTATAATAGACAGTTAAAAAAAAAACCCTTGCAATTGCATATCCCCAGAAAATATCATTAACTCTATCAAAACCATTCATTGGTATTAAATACCCACACTTGTAGATTTTTTTCACATAAAGATTGTGTATATCTCACCTTCTTTTTTGCTTCCTGTTTGAAGCAAATCACACTGCTTTTCTTGCTCTGCATATGAAGTGTTTTTCTTTTATGAATTAAATAACCACGAGTACAGTACAGTACAGATTTGGAGACATATAAAGTGATCTCAGGCTAAATTCTCATCTTTAAGAGAGAATGTGCAGGTCAGAGCTGTCTATTCTGCATTACTTGATGAGTTCTCGGGGCTTCATTTACTTCGTCTATGAAATTAAAAACTTGTACTAAATTATAAATCCTTAAAGGGTTGAAAATTAGTTATTGTCTGATTGCCATGAGTCAGTCTAAGATTAAAAATTGGAAGTTGAACAATGGATATTTAATAATCATGAAAGAATTATTAAGCAATAAATTTATTCATGACTTTTAATTTCTTCCAGAAAATTTAAAGAATAAAGTCTCTTGCCTGGAATAGGCTTATATTTAAAAAGGAAAAATCATACAGACAACCAGGTACATTAAAGAAGACGATCTATGTATCTTGATTTTTTTCTTCACCCAATCTGTTTACTTAAGTCTCTTAGCTAGACCTTGTGCAGTGAACAGAGGATTGACAGTTGGGTAAAACATGGCCTCTGACCTCAAGGAGTTTACAATATAGATAATATGTTTAAAAATCATAGCAAGGAGGTACCTGGGTGGCTTAGTTGGTTAAGGGTCTGACTTTGGTTGAGGTCATGATCTCAGGGTCCTAGGATCTAGCCCCACATCAGGCTCCCCACTCAGTGGGGAGTCTCCTTCTCCCTCTCTCTCCCTCCGCTCCTTCCCCTGCTCATGCTCTCTGTCTTTCTCAAATGAATAAATAAAATCTTAAAAAGAAACACAGCAAAAATATGACCATAGAAAACTAAATATTAAATTTATAAATTTATGACTTGGACTTCAGAGTTTACCATTCAGAACTGACATCATTTCCTTTATTAAGTTAGTGGCTTTCAGTGTAAGTGGTAAAATCTTGAATTTTCATGCTATGACATTTCATAATGGCGTATTTTTCCTAGATCGTAAGCTTGATGAAAACAGGGACGTGTCTCTCTTTTTTGTTTGTGTTTCTACACGTAAGTTTATTTTTTAAAAATTGTATGGCCTTTTTTAAAGTTTTTATTTAAATTCCAGTTAGTTAACATACAGTGTAATATTAGTTTCAGGTGTAGAATTTAGTGATCCAACACTTCCATACAATACCCAGTGCTCATCACAAGTGCACTTCTTAATCCCCATCACCTGTTTAACCCATCCTGCCAGGCACCTCCCCTCTGGTAACCATCATTTTGTTTTCTGCAGTTACGAGTCTGTTTCTTGGTTTTCCTCTCTTTTTTTCCATTCCATGTTTATTTGTTTTGTTTCTTAAATTCCACATATGAGTGAGATCATATGGTGTTTGTCTTTTATTTAAAGTTGTAATGCTAGCACTCAGCACTGTGGCTAGCATGAGAAGATGCTCGACGTGTCTATTGAAGTGAATTTAAGGGTGTAAGCATGAGTTGACATTCCTTAGCATGGTAACGTTTTTACTTGTCTACTTTGCAGTACAACGCACGTACAGAGAAGTGCACAAAATACTAATGTGCAGCTCAATGAGTTAGGGCAAAGTGAACATCTGTATAACCACCACTAAGGTCAATGAAGAGACCATTTATTGCCCTTTCTCAATCCTTACTCTCTCCTTCCTTCTAAAAAGCCACTATTCTGAATTGTTACCTATCCACTATGGCCCCAAAAGGCTGCCAAAAGCACTGCTCAGCTTCTCATCACCTTTAATGGAATCAGCAGACAACTACAGTGGGAAGTGCTTGACTCTCCTCCCTGTGTTTCTTTCTTTTCTTGAATCTTGGTCCTTATTATTTGCCTGCCATGTCTGGAACTTCATAATCATACTTTAAATCAAGACATAGAGGTCATATTGAAAATGATGGTGCTTTTTGCAAAGCAACTACAAAGACATGTTAATTTATGGGTTTTCACATTATCTTTATTCCTGTTTACCAGTATTTGTTCTTCAGTTTTGATCTTTAGAGCTAACTATGTAAATATTGTCTTATACGCAGAATGTATATACTCAGATGCACATGAAGTAGATGGAGGAGAATAGGTTTGAATGTGGTAATAATGCTTTTGAGATGTATTTTGTGTAGAATTAATGTTTCTTCAGGCCAAGAGGACAACATAGAAGATATGTATTTAATTGTAGATTTAAAGTTTAATTTTAAGACAATCTTCTATCATATTTATTCTAGGTAGTCCTAGAAAAAATTTATAATCTAATCACACATTCAGTTAGCTCAATATTATATATTATCTTTTTCTAACAAATTAATTTATCATAGAGTCATTTAAATATTAGTTTCTTCATAGAACATTTAAAATATGATTCTATTTGGGAAGAGTATATTCAACATATGCATTCTCAGGACTATAAACTTAGGGAAAACATACTCATATTTTATAATTGGACAATAATTTCAGTTATTATGTCCCTCATCTTCCTGGCAATTTAACTGATACATATGGGAAGAGAACCTGGGCTACACAGAGTAACACTAAAACATAGGTTAAATTCCTCTCAGGATCACACAGTTCTGAATGAGATTTTGTCACCTATATCAATGACAACCTAATATTTTTCTTTTAAAGAGATTGACTATTCCAAGAATAAGCAGGCTTCTTTAAATAGAGATGTTAAAATACCTGTTTCTGACTAGTCTTTTATCTATACTCAAGTAGTTTGAGATACTTATCATTTGGGGGTTAATTTTAGAGTGGTAAAATATCTCAGATATTTCAAAGTGGTCAGTGATTCAAAATAACTATTCTTTGAAAACAAAAAAAGAATTACATGATCTGGGGAACTTGAAAAAGCTGAGTAACCAATGTCTCAGCACCTGGAAATAGGACTGTTGATGTGTGTGTATGTATGTATGTATGTATGTATTTACATTAATAAACTTTATCTTTTTTTTAAAAAGATTTTATTTATTTATTTATTTGACAGAGAGAGACAGCCAGCGAGAGAGGGAACACAAGCAGGGGGAGTGGGAGAGGAAGAAGCAGGCTCCCATCGGAGAAGCCTGATGTGGGGCTCGATCCCAGAACGCTGGGATCATGCCCTGAGCCAAAGGCAGACGCTTAACGACTGAGCCACCCAGGCGCCCCAATCTTTTAGAGCAGTGTTAGGTTCACAGAAAAATTAAGAGAAAGACACAGAAATCTCCCATACATCCCCTGCCCCTACATATGCATAACTTCCCCCTTTATCAACATCCTCCCCCAGTGTGTGCTTGTTATAATTGATAAAGATACACTCACACATCATTATCACTCAGAGCCCATAGTTTACATTGGGGTTCGCTCCTCGTGTTGTGCATTCTGTGGATTTGGACAAATGTATAATGACATGAATCCACTAGTGTAATATCACACAGAGTATTTTCACTGTCTTAAAAATCCTCTGTGCTCTGCCTATTATCCCATTCTCTTTCCTAATCCTTTTTTTTTAATAATTTTTATTTTGTTATATTAGTCACCATACAGTACATCCCCAGTTTTTGATGCAATGTTCCATGATTCATTATTTGCGTATAACACCCAGTGCACCATGCAGTATGTGCCCTCCTTAATACCCATCACCGGCCTATCCCATTCCCCCACCCCCCTCCCCTCTGAAGCCCTCAGTTTATTTCCTAATCCTTCTTAACCACGGATCTTTTCACTGCCTCCACAGTGTTGCTTTTTCTGGAATAAATAGTTGGAATAAAACAGTATAAAGCCTTTTCAGTCTGTCTTCTTTTACTTAGTAATATGTATTCAAGATTCCTCCATGTCTTTTGTGGATTGATAGCTCATTTCTTTTTGGTACTAATATTCTATTGTCTGGATGTGCCACAGTTATCTTTTCATTCATCTACTGAAGGACGTCTTGGTTGCTTCCAAGTCTTGGCAGTTGTAAATGAAACTGCTATGAATTTTCATGTTTAGGTTCTTGTGTAGACAAAGATTTCAACTAACTTGGGTAAATAAAGCGTGTGATTCCTGGACTGTATGGTAAAAGTATGTTTAGTTTTGTAAGAAACTGCCAGACTGTCTTCCAAAGTGACTGCACCCATTTTGCGCTCCCATCAGCAGTGAAGCAGAGTTCCTGTTCTACGTCCTCTCCAGCATTTGCTTTGTCAAAGTTCCAGATTTGGCCCATTCTAATAGCTGTGTAGTGGTATCTTGTTGTTTTAATTTGCAATTCCCTAGTGACATATAATGTCGAGCACCTTTTCCTGTGCTTACCTGCCATCTTTATGTCTTTTATGGTGAAGTGTCCGTTAAGACTTTTTGCCCATTTTAAAATCCGATTATTGGGGCTCCTAAAAGGCTCAGTCAGTTAAGTGTCTGACTCTTAATTGTGCCTCAGGTCATGATCTCAGGGTCATTAGATCGAGCCCCATGTGGGGCTCTGCGCTTAGCGTGGAATCTGCTTGGGATTCTCTCTCTCCCTCTCCCTCTCCCTTTGTCCCTCCCCCTTATATGTGTGCATGTGCGTCTTTCTCTCACTCTTTCTCTAAATAAATAAATAAATAAAAATCAGTTTATTCAGTTTCTTACTGCTAAGTTTTAAGAATTTTTTGTAAATTTTTAGTAACAGTACTTTATTAGATAAGTCTTTCACAAATATTTTCTCCCATCTGTGGCTTGTCTTATTCTCTTCAAATTGTCTTTTGCAGAGTTCTCTATTCTGTTCTATTCATTTATTTGTCTTTTCTTTTCCCCATGTCATACTTTTTCTTCTGTAGCTTTGTAAAGCCTTGACGTTAGGTGGTGTCAGTCCACTGACTGTTTTATTTACCTAAAAGCCTCTCCCCACTTTTTCCAGTACCTCTGCCTCCTTCGTATTTCAGTGGCTTCATACATACAGTCTATTCTTTTATCCTTCTTGCCCTGATGAAGCCTGTCCTGGCCACCTTCTGTCACTTCACTCTCTTTATTTGATGATCTGTATTTAAATTTGTAGTTAGTCAATTGCCTTTTTATTATAAGTTACACCTGGCAAGCCTCTTTTTTGAACACCTCTCACTCCCATCACAAAGAAGTGTCACCGAAAGTTAAGAAAAATCAACGAGTCTCCACAATAATAGCCTGAAGTTCCCATATGTCCCACAGGTTTACACTAGTCACATGTTCCCATCCCATTTCACAACACCTGATTTCTTGCCTGTCCATAGAAGGAATGTTCTTCTTTCAATTAACTCTTGAATTGACTAATTCCTCCTTAGAGCAGAGTAAGACTAGTCTTAGATCTAATTTCTCCTACCTCCAAGCAGGCTGAGGTCTCTTGTGTGTGATGCTTCAATCCTATTCACTTCCTTCAGACTTTATTTACTACACTGAGCTAAAAGCAGCAATAGTTCTGTCAGTTTTCTGAGGACAAGGACCGTTTCTTACTAGTTTTTCTATCCACTAACAATTATCCTGGGGTAGTACACAGCAGGTGCTCAATAATGTACGTGTATTGAGTGCCTGATTTAAAACAGAGCTTACTGAAAACTGACCAAATCTTGGTGATCTTGGAATGTCTAAATCTCCCTCAGATTACTATCAGGTACTAATAAAAATAGACAAGTAGTCTGAGCTTTCAATGACAAACCTGGAGCCTTAGCGTAACCTGTCTTATTTCTCCCAAGTAAGCATAAGTAAGGTGGGACATTTCTTTGTTTCTTTTCCTTTTATGTTTATGTATCAATTCATTTTGAATTCCTGTGTAGCTTGGAGAAAGTAATTTGAAGTGGGTTATATACTTTTCCATCTATTTTTATACTTTTTATTACATTTCAACAAAACTTTTTTTTCTACTTTTATGGAATTAAAATAATTATGCAGTTACAAAGCAGAGAATAAAGTAAAGCAATATTTATTTTGACTACCTACTATGCCCCTGGCTCTTAGCTAAGCACTCTGGTTCCATTATCTCATTTAATTTTCATGATAGCCCTAAGAGAGAGGCAAGATTTTAAGATCTAGAACAAAAACAAAATAAAAACCTGAAGCACAACTGTGATACTCTTAGTGTAAGTCTATCTTCCATTGTAGAGAAATGTGACCAATGACAGTCACATATTTTGCAAATACAGAATTCTTTTAAAGCAATGTAGTGATTCTTTACTATTGTCTGGTTGGAATTACCATGAAACGAGATTTCTCACAAGGTCACTTTAAGTTTTATTCATTTATGAGAAATTTATTAAAATTTAAACAATTGAGAAATGAGACTGAAAGAATACAGATGGATGAAGATGGAGAAAACTTAATTTATTTTTGGGAGAGTAACTAGTTGGTCCTATAGTACAATACCTAATACTCAGAGTCTTATTTGGATTTGAAATTTTGGAAGGGTCAGTGGTATACACACTCAGATGTGCACACATGCACACATACAAGAGTGAAATATTTTGGGGGAGAGATTAGTAGCCTGCCTTTCTATCATCTATCTATCTATCTACCTACCTACCTACCTACCTATCAGTTTATCTGCCCACCTATTTACATATCACTGAAAACCTTCAACGGTATGATAACTGAAATTAATAAACAATTGCTCTGAGTCATGGAATTGAAATGCTCAAATAGGGGATGAAATCACTAAGTCACTGCAACCTTGGGTAAATGTTTTACCTCACCTGCCATAAATTTCTTCATTTGTAAATTGAATGGCTTTAATAGATCCCCTCTGGGGACGTTTTTTACTCAAACATTTTGTGATTTTTAAAATTTTCAGTTTTGTCTACATTTTGATCCAGTTGTTAATTAACAGGGATATGACTAGTTAATAGCAAAAAATCAGAAGAAAAATCTAAGAATTACCATAATCTACAAACAGGAAAATCAGTCCTTTAGTAGCTGATGAACTGTGTAGTTTCTTATGAAGTCATTTTCATTCCTTTGATATTGACGTCTATTTTCATGGTTTCTTTGTTTTTATATTTCTGAGCAGATTTGAGTCATATGAGACTTTAGGGATTTTTCCGAAGTAGTGTTACAAATTCTTTTAATAAGTTCTGTTTGTGAAAAACTGCATTTAAAACTGGAATTATTGAAATTAATGTTAAACCTCTGTAGATATATTTCTCAGCAGATGGGAGAATACTTAGGCTATTAAACCTAATTCATGAATCACTATCTAGGGTAATGAGACTTTAATGTTCTTTTCAACTTTTCCATTAATTCAAAGTGTCCAGGGCTTTCAGATAAGCTATTTTGGTATAATCACTATGGGATAAATATGACTCTGTTGCTATGGAAAACTTATTTCTTAAATGTTTTTTCCCTTCTGTATTGAGATCTCTAATTCCATTTGCTAACTCTCATAATCTTATATACCAAAATATACAAGTATTCTAATTTTTAATTCCATTATGATTATTGGTATATAAAAATATGTATCAGATTACGGTAATATTAAAAATGAAAAAGAAATCACAGTTTAGCTTTCTTTAAGGTATCTCAGTGTTGTAGCTACCAAGAATCAGAGCTCATTATTAATTCCATAAACTAATGAATCACTTATATGTCATGATCCAAAATATGAGAATGGTCTGATTTATATAATTTGATGGAAAAATTGGAAATTTGAACCTCAAACATGGAAGTCACGGTTTCTAGAAGTGGTGCATGTCTCTAAATGCTTAATACCACATGATGCTCCAAGAAAATTAGTTTGAGAAATACTTTCTCAGAGACTCAGCTTGTACATTACGTATATGTCTTGCAAATAAGAAAGCTCTCTAATCTAGTTTAATATAATACTTTACTAACTTGATCTTAAGAAGTTATTTTTATAATTAAGATATTAGTCTGTTTTGGAAATTGTCCTACCAAACTCATTTTGAGACATACTGCACTATGTCAGTAATCCAAACTTTTGTCATAACAAAATTTCCAATGTACTCCTATAAGGATCTGTAAATATTTTAATCAAACAGTTGAATGTACCTTTAAAAAGTAAACAAGTAGAATTATATCTCTATTTCTTATCTGCCAATTACATAGTATGAATGGTTTCCAAAAATAAAGACAGAAAATTGGACCTGATCTTTTTGAGGATAATTTGACAATTGATGGATTTGATAAGCTGAAATATCCTCCCAATAAAGATTCCATAAAAAACATTTGGAAACCATATATCTGATAAGGGGTTAACATCCATAATATATGAGGAACTCACACAAGTCAATAGCAAAACCAAAACCAAAACAAAACAATCTGATTTAAAATCGGACAAAGGATCTGAATAGATATTTTACCAAAGAAGACATACAAATAGCCAACAACACATGAAAAAATGCTCAACATCACTAACCATCAGATAAATGCCAACACCACAATGAGACATCACCTCACACCTGTGGGTGTGGAGAAAAGGGAATGTTTGTATGCTGTTGGTGGAAAAGTAGATTGGTATAGCCACTATGGAAAACCCCCACTGTCGATGTTTCTTGAAAAGTTAAAACTACCATATCATCCGAGAATTCCACTTCTGGGCATTTATCTGAAGAAAACAAAAGCAGTATACTGTAGCGATATCTGCACTCTCATGTTTATCATAGCATTATTTACGGTAGCCAAACATAGAAACATCCTAGGCATCTATCAAGGACAAATGAATAAATACAATGTTGTGCATGTATATTGTATATATGTATACACATACATGCATAATATATACACACTGTATTCCATATATATATATAACAGATTCTTACTCAGCCATGAGAAAACCCCAAGGAAATCCTGCCCTTTGCGACAACAGGGATGAAATTGAGGGCATTATGCTAAGTGAAATAAGTCAGAGCAAGACAAATATTGTATCTTGTTTATATGTGAAATCCAAAAAAAAAAAAAAAAAAAAGAACTCATAGGAGCAGAGAATATAACAGCGGTTGCCAATGGCCAGGAATTGGGGGAAAAGAAGAGATATTGTTCAAAGTGTACAAACTTCCCATTGTAAGATGAATATGTTCTGGGGATCTAATGTACACCAGCTATAATCATAGCTGATAATATTGTATTGTATACTCGAAAGTTGCTAAGAAACTAGCTCTTGAATATTCTCACCATAACAACAGCAGCAACAAAATGGTAATTATGTGAGGTGAAGGATGTGTTAACTAACTTTACTGCGGTAAACATTTTGCAATATACGCATGCATCAAATCATCACGTTGTCAGCCTTAAACTTACACAATGTTATATGTCAATTATATCTCAATAAAACTGGGGAAAATACTAATTAAAGAGAGTTTTGATTTCACATACTCCAAGTTGTGGACTGAATGTTTGTGTTCCCCCAAAATTTGCATGTTGAAATCCCAAGCCCCAGTGTGATATTAGGAGGTTGAACCTTTGGGAAGTGATTAGATCATGAGGAATGCACCCACATGAATGGGATTAGTGCCTGTATAAAGAGACTCCAGAGAGCTCCCTTCCCATGTGGGGACACAGCAAGAAGACATTTGTCTGTGAACCAGGAGGTGGGCTCTCACCAGATAACAAACCTGTTGATGTCTTGATCTGGCACTTCCCAGCTCCAGACCTGTGAAAAATAAATGTTTGCTGTTTAAGCTACCCAGTCAATTATATTTCATTATAGCAGCCCAAACAGACTAAGACATCCCCTACCACCAGATGTTCTTGGGGATCCTCAGAGGCTCAGACCACGATTTGAAAATCACACTTTGAGACCGAGATTATATGATTGGACTAATAAAAGCATAGCTATGTGCCATTTATAAGAAAAATGTCTAAAACAGAAGGACAAGTTGAAAGTACAAAGAAAAAAATTTTTTTAAAGGAAGCATAAAGAAAAAAACGTATATATTAGCATCAGGCTAGGTAGGCTTCAAGGCAAAATGTATTATTGAAGATAAAAAAGATAACAATATTATAATATTCTCCAGGAACATCCAACAATCCTAAATTTTTAATGTACCTAATAAAATAGCCTCAAAACACATAATGACAAATACAAATTTGATAAATACATAACCATAGAGAAATATGTGTACACATATCTCTAAATAATTGCTTGTTTCCCAGACAAGTGGACAACAAAATAAACAAGCTTGTCTAATTGACCTAGTGATGGGCTGGTACTCATTACTAATGCCAGATACTTTGTAAAGTGTAAG
The DNA here is from genome assembly GCF_024610735.1 of Ursus americanus. Taxonomy (NCBI): domain Eukaryota; kingdom Metazoa; phylum Chordata; class Mammalia; order Carnivora; family Ursidae; genus Ursus; species Ursus americanus. The sequence goes on from NC_142139.1 coordinate 13,866,248, forward strand.
AGTTTAACCTTCATAAAATTGAAGGTTTGAAGTGTGGGCTCTCACAATCTTATGTTCCCACTTCCTAATAAAATTTGAAGTAATGTAGGCACTCTAGGATTCTTTACCTCTTTTAAGCTAGTAGGATACTTTATTGCGCTATTTAGGAAATACTGCTTGGGTGACTACTGTCGAGATGCTATACTTATTCAAAATGTCATGCTTGCTTCTAATGAGCAATGGTGAGGCACCTTCTTTCCCAAGAACATGGAAGTAGAGAAATAAAATTGCTTCTCAGAGCTAAATTATTACATCAGTCCATACTGGCTCAGAGAAGGAATATTTGAGAAGTTACTTTAAATGAATCAGATAATTTATGAGGCATTGTTTTAAATGTCTTGTATATATACTCCCCAGTTAAGACTTACCCATAACCTAACTGAAAGTTTTTACACATTGAAGAAAAAGGACTATCCTGCAAAAGAAGAGTATGCCCCTTTTAGGAAAGGAAAATTCATATGTAAATTTTCCTGTTAGGTCCCCAGCACTCACTAGGAAAAGCTTGCCTTGGTCAACAAATCTGATTATGTAGCCCTTGCTGCATACCAGTGGGATAGCTTGAAAACTGGCCATTGAGAGGAGACAATTAACTTACTTGTTCTGATTCCTTGCCTTTCGTGCATATAATTTGGCATCTTGGGTTTACCCTACCTATAGGAAAACAATTTACTAATCAAAGAACGTAAGTCATAATTGTCTTGTCCTTTGAAGAATAAGAGTAGCTGTGTGATGTTCCTGTGTGATGACTTGATTACAGTCTGAGCCCAAATACTCCAGACTGTAGACTAAAAAGGGATGGGAACTTACCTGCTTTTTTTTTTTTCTTTAAGCATTGAATGCTTACCGCCTTTCATACAGTCACCCATCAGCCGACACATGGTAACTGTATGATAAATATTTGTTGAATAAATGACAAATGCAAAAAAGAAAAGCTGTTTCAGATTGTAGGCACAGCATAGATCAAAATGCGGCAGTGAAAAGAGCTGCCCAGTTCCAGGATACAAGAAGTTACGTTTAAATGGTAGTTTATTATTAAGCTTCAGGACAGACGGGAAGGAGTTAATGCCTCAGGCAATGGACTAACCCCCACTAAAAACAACTCCATCACTACTGACTAGATGCTCAACAACAAGAATGGTTTATTTGTTTATCAAGTGGTGGGAAAAAAAGTGTAGCAAAAGTAATATAGAGAAGAATTAGTAATGTTTCAAAAATAGTTGTTAATTGTATGAAATATGGTCAGGACTAGGTCCTAATGCAAAAGCAAAAGCCTCGACAGAAATGAACAAAACACCTTGTCTGAGGGCATGATGACATTGTTAGTTTTTCAGAAAGAATTGTGATCTTAGAGAAAACCATGGGTAGATGTATTTTTCTTTTTTAAAAAAATTGTTGATGTAAAATTTACATACAGTGAAATGCACAGATCTTAAGTGTACAGTTTGAAGAGTTTTGACAAATTCACATGACTCTAACCCATACCATTTTCAAGATACAGAAATTTTCCCTCATCTCAGAAAGTTCCTTCTTGTTCCTTTCCAGTCAACCCCCTTTCCCACAGGAAACTACTGTTCTGAAATCTAAAACCATAGAGTAGTTTGCCTATTCTAACTCTTCATGTATATGAAGTTATACACTAAGTGTATGTAATTTTGTGTGGTTTTTCTTGCTCTTCCTAATGCTTTGGAGATTCATGCATGCTGTTCCATGCATCAGCCGCTCCTTTGTATTCCTTAATGGCGTTCTGTTGCCTGACTGTACATCACAAGACAAGGTTTTTGTTGTTGTTGTTATTGTGTAATGATGGTTTTAAATTTCACTTTCTAATTATTCGTTACTGAAATTTAGAAAAACAGCTTGGTTTTGTGTTTGACCTGTATTGGTATCCTGTAATCTTGTTAAATTCACTTAATAGTTGTAGTAGTCATATAAATTCCTTGGTATTTTCTATATAAATAATTGTATCATATGTAAATTGGCAGAATTTTAGGGTTTTTTTTCTCATATTTTTCTTTCTTTTTTTCTTTCTTTCTTTCCTTTTCTTTCTTTTTTTTTTTTTTTTTTGCATTGCTACATTGTTTAGGACCTCAAGAAAAATGTTGAATAGATGTGGTGAGAATGGACTTCCTTGCTTGTTTCCAGTCCTAAGGAGAAAGCATTTAATCTTTTACCATCAAATATAATTGTAGCTGCAGGTGTTGCAAAAACACCTTTTATCAGAGTCTCTTCCTAATGTGTTAAAATTTTTTTTTATCATGAATAAGTGTTGAATTTTTTTCAAATTCTTTTCTGTACCTATTGAGATGCAGATTTTATTGAGATTAACTGATTTTCTAGTGTTGAACCAGATTTGCTTTCTTATGAAAAGCTTCCCTTTGTTATATTTTCTTTTTTATACAGTGCTAGACTTAAATTATTAATAATTTGCTAGAGGTTTTTGTGTCTATGTTCATGAGAGATACTGGTCTGTAAAATAGTTTTTGTCATGTTCTTACCTGGTTTTGGTATCCAGCTTTTCTAACCTCATAAAATTGTTCCCTCTCCTTTTTCCTATATTTTCTGAAACAAAGGAAAGAAATGTATTTCTTCCTGATGTGCTAGAATTTATCAGAAAGTCTAGATTGGAATTTTCTTTAAGTAAAAGCTTTTATTTCCAAACTTACACAGATATTGGGATATTCAGATTCTCTAACTTCTTACATCTTTTGGCAATTTGTGTTCGCCCCAAGAAATTTTTACATTTAATCTGAGTTGTCTCATTTTTTAGTAGAAAGTTTCAAATAATATTACCTTATTATTTATTTAGTGTTTACAGTTTCCCTAGTGATACACTCTTGCACTCCTGACATTAGTATTTGTTTCTTCCTCTCTTATTCTCGATCGGCCTAGTTATGGGTTATCAATTTTATTAATCTTTTCAAAGAATCAACTTTGGCTTGTTGATCACCCTTACCATTTCATTGTATTCTATTTCACTGATTTCTGCTTTTATATTTATTATTTTCTTCCTTTTGTTTATTTGCTAAATGCAAATAAATGTTCAGTCTTCTTTTTATAGCTTTCGGTCTTCTCTTCTAATATAGAGCTATACATTTCCCTTTACTACTTTAGTTAGCTCACATAAATTTGGACCTATTATGGTTTCATTACCATTTAAGTCAAAATATTTCCTAATTATTCTGTGTTTTCCTTTTGAAACCATGGATTATTTATAAATATATTGCTTAATTTTAAAATACTTTGATATTGTCATCATAGCTTTGTGTTAATTGATTTTAAATTTAATTTTATTATGGTCGGAGAACATACGCTAGATGATTTCAGTTCTAGTACATTTATTGAGACTTCATTTTTTTTTGCCCAGTACATGATCTGTCTTGTGAATGTTACCTGTCCACTTTAAAAGGCTATGTATTCCCTAGGTGTGGGTGTAGTATTCCATAAATGGCAATTAGAGTAAATTGGTTGATAATGTTATTAAATTGTTTTATATTCTTTGTGATTTTTCAGTTTACTTATTCTATCAATTACTAAGCCATAAGTGTTAGGATATCTAACTATAAATGTGGATTTGTCAGTGCTTCTCTTTAATTCTGTCAGTGTTTTCTTCATGTAGTTTGAAGCTCAGTTACTAGGTGCATATAAAAGAGCATTCTGATTTCTTGATGGCGGACCCTTAACTATCTTGAAATATCCCTCTTTATCCTTCATCTATTTATAACAATTCTTTTAAAGACCTTATGTGCCAATTCCAAAGTCTAGGTCATCTGTGAGGTTGTCTTTCATCTGTTGTTTTCATAGTTAGATGTTGTATTTTCTTGGGTCAACACACATCTAGTAATTTTTGATAATATGCAGGGAATTGTGGATGCCATGCTACTGAGAATCTAGACTTCTCTCCGTGTAAAGACCATTGAGTTTTGTACTACTGGGCAGTTAATTTACTAGAGGATCAGCTTGATCCTGTTCAGGCTTGGTTTAAGACTCTATTTAGTTGTATTAAGATGGCCTTACTGTAACCCTCCTGAAGTATATCCTTCTAGGCTTTTCAGCTGAATTCCCAAGATATTCAGCAAGTTTTCCCCACTATCGATAGTTGAATCTCCAGTTTTTTCCAGCACCACGTTATGTCCAGAATCATTCAACTCACAGTCACCCAGTAACTGTTCTGCTTGTGTCCTTGTGAAATGTTGCTCCATACGTAGTATAAAATGGTATTTGGCCCAAACTCTTTCTATTGGCTCTCTGTGTTGATTTCTGACATTCCTTCTCTGAACATCTTTCTCCTATCTGGTACATTCCCAGAAAACTCCAGTTACCTTGGCAGCCCCAAACACTGATTTCTGTTTCCCTCACTCTGCATGATTGCTGCTTTCTTTTGGACTCTCTTCCCTCCACTTCCTTTTGGAAAGAGGACTTCCCAGGAGAAAATCAGAGTGGATGTGTAGCTTACCTCATGCATTTCTCTCCTCTGGAGGATTATATCCTGTGTTTTTTGTTGTCCAATGCCTGAAAACAATTGCGTTACACAGTTTTTCCAGTACCATAGTTGTTGATGGCATTGTTCTATCATGACCCAACTTAAAATGCAGATAGACATTTTTTTTCTGTGTGAAGAACTACATTACTGTTTTTTTCTTTTCAAGTTTTAATTTACATTCTATTTAGTTAATATAAATGGTAAAATTGGTTTCAGGTGTAGAATTTAGTGATTCATCACTTATGTATAACACCCAGTGCTCATCACAAGTGCCCTCCTTAATCCCCATCACCTATTTCCCTCATCTCCCACTCCCCCCCTCAGGTTACCATCAGTTTGTTCTCTATAGTTTGAGTCTTTTATGGTTTGCTTTCCTCTCTCTTTTTCTTTTCCTTCCCCTATGTTCATCTGTTTTATTTCTTAAATTCCACATATGAGTGAAATCATATGGTGTTTGTCTTTCTCTGACTTATTTTTCTTAGCATGATACACTCTAGCTCTATCCACATCTTAGCAAATGGCAAGATTTCACTCCTTTTGATGGCTGAGTAACATTCCATTGCACACACACGCACACACACAACATCTACTTTATCCTGTCATCAGTCGATGGACATTTGGGCCATTTCTAAAATTTACCTATTGTTGATAATGCTACTATAAACATTGGGGTGCAGGTGCCCCTTTGAATCAGTATTTTTGTATCCTTTTGGTAAATATATAGTAGTGCAATTGCTGGAAGATAGAGTAGTTCTATTTTTAACTTTTTGAGGTCCTCCATACTGTTTTCCAGAGTGGCTGCACCAGTCTACATTCCCAACAACAGTGTAAGAGGGTTACCCTTTTTCCAAATCCTTGCCAACATCTGTTGTTTCCTGTGTTATTAATTTTAGCCATTCTGACAGGTGTGAGGTGGTAACTCATCGTGGATTTGATTTGTATTTCCCTGATGATGAGTGATGGTGAGCATCTTTTCATGTGTCCATTAGTCATCTGAATGTCTTCTTTGAAAAAATGCTTGTTCATGTCTTCTGCCCATTTCTTAACTGAATTATTTGTTTTTTTGGGTGTTGAGTTTGACAAGTTCTTTATAGATTTTGGATACTAACCCTTCATCTGATATGTCATTTGCAAATGTCTTCCATTCTGTAGGTTGCCTTTTAGTTTTGTTGATTGTTTCCTTCGCTATGCAGAAGGTTTTTATTTTGATGAATTTCCAATAAATAGTTCATTTTTGCTTTTGTTTCCCTTGCCTCTGAAGATGGATGTATCTGGTAAGAAGTTGCTACAGCTGAGGTCAAAGAGGTTGCTGCCTGTGTTCTCCTCTAGGATTTTTAGGGTTTCCTGTTTCACATTTAGGTCTTTCATCAATTTTAAATTTATTTTTGTGTTTGGTGTAAGAAGGTGGTCCAGTTTCATTCTTCTGCACCATCCAGTTTTCTCAACACCATTTGTTGAAGAGATTCGTCTTTTTCCCTTTGGATATTCTTTCGTGATTTGTCAAAGATTAGTTGACCATATAGCTGTGGGTTCATTTCTGGGTTCTCTATTCTGTTCCACTGACATGTTTGTCTGCTTTTGTGCCAGTACCATACTGTCTTGATGACTACAGCTTTGTAATATAGCTTGAAGTCCGGAATTGTGATATCTCCAGCTTTGCTTTTCTTTTTCAGGATTGCTTTGGCTCTCCGGGAGCTTTTGTGGTTCCATACAAATTTTAGTCTTGTTTGCTCTAGCTCTGTGAAAAATGCTGGTGGTATTTTGATAGGGATTGCATTAAATGTATAGATTGCTTTGGGTAGTATAGACATTTTAAAATATTTGTTTTTCCAATCCTGAGCATGGTCTGTTCTGGTCCATTCTGATCTAAATGGTTTCTACAGTCTTTCAGAGACAACAGGTTTGTGGACTTCTCTGTCATCCTTTCTGTCTCCTTTCCCTGTTATGAAGGGAGAATTCCCTTATAAAGGATGCTCTTAGTGTCATTTGGGTGTTCTCCAGCGATTTCTAACTTACTGATTGAGCTCTACACCCTTTGAATAATTCCTGTTGTTAATTTAGCATAAAATAACACACAAATAAAATATAGCTTTTCTTTGTCTACAGTTTTTTTCACAGATGCACCAATAGACTGGCAGTGGAAATTAGCATCAAGAAATCCAAAATCTTGGATTTTGGCTTGCAAAATGTTATGATGATGTGGTATTTCCACACTGACGTCTAATGTCATAGATACATACAATTCCTTTGATTTAGAAAATTACTTGTATCTGCATCTTTAGAATCTGCCTATTAATTAATTGACCTTTAAAATTTATTTAGCTCATACTCTGTGTCTGGCACTGGGCTAAGACAGAATAACTTCTTTTAGATATCTGAGCAGAAGGAAAATAGTCCCAATAGGTTACGAAAAGGTGATTCCTTGAGTATTTGACTAATCATTTTAGTTGGCTGAAATGAGTTTGAATGGAGCATAAGGAACATAATAGGAGAGGGAACAAACTTCTGGTTGCTTAGCTGAAACCATAGAAAATGGGGAGAATGAGCACATACCAACTTGTATCTAGTAATTTGATCCTGAGTGCACTTTGCGCCAGCCTTTTTGATCTTCATTTGGTCTGCAGTAGTGAATTTGTATGTTGTATCCAAAGTGAACATAATTGTATGGAAAATTAATTACTCTTTCATTGGCTCCAAAAAGAGTCAATCTAAGACATACCAATATTTCATGTCACTGTGAAAAAACAATTTTTTCCAAAAGTTTATATTAAAATAAGTAGGTTTTGGGGTGCCTGGGTGACCCAGTTGGTTAAACATCCAACTCTTGATTTCAGTTCAGGTCATGATCTCAGGGTCATAAAATTGAGCCCCGTGTTGGGCTCCACGCTGTGTGTGGAGCCAGCTTGGGATTCTCTGTCTCTCTCCTTCTGCCCCTCCCCCCAGAATAAGAAAATAAAAAAGAAAATAATATAAGTAGGTTGTATTAAATAGTATTATAGTAAATTTATCCTGGATAAATATGAAAATTTTCAATTATAAGTGAGGATTCACAGTGAATATTAATAGTAAAAATAAAAGATCTAAATTGACAATAAAAATTGCACACAGCAAAACTACAAAATTTGAGTGCGGAAATTCTGATCTGATAGACTTATGACTGCAAAAGCACACTCAAAAAGGCAAAAGCTATAAAATGTAAAAGTAGGTATGAAAAACAAATTGATTAATCAAAGAAAAACTTCATCCAAAGTGTTTGTAGAAAATAATTGATACCTGATGAATATTTTCAAACAAAACTCCAATGCAGATATAATTCTTAAATATTTACATTCATAAAGAAATATCCAAACATCCCCAGGATTAAAACAATGGGATAAAAAAAGGGGGCAGGCAAAGCATCTTATGCATGTGCATAATATATCTAAAACAAGTTACATTTTTTACAGAATAGTGATAGTTTTCTAACATTTATATTATCAATATTCACTCAGTCTTCTCAGTATGTTCAAAGCCATAGCTATTAAGATAAATGCTATTAAACCTCAAAGTGTTGAAACCAATTTACAAATGTTATGATAGTTATATTAAAGTGTACTGCTAAAGAGATCTTGCTAAAAATTACTCCCATATCTGGTATAACTTTACATTTTATGGAATTACTTACATTTGCAAATATTCACTTGCAAAATGTATTTGATCCAAATCAAACTTACCTAATAGGATCTCAACAGAGAGAATCGAGGTCCCTTCATACAAGTGGAACTTGGGAAGTTCCCAAGATTCCATGGTAAGCTCTAAGATCCAGCTGAACTTCAATCCAGTTCTGGAAAAGATGTTTGCCACTCTGTCTCCTTCTCTATTCCACTACCAAGAATGTAAAATAGCCTAATATTCTACAAAATTAACATCATATGGACACAAAATACCAACATTCCCAAATGCAGGTAAAAATTAGCCTTATGTAAGTATTTAATGGGAGAGAGATGACGTGAGTGGGATGGTGCAGACAGAAATGTATATATGTGTCTTATGCTTAAACTCTTTAAGAAGAGAAACCAAACATTGCATATTTATAATGCAGGGCCGTGAAACTGGGAAGACTCTAAAGGTTATAGATGAACAATTTCTTCTTAATGCATATGCTGAGAAAGGAATTTAGGTTCTGCCTTCAGTTTGGTACTCTCCTCTCAAAGCTAAGCACTAATGAGATGTTTGTTTAAAAAAGGTGTTTGTCATTGTATCACCCACAGTATCACCCCATTTGAGTGTTTAAATGGCTCATGCCTCAGTGTACCAGAAGAGATATAAAATCATGTCAATACATTGAATAAAGTTTGCCTAATCTTTCTAAACTTCTGTGCCAGCCCCCGCAAAAACAAATGAAGTAAAAATTTTTTCTTTTTTTTATTTAAATTCAATTAGCCAACCTATAATGCATCATTAGTTTTTGATGTAATGTTCAATGATTCATTAGTTGCGTATAACACCCAGTGCTAAAAATTTTCTTTAAAAGTTCTTTCAAAAAGCAGCACACTGTTGAAAAGATCAAATCATTCTATTTTTACACTGGCCTGTAGAAACCATTGACAGAGAAATAAGCAAATCGTAGATATGAAACTTTCTACCTACCAAAAAGAAAAACAGAGCATTGACAAGTGTGCAGAAGTCTTCTTTACAAATGGGAACATATAGCATAGCCCAGCATTTTGCACAATATTAACTTTGATGAGTGTAGATGAGAGAAAATGGAACATAATATTTTGTCCAGTCCATTTACCATTTCACAGTACGGGCTATCCCATTTGTTTGTATGTGCTGTTAATATTTTAAATTTCTGTGATTACTTTTTATACTTTTTAAGTGTTTGTTTTTCCCATAACTCATAAATATTTCTCCAAGAATCAAACTTTTTATGTTTAATGTTGTTTGTATCACTCTTACATTAGTAAAGAGCCTGCTTTTGATTAGCTAGTTTCTCTACATTCCATGTTGTAGGAGGAAAATTACACCCTTTTTAAAATGCTCTGTAGATTTAGTAAAAACTGTTTCTCAGCAACTCTTGAGAAATAGCAGCTGAGACATAATTGAGTGAAATTAAAGCACCTGTGGGTCATTTGACATAGGTAGGCAATTGTCACATTAGCTTTTACTTTCTTAGGTAATGGAGTTGGTTTCATAATGCTTTGTAATTCCAAATGGAATACTGTTTGGTCTTCTGAAATCTAAAGTTCCAAGATTTAAGACAATGATGAAAGGCCAATGGTAACTTGGCCGACTCCTTAGCTTTTTAGTGTAGAGTATGGTGTTTTGTGATGAGAACACACTAATAAAGAACTTTTATCAAGATTGGCTTTAACTGTTGGTGCAGTTGGAGGATGTGAGATGGAGAGATGAGAGCCCAAGCCTCACATTTAGTGACAGTCAGGTTCCTTTATTGTATGTGGGATTAGGAAATTCTGGAAGAGGGAAGTACTATGTATTTTACTTTAGGAATTTTTGCAAGTGAGTCCACTTGCTTTGGCCTCCTCCAGTTTTATGAGAAGTCATAACAAATGTCAATAATTGCTATTAAATATGATAAAATGAAACTAGAAGCAAGGAATCAATAAAACAGTGGTGAGCACCTGAAGTAGCTGGAGGGTGATTCACTTGGTAAGAATATATGGAATTTAATATTAATTTTTACTCTTTGAAAATTAGAGAATTTTATTCTGCTTTTCTGAATCAGGAAATTCTCATTGTTGTGGTTGTTACTACTGAAATCTGGAACCATGGAGAGTCAGTCTTTTGTGGAGGCTGAATATCCTTTTACATGGCCTACCATTACAGATTAGGAGTGGGGTAATTATAAAGGATAGTATTATGCAATCCTACAAGCCTACACTCCAAAAGCCAGCATTCATTTTGGGCCATACCCAGCCCATTTCCCAGACTCCTGGCCAGAATCTGGCCCCGTTGGTCTAAAGGAAATAAATGAATATTCATTTGACCAATATGGAAGCAGACCATGACCTAAGAGCACATACTATCCTATAAAAGTTCATGCAAGACAATTTCTACAAAATCTTTTGAAAACATTTAGATGAGAAGCTGCAACTCTTCGCATCCAATTCATGCTAAGACCACAATTATTTGCATGAGTGTCATCATTCTCATGTCCTACAGACACAGCAGACACTGCTGCTCAGTCTTTATCCACAGAGCTCTTCAGGCAGCCAACTCCAATAAAACATGTAAATTAAAATCTGACTCTTTCTGATCCAGTCCAATGAATTTTATGTTGAAATTGGATGGCCCTAGGATCAACTTAATGTAAACTTACTGAGTGTACTTTGTAGGGTTACATGGGATCACAGCGAGGCATAAGATATGGTATATGCCCTCAAGGAACTTTAACTCTAGAAGGAGAGACAAGACACAGGCTATTATTCTGAGCTGTTAAGTGGCATTTGGGCAAGATGGCCAAGAGAGTTCAACAGGGAGTCTGGTTGAGAGGAGAGAGCTATATGTAAAAGATTTAAGGAGACAAAGGGTAACCTTCAGGGAACTTGGCTAAGGGTGAGGATGAGCAAAGAAGGCCAGATGTAGAGTAGAAGAGGTCGGGGAATTGCTAGGAAGGACTCCAGGGCTAGTGAGTGCTGATCCTGAAGAACGGGTGATTCTCTGCTCCACGCTCCGTTATCTACTGCGTAGAGGTATCTACTAGCCCACGGTGACTAAGTTCGAAAGCAGGAGTGCTGGAGCCACAGACCCTTCCGTAACTCTATAATTACCTAATAATATAGGGAACTAGTTTGGATCATTTGCAACTATCTCTGTTTCCCATTTTTATGAAGAATAAACAGTGAAATCAGACCTGTTCTTGAATATTAAGTTTTAGAAGATTGAGGGACACTAAGGCATTTTTAGAATACTGAATTAGATACTAGACATAAAGTGTACCTTTGTAAAATATGCCTTATGGTTAATTAAATATTGAATGGATAGCCTTCGTGAATGGATAGCCTTTCACAACTTAAACTAAATATTCTTACCGTATCTTTATGAGAGGAAACTAATAGTTCTCTATATAGTTTCTAGAAATGACTTTTGCCATGGAACTCTTCATGAAGTCGTCTTCTAATTTTGTTCTCTAGTACATTCTGCTTGTGCTAGCTGTATATTTGATAGTGCAGCATAGGCAGCCTTATTTCAGCTCTGGGATTCAATTTACTGAAAGTAACCATGTTAACTTATGTTAATTTTAAAGAACTAAAATTATCTAATATTATATCCAAACTTATATTAATTCTGTGACTCTATCAAAACCAACTTCTGTATTTGTTAAAAATGACTTTAATCCCTATTATTGATTGATATCTTCAACTAATCTCATATTTTTGCAGAAATGCAGAAGGTCAGATTGTATGCATCCAGATATAATTTTCGGAAGTGCTTACTTAGGTCATTCTGATGGAAAAGGAAGTTTCTCCCAATATAATCAAGGTTTCCCTTTTATTTACTTTTAAAATAGTTGAAAACATAAAGCACTGAATGACCTGAGAAAGCACATTTGAAGAGATTTCCTACTGGGATCTTCTAGCTTAAATACTGTTACCAGGATTGCAGATGGTCAGTCTAAATGACAAAGCCTATCAAATTACTGCTTTCTGCTACACACAGATGGCCAAGGGGCCTAACAGAAGCTCAGTTTTCAAGTTGTAGGGGTGTGTGTGTGTGTGTGTGTGTGTGTGTGTGTGTGTGTGTGTGTATCTGCTAAAGAACAAAGGTCTTCTACTCTGAAAGGCAAAAATAATTGTGCATGTTACCTAGGCCGTTATTTGTCAGTACAATACTGACAACTAACTCTTGAGTTTTGAGTAAAGAATATTTTACCTGACCAAAGCAAAACAAAACAAAAGATTGTAAAGCTGTTGTTTTACCTAAACTATGATCTAAATTTTCCTATGAAAACCAAAAATAAAAAATAGTGAGCACCTGAAATAGCTGAAGGGTAATTCAATTGGAAAGTAAATTTGGAATTTACTGTATTCTTCATTAGTAAAGGATAGTTTAGAATTAAAAAATAATAATTTATATCTTTCCATTTATAAGAATCTAAAATACTCCTTTTTATAATCTTTCATTCTCTATCTTTTAAAAAAAAATACAATTCTTTATTCAATTTGAGCTCAACTTTTCTGAGAAATGAATGACTTCCACAGAATTGTTAGTTGCAGAGCAGCACTTGAATTTGTTGTGCTTCCTCGCTGTATCTATGTAGGACACAATAATTTCATTAGCTCCTGGAGCTAGAGAATCTTTCGGAAAGAATCCATGTCAAAAATAACTGTTTAACTTTTAAAATTATTCTGTCATCTGATATACCTCAATCATTTATCATAAAGATGAAATACTGTGTCCTGTGTTTCTTCTTCTTTTTTAAATTTTTTTTATTTTAATGTTTTTTTATTATATTATGTTAGTCACCATACAGTACATCCCTGGTTTCTGATGTAAAGTTCAATGATTCATTAGTTGCGTATAACACCCAGTGCACCATGCAATACGTGCCCTCCTTACTACCCATCACCAGCCTATCCCATTCCCCCACCCCCCTCCCCTCTGAAGCCCTCAGTTTGTTTCTCAGAGTCCATAGTCTCTCATGCTTCATTCCCCTTTCTGATTACCCCCCCTTTCTTTATCCCTTTCTTCCCCTACCTATCTTCCTAGTTCTTATGTTCCATAGATGAAAGAAACCATATGATAATTGTCTTTCTCTGCTTGACTTATTTCACTTAGCATTATCTCCTCCAGTGCCGTCCATGTTGTAGCAAATGTTGAGAACTCATTCTTTCTGATAGCTGAGTAATATTCCATTGTATATATGGACCACAACTTCTTAATCCAGTCATCTGTTGAAGGGCATCTCGGCTCCTTCTGACCTAAGATGTGGTGGGTGAGCAACAGATTTCCAGCCTAATTTCTGATGGAACCTGTCCCAGGGAACAAGATGTTTTGAGAAGATAATGAGTTGGCACTTGCCTGGAGCTACATGTGGGTAAACCATCTATCTCCTCTGGAGATGAAGATGGTCACACATTTGGCAGGGAATGCTCAGTCAACTGATAGATCAGGCAATTGACAAAGCAGGAAAAGCGCAGCTGGTGCATTATTAAGTATCAAGATGACGAACAGAGGTCATAATTAAGCTTGTACTTAACAGCTCATTGACTTGAGTAATAATAACAATGACTTTAAAAAAGCACCCTCCTATCTTTTCTCTCGTCCTCACAAAGAAATTTAACAATGTCTGTGTTGTCATCACCAGGAAAATATGTCAGCCTTCTCCTTAATTAAAAACTTCCCTGTAGTTTTCACATTAAAATTTTTATGTTTTCCATTTTTAAAAATTACTTCAATTGCTCTTTGGAGACAAATCACTGTATAAATTCTCACATACAAATAAAAAAGTCAATCCAATTACATGTTGTAAGGCGATTACTTCATTTATATATGTCTGTTCATAAGAAGCAAAAAAATTACTAGAGAAACTCTATATGAAGGCTATGTTTGATGGATGGAAACACTAAAATGAATTATGCCATAGAAATAACATACACAGTATTCTGTAAAATCTGTATGATATCATCAAATAACTTCACATAAAGATTGAGTTATTGTATGTCTCACTTGTCAAATAAGAGAGAGGAATGTACTAGCAGATAATGAGAAATAATATTTTACAAGACTAGTGTGTCCTAATTTATTAAAAAAAGGGTAAGATTTGAGTGAAGGTTAAATAATAAGCAATTAGAATTCCATATTCAATGGAAATAAAATATGTAAGTTTGATTAATAAGAAACCAACATACACTAGAAAAAAAATAGCTGACAGAGGGTAATTTTAATATGGCAATTAGTCCCTGACAATAAAAAATTGGGTTCTGTGAATCTCACTGTATATAAATTTCGTATGAATTTTCAAGAAAAAGTTTTTGATCTATACCACAGACCAAGCATTGGACAACAGACACATCAGAGTTGGACCTCACATTTCTGAATAATTTAGTAAGGACACAAATCCATAGTTGTTAATATTGTTATATTTTTGTTATTATCGTTGTTGTTGTTTAGTTGAAATTCCAATATAACCGCTCCTTCTGTAGTCAAGGAATTTATTTGTCTGGAACAATGCCGGTCCAGTGAAGTATGTGATGCAGATTGAGTAGGATCTTCTTCCCTGGTTATCCCTAGTCCTCATACAGTGAGAGCAGGTGTTGGGAAGAGTACTAGTTTTACTTGCTCAGGGTCTGTATCTTCACCAAGATTCAAGGGAGCTGTTAAGAGAAATGCATTTGCCTAGACATAGTTTCCTCTCTATCATTTCCATTTCTAACTTCTAACTTCTGATTTCTTCCTTTTTATTAAAAAAAAAAAATCTCCACCATTGTAGGAAAATTTTCCTGGTAGGTAAAAGAATCTTCAGAAGACCCCCACATATCTGAAATGGGGGATTTCTTGTTTAAGTATAATGAACTTGGATGAACATGTGAATGAGAAGGGGGAAGCTAGAATATTCTTCTGTCTCACAACATTTGTATCGGTTTCGTCTTGCTATCCATAGCATATTCTTGTCTATGCATATGATACGAGTTAAGAGCAAGGACTTTGGAGAAAGAGACTTTGAACATTGGCTCTTACTCTTATGGGCCATGTGGCTCTAGGCAGGTCAGTTATATTTTCTGGGCTTCAGTTACCTCATGTGTAAAAAAAAATAGGGTCATAACAATACCTACTTCAGAGGCATATTGAGATGAATAAATGAGATAATATATGTAAGAAATTTAGTGTAGTCTCACTTATATAAACCCTTAATAAATGATAGTTATTATGTTTGGGTTACATGAAGAGATTTCCATTATGAAGAAATGGAAACTTATTTTTTTACAAAATCATTTACTCTGCCAGTTAACAAGGTGTATGAAAAAGATGAAGTATTAATAATGGATCCTCATGGGCAAATGATAGGAGAAAGAAGTGCTTATTTTGGCACTCACAGAGAACAGTGTTGTCAGCCACCCAGTCACATATGCAGCTATGGGAAACCTTGTCCCAGCTTTGAGGACACACTGTGGCCAGCCCAGATATTTTGGAAATTCAGCGCCCATTAAGCTATGGCAAAGTCCTTAATCTACCATGAAAACTTAAGGCTGTCCTGTGAGCCAGCATGAGAGAACTCCGTTCTCTGAGTTCGAGCTGCTTCTTCATTGGGATTGGGCTCTTAAATGGACCATTCTAGTTCGATATTCAAAATATATTTTGAATATAATTACTTCTCACCATCTATTCAGCTGCCGCTCTGGCTCAGGTCATAATCGTTTTTTATCCGAACTACCTAATTTGTCTCCCTGTTTCGACTGTTGGTTTTTCTGCATTCTGTTCTCCACGTAACAGCCAGGGTAATCTCATTAAAAATTATATATTGCCTCTTGTTACTCCTGTGCTTAAATCTTGCTTGGAATTGTATTCTGATTTCTTACTGTGGTAAACAGGCCCTATATGATCTTGTCCTTACCTCCTTAATGAACTTAGCTTTACTTACTCCTTTTTTGTTACTCTGCTTCCGCTATACCAGGTTTCTTGCTCTTCCCTTAACTTGTTGCTGCTTCAGAGATTCAGATTTGTTATTCCTTTTCCTTGGAATATACTTTGCCCAGGTCTTCATGTAGAATGTCATCTCTTATTCTTTAAGTCTGTATTCAAAAGTTGCCTGCTCGGTTATCAGGGGTTAAAGGAGGGAACAGTGGGAAGTTCTTATTTAATTGGTACAGAGTATTTTACTGGGGTAAGGAAAATTTTGAATCTACAAAGTGGTCGTGGTAGTGGTTACACAACATTTTGAATACACTTAATTCCACTGAATTTTATACCTTAAGATGGTGAATTATGTGATGTAAATTTTATTTATCTCAAATAAAAATAAAGTGTGATTAATACTAAAAATTAAAAAAAAAGTTGCCTCTTCAAAAGGTCTTAATGAAACCAGAAGCTGTTCTTTTTTCAAAGATCAACAAAATTGATAAGCTTTTAACCAAACTCATCAAAAGAGAGAGAGGGAGGATTCAAATAAACAAGATCAGAAATGAAAGTGGAGAAATAACACCACCACAGAAATACAAAGGATTATAAGAATAGTATGAGAAATGACATGCCAATATATTAGACAACCTAGAAGAAATGGGTAAATTTCTAGAAACATATAACCTCCCAAAACTGAATCAGGAAGAAATGGAAAACTTGAATAGACAGATTATCAGCAATGAAATTGAATCAGTAATCAAGAAACTCCCGACAAACAAAGTTCAGGGCCAGGTGGCTTCACAGGCAAATTCTACCAAACATTTAAAGAGTAATACCTATTTTTCTCAAACTATTCCAAAAAATAGAGGAAGAAAAGCTTCAAAACTCATTCTATGAGACCAGTATTACCCTGACACCAAACCAGGTAAAGACACTACCAAAGAAACAAGGAGAGCTATAGGCCAGTATCTCTGTTGAGCATAGATGCAAAAATCCTCAACAAAATATTAGCAAACTGAATCCAACAATATGTTAAAAAAATTATTCACCACAATCAAGTAGGATTTATTGCTGGAATGCAAGGGTGGTTTAGTATTCACAAATCAATCAACATCATACTTCACATCAACAAAAGAAAGGATAAA